>NC_059424.1:20090000-20730625 GCF_905220565.1 Melitaea cinxia | reverse complement strand
GTAGAGTTTTTACAATGCTTTTATTACTTGCTATTAATCTCTTATAATTATTGAGTGTGATTTACATTATAAATAAAATTATCGACATGCATGCTATTGTTTCACTAATATTTATGCCTTTGTCAATTAGGATGCGTAATTTTTGCATATGCGTATAGAAGAATTGACGATGTTGCGTCCGACACACGACAAAATATCGTGTCGTGTAATGTAAAAAGTTATATCGTATGCAAAAATTTGCCGTCACGCAGTATTCAGTTTGACAAAGACATTTATTTTCGTGATAAATTCAGTAACTATAGGACTTATAGTCAATGATATTTCGACCAGGAAAATATATTTTTTTATCAATTGTTCCGAAGGAGATTCAAGACGCCAGCTCGAACTGATTCTGTGGCTAAAGTACTTAAAAATTAAAATGCTCTCTTCTATAATGACATTTTTTAATTATATGTTTATCATAGACGATCATAGTCTTCTGACTAGAAATGAATCTATACAGATATCTCACAATCTGGTATCAGTTACTCTTACATTAAAATAGTACATTTAACGAAACTTGTTATAACTACTGACCTCGTACCAATAAATATTAAAATTCGAATCGTTAGATATTTATGAAACTATCAAACAAGAGATAAACTGGACGTAATTAGGCACTAAATATAAGGAGAACGTTTAAAAAAAATTAATAATTTACACTCTACATATCAAATAATAAATCTAAAACAGTGTCGTTCACCTAAAGGAAACATAACACATATTAATACCTATTTTTTTTACTTTAATCACTTCGTTAAACCACTTCCAGTAATAACTATGCAACGTGTCGCAAGGTCCACTCGTAATAGCACCTAGTATTGTCGGTCGGTCGGCGCGGACGCAGCGTCAACGTAAGCGAGATGTCAACCTCACGTGTCCACTATCACAAATCTAAGCTTCTCTACCGGTGCATAAATTATTTATTATCACGTATATACGTATGTATATATATATTTATATTTATAGATCGATATTTACAGACGATGCCTTAAAAGCCGGTGCGGCGCTCGTCGGCCGAGATCGTAATTATTGTCGATGAGCCAGCGGCGGGCGGAGGGCGGGCGGTCAGGCGCGGGAGGGGGGCGGGGGCTCGGCCAGGGACGAGGTCGAGGACGAGGACGGGGAGGGGGCGGGCGGCGCGGGGGCAGCTAAGGCCAGTGATCGCGAGTACTCCAGCAAGGCATCTGCAGGGTGTGTTGGAGGATACAGGCCTCGGTACAGTTCCGGCCTTCCATAAGGGTGCGCGAGTCTAGCCGCCGCTGCCGCTGCAGACTGGTAGAAGGCAGATGCGGCTGAGGGCGGCGCTGGCGCCTCTCCATCCTTACTCGCCATATCAGCGAGTGACCATATTCTGGGTTTGGCTGAGGCTGGTGTACTTCCAGGCGGTGCGCGTGATGGTAGATGCTGGTACGCCGGGTGGATAGGTCTTTCGTACGGCTCTGGTGACTCTGGACCGCTGTCTGCTCGTGATTCTGACCACTCGGATTCCGTCCGCTGGCCCAGTAGATCTAGCCTTTGCTGTGGTCTGTCACCGTCCTCGCTCGAACCCGTGCCAGAATCTTTTCCATCTAAAATAACATCTTACAATTAGAATTGAAAAAAAATGACAGCTTAATTAGGACACTAAAATATGTGTTCTTACTTCTAGTTTATTTTATTTCAAAGTAAAGATATTACACCTACCTAAGGCATCTTTTCCATCGTTACTTTTGTGGTCATCATCGTCATTGTTATTGTCATCGTCATCAACCCTATTCCTGGGTTCCCACGTCATCTTATTCTCTTTCTTGAGACGTCTGCGCGCGTTGGCGAACCACGTGGACACTTGCGTAAGAGTCATCTTGGTTATTATAGCTAGCATTATCTTCTCGCCCTTGGTCGGGTATGGGTTCTTCTTGTGTTCATTAAGCCACGCTTTAAGTGTGCTTGTAGTTTCTCGGGTTGCATTTTTTCTCCTAGCGCCGTTTAAGTCCATTCCATATCTGCTGACAAATATTTTAATTAAAATATTAGCTAAAAAAGTATTTCATACTAATGTAGTAGTAGACTTAAAGAGATAATTCTCTATAACTAAACAAGAATTTGTACCAGATTTACAAAACAAAGATCAACGATTACATTTACTAAATAGTAGCACGTTTGTTAACACCGCGCCATCATCCAACCACAATTACTATCTAGACGAGACAGCGTAACTAAACTTTAAGGTGGGCACAAGCGTAAATGGCGTTGTCCGATTTGGAAGAGATTTCAGATAACTTGGGTCGTGACCGCCCTCCGCTCGCCTCCCCCTCTCGGCGGGCCAATGAAAGCGCCATGATAATTGAAATCGAGATAAGCCAACGGCTGCTGTCCTAGCGTTAAGCTGCTGCTTATCTGTTAGCCCCGTACGCATTCGCTCGCAGACCACGCACCCATATAGCGGCCCGCTATCTTTATTACGATGCTGAACCCATATCATTATTCTATTAAGATTAATGTACACGATGAGGGGAATCGATCGCATTGTACTTTTTGAGCAACCGTGTGAGTGAAAACGAATGAAACGCGAGATGTGAATATAAATTTCGTTGTCCGTCTCTGAACATGATTTATCGTCGCGCCGATATAACGTTACACTACAGCGCTCCATAAATATGAAGTTAATTAACAAAGCGATTACTGTTTTAAGATATTATTTCACGGTTCGTTTGAATTTTATATTACCCGGTGAAGACTAGCGCAAACACTGCCGTCCATATGCCGCCAATGCAGCTTTGTTTGTAGCCGAGAAGGGTGGAAAATAGGGATGAGTAGGTACTATGGGAAATTAATAAAACTGTCACTTAAATCGCAGAAGTGACAGGCTGCGCCCCTCGCTTCGGGTCCCACCACGCCGATCTGTACTCTAACACGTCGACATAACGAGGAGTATTCAAAATTGGAGACGTCGAAATGAACTCGACCTCTTTTGTTAAGGTTGTTGTTGACTTAATTCTCGCCCTCCATCGGATGAGATACTTGTAAATAAATATGGAATGGAATATCTTTCTCGTAGCCGTTTCATTATCGAGTGGCCGGATTTAATAAGTTTCGACCGTCGAACCGCAACAGATGTATTAACGCTAACAGTAATTAAAAAGGCGTGTGCTATACGATGATTTGTGGTTGAAACAACGCCCGAGTCACATTTAATGACGTGCGGGCGATGAATGAACTAACATTCACAGAATTGAAACGACAATAGGAAAGTAGAGCGACGGAGCTTAGGCGTATTCCGCAAACAAAAAACCTTCATTTATCCACGGCGTGCCACTTTCATGGCATCCGAGCTCGCGGGGCTCGGCTTCATTTTTTTATTATTTCGCCTTCGGGGGGTGTTTCACCCTCGCCCCTACGCGTTCAATTAAACGTCTATGTAGCTCGCCACCTCTCGCTTCCTACTTGAAGTCATAAAAATGAGATAAACATAAAAATATCGTTCTCACCTATCTCTCTTATTGCGGAATCAACGTAGAACAATTTTAAACGATCTCGATGCGCTCGGGACTTATCGATTGCGACCAACGGTAAACTTGAGAAAAATATAGACGTCCTTTTTTTTAAATAATATTCCTATCTGTCATAAGTATTATTACTGTAGGTTAATTATATTTATTGAATGTCAGTGACTAAGCGCATTATAGTTAAAAAAGTAATGTTGTAAGTAGATATTTTATAAATAAATAAAAAAAAAAACAATAGCGAGGATGTTTTTAGCTACTATTCTTATTTGTAACCAAATTAACTTTATAACACAATTATGTACTTTATATCATACATTAGTAGGATTAAATGAGAAATTTATAATTTATAAACAACATAATCTTTATTTAATCTCTATCGATTTGAAAACGTTGTAATATTATATTTAGTAAACTTTCAACAACAATGCGACGATTAATCTATCGAAATTTTTTAGCATTAAGGATGAATAAAGCAAGATAATATATTTGTAATTAATTGCGTGTCAAGGAATTACTTTTTTGTCGTCATCGAACATTCCAGTTCAATTCCAAGCGAAACAAAGATAGTATAGCTAGAAGTCTAATAAGAACGCGTATAATATGAAATTACTTTGTTTTTATGTAAAACGAAGTGTTAATCAGAGAACATTTAATATTTTCTGCGAATTTTTTAATAAGAAAAAAGTAATGAATTTAAATTGAACACGCCAGTATCAAGTTTTCAAACGAAGAATGTAATTAGTCTGTCGTGAAAAAAAGTTGTTATTTTCGCGCGAACACAATGCTAGATTGTCAATTAATAGTGTGTTTTTTTTTAATATTATGACGCATACAGTATAAAGAAATAGATAAAAATATTTACTTTGCCTTGAAAAATGTTAATTGTTTCAATATAAATTTCAACTAAATATTTATTTTAGAACTTATGAGAAATATTATATTAGTAATTATTAGATTACTGTAAAATAGTTTTAGCTGAAATTTTCTGTGTTGCCAGCCGTAATGGATTAATTATATTTTTATCGTATTCAATTCTAAATGTATGCAATCCAAGTTAGTTAAAAGAGTACCGAGAGTTTTTTTCTTCTGGCTTTTTTTTCTCTTGGCCTACACTAGGGACATTACTATATTTTATTTATTGTAATATTTCATAAATTCGAATCTAATGAATAACTCTAGATATATTATCTAAATTTGACATGTACCTAATGCTAAGATGTAAATTTTTATTTTATTCATTTAGGTTTTTACTACCTTAACTTTCTTTTTTGTTTAGCTTTTTTTTGTGGATGTAATTTTTATTGAGGTTCGTTAAGCGGCGAAATATAAATATTTTCTATTTATTTTTCATTTCAAGTTATGTTCACGTCATGAGTTGAAATGGATTGTTTATGCGTGTAATGTAATATTTCTTATGCAATACTTGCAATATGTGGATAAAAAAAATTATAGAAAAAGTTAATTATGATTACCTAAATAGAATAAAGGTAGAAACTTTCTTGTTTATCATGCGAATTTTTTAAATTAAATATTGTAAAGAAGATGTTTCTTATGGTTTTTATCATGTCTGTTAGCTTGTCTGACAGTTACGGTTACTGACCCCAATAACATGTGCTAATTCCACTGTTAGGTATAGGCGTCTTGTTATGGAAACTGGCCCTTATTCCACCACGTTATTCAATTTTGAATCAATGGGTAAAGCTTTAAAACTTTCTTCCGATTATTTTAATCAAACATGAAGCACCAGTTCTTGCAATATAAGTTGGTTAAAGCAATTAATCTTTTTTACAAAATTAAAGTAGAAAATAAATATAATTTTGTAAAACAAACACGCCCTAAACAAACCTATACGCTGTAAGTCTGTAACTGTATTGCGAGCTTATAATAATTAAATATAAAAAAAGGCTATGTAATTGCCTGTTACTCGAACACTAATTACATCTGTCTCAGTACTAACATAGCAAAAAATAAAATGAACGGATTATAAACATTAAAAAATATTATGGACAGTGCTATTTTATTTATTATTTTCATATAATGAATATTCAATATAATTAATACGCGTGTTCTTATATATGAAAATGTCTATGTATATAAAATTTAAAGGAAGTAGTTTTAAAGTATGTTATAAGATGGGTATCAATAAAAAAAAATCATTTACAACTAAAATACAAACACACAACAACTACAAACTAAAATAGTTAAAACAACTGTCAAATATTTCTTTTTATACGTCAAATATTATGTCAAAATTAATTATTTTAAAATTGTGTGGAACAGCAAGGGATGTTTATTCTAAATTATAAATTAAAATTAAATTACGAATTACGGTCAAGCAATAATTACGGTTGAATTTTTTTATATAATTTGAACGTAGGATGTTGAACGTAGTTCATAAATTAATTAGATAGAAACAAAGTGATTTTATTTTCTTTTTTCCTTTCTAATCCTACTGTTAATTTATTTTCAATACGGCCAGTGCCATTGTAAAACTACAAAGTAGCGTATGATTACTTTTTCTTTTAAATTATATTGACGTTTATGAACATGAGGTGCATAAGACTGCATACGCGCAATTACGCATCCGCTCTCACGAAGGCGTTAAAATATTAAAAATTGTATTTTAACTCATCGTGCAGCTGTCTTTTAAAAGAATATAGTTTTTTCTTTTAAAAATGTTTTTAAAACAACACTCTCATTACTAGTTTTATATAAAAACTTATTATAAAAACGCTTCGCTCCGTTACGTTACATTATTCTATATTTCTATTTTATTTATTTACAGAAGTGGAAGACAGAAAACTTTTCTCAGCTTATTAAAAGTAAAATTTTCAACAATCTTCCGAAGCTGCGTCTCTGTTTATTTGTGTAAGACGGACTTTATTCAGAATTTTTATATTATTTCAAATTTGATGCGAAATATGTATGTAAATCGTTGAAGTAAGATCTGGGTTCTAGAATATTATTAACTATTAGCTGTTATTCTATGCGTTTTTTTTTCTGTAACAACAATTTTTGTTTTTGTAGCTGATTTTAGAATTTACGAAGTAACTAATTTAAATTGTTGGAAATATTTTTGATGTGGTTCTGAATCGTGCTGTAGATATTATATTTTTCTGTTAGTAATCTATGACTTAAATATTCATTTCTTCATGTTATTGTTTTCCCTTTTCCCTGAAGCACGTTTTTCTATTTCATGGTTGTCAAATCGAATAAGTTTCATGTTGGTTTTTATATTATTCGAAATTTGTATTACATTTTTTTGTTTGGCAGTATTTTACCCATTAAGTGTTTTAAACTTAAGGTTTGAGTTGCCGTGAAATATGACGAAGTGTATTTGAACTGAAAAAAAAAACCGTGCAATTAAAAACATCGCCGGTGGTAAAAGTCGTGGCGATACATTGTGTCATTTAGCATAAATGAAAAAGATAGGGAACAAGTCCGAAGTAACTGAACACCTTCTAGCAACGAGCCGCATTGCCGACTCGCGTAGGCAGAACGAACCCGCCCAGAGTATTGGGTTACCCTTACAATTTGAAATTACCAGTGACATCGTCGGCACCCATATAAAACTACACGACAAGATATTTTGTGAGGTAATAGACGTACACCTTTTCCTTCCACTCCAACGGGTTTATCTGCCCGATGACACACGGCCTATGAAATTAAAGACACGACCCGCGTTGACAGGCTCGCGTTGAAGACGTCGGAGATCGAAAGGAAGATCGAGTTACCCGTCCGGCTAGACATCATGTTACGACTACGTTTACGGTGAAAATCCAAATGCTATTTTTTATTAGGTCGCCGCGACAAAAAGCCCTCGCGCGGCTTACGAACTAGCGACGAATAACTCGCATCGCCTTTCAGCCGACAATAAATAATTCGGTTCGTAAAAATGATATCCGATAAAGCTAATTATTCGCCGTCGTAATATCGAAATAAGCTCACGCAAGGGCCAATCTCGGGTTATGGGGGGAGTTTAAAAGGCTGTACACAGGTAGTAAATATTGTCGGGTAGATACCGCGGTTTGGGCGCGCCGCACAAAATTACATTACGGGGCCAAGCGCGCGCCATTACGGGCAGCCGCACGCTTTGGGGCCCCGTGAGCGCTAGTACGTACCTTTGTAGGATCGTTATAACATTAATCGGTGTAATATTTTCGGACGCATGTAAATGGGCCAATCGGTAAGTTGTTGTATTTTCGAGAAGGGCGTGTAACCAGGACGGGGCGGCGTCCGCCGTGCGAGGCGATCAGTAACCCGGCGTCTGTCAACACCCATACTGGTTTTTTATTCTAAGGGTGTCTTTTGTTTCCATGTGTGTTGCGTGTGTAATGAAATTCCCTTCCTTCATCAATGCTATGTGTTACTTAGCTAAGCACGCTTACATATGCGGCAGTTTGAGCGATTAATTTTTATGCGTCGACCCGCATACTTCTTGTTATTTTATTTAGGGAGCAAAGTACAAAACGTAGTATCAAACATGCTAATGTACATTTTTGTAATATTTACTTAAGTTCAACGTATCAACGGTTTATTAAATACCTAATTATTTATTGCACGAAAACAAAATTCAAATTCTCATTCAATCGATTTGGTAGTGACACTGCTTCAAACGTCCGAAAAGTTACAAAATAATATCAAGGAGAAAGACTCAGAAAAACATTTGACAGCAGCTCAGTTCGAATATGCGATCATTGCTACAACAGTTACAGTTAGTTGATGTAACGAATACGCTAACCCGTGGACAAATATCTCTTAAGAGTAACTGGTGAGATTGAGAATTTTAAACGCTGTTTCTCAGCTGGATCTATATTCCGAATCGGTAGCGGCGTATCAATTAAAAATATGTAGGTATTTAAATGGAATTTGAATGGCCAATGAATTATTTATAATTGATAAAAATAATAATAATAATAATACGAAAACAATCTGTGTGTTCCGATAAACGAAAACAAGGAGTATCAGTGTTCTCCGTATCTATCACAAATTATTTTTCTGTTTCCCCCGCGTGACCCCGCAGCGATAGCGATGTGTATGTATGTACAAATATAAGTGGAACATTAATTAATTTAACAATAACAGAACGTGATAATAATGCGGTAGGTATACCGATGACTACGTACTAAGACCATCCATTAGTAAGTGTCCATGTTTAATTATTTTTGCGTACGTACAAAACTCGTTAAATGTCCGTATGTCATGAAAGTGTACATCGATTTTGATAGCGTATAAAATAATAATAATAATAAAAGTCAATAATGAAGATATTTAGGTCTCCTAGTACCTACTGTAAACATATGCGACAGCTAAGCAGGTTTCGCTTCATTTGTTTTTCTTTTTTTTCTTTCGTAATTCATAACGTATTGTTTTCAAGTATCTTCTTCTTCTTAGACTGTATAATGACATGGAAAAGCATGTTGAAACAAACAAACTTCTCAACTATTTTAGAGGCAATATTGTAAGTGGCATGAAGATAAAAGTATGTACTAAAAATTCCAAAAATTCTCAAATACAAAGACTTAGGGATTACATTATTTACCTGGGGATTTCTTATTACCGTTGACGACTCGTTTTCCGTCAGAGATTTTATCGAATTTGTCAATTCGATACAAAAACATTACCATAATAAAACCTACTGTTATATGAATTCTGTCTTTTGTATCCATACTATTGTTTCTAATTTATATGGGAGTACATAATATTTCTTGATTAAATAAAAAGTAATATTTTACCTAAAATAAATAATCGATTGGTAACCGGGTACGTTGAATAAATAATTATAAGTACCCGGTTGACCGAGCTAAGCTCGGTATTTTTAGTAAATCGTGTTTTTTGGAAATCATAAAGTATAAATACGAATTACATATTGATAAAATATGAATAATATTTTTCGATTTTACCGACATAATAATAAAAAATAAGAACAGTCTATTTAAATAAAAAATAGCGAGTGCAATTAAAAAAAGAAAAAGAAAAAATAATTGATCAGGGACATGTGGATTTGAACCATGATCTTCTCGGTTGATCCCGAGCGCCCGATTTCCCACCGAGCTATTTCAACTACATTGACTTATGCGAAATTTACCTTCGTATTCTAACGATATTTTTTTCAATTCCTAAAAACAGGGATAAAACGACATTTCCTGAAAATGAATCCTAGCTAGATAGATTTATCTCCCCCGAAACCCCCTAAATACTAAATTTTATGAAAATCGTTGGAGCCGTTTCCGAGATTCAGATTCTATATATATATATATATATATATATATATATACAAGAATTGCTCGTTTAATAGTATAAGATAAAAGTACAAATTTTTTTTTTTTTTTTTTTTATTTTAATTATCGTTTATAAAAGTAGTAATACACGAAATATTAAAAAAAAATAGCAACAAAAAACCACTAAGGTTTCAACCTGTGCTATCTTAGTCTAATTATACACATTCATTATTTATAACGGTTACAGACAATGTTCAAATTCTTTTAATAAGAAAATAAGAAAACAATTTGTAATATTATAAATAAATACAATAATACAATAAAATACAATTTAAGTAAATGTTTAGTTCAAAATATTTAAGTAATGTTGCTTTAATTTATTTTTGATATTTCTATTTGAAATACTTTTGCATAAATCTACGGGTAGGTTGTTAATAAGCCGAGGCACAATATAAGCAGTTGTACGCTCACCATACATATTGTTAGCGCGCTGTGTACGTAGTTGTCTCTCAGTGATCGCCCGTGTGCATACAGGATGTTCAATAATATTTTTTGATGATATATTGAAAAATTGTTCTTTAAGCAATATAAAATTTACTTTGGAATGTACTGGTAAAATTTTACAATGCTTAAAGAGCCCTGATTCGTTATTGGAAAATTTACATTTTATTTTTGGTGACACTATTAGTCAAAATAAAGTCATAGCTGGTTAGTTTTTAAAAGGTAAGAATATAGTTAGAATTATATTTACTTGATTTTTCAAGAAGTTAGTAAAAGTTTCTAAGCAAGTAATTATAACAAGGTGGTCGAAATTTTTGCCACTAATAATAATCAAAATCATAGCTTATACATACAAATTAAAATTTTAATTAGAGAGAGATTTAATTTTGTTTTTTTTTTTGTCTAGTCTTTAAGTTGTCTGTATATCGATGTATGTATCTGAGAGTGAAAAATCGATTATTATTATTATTAATTATCGTTGGTAGATTCATCTACCACCGATTCCAAATGTAGATTCTACAGAGAAGAATACTATTTGCTCTTTAAAAAAAAAAAAATTGTGTTTTAATACAAAATTGGTACGATCTTGCATGAAATACAGCGTCACTAAATCCGCACATCTTTATCATTAAATACGATATCGCTTTTAAAAAGTTATGTAAAATTCATGTCATATTAACATTATTCTTGAATGCACGACTTTCGTTATTATAGTTTTTTTAACTCTCAATATATATAACATCCGAAGCGCCTTCTATCTTGAATTAATCTCTTTAATATAATCAACAATGTATGAATTCTTATCTCATAACGGTTCTCTGTTT
Source organism: Melitaea cinxia (assembly GCF_905220565.1). Lineage (NCBI taxonomy): Eukaryota > Metazoa > Arthropoda > Insecta > Lepidoptera > Nymphalidae > Melitaea > Melitaea cinxia. Next base: position 20,719,552 of record NC_059424.1, on the reverse strand, counting down.
TACATTCACAGGGATCAAAAAAACGGTTAGGTTTACGTTCTACTGGTATATATTATACTATACAGCGCTGTAATGGCGTAATTCTATATTATGATTTTGCGCATCTCTATTTTTTCCATCTCTTCTTTTATGACCTTTAAAGTTTCGGATGAATCAATTTTTAGCGAAAAATTAAAGTGGCACATACGCTTATCAAAAACAAAATTCAAAATAACTTTATTCAAATTGGCCTCAAAATCACTTTCGTATTGTCATCTTAAACTAAAATTTTAATAATTCATACAAGTGAAGCTACCACCGATTCGGAATGTAGATTCTGCAAAGAAGAACCTGAAATAAACTCCACATTTAGTCTTTTAAAAAACAAACTGTATTGTGGTACAAAATTAGTAATATCTTGCATAAAATACAGCGTCACTAACTATCAATGTTAATTTTAAGATGAAAAATTACTAATGAAGATTATGTGTAACGACCAATGCGATTTCGTTCCTTATTGTACTTGTTTGTTAAGGGAAAGGTTGGGCTTTAAAATGTAACTCTTTAAACCTTACGTTGTGATTCCTGAGTCCCTTAGACTCCGTACAACAGCATTTCTGTCTATTGTCTAACACTAATGCCATTGGGAAATAAAAACTAAAAAGGTATGTATATTTTTGGCAGTATTTTAGATTAAACTTTTGGTCCGAAGCCTCGTTTTATCTGGGTCAAACTAATCTTTGGCTACCTAAATTTATACTTTAAATTACTAAATGACAGAACTCTAAAATTGTTAAATTTCGATACCTGTTTCTGAACTAGTACAAAGTCTATTTTCATCAAAAGCTATGTCTATCTTTAGTTTAAGGTTGAAATGTCTAATACAATTAGTATTTGTAAAATTACTATTTATAAATGCTATCTAAACTTACTTAAAAATCTAATATTTCCGATTTTGGTTTTTTGATATATATCGCTTCCATTTATTAAGATAAAGATGTAACAATAAAATATGAAATAGGTAAAGGATTAGAAAAAAAATTATGAGGTATAAATGTGTTGAACAGTCATTGATTGTTACGACAAAACGATATTAAGCTAATCTGTGACATTCAGTAGTAAAACACCGGCCTTAATAATACTAATAAAGAAACATTTTCACTGCACTCGCTTAGTAATTGCAATCAGTTTACCGATATAATCCATCAAATTTAATCTGATCATTTTTTTTTTACAAAATTACCATAATAACAATGGTAATTTTTTTTAATCTATGAATATGGCATGCGAAACTGCAATGGTTATCTGTGCGATGACTTTCAAAGAATATATATTCTATATTCAAATGGTGAGTAGAAATTAAAAAAAAAAAAAATACACACACTTTTAGTAAAAAATGTTGTTTTTTTTTTATACAGGCAAAAGTTTTTTTTAAACATATATAGAAATATTTATTTATTAAACTTTTTCTGCCCACTAATAAAAAAGTGACAAAAATTTAATTTAACAACCAAAAATAATTGGTATTTACAACAGAAAAATATATAAGTAAAGGCTTAAAACAAAAGACTGCTTTAAACAAACTAAAGAACTATAGAGGTAACTTTTTATGATGTTATAAAATTGATTTATAATAATAAAATAATCGACTTCTTAAGTTATAAAAACAATAAATTAAAACAAATAAATTAAATTGGAGTGTCTGTTTGTAATATTAAAATAACCGATTTATAAAAAATACATATGGATGTACACACGGTACATATACAAAAATAATATTTTTCACAATTTGTGTCTATCTATCTGTTTATTCCGGATAATCTCTGAAACGGCTGGACCGATTTTGATGAGACTTTCACTGTCAAATAACTGATATAATAAGGAATAGCTTAGGCTACTTGTTTTTAGAAATATATTTATTTTATAGCTCTCCGAACCGAACAATAACTTTTTTGTTAAATTCCACGCGGACGAAGTCGCGGGCACAACTAGTATTCTATAAAGTAACGATATAATATACATTAATGCGTACACGACATTGACAGTAGCGTAAAGACAAAATAAATGTTCCACGCTATTCATTGTTCAGTAATTATTAATCGTCTTATTATCATTTATAATAATATAACAAATGTTATAATTGGGTAAGGTTCTTTGTTAATAAGACTTCTCTTGTTTAATAAATAGTCACCTAGGGTATAGAGTTTCTACCCGGTTTTACTTGTTATGTGATGTTTGACCTCCACCTCAATTGATAAATAATTAATAGCACAGCAATCTACGTACAAATAAACAAATTAATTCTTTGTAAATTGTAAAAAAACACAAATAACAGAATTTGGCTTTTTTATATAGCTACATTTTTATTACCAGCACATATGTTTTTTGACGCTTATAAACTATGTATTATATATAATTATATTAAGTACTTTAATAATAATTAATAATTAATACTTATATATAAGTTAAGTACTTTAAACTTTTACAGATATATTTATCAGTGGTTCATATTTATTAAGCGATTTTATTTATATCGACAAGGATAGAGTACGAGTAGATGTAAAAAATAATAATACTTTTTTCTGAGATTTTTTTTTTTGATTTCCTGTCAGTTGGATATCATATCATATGGAAAATTAATAAATGTTTTTTTTATACAAAATATTTTTCCTAGTGATGTTTTGCAATCTAAGTTTATCTATATCGATTTTTTTTATACGAATGGGGGATTAAAGGTTGTTGAAATTTTTGGTAAAGTCTTTAATGATAGAGAAAAAATTATGATATGGGTATTTATTTTTCCGCATCAAACTCCACTTCATCTCTCAGACATATCTATTTGCAAGTTGTGAAATCACAAGCTTTAGCTAATAGTTCAAATGAAACGGATCCTACTGATCTATTTAAACCTACTGATAAAATGTATCACTATCTTAAGCGTGAGATTACCCTTATCAGAATCCGTGGAAACCTTAAGTAAAGTATTTCATTTTTATGAAGTTTTTATAAGTACGTATCGCTCGTCTATATATTAAAATATATGAATGACGTCTATGGCGATCGAATTACGAAACAAATAGCAAGCAAATTTGTGTATGACCCATCGCCCCTGTAGTCCATTATCTCAGTTCGACTTAAGAAGAGAGCAACATTATCAATCACACGTCAATGAGCTCTGCGATGTTAGGGCGTTGACACTCGTGAGACTTAGGACTCACGAGACCATAATTAACTATGCAAAAATTACTTATAATTTAGATTCTATCCTAATTTTAACCTTTTTATCTCTCTTATTTTTTTATCCATCGGAGTTTAACGCAACGAAATATAGATTTAAAAATCGAAGTTACAATTGTGTTGAAAATTTTACGAGTTTTTTCGTTGATATAAATAATACATATATTCAGTTACTTTTAATGAAATAGCATTCAAACCCTAATTTTAAGTTCCTAGTTTAATCTAATACTTAAAAATAAAATAAAATTGTTTTTACTGTAATAATAATAATATTAGTAATAATAGTCTACCTTCGGATTTCATATCAATATTTAAATATTGATATTAAATTACTGTACTACATATTAATTTTATTTCTTCATAACCTTCTATATAAATAAAAATGGATGTTGCTAAGCGCATATACCGAAAATTTTCAACAAAAAAAAAAAAAACTATTAACTTTTGATAGAACGAAGTCTGTCCGAGCAGCTAGTTTTTAATAAATATATGCTGATCGTACTAATATTGTAAATGCGAAAGTATGCGAGGAAGTGTGCATGTGTGTATGTATGTTTGTTTGTTACTCTTTCACGCAAAGACTACTGGACCGATTGTAATTAAACTTGGGACGTAGATAGCTGGTGATCTAGAACAACATATGCTACTTTTAATTCAAAATTCTAACAGGATCGGAAATTATGCGGGTGAAACCGCGTGGCGCACGTAGTTGCTTACAGTAAAGTCAAATTTCAGTATATATAAAAAGTTATAAATATTTCATTAATGTGATTTAAAATAATATTTTTACGGCGTATGAGACCACCCAAGACGCAATTTTGCGTAAAAATTTTGTAGAATAAATAAATTTAAATAGTGTTATCTTCAATATATATATATAATGTGTATAGTTGTATATATATTGCAATATGTGTTGAAATATGTCGTAGTGTGATACACCTAAATACCTATATGATTCGTATCAATAAAATATAACAATTTTGTTGAAAATCTTAAGCATTATACCGCGTAAGTGAGCTTTAGAGGCAAAATAAAAATATATTTTATGCCCATATTAAAAAAATATGCAAAAATATTTAAAAAATTACTGAGATGATCTGTCACGTAAATCTTAAAAAAAATTAGGTTTCAATTGAGAACTTACAAAAAATTAACTTCTTCCATATGCTAATTTTCGAATTTAGACAAAAATTACACCCTGATAGCGATTGTTACTCATAGTAGGGAATATATCAGCAGACCTGCATTGGAGCAGCGTGGTGGATTAAGCTCTGACCCTTTTTCTATATGGCGAAAGAGGCATATCTCTGTATTCTATTCTAGCGTAAAACTGTTGTAAATAATATTAAAATAGAATAGAAAATAACTTTACGAAATAGTGTCGTCAGTCGATGTAGATGGTAGCTCTCCGTTCGAAAAAGCTTTTAAAACAACATAAAAATATTAGTTTCTGAAGTCTATTTTTGCTCACAATTTTTAGATGAACCGGGTATATAATGGAAAATCAATATATCAGATAAATGACTAGATATATTTCAAGCTAAGTGCTTGAACAATATCGTTTTAGACGTTTGTTCTTCAACTTTACTAGATACTTAATATCGACGAACAGCTTACGTGATATTGTGATACGCTGTTTGGAAAGTGAGGGCATGTTCATAGCTTCAGGTAAAAAATTACCGTCTAATTTAATTTATATACATATATTTATATATGGATTCATGTTTAAGTTAATATTTACAATATTTACTCGTAACTTGAAATTAATTATGACACAAATGGACCAAGCAGTCACAGCATAGCTTTGACCCTGGAGAACGTAGATTTGATTGTTACTTTATTGTGTACCATGTTTTGACTCTCAAAAATATATGTATTGGTCTGGACATTGTATTTATGCTACGTGTTTCCAAATTTTGTATTTCTTTCTGCTGTCAATAGTAGCATATGAAATGTTAATTTTTTTTATTATTTATTGGACAGCATACGCTGTTTTTCAAATTCAGACAAAAGAAAAAAATTTGACACTATAAACTAAAGCCGCAAGACGGTTTTGTCGTTAGTGATACGAGTATCAAGCCTAAACCGTCTACATTTCGTTTATATTCTGGCGCCAAGTTTCGATATATCCTGGACCTCACAAGTCGCTCAATGTGGAGCGTATATACTAGTGAAAATTAAGTGTCGCTCGCACGGTTCACTTGTTATCATAGGTCGCGTCTCATTTTATTGTTGACATATAATTAATATCGAAGAATTTTACGAAGCTGGGAGGCAATGTTACGCATTGCGAAGTACATATATTCAATGATACCGTTGTGCAATCGTTTCTCGGTTCGATTTTATTAGAATTGTGTTATTTATAGTAAACGATATTTACTGGACAAGGCTGGTAAGTGTTGATAAAGATTGATAATAGCTAAGGATTATATTGGAAGAATATTTTTTACTAACCTTTTATTAAATTCGCAACGGGAAACAGTAAATAAGTTTAAAGCTTCCACATTTACTGGTAACAATTTAGTTTTAGGGTACTGCCGGAAATTTTCTGCTCAAAATATGGAGCACGATTGAGGTACCTCAACCTTAGAGAAGATCAACGCTAAATAATAGTGTTTTCAAGCAGTGTTATGTTTCTGTTGGTGAGTAAGGTGACTAGAGCTCCTGGGGGGAACTGGGGATAGGGTTGGCGATGCGCTTCCGATACTTCTGGTGTTGCAGTCATCTTTAAGCTACGGTAATCGCTTACCATCAGGTGAGCCGTACGCTTGTTTTGCCGACTTAGTAATATAAAAAAAATAAAGTAAAATTGAAAGGGACATTTTCTGCATCGTCCTGTGACCATGTCATTAGCAACGTCGGTGATGTTTAAATTGAAGTTAATATAAAAATATTAGTAATTAATTTGTGTTTGGAAATAATGATGTCAAGTCTTTCAAACGTGAGTAATGACGATATCTTCGTAATGCAAGACATAAAGATGATTCCCCCTAATTAAATTTCGGTAAACTATGACGCTCGTAGTCAAGATAGGTCATGTTACTTGAAATTGGATTAAATACTTAGACAACAGGGTCGCTGCTAAGTACTTATAAGTACGTTTGGTAATCGAATAGAGGCCAAACTAAACACGAACATGTCACATTTGTGTCGTTTTAGCGGTGGAATGTAAGCTGAAGTATTACTAACTATGAACATACATGGTAAAAAAATATTTCATATAGTCTGTTATATGAAAGCATGAGCGGCAGAATAATTATTTGGGAAACGGCTGTTAGGGCTGATGCGTTCCCTTAAAAAAATATTTACGTAATATTAATAAAATATGTCTAATATAAACTAGAAATCGTAAAATAGAATCTAGAATCGTAAGACTATCAATCTTTTGTGCGCAAAAGCGAGTGTGCTTTAGATCACACGACTGAAGTAAAACTTCTTCAGCCCGTACAGAAATATACGAAACGCAAATCTCTCTCTTTCTATCTTCATTAACTTCCATCTCCCTCTCAACTTCCGTTCGCCTCGCCTGATCACACTTTTTTTAATGCGCTCGCCACGCATTTACCAGCTTACTTATTTATTTATTGAAATTAAGTCTGATTGTTTGGTAATATTCAGCAACCCTATACTAGACAAGCAATATATCATATATTCAGAGTATACACTGAAATAAGTGTATTTGTTTGCGACATTTTTTTTTTTTTTACACAATACACACACGGTCGTCTGTTCCTAAAGAATGCAACTTAATGCTTGTGTTATAAGTAACAGCCGACTGGTATATAGCTACATATTTTTTTTTTTCGATAAACATACTTATAAATAATATATTTATTTATATATAAATATATAAATAAATATTTTTATATAAATATATAAATAAATTTATTTATATATAAATATATAAATAAATATTTATATTACACCCAGACTCGGGGTGGGAATCGAACCCACAACCCTCGGAGCAGAAAGCAGGGTCACTACAAACTGCGCCAACGGGCTAGTCAGACATTTATTGCAATAATCTTTACCTACTCTCATCAGCAAAGTAAGTCACATAAGTGTATCACAACGAAAGCGCTATCTTATTGATATTTAAGTTAAATTTATACGACAACACTATACATAGAGAAGTGTTGTAGATGATGACACTTATTGTGACATTTATTGTCGCACTAGCTTCTTTGTATATGCGCCGTGACAAAGAGTCTAATGCAGTGGTTCTAAACCTTTTAGTGATGAGCATTTGACAAAATTTACGTTTTGCCACTGACCACCAACTGTTTTGGGGGGAATTATGTAGACTCAGGTATTACTGTTTACTAAGTACACGTCAGGCATTCATATTAAAGGCGACCCTTTTTCGTGGACCTCATCGGGTGCTTCTGAAGTGGTGCACGAAACCCGGGAACACCATTGGTTAAGAGTCAATCAGGGTCTAATGTATACACAGTCTTGACATAAATGTATACATTTTACAATTGAAGGCTTCGTTGTATTTTATGTTTGCCTATTGAATTCCAGTCTTTAAGAAGTTACTTATGTTAAGATCTACACAATCAAACAAAACAAAATTGTACATGTGATGTAAAATAATGATAAAATTATATCATAATGATAATTATTATAACCATATAATAACTAACAATTATAACATTCATATACAGTTATAGAGCGTTTAAACAGCTAACGATTCCGACGTGTATCATTATAATCTTCATTACTAAATAATGTTCTCGTTCAAGCGAAACCGCTAATTTGTCATTTATAAAGGTTGTTATACATGACTTAACTGACCAATGTACACGATTTACTATTGTACACTCACCCGATGTGGGCGTGTGTTCTGATGAAGTTTGAGTTTACTCTAGAATAATCTGGATGTTTTTAAAAAGTTATAACTATGCTCTAATAAGCAAAATTGTTTTTAAATAAATTTTAGGTCATTTCATTGTATTCTCATTAAGTTTCTGTTGAGTATTGTTTTGTTATAGTCAGTCAGTCAATTAGTTCAGCCTGTTTGTAATGGAACAACTCAATTTTGTATTTCAATACTTTCAACCAGAGACTATTAAAACTGAACTGTCTTTCAGGACTAAAAGCATAGCAAGTCTTTAATATTGTATTTCATCATAAACAAAACTCTTCTTGTGAGCTTTATTTAAGTTTTGAATTTTAAGTTATAAAATTGACAATTAAATATCGTTCAATGTAGTATCAACAATGTGAATATCGAATAATATTAATTCTAAACACCCCGCCAGCATCAAAATAATCTATATAGTCAAAGAACTAATCTTCAGCGGCGTACTTAATCGCGTTAAGACCATAAGCAGTGAGGCTTAAAAATCGGTTGAACGAAACGAGACCTTTCTATTATGTTCCATTATCTCTTCTATTAAGGGATGACCCGACAAGTGCATACAAGCGTCGATAGCGTCAGAATCGCTATCTTTAATCGAATCGACTTAAACACTCGCCGACGAGACCTACTAGAGTATTCGAAACCCTAACCCAGAATGTCAATTACGTATGTAACATATCATGTCCGTGCCTCGTGGCCGCTGACCGATAGGAAAAAGGAAAGAGGAAACCAGCTATGCGGCTAGAATGAAATTAGCCCCGTCGGTCAATTACTTCGAACCGAGGAGCGCGTACTAATGGCACGCGCGGCGCGGTACGACGCCGAACTCATTGCTATGCTGAGTTGCGCACTCTTTATTGTTTCATAGATCGGTAATACACGGGAGGACTGGCACTTTGCGCTGTAAATCGTTGTCCGTACACGTATACTCGATTAACAGTGCGCTGTTGGAGAAGCGTGTCGGTACACGCCGCTAGACGGATGACATCATGTCCGCGGTCGAAACGCAATCGTGAGCCCTGCTTCGAGCAGTCTCACGTACGGCTGACGCATTGCCGCAACGCCGTGTCTTCGAGGAAATCTCATTTGTTATTTGATTTGAGTTTCACTCAGTCTGTTTTATATTGCCAGCACCTCTATTTGAATAAGTGCTACTGTAAATAAACCAAAAAAATGTTCATATACAATCCAATCGTATTGTGAAAATTTGCACGGAAACTTGCCTAAAGTTCTATTTTCTTTTATTTAAATTATGTAAAGCAAACATGTAAGCACTTACACTTAATAAATAAATAAAAAATTGGAAATCGGTGTTTTCTTTACAAATAAATAAAAATAACAATGTCATACTCGGTATATAATCTGTTCGTACTATTGTACACATAAAAAAATTACAAACATAAAACCTTCTTATTTTTTTACAGAGAAATGTCAAGTATGTTTCTTTCACTATTTTTCATTTTGCTATGGAAATTTCTCGAACGCAAATGTAACTTGCGTGAACATTTTAGTTCGTTCAATGTTATATATTCTTTGTTAATTTTGATTTTTTGTAACTTTTATAAAGATATTTTGTAGTATTCCGTATCATTATAAGATCCACATATCTGTCAGGATTTCTTTAAAATTGTAATAGATAGACACGAAATATTTACAGGCTATAAAAACAAACAGATTAACAAATTAAAAATATGCAATGAATTGTTTAAAATATTGTAATTTAGTCAACATTGATAAACAATCAGAACTCTCTTATCGTTTGGATTTTATTAGCTCCCTCTTAACATATATGTAACTTCGACTTTGCAAGGTTTTCTGTTTCAAGTAGTTAATCACACAATATTACTACTAACTGACAGTAATATATAGCAACAGTCGTTTCATATAAATTCGAATGTGAACAATTTATTGACTGTTATATAAATATAATCTTCATCTAAATATTCGTATGCATAAAATTAATTTAGACGGTAACCATTTGACGCACATTGTGCATGGTCAATAGTCATTGCTGCTTGTTAGTTAATAATAATTACCTGAAAACTCAAACAAGATTATGAAAATCGATTAGATGTTATCCATATATCTATATTTATTGCGTAAAAAGTAAAAATCGACATGTTTAATATTGTTAAGATTATAAGTCATCGAAAAATACCTAACTATGTACGATTATAATATTTGGTAAATAAATTGTATTAATGTATAATAATGCGGTCCATTAGGATTTTGAGTGGTCGATGGAACCCAAATCCTTAAGAGAGTATAATTGTATGTTTACCGCTAAAGTTCGCTTATAAAAACGCGAGATAAGAAATATAGCCACTAAGGCTTTAATTAGGATCTCGAAAAACGTTATTATGCAATATTTCACGGCGGTTCGCTAAATTCGTTCTCGTAATAAATAGTCATTTAATTACGATTTGCGCAAACAGAAACCATCTTATTGGGAAGTTATAAACATTAAGAGAATACAATCGCAATTTCTTCCTGTCTTAAATAAACTTCAGTATGAGTAATCGTTACTTTGTGAGCACAATATCGAATCGTTGGGGGCCAAATAGATTGATACGTGCTTCGAATCCACAGAGCTTTTGTCAACAGCGCTAGTCTATTAAGTTCACACGAATTCCGCTCTTCTTTACAACGGTTCAAATATCATTTTTCCGTAGCTTTATTAATAGTGTATAGCCAGTCAATTCTCGTCTCTTTTACCGACGGACCTAGTAAGATTAATTTGATACGATTTTCGCTCTACGTTTGTTGAGAATAAGGAGTGAATTCGTAGGACTGTATGTTAAGTGCGGTTCGTAAAATTTCTTCTAAGTCGGGTGGTGTTGAATTTTCCGCTTATAATTATGCGGCAGAGCGGAAGTGGTGTTGTTTGTTGGTATACCGGTCACGGCGCGGCTGTCGACCATCGGGTAACGGGTTCGCGGCCGCGTATGGACTGCGGCGCGACTGTACCAAGGGACCATTACTAAAACGACAACGATAATGATATATTCAGTCGAAAATGATTTGTATTGCCGTAACAATTACATTTTATATTATTCGCATTGGTAGGTGTTTGAAGGAAGTCTATCGCATACAAAGATATTTTGATGGATTAGTAAAATTTATAGCTATCTGTGCCACATAAATTTAGTGATACCGTTAAATAGATTTTAATGAAATTCTACAATAGTATACTTATTTATTATTTGTATTTAGAAATCGAACTTTAAATATGTGTATTAATAAAGGAAAATAGTAAAGAGCAGAGCGGTGAGTCGTTCCCCATGGAAAAAGATCTAATAAATCTCATAAATACATCCCATAGATCTCATAGCCTCTCATAGCTCGGTATGAGAATTTGGTCAGCATTCGAAAACTGATACCTGGCAACGATATATCGATGAAACATTATATTAAGAGTTGCAACTTTTAACCATCGAAACAGGTTGCCAAAATTAGCGCACTTAAAATACCCAACTTAAAAAAAGGAAACGTACATCAATTGATACTCGATGTGTTAATCTATCTCAACGTAAACTATTTCATAATCAACTATCACTATTTACATCTTCGAAACAACTTAGAATAGAAATGTAATTCTTAGCACGTAAACACAGAAGTTATAATTTAAGTAACATTCATTCTACATCAAGTTATTTTATAATCGCCTACTAAGTTACTGCGAATAACGCTTATTGCGATACAAGTATTATCGCGAAATACATAAATGAGATGCCTTTCACTGCAGAATGGCTAGGAACATTCAAGCTTTTCAACGTTCCACGGAGTTCCTAGACAATCTTGGTCTGTAATCGCTTTTAAAATATCATCGTAACAGGTTGTAAAGAGTCGAACCCTTTTCCATTAAGTTTTAATGCAATATTATTAAATATTTATCGCTATTTTAGTTTTTCTTAATTAATTATTTTGTTCCAGTATTACAAAGTTTATATATGTTGCTTTTATAATATACTATTTGATAATTTTATGCATAAAAAATAAGTGAAATTGCGAGTATTATTATAAAATACCCCGCAAACGTTGTTTTGCCATATATGTTCTTAACACCTTTAATCCACCCCCCTTATAACTTGGGAGTATAAAAAATAAATGTTGGCCGATTTTCAGACCTACCCGATATGCATACACAATTTCATAAAACTCGTTTCAGCCGTTTCGGAGGAGTATGGTAACTAACACTGTAATACAAGAATTTTACATATAACGTTTGACACACGCTTTACTTTTCCATTGTAATTATTTTCATATGTAAGTTGTTATTTTTTTAGGAAATTTTGTTTTAGGCTTATGTTATTTTTGTTGTCTAAGTTAACCGTGGTTATTTGTGTTTTTGTATAATTTACTACTTATACCAAAATTCAAATTATACTAGAATTGTAATTTATGTTTAATGAAATGAAAAACAACAAAAAAAAAATAATGTTCTTGTAACCGTGTATAGGTATTATATTCTGATCGATTATTAGATGTCATCGTATTCTTGATAGAAAATGTCGTGATAGGCAGGTATGTTAACTTAAAGGATTAAATACGGATTAGGAGCCTTGAGTTTTTCGTTTACTTTTATAAATTGGGTTTAAACTTTTTGTATTTCGTTCTAAAGTGCTTATTATGAGAGTAATAACTTTTGATGATATTATATTTAATAAGATTAACACAGAGTATTCAACAGCTCATCAAAAGTTTTTATAGTTCTAAGTATAATTATAAAATATATTAATTAAGTGTAATCAACAAAACGATATGTATGTTAATTTTTTTTATAACGTGATTTTAAATGAACGCGTAAGAATATACAGAGCAGTAATTTTTTTAATGACAATAAAGTATACGGTAGCCGCATGACAGCCAGGTGACATTTTGACATATTGACAATTTGACACATTTGCACTTTGTTGCCAGTTGTAAAAAGTTGTCAATCGTAGTCGCTAGTCCGGTTATTGACTTTCGACAGTTATAATAAAAAAATACAGTATTTTTTAAATTATTTTATATAACATTCAAATGAAAATAGTTATTTACTTATCTTAATAATATAAGAGTATCTAATTGAAAAGTTATTTTATCTCAAGACGTTACATTTTAACTTTAAATTGTAATTATTATATAAACGAAAGAAACTTCGAAACATTTTAATCTTATTTTAAATGAGAATATAAACGAAGTTTTTGTTCATTTTCCGCGATTCGGTCTTGTACGAATTTTTAATAAAGAGACCAAAAGAGCCGACACGGTTCCGAACAAACTTCGTATTATTAACGTTTGTTTGACTGCGTTTAATGAATGTAAGTACGTCACCGACAATGTATTGGTGAGGAAAAAAACCTTAATTAAACTTATTTATTGAGAGCAAAACATTATTTTGTCTTTTATGGTAACTATTTCACTAATTAATGAGGATTTTTACTACGATAATTCATTCACATTTTAGAGATAACCCTATAGCTATCATTTTCCGATGCATTTTTTCTAATTTTATTTTTACATGGAATTATAAAGATTTTCGTTAAAAATGAATAATAATAATAACTTTTTCAGCAATAAATGAATATGAACACAACGTTTGCAAGGATGAGAAATATGTCTGTATTCGATAAACTCCGATTTAACCGATTTAGAGAATTCTTTATAAAAAGCTAATACAAGTAACGTAGGCTATAAAAACTTCATATTTAGTACTAGCGACCTCTGTTCGTCCATATTTTTTACACGATAAGTAATCACCAACACATATACGAAAACCTCCAGAAAACGCTACATCTTACGGTAAAAGTATTATTCCGATCGGTTAGTAGTAGTTAGTAGTTTTCGCAGTATAATCAAACAAAAAAACCAGCTCTCCATTTATTAGTACCTGCATATGACTCATACTTAGAGAGTTAATCTTTGGTTAGCTTCCTATTCAAAACGGCATAAATTTTCAAATTTCGAAACAAAGTTACTAGTTTATTTACGTTCCTAAGTGAGATTGAGTTAACAAGCTCTAACCGAGTGGGGTGAGCGTTGAATGATTGACCGGTCAGAGCTAAGGGACCGAGTGAACGAGGGAATGAGTGAATTATTCTCACCGATCCTGTCACTCCTCGTTAGGTCGTTAGCTACGTCCTCTTGTTAATTGTTGTCCGCTGGAGGTGTTATGAACATAGTACATAGATTTTGGACGTATTCCTAATATACTGTTGTGTTTAGGAAATTACAGTTTAGTTTAGTATCTGTTTGTGTTTATTGAATCATCCTGATCATAGTATTATGATCTCCTGATTACTTTTCTAAGAATACGTCATTACTAAGTTACTCCCTCTTACATCAGCTATCTGCCAGTGAAAGTCCCGTCAAAATCGGTCCAGCCGTTTCAGAGATTAGCCGGAACAAACAGACAGGCAGACAAAAATTGTAAAAAATGTTATTTTGGTATATGAAGCATGTACCTATATATCCATATGCATTTAGTAAAAAGGGTTTATTTTAATATTACAAACAGACACTCCAATTTTATTTATTTGTAATATAGATTTAATTGTGATTTTTTTTGTTTAATTTAAAATCTTGAAGGTATTCTGCACAAACTTTCGTACTAAGACTTACCACCGCAAAGACAAACTCAGAGTTCATACTGTTTTAAAAGAAACAGTTTACTAATATTAATCTAATTTTATTAAAATCATTATTTTGATAAAACATGATTTACATACAAGTACAATATTAACGCGAATAAAAAGGTAGTTATGGTTAAGGTATAAAAGCTTTTATTACTGTTAGTAAATTTATTCAATATTTTAAGGATTATATCTATACTGATATTATAAAGTTTGTTTGTTTGTTTATTTGACCGCGCTATTCTCAGGAATTACAGGGCCGATTTGAAAAATTAGTTCAGTGTTAGATAGCCTATTTATCGAGGAGGAAGGCTATATGCTATATACCATCACGCTAAGATCAATAGGAGTGGATGACTAATGAAGAATGTTTCAAAATCGGGGGTTTTTTTTAAGTAACTATTTAACGCGGATGAAGTCGTGGGCAGTGGCTAGTTATTGATAATTATAGTAAATAGTTCACACGTAGAAAGTATTGAAATTAGTCAGTCGACCGTCTTCGACATTATAAAAAAAAAACTCATATAATTACAACAACTTTCGTGTTTATTCAATAATACGGATTGTGATTAAAACTATTGATAGTGTCAGATATCGTCAGCCATCTTGGAACACCTGCCTTTTTTTGAACGCCTATTACACCGCAGTTAGCGGAGCCACCCTGCGTTTTATACCATATTAATTGGTTATTTAATAGCACTTATTTACTCGTCTCCGTCGGTCTGATGAAGTGATTTATATAAATGATTGAATGAAAAACAGGTGGTATTTTAGTTTTTTTTATAAATTGCTAATTTTTGATCAAAAAGGTTTTATGTAAGTATAAAAAATGGCCTTTAATAAATGTTGTTATTAAAAAAAATAAGTAATTTTAAGAAATGGTAACTAAGATTTACTATCGTATACTTATGAACGTAAAAATTTATTATAACGGTGGTCAACAATGTTGATAAAAAATTCTTATTTCTACTTATTTATGTCTAAAAAATATTTTATTTAATTGTAGTTGGAGTAAATAATTTACAAGAGTACAGTTTATTACAATATAAGCAAAGGAATTTTAATTAGAACGTTTTTTAATTAATACATTTTATACATTTGAAATAAATGTAATTTCAAAGTCATGGGCTTACCGGAAAGTCTTGCTTCTATTATTTGGTTCTTTAGCTCATTACAGAAGTTACCAGATCAATAAAAAAAGAAAAAAGCAAATTGCTTTATAAAGATCGTAACATAAAAAACGTTAAAATAACCGAAACAAATTTAAAAATCAAGAAATATACATCAAACAAACATAACCTCCAATTAATATTTGTAAAAGGTACACAATTTTCTCGTAACTTTTAACCTAATCTGTGATAAGCTTTATTGGCATCACACACGCACACACACATACACATACGATGATCTTCGCAATCATAGTAGCGATCGCAAAGAACAGATGTATGTATAAATCCCAGGATATAACATGTAAATATGATTATTATTCATACTTATAGCTAGACAGAACGCGTCCGTACGTGTGCCACGTATGTACATGTGCGGGCAACTTCCTCCGTCGGCTACTTTTATGTTGTTATAGCAATGATATTAAATCATATATTATTTATCATTGAATGTCTTGTAGATTATATTTGATAATACTTCGATCGCGGTTTCGTCTGACTTGACCAGTTTTGTCTAGTTGATATTTGTCCCAAGTTGAAATTAGAAAAGTCGACTTACACAAATTTCGACCTTACCTCAAGGGGTGGGTCTTTTTTTAAACGTGGGTTAAAAGGAATTGCAAAATATCTTAAACATATATTATAAAGCGGATCATCATTACAGCCTATACAGTCCACTGCTGGACATAGGCCTCCACAAGTTTACGCCAAAAATTACGTGAACTCATGTGTTTTGCCCATAGTCACCACGCTGGGCAGGCGGGTTGGTGACCGCAGGGCTGGCTTTGTCGCATCGAAGACGCTGCTGCCCGTCTTCGGCCTGTGTATTTCAAAGCCAGCAGTTGGATGGTTATCCCGCTACCGGTCGGCTTTTTAAGTTCCAAGGTGGTAGCGGAACTGTGTTATCCCTCTTACGACACCCACGGGAAGAGAGGGGGTGGCTATATTCTTTAGTACCGTAGCCACACAGTACATATAAACCGGATAAAATAATTTAAAATTAGTTAAAGTTCACACTTTAATATCGAAATTATTTCGGTTATCGAAAATAAAGCTTCGTTTAAAAAAAAATTACAAAACTGCTAAATCGGAATGTAACGTTCGATTCCATTCGATATTTACTTATCCTATCGATTAAACCACGTCAATAAAAATGGAAACATTTTTGAGTTTGAATGAAACGAGTAAGAGTAACCGAAAAATAAAACTAAAAGCGGTTTTATTTATATACGATTGATACGAAGCGGCGGTGATAAGGAGACTTAATGAAATTCCGTGGCGCGTCTTGACATTGGGAAGCCCGAAGCTACTGAGATAATATCTTTACGACGGGTAGAAACCATTCATGCTATTAAAAAATACAACGCACAAACATACACACACACTGAAAATATCTAAAATTAGATTAAAAAATCAATAGCAAATATCGATATTCAAGTAGACTTCTAAAACGTCTTTAGATCGTTGATTTGAAAATGACAATTGTACTCGTATTAGTTATTCGAAAATTAATTATATTTAAACCTAATTATAGAACAGAATAACTCTTTAAGACTCGAACAGACTCCTTATTTTTTTTTTAGGAAACTGTCACGTGCTGTATATCATAGTTTCTTTGACACGTGTACAAGAATTAGTTTAAAAAAAACGTATATTTAAGATGTACTTGAAGTTTTAAATGAAAATAATGTAACGATAAAACTTTGAATATATCTGTTAATATCTATCAATTAATCTAATTAATAATTCCATTGTTTGTCTATATTTAGTCTCGGCGAGCATTCAGAAGATAGGAAGTCATGTCGCCGTTTCTTTGTACATAATAGACACGAAGGTTAGTTAAACAAAAATTACATTGAACACAATAGTTGATCGTTAGCGATTTTATCGACGATGGGAATTTTAATAATGCTAATGATTTTTCTATCGATAGTTAGTGCTGACATCTGTTCGTAATTAACGAGAACGAAAATTACACGTACAGCGAGCTTCAGTTTCTAATAGGATAGGATTTGTTTAAGCTATTATATTAATATTACTACTATGCCCTGCGGTTTCAGACGCGTTATTTACTTGAAAAAACTGGCTGTAGCGTTACTTGGTAAATAGGTCATAAGCCAGTAGTTGCTGAGGTTAGCGCATTTAAATAAACAAAGAAACAAAAAAAACTTTCAGCTTTGTAATATTATTATAGATTTATATATTCACTTAAGGAAAGTAAGAAAAGTACAAGTAAATTGATGACAAGTGCAAAAAAAGTTAATGACATGAATAGTTCATTTTAATAAAAATAATTATAAAATAAATAAATTTGTTGATATGTAGATACGTTGTGTAGAGCATTTTAAATTTTAAAATTTATAATTTCATAACTATTGTTTTAAGACCCGCAATATGTCAACACGTTGTCAACATTACCACAAATTGGAAAACTACAAGAAAGTAAACAACCATCCATAAGTACGTCACACATTTTACGAATATTTGACCGCTTCCTTGTCACAGATGGTCACATTTATGAGACCTTACCTCGTGTTATGTCACACATTTTACAATTATACTCGTATTTAAATTGTTATTTATTAAATGAAATCATCAGTTTCAACATTTATTGTTATTTTCACTTAACTAACAATAAAATTTATTATATTTCTGAAATGTGATGTTACTAATTTTTGACTCTTCCCACTTGTCACATTATGTCACACTTCGTCGATCCTCCCTCGTAAACGTGAGACGTAATTTATGGTCAGCACTAAAAGGAAAAATTGGTGCATAACGAGAATAAGAGCATAAAATACACTATTTATGCTACAACGTTTGTTTGTCCTAATTTAATGCTTGACTGCTCAAACCAATTAATTTGTAATTTGGTACACGGCTAGGATACCTTGATTGGGCGAGCTTTTTTATTCCAATTGACTAAGCAGCCATCGATACAGTTCATTATAATCTTATACTATTAAACAAGCAATTTTTGCATATATATATAACCTGAATATCGGAAATGGCTCCAACGATTTTCATGAAATTTAGTATACAGGGGATTTCGGGGGAGATAAATAAACCTAGCTAGAATTTATTTTTAGAAAATGTCGTTTTATCCCTGTTTTTAGGGAATGACAAAATGGCTACAACATCGTTAGAATACGAAGGTAAATTTCGCACTTATTAATAAAGTTGTAATAGCTCAGGTGGGAAATCGGCCGGTTTCGATCGCCCGAAAAGACCACGGTTCCGCCTCATGTTCCTAGATCGATTATATTATTTTTTCTAATTGCACTCGTTATTTTTTATTTAAATAGCCAATTCATATCTTTTATTAATATGTCGGTAAAATCGAAAAATATTATTCATATATTACCAATATGTAATTTGTACACACGATTTACTAAAAATACCGAGCTAAGCTCGGTCACCCAGGTACTATCAATTTAGCATTGCATTTAAATAAATACTGTTATGTATAAAATAAACTATTTTTGTGTATTTTGCATGCTGTACAAAATCAGAATTAAGGAAATTGGTTTTTATATATTTTGTTAATATTTTAAAACTATTCTAATGTAATTTACAATAATAATGTATATTTTCCGCATATAAAAAACCTCGGGGCTATGTCGCTAAAAAATAGCTTTTAAGATTTTTTTTTGTTTATATAAACTAAATGCTATGTACCAAGTAGATGTTTAATTGCTAATCGTAATAATAAACAATTATGTTTATTTTGATTACTACAAAAAAAAAAAATCGTGAAAATGTTGAGTTTAACACAATTACCATTAATAGTTTCCTTTGCTTATAAAATTATATAAAAAAAAAAAAAAAAACACAAACCGTTGCCTATGTTTCAAGTGACGAAGAAGTCAAACTTTAGGTTAGAAGCCTACCATCCTCAGACAATTTTTTATCAAATTAATTTAAAAAAGATAAAAATATCAATTAAAATCTTTTATATGAGTAAATTATTACCGTCACTGTACTAATGCAACGCTAATGAAGTTAATAGATAAGGCTTGAAAAACGTGTTAACCGTTTGTACGTTCACAATCTATTATGGTTTTATATGTTACCATATTTAGAATTATAATGGTACTGCAAACTGACAACAAACAATTTTAATTATGTTTTTGTCGCAGTGACAACACCTTTAGTCTTTTATACTTTTTTTATATTACTAGGTTATCGTTAATTATCGCCGTCACAATATAATTGCTCGTTCGATTTGATCGATAGATTATTGTTATGTATCCTAGGTCACGATCTTTATGTTGATTAGGTTCCTTCGAAAATGTATCTGTAATTTGCTAGTCTAGTAAAATTTATTACTCATGTCGTCTTCGATAGTTATTTTTGATTTATATCATTCGTGATTCCTAATATTCGTGATACTTAATTTTTTTTTGTTTATTTATAATTATATCGGCAAACAAGCGTACAAGTCAGCTGATGGTAAGCGATTACCGTAGCCTATAGACGACTGCAACACTACAAGCATCATAAGCGCGTTGCCGAGCCTTATCTCCTTGGGAGGGAGCTCTGTCGCCTTACTCACCACAGAAAACTACAAAAAGTAATTGAGGAAGGGACAACCTGAAATATCCTGCTCAAAATCTGGAGCAATCCGACCTCGACCTTAAAGAAGATTATCGCTAAATAATAGTTTTTCTAGCAGTGTTGTGTTCCTGTTGGCGAGTAAGGCGACCAGAGCTCGTGGGGGGGGGGGATAAGGTGTCCTACAGGGATTCGGGGTCGGCAACGCGCTTGCGATACTTCTGGTCTATTAAGCTACGGTGATCGCTAAGCATCAGGTAAGCCGTACGCTTATTTGCCGACCTAGTTGCACAAAGCGTCTTCAAGAATAATTTATGAAGTAAAACTTCTATATGCACGCTTGACTTGGGAAGTAAGCTGGTGAATGCGTGACAGGAGCGTTACGAAAAGTGTGATCGGGTGAGGCGAACGGAAGTTGAGAGGGAAATATAAGTTAGTGAATAGAAAGAGAGAGTTACGTTTCATAAGTTTTTCTTCAGTCGTGTGGTCTAAAGTACATTCGTTTTTTTATTTAGATTTTTTTAGGTAGATACTATAATACCTTTTATTAAAACATAATTACACAAACGATAATTAACGAATGAATAAGGTAGCATCGGGTTATAATTCTTGTATTGATAAAACATTACATTAAATGCTTACATGTTATCCGTTTTTATTATCAGAATCAAGATAACTCAATACAATTTCCTTATATTTAGCTTCATTTTAATTGCATTTGTGGGAACTGTTGTGTTGTTTGTTTAGTTTTTTCTTTTAATTTTAGTTAAGATAATGACGTATGTAATATTATAAGTTGTAATGATTTGTCTGTACTAAGTAAAGCTCTTGAACTGAAATTATTCGAGTAGCTTTTGTTTTCTCTCTGTAACCAATAGTGAGGAGGCTTAATTTTGAGTTAGATAGGCCATAAAACATCTCGTCACGATTCGTATACAAGAAATAATATCTATAAATGTCAAAACGATGATAAAACTTCGTAAGTTTTTTATTAATACTATTTTTTTGATACATTCAACCAAACGTGATTTCGAATACACAAGAAATAGAAAGTTGGCTTTATTTTACGATATTGTAATTTAAAATTTATAGAAAAATAATTAAAATTGTACTTTATTATTTCATAAGGGAATGGCAGTTGAAGAAATGATGTAAGGTTTTGCGTGAAATTGTAACGTTACGGTTATAAAATTTATTTGTAAAATTATATTTGTGTTCTAACTACTGGATGGTTCTAAATTACTGTATGTTTTCTCCCTTAATGGATAACGTATCTCTGTAATACTTATATATACTTATGTTAAAATAAGTGTGTTCATCAAAATAAAATTAATAATAACACTTCAATAATAACATCTTCTTGTTACCTACTTTGAATTTTAGTAGATGTTATTTTGTTTTGATTTATTATCGTTAAAGTATAATGATTATATAAAATCCCGCGATTGTCTAAGTCTTTGGATAAGGGTTCCGTTTAAATTATTTGCACCTCTGGAAAAAAGTTTACAAAAGCTTAAAAAAGTTAAGGTTATTTCATATCACCATCAGTTCATCATCATCATCACTATCAGTTCAGCCTATTGCAGTCCACTGCTGGACATAGGCCTCCCCAAGTTCGCGTCAGACATCCCGGTTTTCCGCAATCCTCATCCAGCTCACACCAGCAATCTTACGTAGATCGTCGGTCTAACGGGCCGGAGGACGTCTCACACTGCGTTTGCCAAGACGCGGTCTCCACTCCACGACTCGTCTGCTCCAACGGCCATCGATCTTGCGACACAAATGACCAGCCCAAGCCACTTCAACATGCTAATTCTGTGGGCTATGTCGGTTACTTTCGTACTCTCGCGGATAGTCTCATTTCTAATCCTATCTTTGAGAGAAACCCTAAGCATAGTCCGTTCCATTGCACGTTGAGCGTCTTTAAACTTGTGGACCAGTCCCTTCGTCAGTGTCCACATCTCGGCTCCGTATGGTAACACAGGCAGGACGAATTGCTTGAAGACTTTTGTCTTCAAACAAACGACTGACGAAGACTCGACGTGGCCTGCCAAACGCCGCCCAGCCCAATCGAATTTTGATGGTATGGCCTAGGTAAATATAATCCTGAACAACTTCGAGAAGGGTACCATCAAGCGATACCGGTCTCGGTATGACTTGGTTTTTTAACATAACTTTCGTTTTGTCCAAGTTCATACCGAGACCGACACGTCGAGAGGACTCGTAGGTAAGCCAGCATTTGGCCATTATTATTTATTTCATATTCATTACATTTATTTCATATCGATTTTATATATTTATTTTTATTTTTAAACTGTTTGTCCACAATAACACTTATAATAAATTATCGGTAATTATTTTTACATATATATCTTTTTATATATTTAAAGCGATCGCTATCACATGTCATATCAAAGCGGCTACTTATAAAATAGTTATTATCGTTAATTTATCGTTAACCTATCGTTGAATTATCGTTGGTTATCGTTAATTATCGCCGTCACAATATAATTGCTCGTTCGATTTGATCGATAGATCATTGTTATGTATCCTAGGTCACGATCTTTATGTTGATTAGGTTCCTTCGAATGTGTATCTGTAATTTGCTAGTCTAGTTAAATTTACTACCCATGTCGTCTTCGATAGTTATTTTTGATTTATATCATTCGTGATTCCTAATATTCGTGATACTTAATTTTTATTTATTTATTTATAATTAGATCGGCAAACAAGCGTACGGCTCACCTGTTGGTAAGCGATTAGAGTAACTTATAGACGTCGCAACGCCTGAAGCATCGCAAGCGCGTTGCTGACCTTATCCCCCCCCCCCCTCCGGAGCTCTGGTCACCTTACTCACCAATAGGAACAAAATACTGCTTGAAAACAGTTTTATTTAGTTGTGATCTTCTGCTAGGTCGAGGTAATACTCCAGTGGGGCTGCTCCATATTTTGAGCAGAAAATTTCCTGCTTTGATCTACCTCAGTTAATTGCAAAATAGATTTTTTTATGTATAAATATATCGTGACTGAGTGTTCATTAAGTGGAAATTATATATGGTATGTTATGTAAATACAAATTTCAAGTGTCTACTTAATAGTTATTGTTTCCAATGTCAAATAAAACAAATTATTAATTAATGTTTAGTACTCGAAACAAAACTTTTTAACGTGTTTATAATGGTGTTTTTTTCTTCTAAGCTTTAGCCTTCTATTCACGAATAGTTACATATGTGTTTAACATACTTTATTTCTGTATTCAATTTTTTTATATGAATAATTTGTTATAAGATTTTCTTTAGATCACTTTTAGTAATAAAACCGCCTTTGTACTTTTTGTAAGTTAGAAATTTGTAGTTTTCGTTAATGTTTATTTTAAATGTGCATTAAGGCATGAAATGAAAAAAAAGCATAATTATTCTATAAAGTATAATATTCCGGAATATAATTGCGGAAATTATATATATAAAATTTTTGTACACTAAGTTTTACTTTCACAGCCCTAAGCTTTTTTTTCACAGCCCTATTTTTTAGATGAATGTATCGATAAAAAAATTGACAGTGAAACTCACAAAAAAGAATTATGGAATTCGGTGTTGTTGTTGTTGTTGCCCATAGTCACCACGCTGGGCAGGCGTTTCATAAAGTATATTTCAATAATTGATTTTTATATAAATATAGCTTTTTGAAGAATAACTACGCCACCATGTAACCTATAGTTGAATTTGTGCATGTGTGGGAACTCCTTTACGCCGACAAACAGGGCGCGTATATCTTGACACAGCTCATATCTAATACTCGTGTTCAGTAACCTTTATAATACGCCGCTATCAGTTTACATAAGACAGTGTATTTTGTCTGTGTTCAAGTTTGTATTCGATATTTTTTATCGATAAATCACGAATTCTAGTAGCAAGTTGTTTTTAGCGGTACATCCCTCGAAATGTATATCGCTTGAATGCTTTTGATCATTTATAAGCATACTCGAGATATTTTTTACGCATTAAATTACATATTTGCTATTTTCGACCACATAGGTTTAAAAAAAATTGGACTTGAAATATAAAACAAAAATTATCCGATTTTGTTTGTTATGATTTGTGAAGTTCGGAACTTACGCTCATACTTCCATTTCAACAATTTATTTTTGTTTA
The DNA here is from genome assembly GCF_905220565.1 of Melitaea cinxia. Lineage (NCBI taxonomy): Eukaryota > Metazoa > Arthropoda > Insecta > Lepidoptera > Nymphalidae > Melitaea > Melitaea cinxia. The sequence continues at coordinate 20,694,987 of NC_059424.1, read as the reverse complement.
TTAAAAATAGGTTAATTTGATTTGTACATTACGTTATAGGAACAAATGGCACATACATATGTCCTTCCTTAAGTCTAACAAAATATCTTTTAAATTTGACAATATATAGAATTATAGATGTAATATCAATACTTGAAATTAAATCAGATACAAGAATATTATATACCGTAACACTAAGACGTACTTATGTGGTTGTTTACATCGTGTACATATTGAAATAAAATACCTTTACCAAGGTGCGCTCACACCTAATATAACACACACACACGTACCTAACGCACACGCTCTCACCCATATGAACCTACACGATTTTACCAGACATACAAGCAGTGGTTACGACAGAGGTGAAATATCGAATCAGGGTCTCTGTCAGTTTACCAAATTCAAAAAGTTTTTTGAAACTAAATGCATTCATATACAGTAATACTCTTCGGCTGAAAAGATTAACGAGATTTCGAACGGAACGATAAGGAGAAACCAAATGCGACGGTAATGGATTTTTTGAGCACTACGATATTCGCTTATTGCAGAAACGCTTTTAGGTCCCTTTCCACTTTTCAAAGAGCAAAAAAAAAAACTACAATCGAAATTTTTCTATCGAATATTTCCGGTTCTTAGAGGTATAAAACTTCTATGAATTATAGCTTCTAAATGCATATCTTCTAAAAGCTGGCTGCTGCTGTGTGTGGATGAACTGGTCTGAAATTTAAAAGTTACTCTTGTGCTTGAAGTCGGTTTCTTGATGAAGATTGTGGGTGAAATATATAGCGCTGCATCTGATGCTCTAAATCTATACTAATATTATAAAGCTGAAGAGTTTGTTTGTTTGAACGCGCTAATCTCAGGAACTACTGATCCTATTTGAAAAATTCTTTTAGTGTTAGATAGCCCAGTTATCGAGAAAGGCTGTATATATCATCACATTAAGGTCAATAGGAGCGGAGCACCAATGAAGAAATATTTCAAAATCGGGCATTTTTCAAGAGCTTCCTTAGTTAGCCCAAAGGAACTGTTCCATGCAAACGAAGTCGCGGGCAGATCTAGTCATATAGTTATAGGGTTGAACCAACTTAAGGTAAGATTCAACTTATGAGTAATATAAAAGTATTTGTGAAAATGAAAGAGATTGATCTCTTTCTTAACTTCTCCTTCGCTTCGGAGTCTATCAATCCTAGTTATGATTAACTTTTCGAAGAGTTTTCATTAATTACGATTGACGAACGTATTATATATCATCAAATACGTTTGTTAGAAGTATTGCAGTGAGTGATGGTAAGAGATCATCTTTTAGATTTATTGAACTCATTTAGATGTTTGGTTGAATCTTTAGATTTTGAGACTTTGTATTTTCGTTAGCCGTCTAAATATCGAAACAGTAATTCTTATTAGACGAAATTACACAATGGAGTTGTTATCTAGTAAATATAATATTCGCGAAGATATTTCGTGTACATTATGGTTAAATATAAAAACTACTATTGATGGTATGGTTTAAATAATTATAAATAGTAATGAGATAATTTTCTGATATATACGATACATCCGATATTACCATGTCTCTGAAGAAATATTTAAAATCACTCTTTGTGATCAAAAATAAACGTTAATAATCACCACAAGAGGTGACCATTTTGAGTTTTCACAGTGTTTGTATATTTTAGATTCGTTACTAACATCGATTATTGTAGGAGGAATTTTGATATCAACTGTCCCTACGTACAGTATCGAAACTGAAAATTTTATATTTTTTTTTATTGCATGAAAAAACTACTAAAAGAAAAAAAGAGAAAATGCTATAAAATACACATAAAATCACATTTTTCATGAGTTTATACTCATTATTGATACTTAACAAATCATTCAGCGTAAAAAAATTTAAAGTGCCTTTTTTCAGTTTCGATATTATACGTAGGGACAGTCGATATGTAAGTTTTCGTAGTTTGTAGTTGAAACTAAATACAGAAATTAACAAAATTCTGTTTTACTTAACATATAGTTTCAAATTATTATAGATAGACTTAAAGTAGAATAATTAAAGACTTACCCATTAAATGGATATCCAGCAAACGCGGCATCGTAAGGATGGTAGACTGTTGGGTAGGGCCAGCTCGCAGCGCTTGCTGCGAGGTTCTCCTTCAGCTCGATTCCTGCTGCCTGATTAACAAAATAGCGTTTGAAATATATTGTATATCGTTTAAGTGAGAATATCACTAAAACCAATATTAACACAAAACATTTTTTGTATCGCTTATCGCTGAACCAGTTTATTTTATAAAGTAGCTCGACAGAACTTTTCCAATTTTCAGTGTTAATTTCTTAATTTTTTTTTTATGTAAGAACTTTTTACAAAGTATGAATAACCTAAAAAAATAAACCCATTTGGTCCAGCTTTGCTTAAGTATTACACTTGGCAACATATTCAGTGATTCATTTTAATTTATGTAGATTTAAAAAAAAAATTCTCATCTAAAGAATGAGAATTCTTTTCGACGGTATTTATTAAATTAATTTTTAAGTCTTAATGTATGTAGCCGACCTTAATACTTAAGCTAATGACGGTATCACATGCACAGTAGCATCGACTAAATCTATTATTGGAGCTGGTTTATTGATTTTTTGATGGATCGCTTCGATCGTTCGTCTCAACCGTTATTATTATTTAATGGGTTGATTGCAGTTCTAGCATCAATCATCTCTGACAAATATATTTCAATAGAGCGAAGCGGATTCTTTATATTTATCGACTAGTCTACCACTCTTCTACAGTCTACCACTTTGTCTACATTAGTCATTGTTTAATTTAAATTTTAAGAAAGTTTTATTTGTTTATATTTACATTAATCTACGGCCTTGTTACTCGACTTCGTAAAGTAATCTAGAAATGTCTTCCCCGCTTCGATAAGTATAATTTATACTGTTCTTCACATCATTAGAAGTCAGTAAATCTCAATGAAAGCTAAGACAATATTTTTTACATCGTAAGAAACGCATTTGTGTCGAATATAAACATTTACATTATACATTCGTACAAGCTAACAACGCTATAATTATTCAACGATCGAACATCGAAATGCGGAATGATCTTTAATATTTCATTAAAAAAAATTGAATTCGGACATTTATAACGATGAATTTCATGTACGTTCCGAGTTATTAATAGGGTATACGTTTAAAAATCGCGTAAAAAGCAAAGAAACGGCCCGTCGAGATGCACGGGTCCAAAAAATTTATAGCGACGCATTAAAAATAACCCGGGAGCTCGTCTTAATGCGGTCAGCCAGGATAAATCTATCAAAAGATTTTGTTGTCCAACAACTTCATTGGTGGCCGAATCGAAAATCCGATAATAAATTTCACTCAAGTACGACAGCGTAATCCAGTCGCGCTGTCGCCCTTTGTTGCTTCGACCTCTCCGATATAATTCCATTTTCTGTTACTACAAATAATAATCGACCTAAGTCGACTCGGATCTGCATTTGCTCGGATTTATTGGATGCATAAGGTGCCGATTTATATATGCGAAGGTGACGCGACAATGGTGCGACTTTAACGCGACATTCGTGCGACCAACTCATCAGCTCCGACAATTTCATAAAATTAAGCAACATACATTTACATATCAACACATAAAAACGAATATTATATATTAGTTGTAGCGATTTACATAAGTATTATACGTTAACACGACCGCATGACTAATGAATAATCAAATGTTCCGCGAGGCGTGCGGATCGGAAAAAACGTAGTCATAATCTTTATTGGTAGCAACACTATGAGTTTAATGGATCCATCTATAATCCCATTAACGTTAATAATATGTTTAACTAGGAATATTTTTATGGGACGAATACTTTCATAATCCGCTGAACGATCCCGCTGACACGCAAACGGGTACGCGATGCTCTATTAGGCTCTCTGTTGACTAACGTCAAGACTGTCTTAAGAGATTTTTTATAAATTCCTTTTTGAAATAATAGGCTTATTTAGTTTTATTTAATTACTGGTAGGTTTATAGTTGTTATACTGACCATTATATATGTTTTATGTATTTTATTAATATAATCAATTTCAGTGGTATTAATAATTGTAGTGGCTTTTAAAGTTTTTTTTTTTAATATATATAACTAGGTCGATAGACAAGCATATGGCTTACCTGATGGTAAGCGATTACCGTATATTATAGATGTCCGCAACATCAGAAGCATCGCAAGCGTGTTGTCGACCCTATCCCCAATTACCCTCATGAGCTCTGGTCACCTTATTCACCACAGAAACACAACACTGCTTGAAAACAGTATTATTGCTGTGTTATTCTGTAAGGTCAAGGTACTAACCCCAGTCAGGCTGCTCGATATTTCAAGCTGGAAATTTCCTGCTGTGCCATACCTCAGTTAATTTTTAATATAATTATTTTTGAACTTTCAATATGTTTAGTACTAATTTCTATAATACAAAGGTTAAGGAAGTTTATTTAGTCCTTGCGTGATCAATAGTATTAATAAATGTAATTAATAGTTTAAAGTTAGTATTTAATGAAATGGCAACAAAAACTAGCCATAAATGTAGATAGATATCTTTATTATTATCAGAAAAAAACCACTCCACAACAGCTGTTCTATCACGTATGGTTTTAACCCCGTGCTTTTATATATGGGTAGTTCGTTGAGTAGTTCCCTACATTTCAATGTTTTTCTAAAGCGATAGTAGCATCATGTTACTTTTGCGATAAAAAAAAAATATAATTAAACACTCGCTAAGTGTCCTGTTACAATATTGAAGCTTTTTGTTTGTTTGTTCGTATATATCCACTGAACTGATTACAATAATCTTTATAATAACTGTAGTTTCATAGTTTGGCAATGAATATGCTATTAAAATATCAAAACGAGTAAAAACTCAGGTTGTTGTTCTAACTACGTTTTTTAATTTAATATGGGGGAGATCTGGGAGAGTTGTGTAAATTATTACTTTAAGGGACATATCCCGCGTAGAAAATATTCAACAATTTTTTTATAGGATAACATTTTTTTAAATATAAATATATAGAGCGTACTATGACATTGGAATAATTACTTGAAACACCGCTCTCGAACGATGTATTTATGTGATATTTTTATAAAACTTTTTTTGCTAATTGTAAATATGTAATAAATGATTTTAATTTAATCCTTTATAGCACCTTTGTGTAGATAAGCGTATAAATTTTATGAAGATTCACAACATTCCTTCCCTTTCAAAAGCAATCATTAAAATTAATCAAATTATTATTGTTTCTGAGAATTTCAACAAAAACAAAGATTACTATTTCTGTTACAATGCTCCTACTCCCGAGGTTAGTTGTTACCAGTAGCGATAAGTTGTGACCGGTAGCGGTAAGTCGTCACAGTATTGTTTTTAGACTATTAAGTTTAAAAAAAATACTATTACATATTTCATAAAGGTAGGGCAATAGCAGGATATACTCTGCTCAAAATCAGGAGCAGCATTACTGGGAAAGTAGCATAACCTAACAGAAGATAACAGCCATTACCGTCTTCTCCATAAGGGCACACGGGGCCCGTGCCCAGGGCCCCCATATTCAAGGGGCCCCGAAGGACCGATAATTTCTCTCACACATTTATTATCAAAACATTTTTGTCGGGCACATTACGCATTTTCCACAAATCAGTAATCTTACCAGAAGGTATTTACAGGGTATATACTACGCCATTATATCCATGACTTCCACAAGTTGTCCAGATACAAACGGTAAAACGAAAACTAGATACTTGACTAAAAATATTTTTATTCGTAAATTGACGAATGGTGAGTCTTTAGAAAGAAAATGGCTCCTTTATTCACCAGCAAAGAAATCTGTATACTGTATTGCTGCCGTCTATTTAATACCACTACTGGACGTACTGGATATAATTTAAGTTCTCCTAATGGATATAAAGTTTGGAAGCATATAAGTAACTTACTGATAGAACATGAGAACAGCTTACAGCACAGGGAATTTGTGATGAAATATGATGCAAGAATGAAAACTAATAGACGACTTGATACTGAGTTGCTGTCCCAATATAATACAGAAATTAACTATTGGAAGAATGTGATTAAGAGCATTGTTGCAGTAGTGAAATTTTTGGCTTCGAGAGGTCTTGCTTTTCGTGGTGATAATGAGACATTAGGATCACAAAATAGTGGGAATTATTTAGGATGCTTAGAACTGATTAGTGAATTTTGATCCTTTTCTTGCTGATCACATACAATACTGCGGAAATCGTGGAAAGGAAAGTACATCATATTTATCGGCAAATATTTGTAACGAATTTATTAATTTAATATGACAACAAGTTATGAAAACCATTGTCAAAGAACTTAAATCAGCAAAGTACAAAACTATTAGCGTAGATTCTACGCCAGATCTGTCTCACGTTGACCAACTGACTTTCATAGTAACGATACGTAAAAGACGGACAGCCTATTGAGAGATTTTTGCAATTTTTGCTTATGGATAAACATAATGCGCAATATAAAGCAGAGATAATTTTAAACTTTTTTGAAAACCTTGATATTCCTAAAATTGATTGACTTGATTTCCTAAAGATTGTCGCAGGTAGAGCTACTACAATGCATCAAATATGCCTGGAAAGTACTCTGGTGTTCAGTCAAGAATAAAAGAAGTTTGCGAATTTGCGTTACGTTCCATGTGCGACACATTCGCTAAATTTAGTGGGTGTTCAGGCTGTTGAATGTGTTATTGAAGCAGTAACATTCTTTCAATTTGTACAAAAATTGTTCAATTTTTTCTCGGCTTCGACAAAACGATGGAAAATTTTGAAAGAGCATTTAAGTATTTGCATAGAGTACTGAAGTTTCTTTCGGAAACTAAATGGTCTGCACGCGTCAATGCTAAAAATGGTTATTTAAATATTTCTGAAGCATTGTCTTCAATCGCAAGTGACATCAATGAACCAGGAGACACTAGAAAGGAAGCCCAAAGCCTAGCAAAACATGGGAAATTTTGAGACTGTTCTTCTAACGGAAATATGGAATGCTCTTGTTATATATAAAACAAGTCTAAGTTTACAGAATACCAATATGACCATGGGCGTTGTAACGAAACTTTACGAATCTCGGATCAATTATGTCAATAACGCACGCAATAATTTTGATCAGTATGTGGCGCCACGAAGCGGCTGCTAAAGAAAAAATCCATATGTTTACTAAAAAGATACATTTGAAAGAAAAAGATCTCGCAGCACACACATCACTTTTTTTCGAAGGATCATTAGAGGCTGCACTGTTAAGAGGCAACGAAATGTTTCGTGTAGATACTTTCATTCCCATAATTGACACAATAAATACACAACTAAAAAAATGTTCGGCAGCATACCAAGAAATTGATAGTCGATTTAGTTGTCTATGTCAGTTAACAACAATCGAATCTGATGAATTGACCAAAAATGCAAAGAATTTGCAGAATTTTATCATGAAGACATTAATGTAGATGTGCCCAAAACAGAATGTATTCATTTAAGCCAATATTTAAAAAACATAGCAAAGCAATCAGCGGATTTAAATATCTCAACCTTACATAACCTAAAAATTTCAAATAAATTGGAAGAAACTTTTCCAAACGTAGAAATTGCTACAAGAATATTCCTTTGCCTAATGGTTACCGATTGTAGTGGAGAGCGGTCATTTTCGCACCTCAAGAGAATAAAAAATGATTTGTGATCAACAATGTTACAAGAACGACTAAGCAATTTGTCAATTATGTGCATAAAAATTGATATCATATAAGATTTTGCTCAACCGAAATCCCGAAAGAAACCGTTATCGTAATCGTAACAAAAAAACAACAACAGCGTTCTAATATCATAATTGACGTATTATATCATACTGTATTTGATAATAATAATAATAACTGTATTTGATTACCTTTAATAAATGGTCATACTTAGTAAAAAAATATATTATAATTCGCTTTTTCTACTTTCCAAAAGGGCCCCAAATTCTTGTGTGCCCAAGGGCCCCAGCCTAGTTTGAGACGGCCCTGATAACAGCTAAATAACATCACTATCAAGTAGTGCTGTGTTTCTGTGGTATGTAAGGTGGCAGAGCTGATGATGGATGGTAAATTTAGGGTCGGTAGCACGCTTGCGATGCTTCTGGTGTTGTAGGCATCTATAGGTTACGGTAATACCTTAACATTATTAAATTTAACATAGTTTTTTTTCACACGTTTAATCAACGTACAGGTACAAAAAAAAACATGTAATATTCCAGTAACAATTAATCATCACATATATTATTTACGAAAACTGTTCATGAAAATTTTATTATTTATGAAAAATAACGTTTCAGCATGGAAAATGCAAACACTACAAGACCATAAACTTTTTGCCATAACTATTATAAGTAGGGAGAAATCGTCTTTGTCACATCTCTCCTCGGTCGCAACTCTCCTACATCTACCCTAAATTATGTTTATGAAACTAAATAATTTTCAATCTTATTTTAAATTTTTACACGAAAAGAAAACTAAATAATATGATTCAAATCGTATATAATTTAGATTTTATTTAATTTTTAAGTACTAAAGCTATTCCTGAACGTTAATTTTACTCTCCTATGTCATACGAACCTCAACAAAGCTTGTACTGACATAATGGAAAAGTTAAATTCAGCTCGCAACATAGAAAAAAAAACTTAAATATTTGTTTGTATGATAAAGAAACGCTGTCATAACCCGACATCTAAATTTTAACCAAACAAAGATCGCTCGAACACGACTATTCTTACGCAGTGGAAGCGGTATAATAAATCTTAGATGAAATAAAAGGTGTGTAAAAAAAAAACTGGAGCCATAGAAGGCGGGACGTTAACACTTTTCCCGATGATAAACGACCATATCTGTATGAGTGATTGAATCATCTACCGGGACACGTTCACGGCCCTTTTAACACCTTCCTCGAAGTTTTACTACACGTCATATATTACGTGCTTTGGCTACTTTTATGTTGTTATGATCATTATCATTCAAAGTCACCTACGCGGTCGGCGAACCTCAAACTATGGACTTTTGATACGTCACCTTTATCGCGACGCTCATGTAATGCAACTGAAACAATTTGACCCTTTTTGATTTATTAAATCTTATATATAAAATTCTCGTATCACAATGTTAGTTACAATACTCCTCCGAAATGAATGGACCCATTTTTATTCAATTTTGTGTGCATATCGGGGTAGGTGTGAGAATCGGCAAACATCTAATTTTCATACCTCTAAGTTATAGGGGGGAGGGGATTAAGGGGGTTAATAATATTTATGGAAAAACAACGTTTGCGGGGTCAACTAGTTTATATTACACGTTTTGTAAAAAGGTCAAAATGTATCAAAAATATATCACGTGATTTCGATCGATTTTTCAAATTTTCCGGTACGTAAATAACTCAGTTGATACGCTTTCTGTAAAAAATAACAATCAGATATTTCATTAAAAAAATAAATAAACAAAAATGATACATCTCACATTATTTAATAGCGTCGATACAGTCGTAACACGGTCCGAGAGCGCGTACCTGTTAAACGAATTATGATATTAAATCTGGCCACGGCAGAAAACAACTTTTTGTTACAACATACAGCGGAATATACATCATCGGATTAACGAACTAATTTATTCTTTACACTACGCTCTGGCGTCTACTTAACACCGGTATTCTTGCGTTCACGACTGTTTTGACATGTCCCACAATAATTAGTGGTAAAATAATTTTTTACCTTAACGCCTTTCGAATAGGGAATGGGTAGCAGCATCGTACATAATCCTTTTGAAAAAATTATAATCTTCACGATAATAATTCTTTAAAGTTATGTTACTAATACATTGTTATGTTCTTATAAGTGTTACGGAATAAAGTTAATTAATATTTGGATACATCGTGAAATATTATTTTGAGAAATTGTTGTGACAGACGATATTTGTTCGATTATTATGATATTCGAGTTTTTTTGTAAGTTTATCGGTAATCGCGTTATTTGTGACCGTTTTAATAATATCAATGAACATGGTTGCACGTACGTTGCATGTCGTTTTGTAAATTAAATTTATGTTGATCCTAAGATGAAGTGAGAAGTTTTAGCGTATTAAATTATATATGTGTTTAAGTAATAGCGTGTTTAAATTTAAAACAACCACGCGCCCAACTTTTTTATTTATTTTATTAATACGAGCATTGTATTGACTGTAAATAAATATAAAACAAGTATCAAAACTATTCAAATACGGTACGTTTGAAAAATAGTAATTAGCCCGATGTTTGACTGATATAAGAAACGCAAGTTCTCTACCTCTTTTTATTGCAATTTGATTTTATTTTATACAACTTTATGTATTTTTGTATTTGTACTTCTACGCTTTTAATACAATTAAAGTTGTTTGTTTAAGAACAGTAATTAAGACCATGTTTTTTGAAGAGTTTTTTGTTATGATCTACGATACATTATAACGATTCATTACTGTTATCAACTCTAAAATTCTCATTAGTATAGACAGAATTCCTTTCCAAATCAAACGTGTCTCTCCTGATGTTCAAGTACTAATTAACATAGCGACTAATTCATTGATGGCGAAATCATCTGTGTATCTTATGGTACCATTGATAGCCAAACCTAACAGAAAAAGAACTTTCTATCCTCTGATAGCAATTCAAGTTTTATATCGATTGAAATAAATACACAGTCAAGTGACATCTCTTTCGGACTCATGATAGCCTGGTACCAACTATTATAGTATTCATACAAAAGTTTAAATTTAATAAGTTTGATAATGCAAAGGTTTATTTTTTTATACTGTTACTGCATGTCCCTTTCTATGAGAAAATATAGAAATTTTGTAAAGGTGTAGGATCTAAAAATTATTATATGTACTAGCTGACTCGGCAAACGTTGTCTTGCCGCTAAACGCTATTTAAAAATAGGGGTTGGTGATAGAAGGGTGAAAATTTAGGATATGTATTTTTCAACGCCAAGTCATAATAAAATAAAAAATAAATAATTTATCTAAAAATTAAAAAAATATTTAGGCGTGGACTACCCTTAACAGTTTGGAAGGTGAAAATAGATGTTGTTCGATTCTCAGACCTACTCAATATGCACACAAAATTTCACGAGAATTGGTCGAGCCGTTTTGGAGGAGTTTAACTACAAATACCGCGACACGAGAATTTTATATATTAGATTGTTTGCATGAACTTTGTGCAAGGCAGCAAAATTGTCAAGGAAGACAAATTGCAGAATAAAGATATATCTGTTCAAGGAATGCTTTTTACAAGGTAGTAAATACAATATTGTCACTTGGAAATACTTGGATAATTTTACACAAATGAATATGTCTTAAAATTTAAGGAAACCTAGCCTATCCTAAAAAAGTGCGATGAAATCGTTAAGAGATGTTTTTATCTATTTTTTAGGAAATAATGATTAATTCATGAACAACATTTTATGTTGAAAATCATAGTGTACCGGTTAATTATACCTTCACTATTTCTATGAAATAATGATTGTTAAAACGTAAATTGTTTTTGGAGCTAATTAGTCAGCTATAATCTTTTTTTATTTATTTACTTTTTTCTATGCAAGATCTTGTTAATTTAATTACCTAGGATTTTTATAACTAAAGAGATCTATCATTTCAAGAGTCGTAATTATCAATAAGTGTATGCAAACAGCTCGCTAACGTTTCACTAATTTTCAAATGTATTTAAGGATTGCTGCTCAATTGCTTGATTAATGCTCAATAATCCATGCTATTCCATAACGAATTAGCAGATAAAAGAATAACCCCGTAAAAACGTATACAACCTAGCATATTTTTTTTGTATTTTCTCTTGTATTTATTTAGAAGCGTCTAATGCCATTAAGTCATAATAATACATAATTTTTCCCTATCCTAAGGAGTGCTCAAATTTTCTTTTGGTGCTTGTATTTACTTAAATATCGGTTGATGAAATATGGTGGAAATCAAATGGTACGTATTATATAGTGTGGAAATCAAATGGTACGTATTATATAGTGTAAAAATTCTGACCTATAATTATATAATAACTAATACTACAAAAAAGAAACATTAACATTACGAAAACGTAAATTTGACTTGTAATGGACAGACTCAATAATTACTTAATTAACTTTAAGAATTCTTTTACAAGGACAATTGTATGTTACCACTGAGTGGAATATATTTAATGGGGAAAAAACGGAACAGCCATACTCGGATAGCACTATCAAAAATTGATATAGTTGTTATTTTATAACTTTCAGAATACGTCAGTCTTAGTTAATAAAAAAATACAGTGTGTGATTAAGACCGCACGGCAGGAGGGAAAACTTAATTGGCAATCGCAATCTATATATAGTAAATAACTGTTATATTAATGATGAGATAATAATTATGTTATATAAATGAGGAGATGAGGGAAAGCAGACGGGTTTTTAAGTCAAAATTAAAATTGTGTCAGGAAAATGAAAATCAAATAAAGTTAGATATCATAGCGCAACATCACGCAAGTAAAAATTTTAGTAAATTTTGGAAGAAAACAAACAAATTGAATCCAAAGTCAAATAGCCGCCCTGCGAGCGTTGCTGGCTTTCACGAACCCCGTGATATAGCAAACTTTTTTAGACAACATTTCAAGGTTGATCTATCGAGCAGCTCCGGTACTCGGATGATCAATACTGTGCAACCGAAGTCAATAAACGTTAGATTTTCCGCTAACGATGTAAAGAGGGTCATAAGTCAGATGGTACGAGGTAAGTCACCCGGTCACGATGGGCTCAGTATTGAGCATCTGAAGTATGCAGAGCCTGACTTGTCTAGAGTTCTCGCTATGTTTTTTAACTTATGTATAAGTCACAGTTATCTGCCAGAGGGTCTTATGTACACCATAGTAGTACCTATATTGAAAAATAAAACAGGGGATGTATCCGATGTGTCCAACTATAGACCAATCTCACTCGCTACGGTCATAGCTAAGGTACTGGACAGTCTGCTTGATAAGCAGTTAGAGGGGCATATTAAGCTTCAAGACTCCCAATTTGGTTTTAGACCGGGTCTTTCTACAGAGAGTGCCATCCTATGCCTCAAGCAGACTGTACAGTACTATACAGCTAGAAAAACTCCAGTTTATGCCTGTTTTCTGGATTTATCAAAAGCTTTTGATACAATACGGTATGATGTGCTCTGGACAAAATTAAGGGAGGAGACTGATGTACCCTGCGAGGTTGCATCTGTGCTAGAATACTGGTACTACAACCAACGGAATGTTGTAAAGTGGGCGGGCACGCACTCAGAAATGTACGGGTTGGAATGTGGGGTTAGACAGGGGGGCTTAACCTCTCCTCGTTTGTTTAACCTTTATATGAACGGGCTGCTTGCCGAGCTTAGAAATTGCAACATTGGCTGTCATATCGGGGGCGTCTGCGTAAATAACATCAGTTACGCTGACGATATGGTACTGTTAAGCCCGTCTATAGGTGCACTGCGCAAATTAATGCGGATTTGTGAACGGTACGCTGAGGCCCAGGGACTCAGATATAACTCGAAGAAGAGTGAACTCCTAGTGTTTAAGGCCGGCAAGAAAGTCTATGCGAATGTGCCACCTTTATATCTTGGAGGTGTTGCTTTAAATAGAGTAGAACGTTTTAAGTATCTGGGTCACTGGGTTTCGGACAACCTCAGTGATGACGAGGATGTGGAGCGAGAGCGCAGGGCACTGGCCGTGCGCTGCAACATGCTGGCCCGAAGGTTTGCAAGGTGTAGTGATAGTGTAAAAGTAACTCTGTTTAAGGCATATTGCCAATCCTTCTACACCTGCAGCCTTTGGGTCAGGTATACGCAGCGTGCGTACAACGCCCTGAGAGTCCAGTACAACAATGCATTCAGAGTGCTGCTCGAGTTGCCGCGTTACTGCAGTGCCTCCGAAATGTTTACTACGAGGCGCATTGATAGCTTTAAGGCTATTATTCGTAAGAGGTGTGCATCCATGCTCCGGAGGCTACGAACCAGCTCGAACGGCATTCTGAGTGCATTGGCGGACCGCTGGGACTCAGCAATACTGCGCCACTGGATACGGCTACATTCTGACTGACGAGGGTCGTGTCCAGATAGCTATTACTTTTACTTTTACTTTTTTACTTTTGCTTGTTATGGATTTGTATTGATTTTATTTGTTGTTTGATATCTTTATTTACTTTTATTCATATTTATATTGATTTACTAACATTAGATATAAGTTGTTTTTGTAATACTAACATTAAGATATGGACTACTTATGTCTGAAACAAAATAAATAAATAAAATGAATAAATAAATTAATAATGACAATTAATACGTATTAATTTAATATACTAAACACAGTGACACAACAGCGACGAGCAGCTGACTGTATTCTTCTCGCTCGGGTACAATCGGGGGTCCCCCAATTCCACCCGATCGAACTTTTCACCGTTCAGCACCGAAGAACAGCTGTCCACACCTTTCTCGCTTTTGTACACTTGGCGGTTACGAGCTCACCCGATCGAGCCTTTCACCTCAGAGCGTGACGGATCAGCCCAACTTACTATCTACGAAAAAATGTGTGTACGGCACGCTAAAGAAGTTTTCACTTCAAAAGTTTTCATTTATATAAGATTAATAATATAAATAAGATTAGTACTTAGCGGAGCGCTGGCGGGTCAAATCGTCAAAAAGCTTCTGTCATCCGTTACTACAGAATACAATACTATCTTTTTAAAGCCGTGTTGAGATACGATGGTACAAAACTTTTTTAGATTATTAATAAATTTATGTTACGAATATTTTTAAAGAAAATGCCACGCGAATTGACTTAGTGACTTATAAAAGTCGCTTTTACAATAATTTTATGATTAAAAATGTAATATCTACAAAAAATATCAGCTGTGAAATATTATCGTATAAGTAACAACATACATATTTATTATTAATGCAAAATAGAATTAGATAAAGCTTTCAAATGATAAAGATCTTTAACTTCACCGATATTTTAAGTATTATAATCAGAGATTGGCCGATATTGGCGAGATAGTGCAGAAACATGTTAAATGCATGTTTAAAATGCGTAAAAGTGTACTCGTAGTTCCAGAGAAAACCACCTACCATAAACAACGCTGGCCTTATCTAAATATCAACAGATTAAAAATACACCTACATCTTTTTACTTGACGTTAAAAAACTAAGGTATTATAATTTAAAGTCTTTGTCATAAATCAAATAAATCAACATTTAAAAAAAAGCTGTTGTAATTTTTGTGTTTGTTAATGATGTTTCAACTTTGATGATAGCTGATTTTTATTATTTTTAAGTGTTAAGGTAAGTTAAACGTTCTGTTATATTTTATGCACGTCATATATTATGGATTCACGATTGTGTATAGTTAAAAAGTTGTAGTAAGACCATTCCTTGTCTGTGAGCCTTTTATAGTTTCAACCCAAGGTTGAAAAAAATGTTGTACGAGACTTTATTACAACAACAGTTACAAATTTTCCTGTCAACGATCCTATTTTATTGCTAGTAGCATTTAGTAAAAATATAATTTTTAATAGGTCTTAATACATATTTAGTAGGTCGTATATATTTCACCCGTCCGTGTCGCTAGACAGTTTCGCGCACCTATAAGTCATCAGTATAATAGTCGGTTGTTTAACACCTATGTGTTGATTAGCATAACTCATGATTAATTATTTATAAAGTGTGCCAAAGCGGCAACGTTTCGTGAGACGCACTCGTGGTCAAGTTCGTTTTTCGTATCAGTACGCGTGTTTTATCTGTAGGTGTACGTCGACTTAAATAATAAAAATTTACGATAGCGATATACAAATACATACAGCGATATACAAATGCTTTGTGTTTTTATCAACTTTATAATAATTCACGTGAAAGTATCGGTATTAAAGGCGGTTCGTGTAAACGACGTCACCGCGTTACTTACAGTGTTTGCGTAGAAGGGCGGCTGGTCGGCGGCCAGCGCGGGGAAGTAGGCGGCCATGCCAGCAGCCGTGGCCGCGTCCGGGTACGGCGCGCTGTACATGGACAGCGGCACGCCGGACGCCAGCCGCTGGTAGTTAAGAAACTCGTATTGACACGAGCAAACGGTCTGCCCCGTGATGGGGTCCTGGAATATAGGTCTCCCGGTGTCGCAGCAACGAGTGGTGGGGGCGGGCGAGCTCGGACGCGCCGCGCCGCTCGCGCCGCCCGCCCCTGTGCTCATCCCCGCCTGCGACGGCGGCGGACTGTTGGAGGCTGTCGATATGGTGCTCTGTAAGTTGTAAATTTTGAAATGCCTTTATGGCGCGTTTTCACATTCGCTGGTGCATAATGTTTTTGGAGGCCTCCGTGCGCACAGCCGATTCGCATCGCAAGACGGTACGCTCACATGGCTATCCATCAGCCTCGACGGGTATTGATGCATATGAAAAATGGGAACGTTTGATGAGTTATAAATGTGCATTTAACGAGTGCGAGGGGAGTAAGGGCGGGGCCGCGCTCGTCAACGCGTAGGCAAATCGGACACGCTCGCGAAACCCTTTTGATGCATCGTGTGAAGGAATTAGATTACTCGCGGGTGCAATACTGCAATTTGACATACAGATTCGGAGCACGACAATGGCACCGGGCGGGATATTGTTGTCGTTATAGATTTATTCGACGAACTACCTGAATCGACAGCGCGGTCACAGAATAAACATCCGCTTGTATAGGAACAAAGAGGAAGACGCGACCCGAGCCCTTACGGTTTTCTAATTGAGCGCGGCGGATTCATACGTGGATAAATAACTTTCTAAATATTTGTCATCCGAATGAAAAATGGTTTGTGACCAAAAAACTCAATTCACTCAATGGGATTAGTAACCGAAAAATGCCACCCGACCTCTCGCGATACGAGGCCCTGACGTCTGGAAGAAAACAAGAATTAAATCTCTTTGTGTCCATTCTCTGTTATTATAGGATGTTTCCGGATAAAATAAATTATGATCGGGGATAATATCTTTGTGCCGTAATAAGGCCTTCGACGTGTGGTTGACGTTTAGATGACACGTTGCTTTACGTTCTCGTTAGCAGATATGTACCGTATGATGTTTGGTCTTTTTAACCTTTAATTATGTACTTGCTATTAGGTAAGGGTGAGTGGACGCGGCGCTATAGGACACCGGTGGTCGTACGGCTTCGGTTGCCCTAAACGTATCAGCCATTTTAAATCGCAAAACCACCTATGGGTGGGACTCGTTACCACCCGGCTGAAAACATTTATTGTGCCGAGGGAATTATTGAGGTAATCCTGAAGCCGTTAAATGTCGGATCCCTGTATTATCTACATTACATACCCAGCATAGTTATTTAATCCTTGCCAGCAATACGTATACCGCGGGTTCGAGAGCTGCGTCGTTTGACTACGCGACTAAACGACCTTATACCGGGGGAAATAACGATTATAATCATGGCGCGGAGGTATGAGGATGAAATTGACGCCGCTTATAGGGGTTACGGTTCGTACGAATGATAGGACTTTTATTTGTTGGTGGAATCGACGGCATACCTGTATTACGTCATGCGTTATTTATTCCACCATTGAGAACCATTCTATAATTAAACCTGCTTTTTATCATTCGTAATTCGTGGTGTTGATTTAGAAGGGTTGTGTTTCTTGGTGTTTTACTTATGTTCGTGTGTCTGTGGATATGTATTTGACAGCAATAGCCCGGGATTAGTTCGCGTAAGCGTAATAGTTCCCTTCCCATCTAAAACATGTATTACATAAAATATATATGGCAATGTTTATTTTCAATGCCATTAGTTTGTTCAAGATTTTGTATAAGCTTACTGTACGCGAACTTAGACTCGGGCGATCAAAGAAATGATCATATTATACTTACAGCAAATAATATAATTACATACTAGCTATATCCGTTCGAAAAATTCCCACTAAATAAGTATACCTAATAATTATCACTTTACAAAATTACAAAAAAAGTATTCATACGTGAATTGATTTAAAATTGATCAAAAACTTTACCGACCGTCAATCATGTCGCTGTTTCAAAATTAAAGCTGTCATATACAATTTTAATAATTAATTATTTTACAAAAACAGAAGCAATAATAAATTTAGTTGTTGATGCTAATAGAACAAGCAATTATCTATAAATTGATATATAATTTAAGTGGACAAATTGTGAGATTTTTTCTAAAAAGGGAGGCAAACATCTTAACCTTAGCGTAACATTTATGATAAAAATATGTTTGTCATATTTATATATTTTAAATAATCACATCTTACTACCGATATCTAAAATTAATTTGTCCATTTTTTGAATTATAACCAATCTACCGAAACAAAAAAGAAAACTCAAATAGACCTCAAAATCACTTTTAAGTCATCGTTAAGTCGCAAATAGATACTCACCAGTTTTGCCGGTATAACAGAAAGGATTGTTGAGTAATCGTTAAACAAGGCCCTTAACTAGTACGGGTATCAGTGACAATACTGATGGTGACCAGCGTATACGCAGCAAACGTACGGAAAATGAGGGAAGGGTAGTCCGGTTTGGATACTTCTAATGCTGTCAACATCTATCCGCACACTTCAGCCTGATGAACAAGACATTCGCAGTAGAAGTAGTGTCGAAATATCGAGTTCCACTAAATAAATAAATAAAATATACATGTTACCCCGTCTATTTTCAAAATATTTAAAATCTCAACTCTTTTCTTAATTTAAATGAATACAATTTGTATATTTTTAAACGCTCGAATGTTAGCTATGTCAACGACACTAGCGTCAAAAGCGGGCGTTTGTCAAAACTGTCGGTACGTTTAATTTGTGTCGTGACTTTGACGGATGAAAAATTATTAAAAATAAAGTGTTTAGTTTTATCTGTAAACTAGAACTTAGTTGAAGACATTTTAGACTTTCTTTTATTAGACTTTCGGTTAATAGGTATGCTGTAGTCGAGAAAAAAGTACAATCGCTGTTAAAATCCGCAATTTTGACTCTCCGATAATATTTGTTTCTTTATTTATTTATGGTATTTATAAGGCGTTACTTTATAAATAATGGTTCTCGGCGTACGTGAAAATAACCACAAAAAAAAAAACAGTTTTTTTTATATTCGAATTGAAATCAACAAATAGAATTAGTAATTTTTAAAAATAGAATATTTTTTATCTCGTTCAAAGATGATAAGTCCCGCGTTGTATCTCGAGTCTGTTCCAAAGTGATACCGGGGGTGCTTAGCGGTAATAATCTCAACATCTGATGCACGACGACATTTAACAGCTTCGCACTTAAGGGACGTCACTTTTCAAGGAAACAAACGCTCAAGGGACTGAAATCCGGCGGATTTCACACTTCGATTTATAATTAACGATATTAAACCGTAATACGTTTTATTACGGTTCCCTTTTGCTTATTGATATTTTTACTAATTAGTATTATTACAAATATAGCGAACTTTGCAATATTTATCGGTGGAATGTCGTGTTTGTTTTGAGTTTACTTTGAAAAAGTTTCTGCAAGCCCCTTTTTAAATGAGAAAAATTCTTTAAAAAGTTTGTATATTGATTATGCAGTGAATTTTTTTTTTAACTAAAGATGTGATGATAACTATCGATTGACTGTATGAATATGTGTAGAGTTTAGCTCCAAAAAAAAAGTATGTTTCTAGTGCAAAACGCGTGATAGCAACCCTTTATCGATACTTCGGTAATGCTCCAACTGTTACGCACATACATATATAAGTTAGATAAACGAAATTAAAAAAAAACTTGTCATCATATCCTTTTAAAATATCGGTCGGTTTTGGGATTAAAGTGCCGCAACGTTATCGCGGGCAGACATCTTTAAAAAACAAACACGATGCCTCCTCTTGTCATTCGTTTTTTATTGTAGCCCACAGGATGTGTTTAGTCGTTAAGTTCTTTAAGTGTTAAACCTTGTAACAGAATATTCGAGCGTATAAGGGTTCGATCTATTTGTTAAATAATGTAAGAGCGAGATAAAAAAAGTTTTTAATCTAAGAGAAATCGGAGCCAGTGACATGAATTTCGTTAGATACGTCAAACGGCAAAAAGTAATACGGTGACGTTCGCAGGTATCGAAGGTTTTTATCGGTGCCGACTCGAATCATTAAAGTATTAAATTTACGATAACGCAAAGCCTACCGAGTTATCACGGCGATGCTAATTATTAAATATCGAACTGTTAACAGTTCTTCATTTACACGTTCTTGGATGTATTTGAAAAAATGTGTTACGATTTGAATCATGTAAAAAAGTTCAATTTTCATTTATCAAATGGTAATATAATTTCATGGCTGATCATTGACAAAGAATGACAAATACGCCTTACCAGATTGGCCTATAAATATTTAGTATATTTATGTACAATATACCAGACTTGAATTCTATATTTATTGTATTCAAGCTATTACAAATAAAACTATATATAATTGTACATGTTACATGTACCTATAATTGTAACTATAATATTATATTTTTAAAATGTTACTCTATGTATCACAAATCATTACTTTAAGAATTTGTTTTTATAATACATACATTTAAACATGCTTATTCATGCGTTATTATTTATTATACGATTTATACCGTAACTATCTTTAAATATTTAGTTCTTAAGTTGTAAATTGTAAATATGTACACACACACATACACGCATCAACTTATCGCAGTCAACTGCTGGACATAGGCCTCCACAAGTTCGCGCCAAAAATGTCATGAACTCATCAGTCAGCTTTTTAAGTTCCAAGTAGGTAGTGGAACTGTGTTACCCCTTAGTCGCCTCTTACGACACCCACGGGAAGAGAGGGGGTGGCTATATTTTTACTGCCGTAACAACACAGCTTAAAATATGTACAATATTGTAAAATTTCGTCATAAATGTTATATTTAATAAAAAGTGTATTCATTCATTGTTTTTTTTTTATTGAAAAGGATTGTCGTTAAACGGACGCTAATGTTACTTTCATAATACATAAGTATTTATTGGATATTACGAAAAGTACAAACACAGGGAACATTAAAAACAGATATTACAATGTAAGTGGAAAATATACCTAATTTATGTTGAAAACAATCAGTTGGCAGTTCACGTCCTTAGACAATTAAAAGATACTCTCAATTTTTTTTACTACATTAAAAATGTAAACAATGTTAATTAATGTTAGCGTGGCAGGCACATGTTTTTAAATGTGCTTTTATGTGAGTGTTTCGAATTTTCTTATGACTTGACTTAACTACCGAATTTTAAGGAACAAAATAATTATATTTTACCTAAACTTATACATGTATATAAAAAAATCGTAATTTTAATAGTCGATTAAGAAACAAATAATTATTCAACGAACTTTACAAATTACATTTCTTAAAAAAACCTCATAAAAGATACGATTATAAAAGAAAAATATTTTACAATCCTACAAATATGTAGATGACGAAACGAAGTGATTCATAAAAATATTCTCAACTAAGAAATAGACAACATTTATGCAAATTATTAAGGAATTCGATAATACGAGCCTTCCGATAAGGTGTTCAAATTAGTGCCTCGATGTATTAGGCTTTGCTCATTTCCTTGAATCAATGATACCAAAAGATTCAAAAGGTTAAGATTCTTAAAATCTTCGTTAGTAAGATATATGTGGGTTTTAATAAGAAGCATGTTAGCTCTTTGATTCCTAATCTATATCAATAAATGAATCGCCAAAATATCGCAGAATTTCTGAACGACTCTGTCAAGTCGGATATTTATTTTGTGTTTATTGTTAGAATAAGTTTGGTATAAAAAAAAATAAAAATAAAAAATTGAGATGTTAATGAACAAAATACAGAAATACAAAGTTAGCCGAGTCCTAGATTATAGCACTAATGATATAGGTATAATATATATTTTTATTGTATACTGCTAAAACAAAATAATATTATACTCGTAGACAAGCAAAGATATTTTCACAAAGGCGGTCTTATCGCTAAAACTCAAAGAAGTGTACAGAGTTTGATGTCTAAGCTAATTATGTTTTCATTATAAGTAAGTTTACTTCATATAAAAAGTAGTAGGGTAGAGAAATAATAACGTTAGCGGGTTATTTTTTTATTAGTTTTCTGTAACCTTACTCTCGAACCAAATCTGACACTTTCCCAGTTCTTCTGATACCCGCAACCCTTTGAGTTTCTTATAATACGATTAGGGTAATTTACTCCGGATTAAGAGTTAGCTTTAACCACCCTGGCCATCGGATTAAAGTACAGTTAGCGGGAGATCTGGGTATTAATTGTGAAGTCTATGTCTATTAAAACTGAGAAAAAATTGTAATATCCTTAAGTAATAGTTAACCAAAGTTTCTTATAGATAATGCTTGGAGACACGGAGTAATATTTATCATAAAAAGTATTTAAATTGATATTGGTATTATTATGTTAATTAACATTTTGGAACGCAGTTGTTAATTCTAAAACAAATGATAATGAATTTCGGAAAACGTTTTAACATATTTTGGATAATATTATAAACATTTTAATATAAATATATTATAATAAATATAATCCTCATCTAAACTTGTGTTGATAAAAATAAACGGAAGGGGTTGGGGGGGGGGGGGGGAAGGGGAATCACACTGAGACGAGATGGCTTCGAATAGTCTGTTTTAGTTTTATCTAATAAAATTCAAATCATAAATCGAAATTGTCGAATGTATAATGATAATGTTATTATCGTATTGTTATTCGTAAATGAACCGTTGTAATAGTTAATTAAGCATTTGTAATTTAACCTCTCGCCGTATCTGATATAATAAATTAAAAAATGACTATCGTTCGAAGGACGAATCGCTTGTTGTGGAATTTGGCGCTTTATATAAATTCAAATTTAAATTATAAACATAGTATTTAGTAAATTTTATTATAATAATTTCTCAATCTAATAGTATTTTCATTTGCAACGCTACTACTACAAACTCTAGAAGAAACATTTTAATTTTAATATCATACTACTAATATCAAATTATCAATAAGTTATAATATAAATTAATACCATGCAAAGATCTGTGGCCTTGTGTTTCGTACCACCGTAACTAAAATACTTATTTAAAAGCTTCTTTAAACATTACTAAAATAAATTCCAGATGGACTTAAAATATAATAATAAAAATGTATTCAATAATTTACACTAAAGAATAAATTAGAATAAATTACATAAACAAGAAAAAGTACAAAAGGCGGCCTTATCGCATACAGCAATTACGTCCAGGCCACCTTTACTGAAACTTAACTTTGGGTAAAATACGGAAACGATACTAATGAATTTTATGTGTCACTTTTATACAAGTATTAGTCAAATTGAGTTAAGTAAAAACTAGTGTAATTTTACTTGTCATTAGTTTTTGGGATAAGATTAAGTTGTGAATATAAAATACTTAAACTTTTTTTGTCAGCTGCTTATCTTGTCAACCAAATGGTAGACACTTGAAATTCGATATTTATACTTTTTATACAAGTGACAAAAATGGTTTTTTTTAAGAGGTTTATGTTACAACACTACTAGTAGTTAAGGTATGTTTATGTCTTATAATTTTTAAATGGTCATTTTATACATATGCAATCAATGATGATAATGATAATTACTTATGTATGTGTGTATGTATGTGTGTGTGTGTGTGTGTGTGTGAGTGTGTGTGTATGTTTTAAATAATAATTATAATAATGTATGTGTTTGCTTTAATATGGTTGTGCATTTATAAATGTAGTCTATGATAAAATTAATATTGTCAAGTATAATAAATGTAACAACTGCTAGCAAACCATATTAAATAAATAAATGATATTTGTGACTTAAAAAAAAAAAGAAACACATCTGAACTCATGTCATCATAAGCTTTTCTGTATCTTATTATATCATCGAATTAATAATATAATATATTTACTGTTATTATAATTTCAGAAAAAAAAATGTGCTATGATCAAAAACGTCTTATGTGATAGTTTTGCCACATTACGAGATATGACGTTTTTAATCTAGATAGATCACTGATATCACTTAAATATCTTTTATTTAAAAAAATATTCTCTTGTTATTGACATCAAGTTGTTAAATTTATAGATTTAACTAGCAGTGCCCGCGACTTCGTCCACATGGAAATTACTAAAAGTTCGCAGAGTTATGAAATAAATAAATTTTTAAAACAAAAGTATCCTAAGTAACTCCTTATTATATCAGCCATCTAGCAGAGATAGTCCTGTAATAATCGGTCTATCCGTTTCAAAAATTAGCCGGAACAAAAAGACAGACAGACAGAATTGTAGTAAATGTAATTTTGGTATATGTACCGTGTATACATCCATATGCTTTTAGTAAAAACGGACACTTCAATTTTATTTATTTGTTTAGAATATAGATTAGATTGCGTGTGAATATAGAACGAAATTAAAGAAAGAAAATTGGTTGATTAACAATGTATGGATCGGTGATTATTTTGTAACATTACGAGGAATGACGTCGCTCTTAATCTACAATTCCCTTAAATAACTTTAGTTTTAAAAGATAAGCTGATAATGTTATACAATTACAGAGTACCGTTTGAAAAAAAGTATATATTTATTAAAATTTTCCTTAATTTCAATTTTGCCACATTACGAGAAATGCCGTCACTCCTAATCAAATAATCGTGGCACGATTGAATCAAAACAAAAATCGTATTCAATAATCACCGCACATCTTTCGTTTTCGACTCTATCATTATAAAAATAAAATTTTGTTTCTAATTGGACAATTACAGCGTCCGACATTACGACCTCTGCCGTATCCTGTCGAAGATATACAGCGCGATAAGAGTCCGCCCTAAGATGTAAAACGTTTTTTTTTTAACGTATTCACACCTTTCCTAATTAAACTCGAATTAGTAATAAATAAACATTGAATGAAGTCTAATGCCCTCTGTGTGAGATAAATACGTAATGATAGTGCTATAATAGGTCTATTTTATTAGGCGTTATTGTAGTGGCGAACTTTATTTTAATGATTTCTTTATTGACTATACTAGAAGCAGGTCATGCGCTTTAGAACAGTTAAATTTCGAATTCGAAAATTTCGAAATTTGTGAATTGTGATTTTTTTTAACCAAGTTTCAGACATCCTTAAAAATTTCGATGCACAAAAACGAGTTAATTTTACAAAGTCATTTAAATGTGTTAACAAAGCGAATAGAAATATAAAGAGTAACTGTTATGAACAAACTTCACAAAAAACAATAGGAATTAAAAGCGCCGACATCGTTTGAATATTTTATCATTTAACGGCGGCGTTGAAAAGAACAATCATACGATTGTATTAAATAATATACATTTAAGTGATACATTATTCGTGTGAAAACGGTACGTTAAAAAAAAAAGACCTCCTTAGACTCTCCTTAACTACGTAAATTAATAAACACTTGATACTTAGTCGAACGAAAACAAACTCAATTTCACTGTAATTAAAGTTTGAGATCGCTTGACGTGTACTTGTTTGAAAGTTCGTACTTCGGTCGACCACTACAGTCGAAGCAGCCGTTTTGTGAAATACATTCTGTAATTAATTTGTATTGGAGAGTTATCATCAGTTCCAGATGATTTTATATTTATTTGAAAATATGGTTAAATGTATTAATTGCATTTATTACTATTAGCAGTGGCAAAACTATCACATATTACTATTACCAGATTAAAATTATTTATCTGTGGTAGAGACAGCAGATACCAAAGATAATAGTGTGTAAATATATCACAACGCTACCTCTTGTAGGGTAACAACAAACAACAAGGAATAACACAATAACAAAGGAAAACATAAGTAAATGGTTACCAACCCGCCTGCCCAGCGTGGTGACTATGGGCAACACACATGAGTTCACGCATTTTTGGCGCGAATTTGTGGAGGCCTATGTCCAGCAGTGGACTGTATAGGCTGTAATGATGAAGTAAATGGAATATTTATGATATTGATAAGGTAAGGTTGTTCACTGGTTTGTGATTTCTCATAATTTTTCTACGGTTCTATAAATTTTGCAATTGAAACTGTGAATGTTTTTAAGCATTTGATTCGTTTTTGAAAGTATTTTATTTTTTATTTATTTACTAAAACTTTTTTGCACACGAAACAATTTAAAGCCATTAGATACAAAACATCCACACACCGCCCACGAGAAGAGAGGGGTTGCTGTATTCTTTACTGCCATAACCACACGGCAAATTTTAAATATTAATATTATTTACGTTAGATTCAAAACCTCGAGTAACAACTACTTTATTTATATTATTATGAATTATGTTATAATACTAGCTGTGAACGTGACTTCGTCCGCGTGGAATTAAAAGAAATTATCGTTCAGTTCGCAAAATTACAAAATAAATAAATTTCTAAAATACAAGTAGTCTAAGTTACTCCTTTTTATATCAGCTCTGCCAGTGAAAGTCCCGTCAAAGGTGGTCCAGCCGTTTCAGAGATTAGCCGGAACAGACAGACAGACAGACAGACAGACAGACAAAATTGTAAAAAAATGTTATTTTAGTATATGTACCGTGTATACATCCATAAACATTTAGTAAAAAGCGGTTATTTTAATATTACAAACAGACATTCCAATTTTATTTATTTTTTAATGAAAAAAGCTGAATCCCCTTATTGTGACACATGCGGCCTGCTAGACGATGTACACCACATATTAAGTGAATGTTGTAAATACGAAACGGAGAGAGAATTATTGATGAAACGATTTAGTATAAATAAATTTGATATGGGTACTTTTTTTTCTGTGTTAACAGAGCCTTTGTCTGATGCAGCAAATTTGCTAGTTAATATGATCTTATATCATCAATGATTCTTTCTCCATTTCTTAGACATAGTGAGAATTAGGGTATGATGGGGCTGGCATGTCTGTGTAGACAAAAGTCCCTAAAAAAAATTAAAGAATAAAAAAAAAAAAAAATTTATTTATTTGTATATATGACTATACTATACGTATTATAATAATTATTTTATTTATTTATTTATGAATACAAATAATTATAGGATATGACAAAAGGCAGGTATCTACCTCAAATATTTTCAAAATGTAACTTTGCCTAAAGTTGTCAAGTGTATCGCTTAAAATTAAAACGTCGTCTCTACTCCACACGCTAATAGAATATTTTAACTTTATACTTCAGCTCGCCTAGGCTGTATAAAATAACAACGTCACGAACTTAGTTTACGATTTTGACACATTTGACAACT
The DNA here is from genome assembly GCF_905220565.1 of Melitaea cinxia. Classification (NCBI taxonomy): domain Eukaryota; kingdom Metazoa; phylum Arthropoda; class Insecta; order Lepidoptera; family Nymphalidae; genus Melitaea; species Melitaea cinxia. Next base: position 20,667,658 of record NC_059424.1, on the reverse strand, counting down.
TGAAATGGTTCTGTTCTGTTCTGTCAGCTAACTGTAAGACTAAATTGCACTTCCCTAATATAACTGTGACAAAGTTAATTGTTTGCTTCGAAAACTAATATAAAATTTTTAAAAGTAGGAATCAAAGTAGCTTATAGGTGTGTTTCGTACTACAAAAATATTTATTTTAATTTTATGAAGCAAACTTTATTTAGACACTAAAGTAAAAAAAATTACATCTATCTCACTCGCTTCAGCCTGTAATATCCCACTGCTGGGCATAGGCCTATTTCCCCATCAGGATCAGAGCTTAATTAACCACGCTGCTCCAATGCGGGTTGGTGGATATGTTCCCTATTATGAGTAACGATTGCTATCAGCTGTACATTATAACAACCGGGACCACCAGCTTAACGTGCTCTCTGAGGCACGGTGGGGAGGCCCACCGGGCTAACAACCAGACCGGAAATAAATATTTGTATAAACACAACCAGTCCGGTTAGGAATCGAAGCCGCGACCGTCGGTGTTTGGGCGCCGCCGACACGGCACACGCACCATTACACCAGAACGATCGTCACATTTATCTGCTTACTACATAAATTTGGAAATTTGTGGAAGTGTCTATTGGTCAAGTTCCTATTCGTCAAGTGATATTATAAGCTAAAAAACAGCACGTTATGACTTATAGAAGTGGTATAGTAGCAATAAAAGTACTGTCAATATTTAATGTAGGTAAAGTCAACGTAAGGTTTATAAATATCTAAAATTAACCGAACGTGAACGCATTAATAGGTATAATGTTTAATATTAGCACGAACACGTGTTTATTACGCAAAATACCACTAAACTCCCGACAAAATGTACGCGTACATTCATTAGTTTTCATAGTTCGTTCGAATGGAATCGAACGAACGAATGATTGAACGATATGTCATCGAGATTCCGATATGACTCGTTTTGTCTATTGTGATTTGATTAAATTTATTATTCGATTTTTTTCGACTGTTTTTGTTTCGTATTTATTGGAATACTACAAATATTTTTATTCGATATTTTAATACAATTGGAGCCAGAATATTTGAATATTATATATGCAAGTAATGTGATAATTGACTGTCGATCGATCGGTATTTTTTTTCAGGCCAGACAACTAGAAATTTCTTTATAAAATAAAATCGTTTTATATCGTAACTTTGTATGAAATAGTGGAACCGTATTAACACATAGAAGAAGTTGACAACAGACGCCCAAAACCACGGGACGCTGCATTATAAGTAATATATATCGTAGAGGTATAGAGGTCAGATCTTACTTGATTTTTATGTTGTTATACCATTCAATAAAGTACGTTAATATAACCGATTATGAAGTCAACACATCTCCGGTTGCTGAGCAATCGCAATTTTATGAATGAGTTGTTTGAATGAAACACAATAAAGTACGCTTCGATTACAATCGAACCCGGAAAGCCTTCGAGATTTTTTTACCAAAAAAAAAGTTCAAGAGATTATCAACTGTAAGATTATTACGATAAAACTCATTTTACCATAATATTCTAAAGACCTACGAATGTTAATAAAGTCTCACGCGTCCACACGACGATAAAGACCTCAGCTCTCAATAAAACACGTCTTTATTAAGTGTATCAGTTTACAGAACGACTCTGTAACATATTCTCCTTTATTACAATAAGGCTTTTGAATATGATAGTATAAAAAATGTTTCTTAAACCATATAATTGACGTTGTGATGAAACGCAAATTTAAACTCAACTGCAATAGGATGAGTCCGAAAACACGTATAATTCAAACAGAGGGCTAATCCACTGCTGAACATATACATCCCCAAACTCGCGCCAGACACTCCAGTTTTTCGCAACCCTCATCAAGACTACACCGACAATCTTACGTGGACCGGACGCGGGCTGGAGAACGTCCCACACTACGTTTGCCAAGACGCGGTCTCCATTCTAGGGCGTCTGCTGCAACAGCCATCGGTCCTGCGATACAGGTGACCAGCCCACTGACACTTCAATTTGCTAATTCTGTGGGCTATGTCGGTTAGTTTTGTTCTCTGGAGGATATTCTCATTTCTAATCCTATCTTTGTGAGAAAACCCAAGCATATCCCGTTCCACTGCACGTTGAGCGACTTTAAACTTGTGGACCGGTATTGTCTTATCGGCCTTCTTCTTGAAGATGTTGCGGTTTAGTTGGATGGTTAGACCTAGGTAAACATAATCCTGAACAACTTCGAGAAAGGTACCATCAACCAAGACCGGTCTTGGTATGATTTCGTTGTTAAACATAAAACTTGCGTTAAATTAAAATTAAAATATACATACGTAATAATTTGAACAATTTGTTCAATATTCGCCTCTCGGTAATTTTTATATGGTTAGACACGATCAATTATAAAGCGAAGGCGATTACAATCTGTCAATGTTATAATAAAACAATATTTCCTACACATGTTTGTATGTTCAACAGTTGTTGTCAACCTGTGATACAATAATTTGTAACGATTTTTAATAAAATGTAGCTACATTGTCGGGAAAAAGTGAAAATGTTATATTGCGAAGTTAAACTAGCTCAAGGCTAAACATATAATTGTTACAAAATTTGAAAAGGTTTGCGATCTCTGTTTTGACGTATTTTTCGTGTTGAAGTGTACTAAATTTGTGCGTTGTACAACTTATACAAATCTAAAATTTAAAACGTTTAAAAAACTTTGCAGAAAACATTTAGAGTTAGAGATTGTTAAATTAACCGTAAGCTATATAAAAAAAAGTATGTAACTTAAAAAGGTTTTCAACCACCTTTTCTTTACGATGTACCGTATACAAATATACAGTTACAAAACACAAGTTTCGTACACTTAGAAAATGTTGACGACCGCTGCTAGCGAATATTGAATTATCGAATGTAGGCGTTATTAAAGCGTTGCCGATTCAAAACATCCCGTGCGACTTCCACGACTTTATCGCTCCCTGTCGTTACCTACTAATCGACTGCTATTACTAAAATAACCAAGAATTTCAAACGCAGTAAGATCGTTGACGCACTGTTGAAGATATTGCTGCGTTTTTTTGTGTGTTTCTTGTTGCCATACTTAAAAGAAAGACAATAAACACACAGTTGAGTTGTTTGGGTTGTTCTGATGTTTTTTTTAAAATATATTTTATAATTTTCCCCTTTGTAAATTGTATATAATATTGTAGTCTTAGCTTACTTAGCTAATTTGAATTTACCAGTTGTGCTACGTACTTATGGATTTTAAGAATACATTTTTGTCTGTCTGTATTCGCCACAAATTTTATATACCTCGATTTCGATGACAATTTGTATAAATAAAATTTATGGTAATCTGAGGGGCAAACGATAAAAAAAAACTTTTTTCTTAACTTATTATATAAAGCAATAAAAAGTAACGTCAGCAGAAGTAAAAACGCGCGATTCGCAAAGACAACTATAAAATTGTGACTTAGATGTAGAGTTGTATTCACAAACATCAACATATACGACTGAAATGAAAATATACACGACATTACGAGCAACATCTGGTAGCTATGTATGTATTGACGACTTTTTAATATATGATTTTGATATTTAAGTTCTGTTCCATTGTGACATATACAAGTTTTAGATTTTAGAGGTTTCCTATCGGAATATAATTCTCACGCCATTACACGACTCAATGATTAACATACCAAATACATATAAAATAATTAATATCCTTTAAAAGTGTAGCAGGATATGGAAGTTATATTAGCAGAATCCGAGACATAACAATTTATTAATCAGCATTGTTATTTTATTTTATAATTTATTTAGCTAGACGATAGATGCAATAGCTTTGCGATATGAAGACAAATAAAATGGCATTGTGGAATTTTCGAAACGAATTTCTGCTTTTTGATAATACTCAGAAAAATCTTGTACCTCACATAGACGAATATTGTGCATTCGGTAGGTTTGTATTTAAGTACGATGTATTCATAATCAACCTTTGCTGTAAATTAATGTCATATATTGTTTCCCCTTGAAACGTTGACTTTATTTGCTATTTTCGTACGTATAGAAAAAAAAAATCTTTCTCACATACGTCCCCGGGAACGGCATAGAGTGCTAATAGTTAGCCTAATTTTATAATTTATTTTATTAATTGTATAATAAAAAATAGATTAAATTTACGTCTAAAAAAAGTAAATTACTAAGAAGAATTTATGCAATAAATTGTATAATAAAAAATTGATTAAATTTACGTCTGCACAAAGTAGATTACTAAGGAAAAAAAAAGTATTTTTTTTTTTTACAAAATATCACCGATTACAACATGAAACGATGATGTCCATATCGATCAAAGAAGAAACGCGGCGATTTTATCGTGTTCCGATTTTCCGTACATATTAGATGTTTTACGATAAATAATACCCTAAACAATATAATTATCACTGATATTACAGATATAATTGATAATGTGATATCTGAGCGGTGTTACAGAGACGTACCCGTTTAGTAGCTGATACAGACAATATCGGCCTAATTAAACTTCTTTTGAAGTTCGGTAGTATTTTATCCATCTTTGATTGTTGCGGCCGTACAAAACGCAGGAGTTTATCGATAGAGATTGTTCATATCATTTGAAATCTTATCATTACTACCTGTAAATCATATTAATTTCGGTTCGATTGTATTTTAATTATTTCGCGTAAGTTGTAAAACTGATGGATTTTAACCAATTTCAAAAAGGGGTCTTAAATCTATCCAAATAATAAATAAAATTGGAGTGTCTGTTTGTAACATTAAAATAACCACTTTTATCGCAACTTAGTCTTCTAGTTAGCTGACAGAACAGAACAGAACCATTTCAAGTTGTCAAATGTGTCAAAATCGTAAACTAAGTTCGTGACATTGTTATTTTATACAGCCTAGGCGAGCTGAAGTATAAAGTTAAAATATTCTATTAGCGTGTGGAGTAGAGACGACGTTTTAATTTTAAGCGATACACTTGACAATTTTAGGCAAAGTTACATTTTGAAAATATTTGAGGTAGATACCTGTATTGTCATATCCTATAATGAATTGTATTAATAAATAAATAAATAAAATAATATATTATAATAAGTATGGTATAGTCATCTATACAAATAAATAAAATTGCAGTGTCTGTTTGTATATTACAATAACCTCTTTTTACTAAATAGCATTATTTACAATTTTTGTCTATCTGTCTGTTTGTTCTGTTTGTTCTGTCTAATCTCTGAAATGGCTAGACCTAAACTGGACTGGTAAAGTACCTAGTAGTGGAAATTTATTTATCTTATAACACTGCGAACTGAACGATACTTTTTGTTAAATTTGACGCTGACGACGTTGCGGGTACAGCTAGTGAGATATATATTTCTCATCTTTTGTATGTGTGTTACCCCATACATTTTTAAACTTGAGCTACCCCTTACATTACGTAATTAATGTCGGTATAAATAAAAATCATTAGAGTTAATATACCGTACAGGTATTCAGCTCATCATATTCTATTTTTTTAACTTCAATTTTGAAATAGATTGCAATCAACATACATAGTGAATATTTTGGTATTGTGCGAAATCAGGACATAGTTACGTGTGTTGGGTAACCTTGATTTGTATCGACGTCGACACGTGGGCGATACAACACACTAATTGTCAAACACGTGTATTTTAGTACACATAATATCTTTTGTCGAGTCGGTTTCGTAATTTTAAATCAGATGCGACGACAGATCCACGTGTATGTCTTGAGATTACTCCACGGATCTTTATGTATGCGTGGACGACTATATGACCCAACGAAGTAAAAACTTCAGCGGAGTGGCTTAGAAAAAGAATTATATCTTTTTAAAGTGTTATTTGTGTAATTAACTGGTTAAAATACAAAACTTCGTACCTTGTCCTGACAATAATGAAGACAATAAAAAAGGATGATTCAATTTGGTTCATTAGATCGTAAGTTATGCGCGTACATTACATTTCGGCGGTTTATTTTTATTAATACAGATTTAAAAAAAATGATAATGGTTGTTTTTTTATCGATTATATACAATTATATTTATTTTTATAAATCACAGAAATATAAAACATATGAAATAAATATTGTAATGGAATTCTAATTAATTACTAAAGACTTTACAAATTTTAATAATTATTTCGAATATCATAAATTCAAATGAGGAACACCTACTTATATAATTTTGAGTATAAATATGAACAAATGAAGAATGATCTAATTGTCAAACACGTGTATTTTAGCACACACGATATTTTTCAGTCTGATCGGTTACGTGATTTTAAATCAGATGCGACGACAGACCCACGTGTAGGTACGTCTGGAGATTACTCCACGGGTCTTTATAAAATACAATACACCTACAATCTAAGTTTAAAATCTATATGGCACAAACAGACACACTGCGCGTGCTCAGCAAACCGCAATTATTTATGTAACGAAACAGCTTATATACACACACAAAAATCACTAAAAAGCACACAATCGTAAACACACACACATAAGCGGCGAATTTCGGAGAAATTAACACGAGATTCAAAGAAAGCCTATCAGATTAAGGTTGACCGGTATACCGTTCCTGACACCCTGGTAAGTAATCTTGATCAATATAATTATCGAGATATCGAATTAACGCGTACATCACTATCGATTCAAGAGAATTTTTAAAGGACTTAAAAAAAGGAGCAGGTTCTCAGTTCGACTATATGTATTTTTATTTTCCTCATAACATTTTACTGGATGTACCGATTTCAATGATTTTTTTTTTTGTAATCGAAAGCTAGTGCTTCTCATGGGGTCGATGAGTACTTTTCACGTTAATACATATCGTAACTGACAATTTTTTCGACTACCTACGTTATATTACTCTTCGACGTGAGTTGAAGTTGTTTTTTTTTATCGATAAAAATACAATTTATTCGATACTACATCGATAACATTATTATTATATTGAATATATCGATATATTTAAGGCGGCGTTTTTATTATTGTGGATACACATTAGAATGTAATTATTCAAATTGTACGTACATTGATATCGAATTGGGGAACTTGTAAGACAATCTTCTACGTTTACATACATAACAATATATTATGTATTTGTTAAATAATTATAAAATTATTGTTCTTTTAAAAGTACTGTCGATTGCATGTTTCATTTATGTTTGTCTTTCATTTTATTTGAAGTATTAGTTAAGAAATTAGTGACTAATAGCAATTAGCTTAACCACGCTATGAGCTTAGCCCTTGGACAAATTGATTATAGTTAGTAGATTGTTGTAAGATCAGAAGAGAAGCTTCTGACTTCAACAAACTCGATTTAGGAAATATGTTTGAACGGCTTACTTCAACCGATCAATTTAAAAATGTCGTTCTAATTTTATACGATTAAATTGGTCGATGGGCGTCAGACGTATCTAAGATAAGTGACAGCGTTGAGTCACTATTTTTAACGCAAATAGACTATAAGTTTCTGACCTCAAAGTAACAGCATCGATTTAGAACGCTTGTTTGAATGGCTTACTTCAACTGTTTAATTTAAACATGGCGTTCTAATTTAGTACGAGTTAATTGATCAAGTTATAGGCTAAGATAAGTAGCGAAGAGTTACTATTTTTCTATTCGCGAATATACTAAACCCAGAATCTGACTTCATTTCTTCTGAATTCAATGAAATGAACTGAATTTTCATTTTGAAATGTAAGTTATTATAAATCGAACTATTAACATGTACGAACATAAAATAAAACATAGCCGTGTTGTTGAACAATGGGAGTACGTTTACTTAATTATGATTTTTTTATTATTTTTTTTGGAACCGTTGAATGGCAAACACTAAAAGTTAAATTGTGCGTGAGAGAAAGAGGTCAAGTCGGTTGGGGGGTTTCATGGCTTATTATGCTCGAGACTCGCTTTCGTTCCCCTGCTTTACTTTACTTAAATCTTTATTTTGTTTAGTATTACTTCAATGTATTTGTTTTAATTAAATTGTCCTTAAAATGGGAACAAAGCAAAAGTGAGATGGTATTTTTAATTTAGAAGGACAAATACTATGATAATAATGTTTGTTTGTCTGTTCAAGCTACATATGGTGATATATTTGAATGAGGTAGGTCATAGTAGGGTGTATCCTGCTTAAAAACTGGAGCGGCCCAACCGGGGAAGTACCTTAACCTTGCAGACGATCACAGCTAAATGCACTACTCGAAAATGTTGTTGTGTTCCTGTGGTGAGTAACCTAATATCTTGGGGAAAATTAGGGGATACGATTGGCAACGCGCTTACGATTCTTCTGATGTTGCAGGCGACTATATTATAAAAACAAGGAATCCTGTATTCTGATATTAGCTTATTAACAACACGTTATTAATAAACTCTTCTGTAATTACAATTATTATAAATATGAATAGAGCTTAAAGAGAACTATGTAAACATATTGAACATTCACACAATAATGTTACATGTAAATAAAAATTCGACAATTTATGCGACACGTAGATTAATCGTATAAATAACTTCTCAAATACATAACAAATAAAATGTATCAAAAGGAGACACATAAACATAGTCACTATAAATTATAGACCTCCAAAGCGTCAAAGGCAATGTTTGGCCAAAAATTTAATAATAACAGCGCAATAAATAAAAATAACAATTCAGTTAGGAAACAATGAATGCCTCCATGAAACCCTGATTCTATTTAATGTAGACATTAGGTTACTGGGTTTTCTACCCTCAGTTCTTCATCGTACGCGATATTCAACCGTATTTCGTGAGGCTTAAGATTTATTTTCCTTTGAGTTATGATTCTCCAGTTGATATTTGGTTTGTGTGATAGCAAAGGGGAGACCGTATTGTAATTTATCAATCATTTGAGTTTAATTACACTATGATTTGTATTTGTTGACTTTTAAACCGTCTTTTGTAGACTTTTTTTTTCGATATAAATAATGATTTCGATCGTGATGTTTGCAATTTTGAAGTAATTTATTTCGTACCTAATTTTAAAAAAAATTACTTTATAATCAGTAATTGAAATATTTTAAAATATATAAGTATTCTTATTTGTGAATAGAACACAAAAAAATCAGAATTAGTAATAAGTAAATAATAATAATAATTAACTTTAGGAGATGTTTGTTTTTGGAGTTCGTATAATTCGATATAGTATATGTTTGACGATGTTAGAGTGATTTTCTGTTCAAGACTACCTAGAAAAACTTCTGCCAGCAAAGTCGATGATAGAAATTTGTAAAGGGTAATGGTATGCCTATTGATAGCTACATAAAATGTAGTTACTTATTTTCCCCCTATTATCATGTTGAGTATTTTTTTTTCAGATGTATTTTCTTTTTCTTCTGTGATGGCTTTTTATTCCAGTCATAGTTGTCAAAAGTTTTCTAAATGCATAAATACAAACTAAAATGACTATACATTCTGTTAAAGAAAATTATTTGCGATAGAACAAGAAATATATGGAAATAAAACACAATATGTATGTTTTGTTTCGAGAGGCCAAAATTACTTGAAGACATCGAATCGTCCTTTTTACAATGTAATAAGGTCGAAATTAATTCTGCACGTTAACATATCCTTCGTCCTTTCAAAGCGTAGGCAGCATAAAAATTTACAACCTATTCTTTTTCTTAATTAGTGTTTAAATAAAAACGTACCGTGAACGTCGTAGAACAGAACAATCGCAAAAGTGCAATGCGGTTAGCTGATTACTTTGTGTTTCATTGTTCGTATTAAAATAAGTACTCTGCTTATCGGTAATGAAAGTTATAATGTAAAAAAAAATGATCGATCATCGACGTCATTTTTGTAATGTTCTGTTCTATGTTAAATATAATTTATATTGTTTGTATTTTATTATAGTAAAGCTAAAATTGAGATTTGTAACCATGAGTATTTTTTATCTCTGCCAAACATATGTCTTTAATAAGAGAACGAAGCATAGGTAGTGATGACTTTGGACTTTGGTATTGATATTTTTGTATCTTTTTTTTTATCTCTCTGTTTATTTATCTATATGTTTTTAGTATTTCATCTAAATGACGTGTAAATGAAAGTGGCATAGGAATTGAAAACGTAAAAACGATTGCGTATTTTTTAATTTTTTTAAACCTTTGATTAATTGTAATTAAAAAAAAAATAAGTCAAGTTTCTTCAAGTATGTAAGCACAAGCAAAGCCAGGTGATACAGCCACATCGTCCTATAGTTTGAGGTTCATATTACACGCAGATACAAAACAACAACAATATGCATTAGTTAAACAAACTCGTTATAAAATAATTTAATCACCCTTTTAACCAGGTGATGTAAACAACATTATTCTTATCAAAGTAAATTACGAAATTTTAAGTATAATTTTTTGTAATACCTTCGAAAACGGAAGCGTTAGAGATAGTGAAAATTATTATGTCCGTCAATTTATTATCTAATTCCATACTTTTGATGTTTATAATTTTCAACGTAGGTAGGTACCTGCTTTTTATTTGACCTTCGTTCATTTAATGCGGTCAAAGATAAAGTTTTGATATTATAATGGAATGGTATGTACGACGATACAATTGAAGTGTTTATTTTTCTACAAAAATTATTAAAGGTTATTATTAAGTTGGAAATTTTGTTATTTAAGCTAATTATACATATAAGTTTTAGCGGTCGCAGATCTAGGTAAGTTCGCCGGTGGAGTCGTCGAACTTGGAGAGCCCTATGTTCGGAAGTGGACTGCGATAGGCTGAAACGACCAAGTGAGGCTGAAAAACTTTACTCTAATAGGTAAATTACTTTAATTCCTTACCCTATCTTCAAATAAATAGTACTGAATCCTATTTCGGGTTGTCTGGAAGAAATGGCTAACTAGCCATAAGACCGCCTCTTGTACTACACATTCTTAAGTTGTCTGTATTATTATTATTATTTTGTATTTGCATATAATGGTGTACAATAAAGAGTGAATAAATAAATATAGGATACTAATTTAAAATGTAATAAAACAAGCCATCTTGATTTCGTTCGATTTCTTGGAATTTTTTACGTAGTTCTTATTCCAGTAAATATCAATTACCGATGTATGTGTTTTCAATTAATCATCTACACATTCTATGAAAACAAATTGTGATATAGATGAAGATCATATTATGATATGATCTTATATATATTATCTATACTCAGCATAAAATATAGATACAATTTTATATGCTTTTCTACATTTAACTAGTTATACTTTGGAAATTGTGCAAGCTAATTATGTTTAAACTTTTAAACAAAATTTACGAAGTTTTATTTTCATTTTTGTAAATATTTCATAACTTAGGTCTAAAATAAGCATTTAGTATTTTTATGATATTTTTTTTTTATATTATAAATAAGTCAAAAAGGTCGTATTTAAGTTTTTATCGTAGGTTTTATATATGACTGAGAAGTCATAATTATTATAAAACTAAAGTTTTAATTATTAAAACAGTTCTCATATTTGTTTATTAAATCTTTACGATATATTCCTAAACTAAAACTTAAAGTCATAAAAATTAACACTTAAAAATAATATAAGTCAAGCATTGAACAAAAAAAAAGAAAAACTAAAAAAAAAGTAAAAATTTAAAAAAAAATAATACCATGTCATGATAGTTTAGTTCGTTCTTTTTATGAAATATCGTACACGTTACCAAAATTTTAAAGATACCGTCATCCAATACTTGAACAATATCAATACAAGTTTTTGAGAAAATTTTTCGTGTCAGTCAGATAATGTTAACCAATTTAGGGTCATGTTACCTCGATGATACTAATTATAACATAAAAACATGTATCACAGGTCGCGGCGTCTCTTCTTCATTTTTTACCATCTTCAAAAAATTATATAAGAATGATCTCTAACTTTATAGTAATATATTATGTTAATCTAATTCTAGTTTTATATTACAGCTTAGCCAAGTACGCATCGAAATCAAATATATCATTCAAATAGCTTTTAAAATCGTATCTACTCAAATTAACTATAACCAATTCGATACATAGATTCTGCAGAGAATCGGCAAGAAAGTCCGCCGTTCACCATTGAAATAAAAAAAATAAAGTGATAAGTTAGTAGCTAAATTGAAAATGTAAAACATAGCCTAGCAATAAAACCTAAGATGTCAAAAGAGAAAATTAAGTCCAAACATGTAAGTACAGTAAAAAAAGTACATCTCGTTTCTCTTATGTGGTCGACGACAAATTAAAAAAGGCTCTGTAATTGAGTGAGAGTGCTTTTATCGCAGGCTTAAGCGCATTTAGACGCTAGACGAAATAAGACTGACCTCACAACGTGATGACATTAGGTAGCAGTCGGAGCGGATCTCGAAAATAAGAAATAATGAGGATAATCCCTCGGAATGAGGGCCCTTACCCGGGCCCCTTATCGTCGAGATAGCGAAACTAGACAGCGCCACGCGGCCCCCGGCCGTAATTTTATCTTTATTAACTTAACTTTCGACGTTTCAATATGGAAAAAAAGTAAATCAATGATAAATGTTATTAATACGATCCGCGAAATTTAATAAACTGTTATCGCCAAATAAACAAACTCGACTATGTTTAATTTATTCACGGATATGCACTCAGAGATAGACCGATCTTTAAATAATGAACTCGCTTACGTCAACTCGGTTCCGTAGTCCAATACCGACGACAAATAGGCTAAATAAATGAAGCAAAAAAGCCCCATTTGAAATCAGCGTAGACTTCAGACTAGATAGATTTACATAATTATTACGAAATCACTTCACATAAAATATAAATAATTATATACTAAAATCATTGACACACGACAAAGTGCTATGTTTTATACATGTGGACTTTGAAATGATAATGTGAATTTGTAGGCCAATTTCAAAACGACTGATACGATTTAAGGTTATAATGGCCTAGTAAAAAAAAAAAACGGAATATGTTAGTCGACGTAATTAACATAAGTTGTGGGAAAACAAAAACATTTTAGTCATCGAATAAAGCCGCGTCTAACAACCTCTTTATTAGATTTAATTAAGTAAATTTTTACGTTTCGATAAATTTACATACAAATTAAATTAATACTATAAACTGAATAATTTTAATTTCGGAAGCTCGTTTTTTTTTTTCGTGAAAAGTTATAATGCACAAGGTGATAGCCCAAAAGTGTTTCATGTCGTCTGTTAACTTTGCGTTTGCAATATAGTACACCGTGTCATATTTTCTAACGTCTAGTGTAACAAAATGTCATGTCCTGACGAGAATGTTGAAGGAGTGCGAGCACACATTTTCTTTTTCTCTTTCTCTCATCGCCAATATCAGTGCAGGACTGTTGCTAAAGAAGCTTTACTTCAGGCGTTTGGTCTAAAGCACACTCGATTTTTTTTTAAAGATTGTTTTTATTTACAAGAATTCAACTAAATTTTTTACAGTTCAATAATAAGACTGTCTTGAATGATGTCTGCGTCGGTCTTCAGACGTGACTGTAAATATCAGCCGCTGTAGTTCAGTCAGCGGCATCTTTGTGCATCTCGACGTAATATAAAAACCATCTGTTTACTTAGGACTAATTGAGTCTAGGATATTAATTATATACCGTTTATGCAAACCCCGCAATTACAGAGCGAATTACAAAAAAAACTTTTAATGGATCTCGACAAGAAAATTGTTGTAGATTTATATAACGACAGTCGTTCTAAACGTGAGATGCCTCCGCAAGTATGCACTGCCCGTGAAACGTTTTGCTTTTAAATTATTATCGAAAATATGTAGTTTTATTACTTTTTATATCTCTCGGTGATAATTTGTACTAATTCTGATGTAGACATGATGTAACTATTAAAAATACGCTGCCTAAAACATTTGTTCGCTTTTTTAGAATTAATAACAATTTATTTTTTTATAATATTGTATTGTTACAAAATATAATTCGTACGTAAGTTAAGGTATCAAAACTTGATTTTTTGAGAGTAAAAACAAAATGTTATATGCAATGTTTATATGCTATGACAAATTAACAAGACATTTAAGTAAAGTGACGAGTATACAAAGTATTGTAACATTAATTACATGTACATCAATTACATGTACATCAATTACATGTACATCAATTAATAAAATATTGACAACTTAAGGCATATTAAGATGAACTATATAATTATGGCATTTCCTTCATATATAATACCAAAACAAGAAGAAAAAAAAATTAAAGATATACGTCAATGATATAATTAATGTTCAAAATAATTGATTAATTTCGACAAAAAGCACGTGTCAGCAGATTTTGCTTCAGTAAAATACGTCTAAAACATACGATTTTTCTTAAGATATATTGTTCAAAAGGTATATATAGAAATGTATAGGATTATATGAATATGTTCCTATTTGACTACGTACACATGTACACTACATTTTTTATTTATTAAGGAATTGAAACCAGAGCTAAACATTTTTGAATGGTATATTAAGCACATTTACTTACCCAAAAAAACAATAAATAATACAAGCATTCTTGTCAAGGTAACAGTAAAACAATTCTTTATTACGTATTTATTTTTAGAATGATTGTCACATCTGTTAAATAAAAAATAGATTAAGAAACAAGCATCTGAAATACATCAAGAAATTATATATTTGCACATGTTCACTGTTTCGGTAATCTGAATAAGAAAATCTATTAATATACTAAAAAGGATTTACTATTCGGTATTGTATGTTTCATACAGATAAGAAACGTCAAATGTTTGATAATAATGGCATACATATTGACAAAATTATATTGATTGTCAAATGCCACCGAGCTTAAATATCAGCGCAGACTAGCGTTAAGACACTAGGAATATATTTTGTTAGTACAATTTTATTAATTTTATATATTACTAGCTTCTGCCTGTGACTTCGTCCGCGTGGCATAGGAACAATTCTGTTATACACGATTTTTGCAAAACTTTTACTATTTGCGCAGGGCATGCAGCGGAAGCTCGCAAAAAGAAAAAAAAAAAAACGATTTTAAAACAGTCTTCATTGGTGCTCCGCTCTTTTTGGTCTTAACGTTATGATATGTAACCTATAGACTTCTTCGATAAATGAGTTATCGAACACTGAAAGAATTCTTCAAATCGGATAAGTAGTTGCTGAGATTAGTGCGTTAAAACAAACAAACAAACTCTTCAGCTTTATAATATTAATATATATTACTATTCTATATTAAATTGAGAAATTATTTATTCTTGATATATGAATTATAGTTACCGAAGTGCTTTGAACGTACAACAGAAATAAGATAGGCCACAAAAGATTGTGCTAAGAATTATACTGTAATAGTAACTATACTAATATAACTGAGGTAGGGCACAGCTGGAATTGCCTCGACCTTAAAGAAGACCACAGCTAAATAATACTGTTTTCAAGCAGTATTGTGTTCCTGTTGGTGAGTAAGGTGACCAGAGCTCCTGGGGATTGGGGATTGGGTCGGCAACGCGCTTACGATGCTTCTGGTGTTGCAGGCGTCTACAAGCTACGGCAATCTCTTACCATCAGGTGAGCCGTACGCTTGTTTGCCGAACTAGTGATATATAAAAAAAACTGTCAGTTAGTTTTATTAAATTTCTTGTCATTAAGTAAAACTTATTCAGAGTCCCGTCTCAAATGTGTAGCTGAGATTTATTGAGTTAATTTCAATGACGATTGAAGTAAGGACTGTAAACACAAATTGAAAATAATTATAAACTGTAAAAAAAAAAAAAAAAAACAAAAACAAAAGCTGGTTGTATTGTTCCATTTAAGTTTGATCGAAATCTGATGAGTGATATTTGAGTTATCCTTGATAGTGCGTATATAATTGGCTGTTTTTTAACTACCCATGTTGTATTACTTGTCGATGTAAATATGTAAATTGTAATCGATTTTTTTTGTTCAACAACAATATAAACAATTATAGTTTATTGTGTTATACACTTTGAGCGTCCATATTATTTAAATATATCTTTGAGTTAATATGGCCTATTCAATTCTGAACGAGAAAGAACTGAGAAATACTGAGAAGTGTCGCAAAAAATTCAAACGTTACTAAATTTTTTTTTAAATATTATTAATTTTTAATTAAGTCATTCTGTGTATTATAAATATAGAACAGTTGAATTGATATCAACTACTGTACAACACAGTTCGATAATGATGAAATTTTATATTTTTATAAGTCAATTAGATACTTTAATTTAATGCTCATTTCTTGCCTCAAATCAATTAAATTATTTATTAAGACTCACATTGAAATAATATTTCTATTGCAGTAAATAATTTATACTCGTATTGTATAAAAAAACTCCTATAAATATATATAAATAAATAATAAATAAACATCTTATAACATTCACACACAGTCGTCTGTTCCTGAGGTAAGCAACTTAATGCTTGTGTTATAAGTTAACACCCGGCTGATAAAACTAAATACTTTTTTTTATAAATATACATGGAAATAATAACACCCAGACTCAGGGGGGGGAATCGAAACCACAACCCGCGGAGCAGAAAGCAGCCACTACAAACTGCGCCAACGGGCTAGTTAATATATATATTATGTCGAAAATTTGAATTAACTGTAATATTTTCTAATTTTACTAAGTTATAGTCACAATACTATTTAGTAAAATTCGTATTATCAATCTAGTAGTAAATTGTTTATATCTTACTAGCTGTCCTTCACGGTTTTACCTGCGTTGATTTGAGGAAAAAACTATCTTTCCTTCGTCCTAAAGCATACCAAACATGGCTTTTCTAACTAGTTTAACTTTTTTAGTTGTTGGTAGAGCAAGTAATTATCTATAAAATGATATATAATTTATGTGGAGTAATTGTGAGGTTTTTTCTAAAAAGGGAGGCAAACATCTTAACATTAGCGTATTAATCTAAACGATATGCTTTAGTCATTTTAATATGTTTAGCAGTGATCGATATTAAGTTATTTAATGATAAACTAATATTATATACTTAAACGTTTATTTATGTTTATCATAAAAGATGTACGTTTCAAAATTGTCTTGAAATGTTAAGATAAAAATCAAGTCTCAAGCCTTAACGGCTTTATTTTACGGAATTATTTTAAATGATATTTTCAAATATCGTACACATTTAATTTTATACATCGTACTTTAGATGTTTTCGATTTTAATATGAGATTAAATTTAAATTGAAATTTCGTATTTTTATATTTTTAATGACAAAATATTTAAGTCATTAAACGATTAACTTCCATTAAAATTTTATACAGTGAACTAATAGCCCGTGTAAGCCACAAATGGGTATAGGTTTTGTGTATGGGTATTATGCAATTAATGGGAGTGCTTTAAAACTTATATTTTTTTTTATAAATCTTATATATAAAGTTCTCGTGTGACAATGCTGGTTACGATATTCCTCCAAAACGGCTTGACCGATTTTTATGAAATTTTGTGTGCATATCGGTTAGGCCTGAGAATCGGCCAACATCTATTTTTCATACCCCTAAGTTAAGGGGGTTAATAACATATATGACAAAACAACGTTTGCGGGGTCAGCTAGTATTAACATATAACTTAATTACTTCAATACAAGTAACATTAATAAACTAAGTCATGGCTTATATGTACAGTTTTTGACAACTGAATGTTACATACACATTTGAAGACCTTTATTATTAAACATTATTTTATAATATAACTAGCCGACCTGGCGAACTTCGTACCGCCTTATTTTTTTTACTTGAGTATATATCGAAATAAAATATAGCCTATCTTTCAAGTTAGATCAAACTGCATACGGTGTGCAAATTTGATTAAAATCGGTTAATTAGTTTAGGAGTCCATTGAGGACAAACATTGTGACACAAGATTTATATATATTAAGATATTATTAAATATAAAGTAACAGGAATGCGTCAACTTTTGAATTAAATGAACATATTGGAGTTATTAAGGTTAACTAAACGATCAATCAGAATAAATTTGACTCTTTAGTCTAACAAGAAAGTTCTTATAAGAATTAAAAAAAAAATTACACAAAATAATTAACCGTTGTTTATTATTGTAAAGTACACTTATCTTACGATAAACGTTAAATAAACAATTGTGTTGTTTTATATTGAATGGCCAATAAACATTTCAGCAAGAACTGTATATAATTTACAAAATCAATGACGATGAGTGTAATTTTATAATAAAGAAATTTCAATGAAGTTTATTTTCTCTCTCTCTCTTTTCAGTCTCTAAGATCTGCTAGTACAAAATACTAAATTTAGCTAACTTTAAAATTGTACAATAGTCTTATAAAAATTAACTTTGGAAATAGCTTTTTTGACATTATATTAACAATACAAGGATTTCTGTAAAATTGTGTTAAATATGATAAATTAAATTTCATAATTATCTAATGATTATTTAATATTTTGACTAACATTTGTATTTAAAACGATTAACTTGATTTCTGAGTTAATAATTATATTTTTTGTAACGTTATTAACGTTTTAATTATTTCTATGTAACTATATAAAAAAGGCAAGAGTTGTTACCGCTAAGTACTAATAAGTTACTTATACGCATGTGTGTTATACTATGTTATTAGAAATAATGATTTATTGCAAAAAATATTTTTGTTTAAAGTTAATAAAATGTAATTATAAATATTGATAATAAAATATATTATTTTACTTAAATTTATTGAAAAATAAAGTTAAAATAATTTCAATATTACACATACTTATATTAAATAATAAAATGATAATGTACGATTATCAATAATACAACAAATACGTAAATATTTAGAAATGATCGTGTAACGTAAGCGAAACAATTTGTGCAACATGAGCTGTTGCTAAAGTAACATTATGTAGAGTTGATTAAGTTTGTACATTTGTAATCAAATCACAAACCGATTGTGTACGCCTCGCCACCAGCGACACATGTTCACCTTCTATTCTAATAACTACAAACAGACGCTTAACATTATTTTATGCCGACTCTACAGTTACTCATTTTTTACTGTCCATAAAATTATTCGCGTTCGAAAAAAAAAACCAAAATGTTTTTTAATGATGAAATTAAGGAAACCCGCGGAAGAATGTTTCTCTTATTGCAGCTCGGCTAGCGTAAACACCGAATAATAGGCTTTTAATAGTCCTGGAGGATTGCCAATAAAACCCGATTTTTACTGAATGGAGAGCTACGTGAGCGTACCGCAATATAAAGTATGTCAACAATAGTCATAAACAGTATCGACATGTAATATCAGTAATATTAAAAATAATAATAATAAAACTAAAAATCGCTCTGCAAAAACTTGTTAAAATCACAGTTACAATAAAATCGAAAAAATTTCGAAGCACGAAAGACATTTACCTGGTTCGGAGGAGATCCTCGGAAGGCGAATTGAGAAGTCATTTTTCACTTTAAAAATATCGATCGTTGAACTTGAAAAAACACGTAAAGTTCTCGTCACAGTCCGCACTCACTTCACAGTTTCATATTCGCGGGCACGGTCCGGGGCGAGTCCGGTGCATGGCGGAAGGGTGCAGCGTCGCAATCGATCGCGGCCGGCGGACCGCGGAGCGAGTCGGAGCGTTCCGGAGCGGCCGCGTGCTGGGAGCGCGTGGTCGCGCGCGGGCGGCAGTGGGTAATGCGGTAGCTGGCCGCCAGGTGATAGTAATTGGCGCCGCCGTCCCTCTCTGCCGCGGCCGTCCCTCTCGGCGCGCACACGCACACTCGCGCCTGTGTGTCGCGTCGCCGTCGGTCGCTCGCACACCGCTCCTTCTTTTCACGCTCGCGTCGCCGTTTGACCCCGCGCCGCAGCCGACGCTCTCGATTTTTGCGGTGCGATGGGTGGCGCCCGCCGTAGGGGCGGCCCCGCTCGGTGGGGGCGCCGGAGGTGGGGGTAGATGCACTCCTTTCTTTTTTAAAAGCTTCTCTTTCTTTTCTCGTATTTTTTACGCCGGTGCCGGTATGGAGCGGTCCCTTTTATTTCATTTTATACTTATATATTGTGATAATTAACAGTGACGACGCGCACGACGAGCGCCTTCAACGTAGTCGACTTAATGATAGCTTTGCATGTGATTAAAGGTAACCACGACATTTGTAATTTTTATTTCCAATAACGCTGAACTAGGCTAGCTATGCGAGGCGTGCGCAGTCGGTTGCCCTGGTCGATGTACACGATGCTTATATTACAAAGCTCGCTGGAAGCGCGTTAGCGGTGACAGTATTAAACGCTCCTGCCGGTGTGTTCGTCCCGACTGTGAATGTATTGCGGACGTTGTTATATTTAAAACGTTATCAACGATTCTGATTCTCGGTTTTTAGTCGAAAACAGACAATTTTTTTTTCTTTCAGCCACATAATAATCTATAGGTACGAACAATGTAAAGATGAATGTCTTACTATCGTTTTATAGTAAGAAAAATACCATAAACAAACCTAATTTACTCTAAATGGTTGTACCTCTATATTGACGAACTATTAATCCATTGATGGATATAAGTAAATTCGACGTTACGTTTTATGTTCGTTGAAAGGAATATGAAATTATAATGATTGAATGTTGATATTTTATTATTATTTAATGTCTGTTTTTCTATAAAAACCTTATACATCATCAGTATTCCTTCAACAAAATAGCAATTTGTAAATTGAATACAAAATGTTAAAAACGATCGAAATGCGCTCAAAAACTAAATATACGTAGAATGGCGATGATTTTTTGTGAATGTTTAAATATTAATGAATATGTTGATATTATTTATGTAGCCATAAAACAGTCTGAATAATACAAATATAATTTATTGTACAACGACAAAGGATAGAGTCAGCTGGTGATCCGAGCAAATAACATTAACAGAGTGTCAACTATTCCGGTTTAATAGCGAAACGAAGATGCACTACAATTAAACAAGTACAATAAGGCGACCGAGTGTCGAAATAAAAAAAGCGCAACGTACGATCGATCTGTTCCCCTCTTCTTTCTTATCGCGCGAATATTTCACACTGAACGCAAAAAACTCACACAAATATAAAATATTCAAACGGTATAACATAAAATAAATTATCTTAGGTGTGCCGCGTCTGTGTGCGTGGCCCCCTCCCTTGGGCGGGCCGCGGCGACGACCAATGAGATCGCTCGGCGCGCGACTCTACAGACTCGACTCACTCAACGCGCAGCTCACGATCCGGACGCACGCTCTTCAATTAACACTATCTCTACTATGATAATAGGGCGTATTATAACAACCATATAATAAATAAATAAACATAAATTTATAACAACATCAACACTTAAAACAATTCAAAATTTGGTAAAGTCATTGTATGTCTTTTTTGGTATAGATAATGATATTTTTTACATAATGCAATGCTATTTACGTTTCCGTAATATAATAATTATATTATTAATTAAAATAATAAAGTCCATACAATAGATGATAATTCGTTTTTATCTTGAAGTACCCACTGTATTCAGTTTTAGATAACGTTAATTGATTCTGCTGAAATTAAACGCTCTGAACGTAAATACATGTAAATGAGTGTATCATTTAATATATTACGGTTATTATAATCTTCAATAATGATTTTAAAAATAACATTTTTAAAGAGTCAAGGTTCTCCCCAACATCGATAACTAGCTTTGATTTAAAAAAATCTGTATTCTAAATACAAACTCTTTTCTTTTTGCAATTTTTTTTTTAATACAGAAGTTTTAAAAATAAGTATTTAATGTATAAAACAATTGATTTACAGATTGGAGCGAAAATTTACATAACCTTGAACAAATTTTGTTTACTTCTGTATGACAGCTCTACCTGTGACTACTTACGTATGTGTATCGCATAATTTATAAACATATTAGGACATGTAGTTAATTGTATTTAAATGTACATGTTTTTATACATTTTAAAGGAATTATTGATAAATATATGTTAATAAAAATGAATAAGCAAAATCTATTTACATGCGTAACATCCAAACTACTGCGTCGAATTGAATAAATAGTTGTTTTTTGTGTTCAAAGAGACAAGGTTTGAATAAAAGGAAAATTGAAAAAAAAAGTGTACATACATACTCTTTTTTTTAAAGAAAAGTATGTTGTACGAAGCTTACCAGTATAAATGTGTTAGTACTGTACAAGATTGTTAAATAAATGCCTCACCACTGAGCAAGGAACTCTACAGCGATTAACGAAAGAGGATGGAGCTCAGTCACGCTGTTACCGGAAGCGGGTCTGCCAGATGATGTGTAATAATTATTTATATACATACAGACGAGATAGAAAATAATTATATATATATACATATATATATGTACTGTGTAAAGCTTTATTAAGATTCAATTTGAATCTTGATTAAATTTCTGAAATCTTTCTAATTTCTTAAATACGTATGAAATTTTTTTTTTTTTTTTTTAATCTCCATAGGGCACGAACAATGTCTTAAAACAATTATATATATAGATATTTGTGTATGAGTTCGTATCCTAAATAAAATAAAATTTTATATAGCAAGATAATTATTAAATTATTATAATTAAATGTAAGTACGTCTTTAATATTTCGTTCATATTAATACAAGCGGTACTGTTTGTGTGAATACAATAATCTCATAATCGTATAACTTAAATATAATTTAGATTTATTAACTATTTAGATATCTGTTAAATTTATTTTATTTTGTAATTATGATTATTAAGAAATCATTTTCTTAGTATTATTATAAACTTAATTCTCTAATAACTCTACATTCCTGAAATTGTATTTTTACGACAGCTGGGCGAAATTTTTTTCCCAGTTTCTGTAAGAAAAAAAAAATTGTGTCACGGTGTTATACTGCAGTATTTGCGAGTTCTTTACTACGAGTAACAATCGCTATCAGGTGTTTGGGTTAACATCTAGGGCTGATAACTTTACGTGTTCACCGAAGAAAGATGGGAGACCCACATAGCATATCCAGACCGGAAATAAATATTGGTACAAATAAGCACCTCAGATTGTGAAAAATAATAATATCATAAACTTTTATCCGTTGGATACCGTCAATTGTCAAATAGCGGTTTTAAGAACGGGTGAAACAGAGTCTTAGAGGCTCAGACTTGAATTGTTCTTGTATAAAATATGAAATTATTAGAAAATATTTTAACATTGATATAACATAATTACACATATTCCGTCTATGCAAACAAATTTTAATAATATTTATCAAAACAATACCGTTCTGGTGTAGTGTTGTGAGTTTGATTTCCGCTCGCTATGAATATTTGTAATTGTAATTAATATTAATATAGAAATTTTTATTTCCGTTTTAGATGTCTGATCTTGTTGGTCATCCTAGTGTACCTCAGAGAGCACGTTAAGCTGTTGGTCCCGGTTATACGGTATACACCTGGAAGCTATCCCGGTATGCACAACTGGGAGCGATGATTACTCATAGTGCAGCGTGGTGCATTAAGCCTCGATTCTATTCCTGCACGGAGGAAGAGGCCTATGCCCAGCAATGGGATGTTACGGGCTGAATGCAAATGTATGAATGCATCTGTGTACCACAGATGAAGTCATTTGATTATATATATATATATATATAAATATATATATATATATATATATATATATAAATATATATATATATATTTTTTATATTTTTTTATTTTTTATTTTTTAGTTATTATATTATGTGTATATATATACTTAAGGTTTTTTTTTAGTTTAATGTAATTTATATGTTAAATATAGCTTAACTATTTATTTTTATAATTTATAATATTATATTTATTAGAATTGTAAGTGACAATATATATATATATATATATATATATATATATATATATATATATATATATACATATATATGATGAAAGATGAGAGGTATAGAATAATAAATACAATCATATTTGCTTACTTGATAGTGAGTTCGAAGGACTGATGATATAATAATAATAATTAGATAAATTGAATTAAACTAAAAAAACCTTAAGTATATATATATATATATATATATATATATATATATATAATGTAATAACTAAAAATATTATTAAAAGGAGTCCCTTTAGGCAAGGTTCCGAAGATACTGGCAGCGTTCCCCCTTTGAATAGCTAGACTAATTCTTTGTCCGAAGTAGCTGCCAGCTCTTCGGTCTCCTGTGACGTCGAATAACCTTTTTGCTATTTCCTTAAAAAGTGTTATAGGATATGAGGATTGATTAAAGTTAATTTCGTATATTCAGAAAACGATACGTTTGCTCGTAGAACGTTAAATTTAGATTACAGAATTTGTCTTGAATTTATATTGTTCGAACATCTTGTTGTACATTTAATTTATATTTTGGTGTTTTGTTGCCATGCAATACGGATAATACAGATGATATAAAATACATTGTTTATGTACGATGTTTGACTGCATTCTTGTTTCGTTTAAGGCTTTGCTTAGCGACGATAGTAATAAATATGTTCCGAACATAAACACAAACATTTAATTGAAACACACATATACAATTACTGGTTGACCCCGCGAACGTTGTTTTACCATATATGTTATTTGTCACCCTAATCCCCCCTTATAACTTAGGGGTATAAAAATTAGATGTTGGCCGATTCTCAGACCTACCCGATATGCACACAAAATTTGGTTCAGCCGTTTCGAATGAGTATTGTAACTAACATTGTGACACGAATATTTTATATATGAGAAGATATCAACAGCCGCCCGACCGAAAACTTTATTAATTTGAATGTTAATAATAAATGTGTGTGTTAAATATTAAACCGAATACTTGGTTATATTAACGTTATATTTGAGGTTAGGGTACAGAATGAAATATCGTGGCCAAAATGGGTTGCAACATGACTCAGAAAGTCCCTCGATCTTAAAGAAGAGTAGTACTAAGTAATACTTTTTAGGAGTAGTGTTGAGTTCCAAGTTAGAGTAAGGTAGCCCGAGTTCTTGAAGATGAGCTGTGTTGACAGCGAGGGTCTACAACGCGCTTTTTATGCTCCTACAGTTGCAGGCATCCATGCTAAAGTAGACGCTTGCTATCAGAACATTAGGTTGTCAAATTAATGGTAAAAAATAATTAAAAATAGCGTGGTACCTTTTCCATCCAAATGAATTTTGAAAGTATATATATCACACTTATGTTAATGAGTAATCAAAAAGAAAAAAATTTTTTTTTTCAATTTAAACAGTTGGCAATTATAAGTAGAATTTGCAACATACGATGTCGGTTCGAGGAGTCGGTATATAACAAAATTCACTACAAAAAACTACTGAGATATTTCAATACATCATAATTATTTATATAATTATTATTCATCGTTATAAATAAAATCCTTTGATCTTTTTTTTTTTTAATATCGCACATGTGGCATGAAACCGTCTAATTCTTATATCACCTCAACGACAGATCGAATATAAAACACTCGATTCTTAAAAGAAACGCATACCTAATAAAATGGGGCTAAAGATATTTGTTTTAGTCAAATGAGTTCTGAACGAAGGCGTTATTAACGTTTCGTATACGTAGGATACGGAGAGCGATCAACGTACGTCCTGTAGATAAAAGTGATTTGGATATACGGGGGTATACCATTCGAGTAGATTACAAATATTGAATAAAATTGCATACGAAATGAGCGAAGTGATAGGTGGATGTTTGAACGGGGCCTCCAGTAAATACTAAGGCGGGATGAGAGTTACTTAGGAGTCGATTGGGGATGGAATACTAGTTAAAGTGCACTTTGACCCGTGAGATTGGTTATGTTTATTGCAAATGGGGTAGTGTTCTAGAAAACATTCTATGTGTAGAGTAGATGCGAATTTCGTTGATTTCGAAATTCGTGACGAAATTAATTGGACGCGATGTTATTACGTTTCAGTGGGTTAGGTAGAGTCCGTCGTGTTTTTGACGTTGTGCGTTCACTGTTTTATAATTTCACTTTTATGGTTGTATCTAAAAACTGTGTTTTTGTCACACATATTTATGTTAATATTTTTGGTGTTTTCACTTTTATTGTTTCGCTCCTAGTAGGTGAGGTTTATCGCGCTTTTCATATGACGGGTAAGGATTGGAAAGTCATCCACAGTTAAGATTTTTTTTCAATATATTACTAAGTCGGCAAAAAAGCGTACGGCTCACCTGATGGAAAGCGATTACCGTAGCCTATAGACGCCTGGAATACCAGAAGCATTGCAAGTGCGTTGCCGACCCTATCCCTACTTCCCCCGGGCGCTCTAGTCACTAGAGTTACTTTGCGCAGGAAATTCCTGCTGTGCCCTACCTCAGTTAAAATTACAACGAATATAAAACAAAATTACTTCATATGTATAAGTAGACTACGACAGCACATGTTGGAACCTTATTGATTTTTGTTGTTATTATTTAGTTATTTATGTATAGTTAAAACGATAATAATAAATAAAAAATGTAATATATATACACACATATATACATATATTTTTTTTTGTTAGTTACACATTCGTCTATAGGATTGATAGAGTTTAAATCGACAATGTGTATACGATTAATTGATTCTCAAAAGGTTAGTAAATTAAAAAAATAGTTAATCATTATTATGTTTTTGTTGTATTATTTACTAATAGTGTGTTTGTTTTATTGTTTATATTTTACAAAATAAAAACACGTGAATAGTTATCTACCGCAAGTTTTTTACTTTTTATTTGATTAAGACTTGAAAAGTGCACGCCGCATCTGTATACAACAGGGGTTTGATACACATATTATGACACGCGCAAGATACGCGTCAACGTGTCTGCTTTTTGATACTATACTAGCTGTGTCCGCGACTTCGTCCGCGTTTAATTGAACAAAATGGTTATTGTTCAGTTCGCAGTTTAAAAAAAAAATCTAAAATAAAAGTAGCCTAAGTTATTACATCAGCTATCTGCTAATGAAAGTCTATATCCTTATTACATCAGCTATCTGCTAGTGAAAGTCTGCTAGTGATTAGCCAGAACAAACAGATAGACAGACACACAAAAATTATAAAAAATGTTATTTTGGTATATGTACCGTGTATACATACATATGCATTAAGTTAAAAGTGGTTATTTTAATATTACAAACGGACACTCCAATTTTATTAATTTATTTGTATTGATAATATAATGTTATGATAGGCTGGCAATACCAATAAATGAATCAAAGTAAAACTTTTCTATATTACTGTTAGTAAACCTCCTGGTCTTGGTTAATTTCTTTCCAAGAATTTCCTGACTTTCCAGACTTATTAATCCAGACCTATCTAAAATTGTTTAATTTAAAATTATTCATTATAATAGATGTAATTTGATTTGATTGATTTTCGCAATTATATGTTTTTATTTTTACCTTTCCCCAAAGAGAAAATATTGAATTTAGGTGATAATAACTGTCCAATGTCTTTTATTATATAACTTAGTTTTATGATATCAATACAAATTATGTTAAGTTTCGTTATTAATTTAATAGTTTTTACGCGAACGCTTGTGCTACGCGGTCAAGGACTGTACAAAAAATAAACAGATACACACAAATAAGAACTATTAAAGTCTTAGTATAAGCGTCAAGTATAGAAAAAAATTCTGAAACAATTTTATAACATCTTCAATATTATTACTTCAAAAAAAAATATTAAAACACATCCAATGTACAAAAATAGTTCTGTAAATGTTTAATTGTACTCATATTTTCCGCTTTATGATTATAATTTACAGTAACTCAGATTTACATGAACGGTAGTTTTAACTTAATCGACAATGTGTAATTATACGTCAATGAACTAATTATCCCTTACAATAACCGTGGCTAATGTATCGCGTCCGTTTTTAAATACTTTTACTACACTAAAGAATAATGAACTGCTTTATTATCTTGAAATCGCCTTTATTGTTTATGAAATAAAGATTAATTTAGCTTGTTAGCATTCGTAATGAAAAAGGTTCAAATACGAGAGTAGGTACTATTTCTCAGGCTGTCCTCGACAAGTATTGTTTTTGTTCAACTTTTATTACTCAGTAGTATGTTTTTAAAATCGATACCAAATTTACGATTAAATGTATAAATTAATTTCAATAGCTACAAGAAGCAATCTAGGTTCAAATAACGTATTTAGATTTATTTCATGTTAAGGGAGTCATACTTTGTTTTTAGGTAACGAATAATGAGAGTTAGTTCCAAAAATTATAATTGTCTGTGGTCGTGTTATTTTTTTAAATCAGATTTAAATTATATTAGATTGAAATAAAATAATTATTAGAATTTATATGAGAATTTAATTTCCGTTTACCTTGAGCCACGATAAATGCTATACGGGTATTCTATTTTTGAGATTTCACATTATATATAGTTTTCTTTTTACTTTATTTTGTTTATTTGGTTTAATTTTTAATTTTTTAAAGTTTACTAATTGATTATTATTAATAGACACTAATTATCTTTTTTTGTTACTAAATTTTTATTTATTTATTTATTCATCCTTTATTGCACACAATAAGAACATTGAAAAGAAGAGAAAAAAAACAGTGATTTTTTACAGACAACCCGTCTATAAAGGAAACATTTGTAACATATAACAGGCACACGGTGCAATTTAAAACAATATACTATGTATAAGATTCATAAATACAATTAACTAAAAACTATATTTATATATATAAACGTAGACATACATATATTCACATAATAATATGCATAGTTAGCATATATATATATATAATAGCATTACATACATATATACTTTTTGATAATAATTATTAGAAATTGTTTATTTTTTGGATATTTTAAAAACAGTATTAGGGTTTTACTTATATTTATTATTAATACTAAATAAAGTAAGAACAATAGGATAAATGTGTAATTTTATCGTCGAAGATGGTAGAGTGGAGTCATTGATATAAGTAGGAAAACATTTTCTCCGTGAAAGAAGGGGACAAGTTACAAAAACAATTTAAGACAAAAAAGAGTAGCGAAAACCAGAAATGAATCTGGGAGGGCGGGTGATGCTCGGGGAGGCGGAGAGGGCACGGTAACAACATAGGAGGCGAGCCAGAGAGCTTTAAGCCGCTAGACATGAACTCACGATCTCAGTCTTAAATGATCTTAAGCCTTTTTTATTTTTAATAGTAGGTATACAACATTTTAACGTTAGTGTAGATTTTTAAATCTATTAATTAATTTAATTTAAAAAATAAGGCGAAATTAAAAGTATGTATTAAAAATGCAATTCTAATATTTATTTGTCAAAGACAGTTTAGTTCGCTACTTATTATTTATCGTTAAATATTGCAAAAACTTATTTCTAGACTGGAGAAGGCATACAACATTGAACAATATTAGGAAGAAAATAAGTCCCAAAATAAAAATGTGTCAAATGTAACAAATGCCTTTTTGTCATGACACATCATTATGTACCGATATTTCTATCGCTCAAAATCGTAAGTTAGAAATACGTCATTATATTTAATAGCGATAAATATTGAAAATTATAAATCATAATCACGATCAAAGTTCACAGTTAGTGCTGGGACTGCTGCGCTGTCGCGTCATCAACAACGAAATGCAGAAGATAACTGTGCCAAAAAACGTCTAACAAATATTAGGGACTAGAGGACAGGACTGTTGATCAGTCTTACCTAATAAATCATTTTTAAAATAAGCGTTACGCATGAGGATTGAAAAAAAGCAATTTAGAGGCCTTAGAAGTTGTTTTATATACAAAAAATTCGAATATTAAAATAAATGTAACATGTACTAATGGGTCGTATATCTTCATATCTATATACGTATCTATGAGATCTAGATAGCGATGTCTCTTTATCTTTCCATCCGATCTAAAAGGCACATCAAATTTAAAACATTAGTCTTTAACTCCAAACAAGCTACATTAAGAAGGTAATATATGGGGAAAGATAATAAAAAAAAGATTAATTGTGTCATACGCCAAATTTAATCCTCATGTTTTTTTTTTTTAATAATTCACCAAGGTCAAATAGCAATGTAGTTTTTTTTTTGATACAATAGGTATACGTAAATATGTCCTGTATTGTTTTATTTATTCACGTATTGTATATGAATATATAATATATTTATTTCCATATATTAACTTCAATAGTAGTTTCAATTATGTTTAATTTAGTAGGTACCTAAAATAAGTCATAATAGTCTAAATAGTTCATTTTTTTACATATATTTCTGTTATTAATAAATTACTTACTAATAACTATATATATGACAAATATTCTTTAATTTATAAATTATTGATTTCAATGTGATTTTGAAACCTACTAAAATACAGATTTTTTTAATTTTGATACTTAAAAGCTATCAGCAGGATGAGAATTCTGTCTTATTGTATGTTTTTTGACCAACCGACGCATTTTTCGAGTCTTTAAATTTTATTCCTAGCAGTCTTATAGCGTTCTCGGTGAAGAGTGTATGACCAGACCCAGTCGTAAAACTATAGGAGTCCTCTATTTCGGAACCCAGAAGATGATAAACTTATCTATAGCCTATAAACTATTATTGTAAATATTTCAAGTCCAATGCCGCTATAAAACGTCAATACACAAAAGTTAGCCGCAAACAATAATAATAAAAAAAAGAAAAAAATAACAAGACAAAAAAAAAACATAAATAAGACTAATTAAGCCTTTTGATCCGCACACCTAGTTGTGTCTTTGTTATAGATATTACTATTAGTGTAATGATTATCTTTACACTTTTTAAAGTTAAAACGTTGTTATTATCTTTTATGTAATCGTAAATGTACAAAAAAAATAAAAAAATAAAAAAGGTTGTATAATTGCCATCTCTATACGATTCGATGTGACGATCATTTGTGGCACTCACCGAGTATACTGTTTGCGGATACGGTGGCCCGGGTTAACAGAGGGATGGTCATTTAGTAGAAGGTAGTCCCCTCGTGTCTGCTACATAGACTGATTAAACGTTACTCGTCTGCCTCGTTGTTTTGCTCCGTCGATACCACTTCGGATGGTATTAAAGTGATTTCTCTTTACGCAGCAATTCATTTTGCTTGTTTTTGCGTTTTTTTTTCAAGCGTATCGCTGAAATCACGGTTTAACGTATACCGCGTTTTTTTCGCTGGGCGGGAATTATGTTAATCGCGAAAAATTTACGTATTTTTTTTTAAATTTCATATAATGTATTTTGACGTAATCTCGTGTGGTGCACTGAATTTTATTTTTAGAGTCCGGAGTGTATGTTCGATTCAAATTCGAAATTTAAAAAATAATTGAATAATATTATTCTTAACAAGGAGACCTTATAGGTATTATTTGAATCAGATTTTTTAAATCTTTAATTTATTTATCAACAACAATTTGACAACACGTTGGTGGTGGATGTGGAAGTCAAGTTCTGCTTGGAAAGGATATTTCTATAGATATAATACATATTTTTATCTAAACAAATATGTGTTTCTATTCTGGAAATTTGTCTATGCTGGCCTCTCCCCACCTCAGAGGCCTCTTTCTCCATGTAGGAGAAGGATCATAGCTTAATCCATCACGCTGCTCGAATGAGGGTTGGCGGATATATTCCCTACTATGAGTAAGAATCGCTATCAGGTGTATATGATAACAAACGGTATCGATGGCTTAACGTGCTCTCCGAGGCAATATGGGGAGACCCACAAGGACTGCACAAGGAAGAGAGAATACCAAGGTTAAAAACAAATTAAAGCGTGGAAATATTTAATTGTTCAACATAATCACAAGGACTCTAGAACACATTTTAATATACGTTTGAGCGAAAAATCTGCATATCACGACCATTACGCTTAGAGTTCCGCTTCAACGACACCGGTGTATTTAGTGCAATGTCGTACGCCCACTCTACGCTAAAACGGCTATCATATTCAATTATAAATGAAAATTAAATTTAAATGCAATAAAACTAGCTTCTCATGCTATTTACGAAAATACCAAGATGTCTACCTAATATTACACATGTTTTAGATTAAGACAGTACATATTTAACTATCCTAAGCTCCGAATCTTCATATTTTGATGGTAGAGTATCGTATCGTAACCGTATATTTAACTCTATGTGTATGAGTAGAGGTTGCCATGGTTACGGCTAATAACATCGGTATCTCAAGTTGAGCTTGATTTTAGAACGAGTGTTTTTGATAACTGGCTACTGACGACTCTAGTTAAGCACAATGATTGTAACCTAAGAGTGCGTAAACAAATTTAAGAGGTGATTTCAAGATTATACTAAAAGCGTATAGATCATATTATTTTTCGTGCCTTATCGAATTTAAAATGGAGCTTAATATTGTATATTTATATAATAAACTAATATTTAGAACAAGCATAAAAAATTCTTGCGTCCCTGATTTTGATATTATATGGACAATGTCACGACACGCTTCTAAAAAAAATGCTAACCTACTTTACGTACGGAAGTATTATAGGACTATGTTAAAAAGACACAAACCCGACTCTTCAACCGAACGTTTTTATTGTATACACAATCTTTATATATATAAGATTAAATTTTATATATATATATATATTGTTGTCACAATATGTGCAGTAGTCTACACCAAGCTTAACACTGGCAAAAGAAGAAGAAGAAGAAGTAAACACACTGGCTGGAAATAAAGGTAAAAAAGCAGGTAAAAAAAAAACAAAAAATAAATAAATAAACTGTCAGCTGTAGTTACTTTACAGTGAGACTGTTCTGGAAATGCTATTATACTTTTCAGTGGACAGTAGACTAAACACTTTTAACCTTTTTAAACCGCCAAAACGCGTGAATGTCAGTCAGCTGTTGACTTAAATACAGGCCTTAATTGCCTACCGTGGAAGAGACGACTTGTGTGTATTTTTACACACTGTAAATAAATTAAAAAGCAATGAAAATACTAAAAAATATATATAAATAAAAAATCCAAGTTAATTTTTATCTTTCAGTTACTTATTTACCAATCATATGTAACGTTTTAACCTATAACCGACCATTGTTTAGGAACTTTAAGTTATGCAGCACTAAATAGATACCGTCGGATTAATAACAATGCAAATATTCATAATTTTCATCGCTCGCAATTTAAATGAGTATTTTGTTAGTATTGAGTAGAGTGACCACGTTTTTTTTTATTGAAACGGTATCGAGTCGTCGTATTTTGTAGTGACCAGTAATTTCAATCATTATAATGAAACAACCCCTAACGTTATGTTAGGACATCTGACACCTCAGTCCTCCCTTGACCATGGTTGCTTTAAAATACCTAAAACGTCGGGCATCTAAAAAACTTAAACATAAAAATAATAATCATAATAGCATAGATATTAAAGAAAAGATAATCGTTTTATTTACTTATATATGTATATCATATTTTTTTTTATTATACGTATATAAAAACTAATGAGAGTTCGTGATATGATCTGCATCTGGCATAATATTATGATTCCTTTTATTTCTGCGTACATTTATTATTTAATTACATATTATATAAGTAAATTTCAAGTTCAAAATAGAAAAAAGCGAAAAAGTCGAAAAATGTATGTATGTCATGTCATCCAATTTAAGAACAAATGTGTATATTGAACATACAAAAGAGTTAGTATCTAAAAAATTTCGGCTTATATACGCAATGGATTTAAACCCATTACAAACCATTTTATAACCAGCAGGTACTTAGACTCCTGAAATTATATTCAAAGTGACCCAATAGTTAGAGCATTACTAATAAAAGCGACACTTTCACATTATAATATCAGTAAAGATTAAAACCCTTTTAATAAAAGATGAAACACGTTAAATAAATGCGATCAAACCATATCCGGGTTTTAATCCGGTATACGTGCGTATTATCCTAAAACTAATTACTGATATGGCGTCCCTACTACGGGTCGGACCGCTGACCCTTTCGGCACTCATAACAACTTAATATTAACCGGGTACAGTACGTAACAATGTTTGCGTGTTAAAACATTATCACTTTTGAATATTTAGGACGGTGGCATCGATTCAATGAGGTCAAACGC
Organism: Melitaea cinxia; assembly: GCF_905220565.1. Taxonomy (NCBI): domain Eukaryota; kingdom Metazoa; phylum Arthropoda; class Insecta; order Lepidoptera; family Nymphalidae; genus Melitaea; species Melitaea cinxia. The sequence continues at coordinate 20,633,614 of NC_059424.1, read as the reverse complement.
CGACATTGTGTAGGGATTATTTTTGTGTTATTTAATGAGATTAATTTGATTGTGTAGTTTTTATTTCAACATTTCACAGCAAGTCTAGCGTGAATCTACACAAAAATCCTTTAAGAGTTTTGGTACACATTCTTGTTAACTTTGTAGGTTTATTTTATGTATGGGTTACTAGTAAATACTAGTGTCAACCAGATCTAGTTTATTCTAGAATGAGCTGGGCAATCGAAAGTGCTTCACAACACAGGCATAATATCTTATTATTAGACAACGTGTGTATATTATTTAAAAATATATTTATTTATTTTTAATCATTTATTGCTGACTGTAGTCCCGTCCTCCCGAAATGTCCGGAACCTTCCTCACATAACAACTCCACTTGAGAGCAATAGCTTAGTGGCTGTGATTGTCTGTAAGTTTGAGATACAACCAACTCTGTTGTACCCAATCTGAAGAAGATCCTAAATTTTATGATCCATGATTGCATTGAGAGACCATCAGGTTTAAGTTATTCTCATTCGAAAGCGACAATAGAGAAAAAACAGAAGGCATACATGTAGTTTTACTATTTTCTTTATAAAAAAATATATATTTAAAAAAGGAAGTCTACATGATGATAGAAATGGGAATGATCAGCTCGCTATTGGAATTTTTTCCATCCTCTATGAAACACGGAATGGTGTTATCATCTTTATATAAATTGATCATCGAGACCAATTCAATCAGTCTAACACAGTTCTTGGGCTGTAATTTGGTAAGGGTCTGGAATGTCTTGTAAATTAAATGTGACAAATTCTGGTGTCTTACATAAAGCCCATGTGCTATATAAGAGGGAAATGCAGAGACGCATTACGATACAAAATTAAAGTATTTATTAATAGTGGTTCCAATTACATCTCGAGGTATTCGGTCATAATTCATTGCTGCCCAACATTTTTTATCACGCATCTCCTGCAATTAAGGAAATGTATTCAAATGCCATATGATCTAAAACGTTTCTGATAATGGAATAGCAATATTTCCGTCCGAATTTCAGTTCTTGGTAAGCTTCAGTGCAATCGTTTATTTTAACTTTTTTGTTTGTCCAAAATATTAAATTAGGTATTACAGTTGATGTACACGTGTACACACTAGGAAAATTTATACGAATTTATAGCGTGACGTAAAATTGGCGATGAAAATTTTCCATACGAAAACATTTTGCTTCTGATGCTAAATATACATAGCTGTAAACACACAAACTATATGACGCGAAACAAAATGACAATTGAAAGATTTATTTATTTACTAGCTGTGCCCACAACTTCGTCCGCGTGGAATAAGTAGCGACTTTGGACAGCATTTTTTGATATATATTTTGGTTTATTTTGGGTTATAAACACCGTCGTTTGGGTATTAACATGTTCAACGTGATTTTTTATTTTGGAATAACTTTCTTATTTATGAACCGATCGCCATGAAATCAAATGAATATGAAGTGATGCTTACCAAAGTATACTAGTGAAAATAACACCTAACGCACAGACAAACAGACAAAATTCTAACAATAATTGTTTTGGGTGCTATTTGCGTTGATAAAGGTCCCAATAATAATTTTTCTCGTATATCTTCCATGAACAGACAGCGATCCGTTACATTTTTATTATTTGTATTGTATTTTGAAAAAAAATAAAAAATAAAATAAAATAAATATAATAAATAAAATAACAAGAAAGTGACGCCGCATTGGCGTAACGGTCACTGCCATCAATTGTGCCTGTTGCGCTGGCGGTTGCGGGTTCGATCCCGCACATGCAAACATTTGCATTGACCATAAAGGTGTGTGCAGTCCTTGTAGGTCTCCCCACCGTGCCTCGGAAGCCGTCGGTCCCGGTTGTTATCATTTACACCTGATAGCGATCGTTACTCATAGTAGGTAATATATCCGCCAACCCGCATTGGAGAAGCGTGGTGGATTAAGCTTTGATCCTTCTCCTACATGGGGAAAGAGGACTATGCCCAGTAGTGGTATATTAGAGGCCGAAGCAAACAAGAAAGTGCATATACCAGTCAAGTTTCAACTAACAACATAACAAGATGTTAATATTAACGCCATTAGATACAATTTTATCAACTTTATCTTGTGATACTTGCGTTTTTATATTACGAAAAATATAGAAGCCGTAGAAAGATTCTGAAAAATTGTACAGAATTCAATCTCCTCTTATTCTGACAATTATAAAAGATTATGTCAATTTTTAGCTTGTGTGAAACACAAGACTAAAATTCTTTGCCATTAAAACTGTATGACAAGGAGCAATATTTTCTTTAAGCTATTCTAGACTAAGCTACCTCTTTGATTTATCTATATGACGACGACGGTTCCGTTTGACCATGTCATGTTCATCAGCAAAGTGTTGTGCATGAGCCCACAAAGGTTTCTGAGTTGGTACGACCAAAAAAAAAAGCGTAGCAACGCGCTGGGTATGGTTTTTTTTTATAGATCTATTACGCCATTTTGAAATACTTGAGTGATGAACATCCATCCGCTCCGCTTTTTGGCGTGAACTTGTCGAGGCCTATGTCCAGTAGCGGACTGCGAAAGGCTGCTGTGTGTGTGTGTATATCAGTGACGAAATATTTATATTTTTTTAAAATTTTATGCATATTTAGAATTGACAACTAGTGAACTAAATATTTGTAGATAGTGTTTCAAAGGTGATTTGCATTGGATGTAAAACAACTGTGTACTAACACGATCCACTTCCTTATTTTTGTCAAGTTCAAGGTAGAGCGCTTTGTGTAAATGCGGTGTTATTGAGTTATTCGTAACAATCGAATGTACTTGATGATTTTAATGATAGCATTGTTTGAGGAAAGGAAGTGAAGCCGATGACCTACCGACCTTACGATTTTAATGAAACGAAGAAGTTACAAAATTGCTCATGTAAATTTAGCTAAAAACAAACAAGTACGTTACAGTCGTATGGGCAAATGGAACGGACAGTTAAAGAGACTTTGTTTAATTAATTATTGAATATGAGTCTTATCTATTAGTTTTTCTTGAGAAGAGACTGAAAACCACCTCTTACCAGGGCTTTGATCCCGAGGAAGCAAATATCTAAACTTCTATTGTCTGAGAGAGACACTTGTACTATACTAACAACCAAATATTTCTCTACCTACTGTAAATCTAGTCAGGAACTTTTTTAAAAAAAATAGAATATGATTTCATTTCCAATCACAAATGACCAGTTAACACCACTTTTTGTCAAATATTTAGAAGCAATAACATATACATATACACTATAGATTTCGAAATTGTATTTTTTTTGGTTTTATCTTTTCCGAAATATCTGTGTATGTATATATGTTTTTATGTATTTTTAATTCTATTTATATTTATCTATTTGCACAATCCCGCACTTTGGTACTTATAATCTTCTTTTAGCTGAGGTTGTCTGAAAGAGATTGCCTAAAGCAATAAGACCGCCTTTGCATGCTATCATTGTAACTACTTTTTGTTTAATTTTATTTCTTTACTGTTGTTTTTTTTTCTATTTTTTACTACGAAAATTAATAAAGATGGGTTGTCTGGAAGAAATGGCTAATTAGCCATAAGTCCGCCCATTGTACTTAACTGTCTGTAACTATCTTTATGCTTTGTTTGTATATATTTGTGGTGTGCAATAATGTATAAAATAAATAAATAATAAATAAATAATCTGTATCCTAACCAAGTAGTTGATTTTTAAGCCTGCGATATAATGCCAAATGCCGAAATTTTATGAACGGATACACGCATCAGTTAGCGTCCATTAGCCGCTTGCGACGAAAACGACCAAGAGAAAGACTAGTCACTTCATAATTTGGCTAATTCAACAAATTATTTACGCTGTACAATTTGACCTTTACTCTCTCTCTATATATATATATATTTTAATTTGTTTGTACAATACGAATTTGGTAATTGTCTATTTAACAATTGTTACATCTATTTTTATATACACGTGTTTTAAATTTGCGATTTCGTTTAAAATATAAATTGAAAAGTAGCTAATTGCTTGTGTGTATAACACGTTGTATGACAATCTCGTTACTTGTATACCATTAGGGACTTACTCCTTCAAAATTTGTTTGTTCTAGTATTTTCTCGTAAATAAGTTTTTTTTTCTAGAATTAACTTAAACATAAGTAATGTCTAATTCGAGTAAATTTAAAACCTGTTAAATAAATATATGACCAACTCATTACCATATCCAAGTAGATACATTTTTGATCAGTATTTTACTATTTCTATAAAACAGCAAGAACCTACTTAATTACCTAGACCAACTAAAAATATATAGGTATGTTCCGCGTAGGTTTTTCGTTCGAAAATTTTTAAGAATCTATAATGTGACAATGATCGTTTGAGATTTTTTTCAAGTGTTACCCTGGAACAAAATTCTAAGTTGTGGTTTCAGAAACACATATAAACCATAAATACCTAGACCTGGTAACACACTCCTACTTAAATTAATATTTGTCACGTGCGGGGATTACATCCGCAGCTACAGATGTTGCAACCATTGTCTCATCATGCAATTGTAAATAATCAATTTGAGCATAACGATTAAAATAATCTATCAACAAATTTAATCACAAGCTGTGCCTCGCGTTAATTTGAGAAATAAATGTGCTCTAAATATTATATAGCTTATACTCCTATAGCATAAGCTAAATAGCTATGAGATAGATAATCACACAAAAAAGCATTCCAATTAGAAGAAGTAGCTTATGGGATTAGTGCGTTTAAACAAATAAAAACACAGCTTTATATTATTTAGTATGGGTAAAATTTACTTTTGACTAAAGTCGGATACGCTCTAAGATAAACAACAAGTCATCTGCTATCTCAACCCAATAATGTATATTATTTTAATGCTGATCGCTTACATCAAACAAGCAGTCAAAGTGTCAAAATATTGATTTTAACACCAGCATTTGATAAGCAAAGCATCCAATCCGTCCATCCATCCTCTATACACAAAACTATATACCATTTTTCCTTGCTGACTATTATCTACTCCACCTCAGCAATGAAGGTTAAATCAGATTGTGTGAGAGAAAGTAGATTAGTTCAGTGGTCAAAGTGGCTAGATTTTTTTAAGAGTACGACTTCGATCCCCAATAACACCCAATATTTGAACAGGTCATACGTATGGGCCAATGTTAGTGATATATTGGACGCTTATGTTTGGATTGTGCCTAAACCATCTTTTATCCTACTGGAAGCCGTTGACTGTGAAACGTTCATTTATTTAGATCAATAGTAGGTAGGAGTTCTACCAACACCGCTATCAATATCGACTTGTACTATGTTACTATTAAATGTCATTCAGACTGAACCTTATCTCCGACAGTCGCTTGTTCCCGTAGCTCGGCTTATTGGTCGTCGTTTATTATCAAGATAGCTTATCTTTGAGGGGCCAATTAAATTTGAAAACAAAGGTAACATAATAAGGCGCCACAGTGAACTCAGCGGGAGGAGAGGGTTCGGGCTGCGTAGGCGCTGCCGCTTTGACCAGATTTAAGAAACTATTGAATCGGCTTTTTTGTATTCTATTGACTGTCGGTTTTTGTATTGCACTATATAAACTTTAGGTATTAACGGTGACTTTTCTATTTTCCGGTGTCCTTGTAATGGCATATTTCGGTTTGCAATTTTGTAGTTAACTTATGCTAACATCATTCCCGGCATTCCACTCACACTTTTACGGACTACATGATTTATTATTTGTCATCAATATCCAAAAACCTAATATTTATATGAGTTTAGCTTATAAAATACCTTTTGTATTGTTGTATTGTGTACTTGATATATCCGTATCACGATAAGCTCACTCCACACCAACGTGATATCCGCTCGGTACCTCAATCTTCCCACTTTATTGCCCTTATTTCTTCCATTGGTAGACACAAAGAAGTGTGTTTATAGCTAATGGTACTTAGGTGTGTATTTTAACACAAACCCAAAACTACAAAAGGTACACGTAAAAAAATACGCTACACGATAATATAAGCATCCGACTGCCGAACTCTGGAACAATAGCATCCATAATTCATAATTTTGCAAGGGAATTTCGACTCTATCACGTTTCAGCGGGTGCTAAAATAGTGAACGCAGTTTATGTGGAAATTAAATTGATGCTAGTTGCCGCCCGTTCGTCTTGAGATTCTCTTCGGTGGCGCCTGTTTTTTGTAAACATTTTTTTTGCCGCATATTATAGTGGAAGTTGGCAGCGTAATAAAATGGCAACAGTAAGAAATTTTACAGCCACTTTCGGCAAGAATGTTCGACGTTATAATGGTAGCAGTTTACGTGGGAGAATTTCGGCTGATCGCTTAGTTTTGTCGTTTTTAGATTCTCACTGGACGATCTTAAAAATTTATCTATAGTTTAACGGTCATTTAAAAATTCTTTTTTCAAATTATTCTTAAATTTAACAAGTGTAACTATAATATATACCTATATCATAAACATTCAAACTTGAGTCATAATTATCGAAGGTAAAAATGTTTTCAATTTTATTATGACCCGTTAGAAAAAAATAGTAAAAAAAAAAGACAAAAACACAAAGCGAGTTCCAGAAGGTACGTTATAAATCACGGTAACGAATGCAAAATGAAAGAAACAAAAAAAAAACAACAACATTAAAATGAAATTAGGGTAACAAGTCGAACTTGAGTCCTACTAACATTTTCTTATCACGCAAACTGAACACTATGCTTTAAATTGTTAACAAACGACATGTAAAACCTGCGTCACATTGGAGTCATTGCTCTTAAGACTTTTAGGACAGTCTTTTCATCTATTTTATCTATTAGACGACGTTTTGTATGGTCATAAATAGCCCCACCAAATTAGTTATTATGCACAATATTTATGTATTTTGAAATACTTTATAACAGTACATAATTAATAATAACAACTTTATAACACTCAAATAATACTAAAAGATGAATATCTATATTATGATTGTTTATTTTTACATATAGATATTCTTAATAAACTGTCTTACTCAAAAATAATAGATTTCTTACTTAGCACTATTTTATCATCGTAGTTCGTGCACACATAATAATATCACATTTGAAATTTGAATATTTTTTTTTCAAAGCAATTTCGATTGAGTTTCGTACATAAGAGAGATGTAAAAAACCGTCTATATCCGTACGGTAACAAATTCATGAATATGACAAAATAAAATGTATTAAATAATGGGTATATTTAAACTATAAAATAATTTGTTTATGGAACCTATCATCATCATTACTTCAGCCTATCGCAGTCCACTACTGGCTTCCACAAGTTCGCGCCAAAAATGGCGTGAACTCATGTGTGACCGCAGGGTTGGCATTGTCGCATCGAAGAGGCTATGATGACGTTCATATAACCTATGATTATATAGTATTATTCTCTAAGTTCATTGACTTTTGTTTGAATCGTAGCGCGTCGTCGCAAAATTTTTCGTGTTGTTATAAAATAGCTTTAGACGAGAACTATTTCAATTAATAATCTTTCAATGTCGATCATAACAACTTACGGTTATAACTTCTAAACAATGCTTTTCTGTATGGGTAATAGGCCCGTAATAATTCGATGTGGTTTTAAAAAAATATATACTTATTATGTAAATTTCTTTTTTATAAAAATCTGATTACTTGTGTGTTAGTATACAAAAACAAAGATATGTATGTATTAATCTATACAAAATAAATTTTAAAAGTTTTACGTATTGCTAAGCATAAAACTTAATACAAACCGGACCGAAACTGCTGTCTGTTTTTAGTTTGTGGACGATTCTTATGAAATAAAAAAAAAATTAAAATAAACGGTTATTTCAACTTTTCATAATCATAAAATTTGACAGTTCATAAGACAAAATCTATCAAAAAACACAGCAATAAATATAAGTTAATTATGAAATACATTAGTGTTGTTAGAAGATTTATCGATGATTTTATAAAAATTGATAATGCAAATTGTAGATTCATATAACTTACATACGCTAAAAAAGTAATTTTTAAAGGCAAAGTTTTGTATAACCAAATACTAGATGCGTTATACTTCTTACAAGTAGACATATATTTGCATATCGTCAATATATCATAAAAGCTCTGGCACAACAATTGGATAAACAAAAAAAAAAAAAAAGCAAATAAATTTAAAATGCACAAATCGAATGACACCATTCATTAAAATAGTCTAGATTTCAACCTTATAGTCAAATTATCATTAATGGTTACTCGTTCATTCATAGATACGGTGGCACCACGACCACACAGGCCTACAACCAGGCGTTATCACGAATAGATGGAGTTTATCTAAATCGACAGTTTGTTATGTCGTTGAGAGCGAGGGCCTTCTGATACACGTTACTTCAGGCGCAGATCATTTCGATATAAACATATTATAATGGTAAAACAAAGGTGTTTTGTATAATAAAAGTGGTTATATTCTCGTGAGTATTTTGCTATGAATAAAAATGTTAAATAAGTCATTTAGATTAGCTTAAACTTAAGCATAATACAATTGTAATGAAAGTGCTGCACTATATCCCCTCTCTTTCTCACGCCTCTCTGTTTATTTCTATTTCTCCTCTTCCTAAGACATTCTTTCTCAAAAGTTTCAAAGTTAAGTTAAATTCTCAAAGTTATACACAAGAGTGTATAACTTTTTACATAATGTTCTTACCATTATACACGAGACGAGATTTTGTTTAGGTTTAACATTTGAAAACATTGGAATGCCTCGAGTGCGTAGATTTATTTACTTGATCCTCTGATTCAAGCTATAAGTTCTTTTTTAAACAACTTAGCTTAAAAATCACAAGTATGTTTGTATATATAGAGTATGTAGGTAGGTACATATATCCATAAGTACATCTCTAAAATTTATTTGATATTGATATTGATATATGATTGATACAGTTGAATGGTTCTAAATGTTAAATCACTGTAATAAAAACAGAAAACATATAATAATAACTCAGTTAATGAATAGGTAATTAAAAAATAAATTCAATTATAATAAATAGAATTATTCAACAATAAAGCAATAAACCCTTGTGTGACAGCAACGCAAGCAAACACATCGTTATAATCCCTCGACTGAACACACACATAAACACAAAATGCACCGCTTAGATTACCAGCGTTGAATCTTCACGAAAGCTGGGAACGACAATAAATGAGATGTACTTTAACCAATAAAAAGAGCAAAAGATCATGATTAGGTCCCAGTACAAACTTAGCGGCTGAGCTCCATTACCGAGGGAAGGACATCACGACTTTAGCGGGCTTTTATTATTTATATACGCAGAATACGATGAACAAATGAACGCTCATGCATTAGAAATACTCGGTACTGGTAAGAATTGAGACATCATTGCGAGACTTCGCCTTCGGTTCCGTTGAGTTCTAAATTTAAATATTTTTTGAAATAGTTGCGTCATTTGGTCAAAATCTCAATATATTGAGGGAATCGAGTTATTCGGAGGCCATTTATTTGTTTTCCAATAATTTCAAATTATTACTAATTTTGTTTAGTATATAAACCCGAAAGTTCCAAGTCGAATTTCTGTACATGATAAGTTTTAAGTTGTAGTGTCTGTAATTTAGAAACTGTTACAGTTTGACTGTATTGAAAGTATTCCGTTAAAAAGTTAAAACAGTATAAAGACAACCGTACTGTGAATTACTGAAATACAATCAAGCAGTCACTTTCGCGTACCTAATATATTACAGGCACGTTTTGGTGTTCTAGTATCCCAAAGTCGTAGCCTAAATAGCCGACTAGAAAAAAGGTCAGGCTCAACCAGATCATAGCGCTTAGTTTTTTTAAAGTTTTAAGTTTAAAGTTTAAGTTATATATGTGTTTTCAAGGAAAGGATTGTTGTATTGCTGTGGTGAGTAAGGTGATCAGAGCTCCTGGGGGGATTTATGGTAAGGCGCAACGCGCTTGTGATGCTTTTGGTGTTATAGGTATCTATAAGCTACAGTAATCACTTCTCATCAGGTGAGTCGTACGCTTGTATACCGACCTAGTTATATATAAAAAAAAATCTTCTTCTATGGTCGATATTGTCGGCAAATGGAGCAGATGTGGCTTGGAGTGGAGACCTTGTCTTGGCAAACGCAGTGTGGGACGACATCATGCCCGATGGACTGATGATCTACGTAAGATTGCCGGTTCAGGCTGGATGAGGATTGCGGAAAACCGGTATATCTGGCCTGAGCTTTGGGAGGCCTATGTCCAGCAGTGGACTGCGATAGGCCGAACTGACTGACTCGAGTTTTGTGTAGCACAACAAATTTTACGATTCATTGTTATTTCTATAGATTAAACTGTACTAATATTATGTAACATTAACTGTAACATTTATATAATTAAAAAAAATTGTAATAACTAAACTAACATAGTATATAAGAATTTTGTTTACTATAGAGAGATATAGAGATATTTGTTTACTAACCAAAATGAGTCACTGGTCACTTTAATAAAAAAAATTATTATTATTATTATTATTATAGGTGTAAGAGCATTCATTCAAATGTACTGATATTTGTATGTGGGATATAAAACATATATAAGAACAATAAGCAGAAATGTTAATCTGTGTCAAAACGCCACTAAAATCATACGGAATTTCTTTTGCAGAGCTATTGTATGAAATTTATTATCACTTTTTATGTTTTACAATGGCGTAAATTAATTAAATAATAATATGACATACTTAATATACAATTATTATTCACACATTCACAGTTTTAAGATTGCCGCTAATCTCATAAAATAATTTTAAAAGGAATTATCATACAGAGCCTTCTTAGAAACGTTTCCTTGCGGCTTTGACGCTAACGCTGTAAGAAATATACATTTTAATATAATTAAAGTTACGATATACTTTGAGGAAATTATTATGAACATTAATTAAAGAAACGTAAAGATAAGCGTTTCGGAGTTCCGCGAGTGTCAAATTTGTTCCGTCATCCTATATCCGTTTTTGACCGGATTTTTGGAATTTAATTCTTAAGAAACGATATACAGCTTGTGGTTTGAAATAAAATGGGGGGAGGGGGGTTAAAATCATGTGAAATAATGCTAACGAGTGACGCTAAGATCCGACTTAAAAGTAATGTTTAACTGTACATTTTTGCGAGAAAAGATCAATATTTTTTTAAATACTATGGTAATCGTTCTTAACAAATAATCTTAGTCGTACGTCGAAGTCAATACACACCACCTTTAAAATATTCAATATTAATTCAGATACTTTTTCAAAACTCCGACGTTCATAAATTTATAGGAAAAAAAAATGATTTTTATTAAATTTGTAAAGTGGATTTAAATATGAGCATACATTTGTTTTAAGATCTATTTCTCAAAGTCGGTTCTAGTTTACTAATTTAAAAAGACACTAGAGTTCCTTGCCAGCAATTTGATTTGGCGGTAGCTCGTACTTAGGCAACATATTATATTACAGTTAAAATAAAAATGACCACTTGGCGACCACTAGTTTCTTTAAAATGTCTAAAACGACCTCCAACACCGACGGTTAATGTCGAAAGAAAATGTGTCATTATTATTATTATTTTGTCTTAAAACTCGACAATTTCATATATTTTTTAATTAAAACGCTATTTTTTAATCACAAGTGGACAAAATAATGCGATTGATTGCATTATTAAAAAAAAATGACGGACGTTAGTCTAGATATTTCGTCGGTTTCTCAAGATGTCATCCTTCTTCGCCGACTCTGAAATAAATATCATATTAACAATGTAAATAAAATTTAATGCCGCAACTGTCGATTTGAACCTTTGTACTCTTTCGGTAGCTTCGATTTAATATATAAATTCTCAACGCGATTTACTACGGAACCTTACCATATCCGTCGCTTGATACTATCTTGTCCCCGCTGGTAACAAAAGGCTGTAAACGCGACCTCGTTCACTTTGATGTTTTAGGGTAAAGTTTTTATCTAGATGTATATGTATTTATTAATTTATGTACAGTGCACAGCCTAAAACTATTATAATGAATATCATCAAGAGTTACTTATTATGTAATTTTGTTAAATAATATTAAAATATGTTATACGCATAAATGAAAAAGAGCTTTAAATTGTATGAGTTTTTATAGTTAATTACATGTTGTTTATATAACATTGCAGGCTTATAAACGCTGTTGCAAGGTTTAAAAGAAAAAAGGCTATGCATGTTTTCGATTCCGGGAAAAAAGTAAACAGCTTAGTAATTGTGACGGCCATGTGAAGTAAACCGTATAAGTGCTTAAAACCATTTAGTAGACTTAGTGTTTATGTTGCGCTGCATTTCTATCAGCCATGAGTGACTTTAGTACGTAACGGGAATATGGAAGAATCCACTGTCCGCCTAATTAGAGAAATAAAAGTAGAAATTAAGAATAATAAAAGAAGAATATAATGAAATATTTACTTTCCGATCGTTTGTCGTCTGAGAACAATGCCGCCTAAACTGTTTAATTTACATCCAAAACAGCGAAATAAAAAGGTGACACACAGTCAGCGACTAGCGCTGGCCGGCGCGCGGCGTCCGCGCCGATGCAAAAAGGACGACCCATTAGAAGGCGCCACACGAGAACCCATTTAAAAGTATGAGAATATTTTCACAAAAAGCCTCACATTCAACTCCCGGCACATTCATTTTATGAGAACAATGAGTGATTTTTGTATTTCTCTTTAATTCTATGTCGATTTTATCCGCGTGGAGGCGAGCTGCGGTTGTTGCTTCGTTCCATCTTCGACTTTTTGTCGGGGAGCGCGGGCGTTAGCGAGGAGCTGTGTTCCTCCCGCCGCCCTCGACCCGCGCACGATCACACCTCTACGAAGCCGGGAGCCGGCGCCTCGCCGGGCCTCGGAACCGGACCCCTCGACGTATGAAGCTCGTCAATCGCGTCCGTTTCACAGACCGGCCTCATCAAATAATGCGACTGAATTATCTTTGGAGCATTTCGTTAAAACTATCCTAACGAAAATACGCGACTCGCGTCGTAACCGGTCGGTCGCCGACCGTAATGAGCGGAATCGAATCTGTTTTTTTCTCGACTCTATTACTAATCTATGACGGGTGCGCGCAACATCGATGTCGGCATAATGGTGCTAAGACAATGGGCTTCGAGTCTTGTTTATTGAGTCGATGGAGTTGTTTTGAGGTAAAATGTGTGCAGGAGTGGAGGCGGCGTCTGATGTCGGGGAGCCAATGGTAGCGATTGGGCTCGCAGTGGGAGGAACGTGTAGCCATGCATTTTGTTCACGTGATGCGGAGAATGCCACGATGCTGCCATACGTTTCGTTATAAATAATAAGAGTTTGTTTATCCTCGGACCGAATTAAACTCATACACTCGGGAGCTGATAGACTAACCGCCGTCATAATTGAGACGTTATTTTTTGTATTGACGCTTAATGGCACCGATACGATAGAGTACAATGTAATTAGATCGGGAACGCTTCATTAGTGCAGCTTTTTACTGTCTCCTAATAAACTTCCGTACAAAGCGATTAACATACGGGCAATTTAAAATGACATTATCCTTACTTCGATTTCGAATCGTTTTTATTTGCAATAGAAGATTCAAAAACGGTTTATGATTATATTAGCATTTATTGCAGACTTTTGGACAGTGTTTAAAACATAGGAAATGTAGCCGTATTTATTAAGCTTAAAATCGAAAATGGGTATATAGAAAGCCTCGCTGTCAACACAAAAGGCACCCCTAGCACTATTTACTTTTTTTTTTCAATGAAAACACAATATTATAAAAGTAATATTGTTGGCTGTGATATTATTTAGGTTTAGCAGTGGCGTTGCGAGGGGGGGTTACATGGACGCTGACAAGTGGCCGGGCATCATGCCCCGGGCGCTACTCACAGAGGAGCGTCAAATGGTCCACTAAACAAAAAATTGCTGGACATATTATATGGTTTTTGAATGGGGGGGGGGGGTCCCGCTAAAAAGGTTTTGTGTCCCGGGCGCGAGTAAAGCTCACTACGTCACTGGCTTTGAGGCTCTTCGAACGACTTGCTCCAGATTTTAAGAACACTTTCTGCTGCACCCTGTATCATAATGTAACGAACTCAGAATAATGGACTCACTCACAGGCACTTCAACTTATTTACAATACACACAGTAGATATCTATGAACTATGCAAAAAATATTTTTGTCTTGGACAGTCCATTTACCCAGGAAGGTTTAAGGCTATATAAAATTTTAATAAGTTGTTTCTTCAAATTAACACAGTTATCTTAATATATATAAATCTCGTGTCACAATGTTTGTCCTCAATGGACTCCTAAACTACTTAACCGATTTTAGTCAAATTTGCACACCGTGTGCAGTTTGATCCAACTTAAAAGATAGGCTATATTTTATTTTGATATATTTAGTTATTATAATTAAGAAAAAGAAAATCAGGCGGTACGTAGTTCGCCAGTTCAGCTAGTTACAACTATAAAGAAATATTAAATTGCATCCAATCACCAACTAACAACATCGTATAAACAATACAAAAACTCACAAAACTATTCGTTCGTACAAAGCCGTAGATATCGAACATTATCAGCGCCGACGATATAATTTAGGCGGCAGGACGCAGGACGTATGAGTTATAACGAGCGTTCGTTTCGTAATAAAGTCCCGTCTTTCGATAACTGAGACGCATAAATAACATTGTACATTGCGATCTCTGATTAGTTGTTGCGTGACATCGGAGTATTAGTAACGGCATTGTACGACGCATCCTGAGCGTCAAAAACAGGGGCATAGTTTGCCAACTTTGCCAAGAGAGGAAGTTTTAAATTTATTTCTGAACATTTATTATTTATGAATGCATTTGAATGGTTCACTTCGAATTAATTATTTTTTTTAATTTTATTAAGTGTAATTTTCATTTGATTTCAATTGAGTTTGAAAAAGTACTACTTCCGAGAGCCGAAAATCGGTGATGCATTTTTTGCGTGTTTGTAGTTTGTTTCGATTTTTTGAAGTATAACATTTTAACGCACGCCTGACTTGGGGAGTAGCTGGTGAATGCGTGACGAGAGAGCTACGAAAAGTGTGCTTGGACGAGGCGAACAGAATCTGAGAGGGAGGTATAAGTTAGTCAAGAAAGAAAGAGAGAGACTTACGTGTCGTATATTACTGTAGGAGTTATATAAGTTTTACTTCAGTTGTGTGGTCTAAAGCATACTCTTTTTTTTAATTCCAATTAAAAAAAAATCCTTATTTTCTTGTTTTTTTCTCTTATTTTCTCCTTTGTTTCTTGTTCAAGTAGTCTTCATAAACTCTTTTTAATCGTCATTTTACAAATCATAGTTGTATTGTTTACTTATTATTTTTTATATAATATACAATGCTTTTAAAAGCGACTGGTTCAGTTAAAGGAACTATAAAAATAGAGAATAAAGCTGGTTGTGATAGCAGTAATTCTATTGTTCTCAATTAGAAAAGGTTCGATCTTACTTTGCTATTCTGATCCTTAAATGGTATTGCATCGGCAAGTAAATGTACCACTCCTGGTTTCTGGTCTCATTCCATGTTTAGGATAATGATAAGAGCTCAATTCACTGCGCCTACAATACGTTTATTACTATTTTATTTGGCAGGGTACAGCAGGAGATATCCTGCTCAAAATTTCGTCAAAACTCTTGTAACTTACAAACACCAGAGTGTTGCCGGCGTCCATTGGTAACGATAATCGCTAACCATCAGATGGACAGATACTTATTGGCTCTTCAGCAGTATTATATATATATATAACCTTTTTTGTATCTCTAGATTGTCAAACGCGTACGGCCAGCGTCGTCCCAGCGGCCTCAGCTCTGTTTGTTAAAATCCATACAGATTTTAGCCCTGAACTTGGCGTTTGCACTCGTATATTTTATGTTACCGGACTTCAGAATCAAGAGTAAATTCTAATTTTACGATTTATTTACGTCTTGATTTTGAAGACTAGAAGTAATTTTATAACCTTTAGAAGGTGTTAAGCTATTCTAAAAATATCTACTCTTCGAGAATCGAAGCCTCAAGCTTCGTAGATGTTAAATGAAGTAATCAGTATATTAATGTGTGCAAAAGGACAATTATTTGCTTTCGGGGTAGAAATTTAGGCAATTCGCTACGGCTAATCTGAGGTAACAAGACTAGCTTAGTCTTATAACTTGAAGTCAAATTACATATTTTTCTTGTCTTTTTTTTATATCACTAGGTCGGCAAACAAGCGTACGGCTCACCTGATGGTAAGCGATTACCGTAGCTTATAGTAACCACAGTAAACCACAATCGTCATACATGACTTTTAATTTATTCCATAATTCTGCTGAGCTCTTGGCGTTCTTTATGTGCACGTACAAAACTGGATTAATTGTTAACATTAACTTTGCCTTCGTTTTGGCGTCATTAATCGGCTTTACATCGAAATCTGCCGTTGGTTTGATGTACTTGTCCATACCCTCAAGTACCAACAAGCTTTCGGCCGCAAAACACCACTCGTCGTAATTCTCCCTGCCTTTTAATTTCGGCACACTAGCAATATAGTTCATTGTCGTGTTTCTGCGATACAACTTACACAATTTATCTATTTTAAATCATAAAATAACTGATAAACCGGTAGAAAGCCCTATTGAAACACGTAGTTGGTTCGCAACAGACTAAAAATATTTATTTATGCCTTGGATACTGTACATTTTGATACAACATCATAACAACGCCTGCAACACCAGAAGCATCGCAAGCGCGTTGCCGACCCAATCTCCAATCCCCCCCAGGAGCTCTGGTCACCTTACTCACCTACAGGAACACAATATTGCTTGAAAAGCAATTGAAAAGCAAATTGCAGTATTATTTAGCTGTGATCTTCGCTCTCTATGTGTTGTCTACTGTCAATTTAATGATTATCCATTTTTGCCTGTGGTTTAGCTTCGAGTGTATTTGGGGCACTTAAATTAAAAATAAAAAAGTTTCTATAGAGTATTATCGCATAAAAAGTAATCCCTTTCTTTTTAATTTTCTCGTGTTACAAATCACATGGTGTTAATGAGGTGAAATTGAATCTTGTTAATTTAATTAGCACCTGGAAATCTCTTCGACTTAGACTCGCGTTGCGTGACAAATTCTTATTTGTTCGAACAGTGACAAGTTTTTTACCCTTTTGGTGGTAGAACCAGATGAGAATGCTTAAGTTTGGTCATATCATACTTCGGCAATCAGTGAACGAATGAGTCCAGAGTTAATTGCAACTTATGTGTACCTTATTACCAACGTAAACAATTACTAAAATCTTTAATAATTTTAAATTGAATATCTTGTAAGAAACGCGTTGGTATTTCTATTTATCTATTTATTCCATCATCTAATGTGTAGCTGCGTTGTCATAATCGTAAAGCATTAGAATCAATCGTTCGTGGTAAATCAGTAAATCTCTTTTGAACCATAGCTGTATGAGAATTAGTTACTAATATTTTTTTTTTCATTAATTTCGAGAAGTGCTAGCAAAAATTCTTCTGAGTCTTCGAAATCTTAAAAAACTTCTTATGAACTACAATAATGTAACGTTTATAAGCCTATCGCAAAATATTTATGCAAAAGTTATTTTTGTAGCAAATTTTATTACGTATTTCTTATAAACTACTTAAGATTTATTATTTAAAAAAAAAAAAAATATTTCACAATTATAATAAGTATAGATTTACAGAAAGATGTCCAACATGTGCGACAGTAACTATTATTATTGTTTTTAATTTGAATTTATAGTAAACTAGCTGAACCCGCAAACGTTACACCCCTTATAACTTAGGGGTATGAAAAATAGACGTTGGCCGATTCTCAGACCTACAAGCGTAAGGAGCGCTAGCTTGCAAGCGGAATTGTAATTTAAAAAATTCATTTAGTAAAGTTAAAAGGTATTAATTCGAAATTTAATAGCTTAGAACTATGGTTTGGGTAGATTAAGAATATAGTAACATTTTATGTAGTTACTAGCTGATCCCGGAAATGTTGTTTAGCCATATATATTATTAGCCTCTTAAACCCTATAACTTAGAGGAATGAAAAATAAATGTTGGCCGATTGTCAGACTTATCCGATATGCACACAAAATTTCATAAAAATCGGTCCAGTCGTTTTGGAGGAGTTTCGTAACTAACATATAAGACACGAGAATTTTATATATAAGATTTATAATAATTCTCGGTATCTAAAGTTTTAAATTACTGTATTAAAAAAAGTTACTCAATAATTGTTATGTTAATATGTTCATAGTACAATTTAAAATAAAACGTAATAAAAATAAAAATAAAAGATTCAACCAAAATATTTCATAATATATCCATATATATACATTTCATGTTTATTGAATAAATTGCTTAAATATTCAGGAAGTGCGTATAAAAATTAAGAAGTGTGAAATCGATCGGCTTTTAAAAATAAATTTATTAATCAAAAACTTGCCTATGAGGAAATCAGATAAAATCGATAAATTTCAAATGTAAAATATAATTTATTTCGTATAGATACCACACTAGCCTTGCTTAAAAATAAAAATTAAAATTAAATTCCACAATTCTTCTATTAAACACAACTATTAGTATAATTTATGAAATAATGATACGGCAAGCATATGTCAAAGTTAAGCGGTTTTGTTTTTTGGTCGCAAACGACAAAAAAACGACTTCAATTACAAGTAATACAACTGAAAAAATAGTTAAGTAAGTTTTACTAAAGATAACTCAAAAATACTCGTCAGATCTTTTTAAAATGTAAAGGAGACCACACGATAAGCACCACTTCTCGATAAAAAAGGATTATCGAAATCCGTTTACCCAGTAAAAAGTTATTGGGTCACATTTCAGCCTATCGCAGTCCACTGCTGGACAAGGGTCTCCACAAGTTAGCGCTAAAAATGCGTGAACTCATGTGCGTTGCCCATAGTCACCACGCTGGGCAGGCGAATTGGTGATCGCGGTGCTAGCTTTGTCGCGCCGAAAAAGCTGCTGCCCATCTTACACAGGTGTATTTCAAATCCAGCAGTTGGATGGTTATCCTGCCATCAGTCGGCTTTTTAAATTGCAAGGTGGTAGTGGAACTGTCTTAGCCCTTAGTCGCCTCTTACGAAACCCACGGGAAGAGAGGGGCTATATTCTTTAATGCCGTAACCACACAGCAGATAATACATGAAAAAATACAGTCGTGTTGAGAGAATCACCTTCTTTGATTAAGTCGGTTAAAAAAAGAGAAAATGCTGTGAGTATTTATTTAATTTATTTATTTATATTTGTGAATAGCTCTGTGCCCAAAATTCTTGACCGGTTTCAGCTTAGTATGTGTTTCGGATATTTCGAAAAAATTGTAAAATAGTCAGCAGTGTATTAGGTGTATTCTTAATTTTTTATTATTTTTTTTTCATAATTTAAAATAGTTTATTAATCATTATACATATTTACAATTCACAATTTAAGAACTAAATATTTACAGATAGTTCAGATACATTTTTAAATAATATTATAATACTCTCAAAAAGGCTAAGACTGGAAGGGAATACTGCTTTATTTGAGATAGCTACAAAGATGATAATAAAGTAAATACGTCTAAATTCTTTAAATGATGCCCAAAGAGCTGGATTATAAAAAAAAAAAAATGAGAAATTGTCTCTTGAAGTTGATAACTCATCTGGTGGACATCATCCATCCATCCATCAGCCTTAACACTCTACTGCTGATATAGACCTGCCATAATCTCGGTCCGTCCGGTCCTGCGCCCTCTGAATCCAGCGGTTTCTCGTTGTCGTCTTCAGGTAGAAATGTTCAGGAGGTTTCAGATTTTTTAGGTATCTTTAAATCAAGAGTGAAGAGGCATCTTCTAGGCAAGCGCGCACCATCTTAGACTACATCTTCATTTAGCATGAGGTGATATCGCAGTCAAGCGCTAGTCTATATATTTAGTAATAATTTAAAAAAAAAAAGATTTTTGCCATGAAAACTCTATTAAGAATTTTTGTTTAGCTTACGCTTCGCTTTAGCCTGTAATATTTCACTGCTGGGCATAGGCCTCTTTTCCCCATGTACAAGAAGGATCCGAGCTTAATCCACCACGCTGCTCCAATGCGGGTTGGTGGATATATTGGTGGTCCCTACTATGAGTAACGATCGCTATCATCAAGTGTACATGATAACAACCGGGATCAACGGCTTAACGTTCTCCCTTAAGCAAGGTGGGAAGACCCATAAGGACTGCACAAACACCCAAACCACGGCAAACATCTGTATGGTTAATACAAATGTTTGTCATGTGTGGGGATCGAGTCCTCAACCGCCAACGCAACAGCAACGAACCAGTCCTGTGACCGTGGCACCAACGCCTAGTCTAACACAATTATTGATTAATTATGGTGAGAAAACTTCTGTGTTTTGATAGCATAACTCACTATTAAACACAATTTTATTCCTTTTTTAAAGTCGATACTCTTACATATTTGAGTCTATATCATCATTACAGCCTATACAGTCCACTGCTGGACATAGGCCTCCACAAGTTTACGCCAAAAATAACGTGAACTCATGTGTTTTGCCCATAGTAGTCACCACGCCGGGCAGGCGGGTTGGTGACCGCAGTACGGGCTTTGTCGCACCGAAGAGAGTGAACCACCGAAGTGAGTCTATATAGCTGTCTATAACTTTTACATATATAATTATTGCATGTTTGTGCTATTCAATGTACTAATTTAGTTACAGAAAATTACACAATAAATAAATAAATAATAAGTCAGTTTTAGACTACATAACTGAAGTCAAACTTATGAAACGTAACTCTCACTCTTTCTATCTTCACTCATCTCCCTTTCAACTTCCGTTCACCTCACCCGCTCGCACTTTCCGTAACGCTCTCGTCAAGCATTCACCAGCTTACTCCCCAAGACAAGCGTATGTAAAGAAGTTTTACTTGAATAAAATAAATAATAAATAAAAATATTTCTATTAAATTTCTTTTTCTTTTTAAGACTCAATAAGAATCTATTCTGTAATATAACTTTAAGAAGTGTGAACACTCAAGTCACAGCGATGCATCACTATAGTAAAAACTGAACTCGTAAATTGGCCAAAATTGATCAAGATACGAGTTGGAATGTCATGATTCCGTGGGCGTAACTTAAGAGGGGTAAACAAAGGTGCAAGCAATGAGTTTTCCTTCAATATCTTGCCTAAATACTCCTTTGATTGCAATAGAAGAATAAAAAGTGTTGAATAACTATTCAACTCAACTCAACTGAGTTTAATTTTACATACTCTGCTTATATATCTAAACAAAATTAATAGATAAAGTGGATCTCATATAATTAGAATAGATGAAAATGTACCGCAATATTAATTACTCCTTTTGCCTTACATATTTGATGCTTAATTGTTAAATTTGTAGGGGAAAAAAAATAGATTGACTTCCTTAACTCTATGAAATATATCAAGTTAGCTGATATTATTTGTAGAACGTAATGATTACTTTGCCATATGTAAAGCTAAAGTCACTAACCGCTTCTCAGATGCAACTACTTCTAGTAAACTTTTAAGTTAATTAGTTAATAAATCACAACTCAATATAATTCATTTATTGACTTAATTGACACGATTTACATTCGAACGTAAAACGGAATTAATAGTTTTCTGTGACTCAACAAGATATTTTTTAGTATAAAAGTTTGATGACCTCGTGAAATTAAAAAAAAAAAACACCAACATCCGAAAGTCGGAACCTAATGAGATGGGACGAAACGGCGTCTGTGACAATGTCTAATTTATTTTATAAAATGGTTTTTATTTAATTTATTCAGTGCGAGAAGGAGGCTGGTCGGTGATTCTTGTTACGATACGATAATATCGGCTTACAGGATGTATGTGAGGTTTAATTGGCAGAGGATGGGTTCAGTTCTTCGCTTTTTCTTGCTGATTTTCGATTTACGTTTGTACCTAGGCCATGGTCTGAACCACCGGCGGATGGGAATTGACATGCAATTTTAATTTGAATGTGATTTATTTTTTGGTGCATTAATTAATTAATATGAAATCGACTTCTATTTCGTTTAACAATATTGTGGGTATTATATAAGTTTTATAATGGTTATCAAGTCTCAAGATGTTTTTATAGAAAAATAAAACATTTCCAGTAGCTATGTTAATCAATAAATACGATTGTTTAACTTGTAGTAATTTTTATAGCACTAAGAAAAAGTGTACATAGTGAACATAGATAGTGTCATCAGACGGGTGATAAAAATAAAATTTTACTGATTTTTACATGACATTTTACGACTTATTATAATCAGTTCAGCCTAATACAGTCCACCGCTGGACATAGGCCTCCACTAGTTCGCACAACAATGGAGTGGACTCATGTGTTTTGTCCATTGTCACCATCCTGAGCAGGCAGACTGGTGACCGCAGGACTAGCTTTGTCGCACCGAAGACGCTGCTGCCCGTCTTCGGGCTGTGTATTTCAAAGCCAGCAGTTGGATGGTTATCCCGCCATCAGTCGGCTTTTCCAGTTACAAGGTGGTAGTGGAACTGTGTTATCCCTTAGTCGCCTCTTACGACACCCACGGGAAGGAAGGGGGTGGCTATATTCTTAATGTCGTAACCACACAGCAATTATAATAATCTAGGCTTATATTATAAAGAGGTAAGATTTGTTTGTTTGTTTGTTTGCATTGAATAAGCTCCGAAACTACTGAACCAATTCGAAAAATTATTTCACTGTTGGGAAGCTACATATCCGTGGCGACATAGGCTATATTATATTTTAAAAAAAATTAGGGAAAAAATTATTTGAAAAAATTTGAAAAAAAAAATATTGGTAAATACCCGTGCGAAACGGGCTGCTATTATAATAATAAATAAATCTCGTCGTCTGTTGCTAAGGTAACTTAATTGTTGTGTTATAGGTAAAAGCCGACTGTTATAGGTAAATATTTTTTTTATAAATATGCATATAATATACATATAAAGAATACATATATATATACAAATAAAACACCCAGACTCGGGCGGGATACGAACCCGCAACTCTCTTTGAGAGAACTCTTTTTGAGAGATTCTGAAATGAAAACAACTAGCCCACGTGTTAGCCGATATTCAATTAACGTAATTATAATATAAAAATAAAATAAAAATGCCTTTTTCTTTTTGTTACCATTATCCATATTAAACTTAATAAATTTAATGCTTTCTAGCGGGGGAAAAACGAATATAAAATGTTGCTAATCTAAAAAAAAAACATTTAAGTAGCTGTGAATCGTTGTAAAAGATCTTTTGATACGTTGATTGCCCGACGGATAAGTCACAAACATGGTAAATTACTTAAGGACAATTTATATATTAAGACTTGTAACCCTATTGTTAGGGTAAACGGTACTGATTTCGACCTTTTTAACATCAAAAAATTTTTTTTTTGTATATGTTATAAATATATTTATAGATACTGTCTGCCTAAATGTAAGTGGATGTAATAGCTTATGGATGTCTGTAACTAAGTGCTCTATTTCCGCTATCAACACAGTGCATCTCCAGGAGCTCAGCAATGTTAGCTATATTTAGTTTAATTCAATTATTTTTGTCTAAATACGAAATGAGAATACAATTTATATTCTAAGGTATATTGAAAGTAATACTTCAAGAAAAGAGGAAGTTAGCAACGTTAAGTTAGCTAACGAATGAAGTATAACTTCTTACGTGCGTACACACTCTTTTATTATATTATAATCAACTCTTAACTAACGGGCTGATCAGTTTATACCACTTTCAAACGGTCTATTTTCTAAAATCTTTTATAAAAAAACTTATTTTTGAAATTGTAAGTCATATTTTTAAATTTTGTTTTATAATTATAATCATTTCGAGGTTACGAGGTTACTATAATTTTTTTTTTTAATTTTACGAACTTAATGTCAAAGGGAATGAAATATACATCAGATTTCTAAAGAGTTGGTAATGTTCGCATTTACCTTAGGCTTATTTTGGACAAATACTTATTTCATGTTTTGAATTAATCATTATTAAAATGCAAATGTATCGCTGACCCAGTTACAGAAGCACCTGCGAACTAAATCATTAAGACGTAAATATAAGCTTTTTTTCGTTCTTTTTCAAAGCGAACTAGTAATTACGTACACTTGTTAGTCGTAAAGGGCACTGAATGAACGTTTCGTTTAAGTTATTATATGTTGACATAGTCATTGTTACGTTGACAGCTTGAGTGCGTGAGAATCGAGAATTGAAATGACGGAATTTTAAAAACTAAGCCACTAAGCTTATTTGAATTTTCTGTCGTATGTCTATATTTTTGTCGCATTTTATGTTGTATATATATTATATATTATATTTGTAATATTTATTTATTTTGTATATATATGTAGTCGACCGCTATGATCCTTCCATTTCTCCTATATGAAGTAAGAGACATATGCCGTGGGATGATACAGATTTGAATTTTTTTTTTTTATTATAAATAACTTGGTCGGCAAACAAGCTAATTAACTAAGGTAGGTCACACCGGGAAATTTCCTGTTCAAAATATGGAGCAACCTGGCTGGGTTAGTTCCTCGACCCTACAGAAGACAAAAGCTAAATAACACTATTTTCAAGCAGTATTGTGTTCCTGCTTGTGAGTAAGCTGACCAGAGCTCCTGTGGGGGATTAGAGATAGAGTCGGCAAACGCGCTTGCGATGCTTCTGGTGTTGCAGACGTCTATAAGCTACGGTAATCGCTTACCATCATATCACATAACAAAAAAAAAGATTTAGTACATTTAGAAGGTGTTAGTTCGAAATTTAAAAGTTTAGAACTATGTTTTGGACGATTTAAGGATATAGAAACAGCAACTGATTTAACATTGTTTTTTAGTAACATTTTATGTAGTTACTAGCTGACTTCGCAAACGTTGTTTTGTCATATATATTATTGGCCGCCTTAACCCCCCCCCCCCATAACTGAGGGGTATGAAAAATAGATGTTGGCCGATTCTCAGATCTACCCGATATTCACACAAAATTTCATATAAATCGGTCCCACCGTTTGTGAGGAGTATTGTAACTAACATTGTGACACGAGATTTTATATTTAAAATGTCCTAATTTAAAGCATTTTTATTCTGTGGCACAATTTTTTTTTGAAATATTATGTACCGCAGAATCTACCTTCCGATCAGTTTTATGCAATAAATCCCTACTAATATTATAAATGTGTATATAAGTTTGTTTGTTACGCTTTCACGCGAAAACCACTTAACCGGTTATCATGAAACTTTGTACACATATTCTTGGAGATATTAGAAGTAAAATAGGATACTTTTTATTTTAAAAAATCATGAAACCGCGGGAAAAAGCTGGTATAAAATAAATGCTTGTTTTAGGTAATGCTTTATTTCAAAACTCGTGTGTTATTTAAGTTGTCAAACTTTCATTATCTATGCTAGACCTATCATCATATCAGTCTGTCCCATCAGACATTAGTCTGTGTTGAAAATATAACACGAATTCATAGACGTATCATATTCAAGTTGTTATTTCAAATATGTGCGATTATTTCACGCTTGTGTGGGGGAGCAGTTCCACTAGTTGCATTCCAATGCAGCAGCTGCGAAATGCATTCGAGAATCGATTACAAGTGACCTAAAAAAGAAATTATTTTGAACTATATATATATATATATATATATATATAGGATATATATATGTATATACATAGTAGGAGATCCAAACTAGAGACGAATTTCACCCATCTGCTTAATAGATGAAAAAAACCCTACTAGAATTATAAATAAGAATCTAAGTTTGTTTGTTACGTTTTCACGCAAAACCTATTTGACCGATCATCATGAAACTTAGTACACATATTTTTGGAAGGAGTAGAAATAACATAGGATACTTTTTATTACAAAAATTCAATGCGAGCAGAGTCGCGGCTAAAGTTATTATATACTTATTTTAGTATATTAGAAAAATAATCGCTAAAAGGTTGACTAAAATTTTCCTGGCCAGGCTTTATTTAATTCAAAATTGAAAAATTATTTAACATTTAAAAATCACCTATGATTTTAAAGAATAAAATACCCACCGACGGTATGGTGCCTGTAGAAAGTGCAAACGTTGGATTGACTATTATTTTCCCGGCATAACTACTGAACTGGTAAGTATAAACAAGTATATTAATATACATAATATATTGTTCTAGTTATTTTAATAAATAAATCTTACAACAAAATGAGCGCTGTTTTATTGCGAAATAGTAGGTTTGTGTACTGATTGTTTGAATGTCGGTCGGCGAATAGAATATAGCCTGACTAGGAATTTTTCAGCCAACCTTTTCGCGACATACTAAAGAAGGTAATAATTTAATTTTTATCTATTGAGCAGATGGGTTAAGATCACGTCTAGTTCGGATCTTAGACTGTACATTCACGGAAAAAATATGGCAGAACGTAATTGCTAGATTTTCCAGATTCTCAAGGACTTTCATTGATTCATTTGTTTAATGTCTTCTGTTGTTACCAAAAAAAAGTTTAGATTATTTGGTCAGTGTCTCACAGTTTGACAAAACACGAACCATTACCATATCGATCGAGGTAACAACCTTCACAAAATTATTATTATTGTTTTTGTACGTATTTTAATTATTTTTTGTTAACTGTAGGCTAACTGTAACTATTTATTTTCGAGTATATTGGAAAAACCTCTGTAAGGGATAAAGACACGTTTTTTTTGCGGCATGGCATGTTTTTTGTAATACTACGCTACGCGCGCTACCCTTCAGCCTGTAATATCACACTGCTGGGCATAGGCCTCTTTCCCCATGTAGGAAGGATCAGAGCTTAATCCACCACGCTGCTCCAATGCAAAAAAAAACAACAATTAAAATAATAATAATTATTTATACTAAATAAATGTACTACTGTGTGGCTACGGTACTAAAGAATATAGCCACCCCATCTCTTCCCGTGGGTGTCGTAAGAGGCGACTAAGGGATAACACAGTTCCGCTACCACCTTGGAACTAAAAAAGCCGACTGATGGCGGGATAACCATCCAACTGCTGGCTTAGAAATACACAGGCCGAAGACGGGCAGCAGCGTCTTCGGTGCGACAAAGACAGCCCTGCGGTCACCAACCTGCCTGTCCAGCGTGGTGACTATGAGCAAAACACATGAGTTCACGTTATTTTTGGCGTAAACTTAAGAAGCCTATGTCCAGCAGTGGACTGTATAGGCTGTGATGATGATGATGAAATAAAATTGTTAATAATACATTCTTAAGCAGTAAGCTTTCATTAACCTGGTAAAGATCATTTTACTTATAGCAGGAAATGTATTGTATAATCAGCGTATTGGATTAATCTGAAGAATGTAACAGACCGAATAAATCAATCGACTTATTTTACTTAGGTATCCAGTAGATAACAGGTAACAACATATTATTTTCTGTTTACACTGTCAAATTTCCCTTTATCTATCAGACATTAATGATTATTTCGAAACTTGAAAATCTAAAAAAAAAAACGTAGTTTATTAGTTGATGTAAAACGGAACCTAAGTGCCTGCTTTTGCGATTAAAGCCTATCAGTAACTTATTTCGGAGACAAACTTTATCAGTAAGTAATGAAACCGGACCTTAATTTTGAAAATTATAATATTATTAATATATTCATTTTGCATACGTATTTCATAATGTGTTAATAAAATTTGACTTTATAAAGACGATTGGCGTTTTTTTTTTTAAATTTAATAGATTTTTAAATTGATATCATTTACATTTTAATGTAATATTGTTAAAATTTTGTGCGAATTGAATTAAAACATATTAATAGTGAAATAAGGCGTTAATATATTACTGCTACTGCTTCTACGTGTGATCTTTTTTTTTATAATTTAAATAAATTTTTAAAGTTTCACGATCAAAATCAAAAATAACTTTATAAAAATAGTCGTCGAAAAAAATTTCGAATTGTCATCTTATAAATTAAAATTGTAATCATCATTAAAAGTTAAGCTACCGTCGATTCAGAATATAAATTCTACAGAAAGAATCGAATAGAAATTCCGCTGTTACTCTTTTGAAAGAAGTGTTTTTAAATTAAAATCGGTAATATCTAGCTTAAAATATCGCGTCACTAAATCCATAAATTTTTGTCATTTATCTAATCCTACACCAAATAAAACGCTTCAGCAATATAGGCACTTGCTATATAACAGTACTCGCCACAATTGCTATCTTCATACTTCCAACGTTTTCAGACATCGTGGTCGCGGGTGACTTTGTGACGATTTAACTGATCATGAAGCGTGGCTAAGCCTATATATAGAATGAGTCACTACTATTTTAACATAAATAGACCAAGAAATTGTTTTTGTTACAGTGTTATTAAAATAAGTAACTACATTTTTCTGTTACTGTTCCGAAAACCGATTTTATGAAAATTTGTGTGCATATCGGGTATCGGTACGTATCGGTATAAGAATCGGCTAACATATATTTTTCATATACCTAAGCAAAGACAATAAAAGAGACTTTAATGTCTTTGCACCTAAGTTATAAGGGGCGGGGATTAAGGGGGTTAATACGTAACATATATGACAAAACAACGTTTACGGGGTCAGCTAGTTCTGCTATAAAGTCAATTTGATTACAATAATTACAGTGATTGGTTTATGAAGATGCAGATTTGATATCCATTCATGACAATTGTTTCTATCGATTGTACGGATATTTATTATTAATTATTTTTATTTATTTATAGTTTATTGTACACCACAACTACATTTTAAACAATAAACACATTTAAAAAATATTACAGACAGTGAAGTACAATGGGCGGACTTATGGCTATTTAGCCATTTCTTCCAGACAACCCAAGGATATTTTTTGCTGTCTGTGTTGTATAATCCCGATACAGGATCAGCATCGTAATGATAGCCGTTGCATGTCATAATTCATTTATTACTAGTTGATTCGGCAAACTTCATACCGCCCTACTTTTATGTCGCTTGCTATCGCTTCAGCCTGTATAATCCCACTACCGCATAGGCCTCTTTCCCCATGTAGGAGAAGGATTGGAGTTTAATCCACTACTCTGCTCCACTGCAGATTAGCGGATATATTCCCTACTATGAGTAAAATCGCTATCAGGTGTACATGATAACAACTGGGACCAACAGCTTAATGTGCTTTCCGAGGCACGGTGGGAAGACCCACAAGGACTAAAAACCAGACCGGAAATAAATATTTGTATAAGCACAAATATCCAACCCGAGCGGGAATCGTACCCACGGCCGTCGGTGTTTTAAGCGCCGTCGACACGACACTCGCACCATTATACCAAAGTGGTCGTCAATTCATCGTCAGCCGTCAATTTTGATTTAATTTTTATTTATTTTTATTTTGTAGGAATTAACCAATTCGGTACATTCGTTCGAAGTTGTAGGCGAACAACATACGTTTATATAAATTGGTTATCTTCGTATTCCACGATGGTAATTACTTAACGTTAAAGAATTTTGAGACTAAACAATTAATTGGAAATTAAAAAAATTATTCGTTAGTGACATTCTTTCGAATTTAATTCCTAATTTGAATTTAAAGTTTTATAGAAATATTCGAATTTATTTCCAATATAGTAACATTTTTGAGATAGTGATGTGCATCTGTCGTTTGATGACGATTCCATTTCCGGTGCGGGTTACGATTTTAATGTTTTAGTTTTTTATTAAGTAGTTTAATAATAAGTTAGTGAGTTTAGTACTAAGTCATAATTATGTTTTTTTTTCTGTATCAAAATGAGATACAGATAAAGTTGTACGATTTTTTCACTTAAAATATATGAATTACTAATATAATATACTAGATAATTGTTTGAAATTGAATCGTCATACCTAATTAATGCAAAACTTTTACAGTCTCCAGTATGTGTGTAACCATACGCTAAAATCTAAAAAATAGCGCCATAAGAAATACATATGAAACGTAACATGCATGTTGCTGTTATTTAGGAAGTCTAATTAATATTGAGCAGACAAATAAATAAGAACATGGTCTAAATGCAGTTATATGAAGTATCTTTGTGTTTGTGTATGGAGGAATGGTAGTACGTTATAATAATAATAATAATAATATATTCTTCATTGTACACCAAAATATAAACAAACAGTAGTAACTAAAAAAAATTTACAAAGGCGATATTATCGCTGAAGAGCGATTTCTTCCAGATAACCTTTGGGCACAGGACACGATATAGTAGTGACGGATAGGAAGTGTACAATATTCTTAAGGATGAACTAAAGTAGTGTATGATAGATTCAATAATACATACGCATACACACATACAAGTATCCATACATAAATAATTAAGATAGTATAATATACGTGTATAAATGTAAAATATATATTGATATAAAATATGTATGTTTAAAATTATATTATATATAAGATAAAATTATATTATGTTATGCTTTATAAGGAATAAATAGTATGTAATTAGTATTCAAATGTTATTTATGTCATAACGTTGCTATTTCGTTATTTATTGAACATCTCACACCCAAATGGGAAGTCATAAATAATAGAACACAATCGCTTCAAATCGAATCGAACATTTTGACTCTGAAAGGGATAATCCGTTCAGAAATCTGTATGTTCACAAAACAGGAGCGTTAAGACGAAATCAAAAGTTCCCGTCCCCGGCAATAACTCACCGGCGCGCCGCTCGTATTCCGCGATACTCCAACAATGGATTGGACAACACACGTCCACCGTCGAAAATTCCGTAAGCGGTCGTAAATCATTGACATAGCGGAAGTGCGTGGCCTGATCCCCGATCCGGCAATAACCGTTACGCCGATCTCCGGTATTTTCAGCGCGATAGATAAATTAAATGCCGGCACAGCCGACGGGACAGACGCCGGAGCGCCAGGAATGTCCGAATAAATTTTTTGATAAACGCACCGGAAGCCGTGCTATTACGTGACGCTGCCCCCGTTCCGTCTTACGCCTCGGTCATTGTTTTTTCCGGCCGGCATCTTCGGAATCCCGGGACGCTATCCAAACCGACGTACGCGGCTCTTTGAATCGATAAGATCGCAGTCGATAACGGCCGCCTAATAGGTCAGTTCTGTGTCGGAATTAATCAAGCATCAAAGGGCTGTAATCGAGCGCCAAACGGTACGGGTGCGTCGTATATCTCACTAATTAATGGATTCGCTAGAACCGTTTCACCCACAAAGGGCACCGCTCAAAAATAATCTCCCTCCTCGAAGCTAGATGCGAACTCGACATATGCCGTGGCGTTCGGCGACAAATGCTCGTCTCGGGGGCTCGTGCGTGCTCTATAAAGCGATATTAAAATCGCCGCGGCAATAAACATAGACGACGATGATAATTCAAACGCATAAAACAATGCTTTATCTACGATCGGAAGTCGGCCCTCGGAGAGTTTAGTGTGAAATGTGTTCTCAGAGACACCGTTTAGTAGCGTAATGCGCGTGACTGGCGTACAAATTATGCATTTCGGAGACAAGTCGATTTTATTGCCGCGGAAGTGACGTCAATAAACCACTGTGCCGTAGTTTAATGTTCGAATCGTATAATTTCCGATCGTTCCCGCCACGATATGCATCACGCTCGAGCACGGTACACGGAACACGAACGAAGTGAAATAGACGCTCTATGACTTACTAGGCACGGCTAAAATGTCTCCCGGTAGCGCATCGCAGAAGAAATTCTGCGGGGAATTCGCCCGGCATTGTTAGCACATATCCGGCATTAATTAAATTTCGTTAATCCCGACTGCACTTCGACGTTACAATGAAGTAATGTGAAGATTAATTACGTGTCCTACCGAACCTCATCAAACGAAACGTCGGACAGACTCAGCTGTAAAAAGAAACTTCCTCAGCCGTACAACGTAATTGAATTGATAAACTGCGTTCGAACCGGCCGCGTGCGTTTATCAAAAGCGATATTACGGAGAAACGCCCCGAAAATAAATGTCGTTCGTCCGAAACGCCCAGTCTCCAAAAAAGTTGTTAAACTCCTCACCTCATATTGAACAGAAAATAAATCGAACACTCGCTTTAAGTGCCAATAAAAGTTGGAGTAAATCATAAAAGTATCACTCCTCAAGAAACGTCCGTAACAAGTGTGTTATTGCAGAATAATTCAGTATCAGGGAGGGTAGCTTGAAAGATGACTCCCCTAAGATCGTCGCCGGTTCAGAAATTCCCGATGCTATATCGAAAGCCTTCAATTATTTATCGGACCCGTGTCTACTTTTCATTTTACTCCTTTCGGTGGTAAATAAACAAGTCCCGGCGGGAACATAGTTTACATCTTATTCTGGTTAACTGAACTATATTACTCTGACATTGACAAATGGTATTGGCTATTGTAATTATAATTCGGTTCGGTTTTAAGCTTTTCGGCGCTGTATGCGGCGGTTTGATGAGCGATTTGTGTGTAATATTTATGGTCGTATAGAGTATATTCATTTGCGGAATATTAATAAAGAACAGTCGGTTTTGATGCTGTGTAATTTTATACCTTTTTATCGTAAGGGCTTGTCGAATCGTATCGCTGGATTCGTTATTACAATGTCGAATACTTTAAAAAAAAATTACCTAATTAATGAGTGCGTTACACGCTAAATTCGCTTAAAATTATTTAAATATTTTAATTTATTATACGCTGTGAATTTAAAGTGTTATTTGAATTAATTTTTTCATTTGAATAGTTCTAAATAATCTATTTTAGTGTTTTTAGAATACAAAAAATGACATTAATTAATATTATACAAAAAGTTGAGCACGTTAAATTAAGTAATTCTGTAAAATGTACCGTGTTATTTGACGTTACCTTATCACCTTATTTGACGACCTCGACCGGTGGTTCTATACGTTCTACGAGGCAAGGTGGTGCTACAAGTACACTACAACACACTAGGACTAGATTAAGAACA
Organism: Melitaea cinxia; assembly: GCF_905220565.1. NCBI lineage: Eukaryota > Metazoa > Arthropoda > Insecta > Lepidoptera > Nymphalidae > Melitaea > Melitaea cinxia. The sequence goes on along the minus strand of NC_059424.1, from coordinate 20,600,574 downwards.
ACTTACACATACACAACATATTTAAAATGAACCACAATAAGTAAATCCGTAAGTAAACTGAAATAAGTGTATTATATGATAGCTAGCAAATAAGTTTAAATATAGACATAGATAAGAAAAATAATAATGTTCAGAAATTAGAAAGGAATTGTGTGTATACTTATACCTACGTATTTAGTAAGGGAAAAAGAAAAAAAAACCGTCAGCGTCGGACCACGTCCTGGTTTTACTAGGCAGTCACAGGACTGTCGATCTGTAGTAATAAAGAAAAATCGCCTGTGGTATTATTATAATGCATGCATCATTAACAAAAGCCACGGGCCCGTGAGCCCGTGGATCAAAATTTTTATAAAAAGAAAAGAACAACAGTTATCGGTATTAAATAGCCTTTGTGTCAGTCGCAGACTGAATTTCAATTCTGAATTCAAAAGAATGATGTTCAACAAAGCTATAACTATTCGGAGTCTATTCGGCATAAGATTAAAGTAACTGATATAATTCAGGTGTAGCAAACTAAAGTGGCAGTCTGCTGGTCACATCTATCATAGATCCATCCTCCATCGCTTGGAAATCACAGTGTTGGACAGCCAGATGGATCATCGATTTAAAGAGAGTAGATGGTAGAGAGCGGATGGCGAAAGCGGGAGATTGGGGCTTTTGACGAACCCTGCGGAATTCTTACGTCCAGTAGTATACCGTGATAAGCTGATGATGACGATGATAATTTTATCTGTAATTAAAAAAATAATTCGATTTGCGGCCCTTGTCATTACTGTCTTATTGTTCATTCATTGTATAGACGTACTTTAATTGGTTCGCTGCAGCCTGTAACATCCCACTGCTGGGCATAGGTCTCTTTCTTCATGTCGGAGAAGGATCGCAGCTTAATTTACTACGCTGCTTCAAGGCGGATTGGTGGATATATTCTCTACTATGAGTAACTATCGCTATCAGGTGTACGTGATAACACCGGGATCGACAGCGTAACGTGCTCTCCGAGGCACGGTGGGGAGACCTACAAGGTCTAACAACTAGACCGAAAATTAATATTTGTATAAACACAAATATCCACTCCGAGCGGGAATCGAAACCGCGATCGTCGGTGTTTAGGCGTCGCAGAGACGGCATACGCTCCATTACACCAGAGTGGAGGTGGTTGGTTGGTTAGTAATATAAGTACCTAATCATTAAGGCATGTTTCGTTTGAAAGAAATTTCTAGAAAAGTTTGAAATTTTACAGATAATTGTTGTGTGAAGCAACTTAGCTTCTCCCATTGTTTGTGAGTGCAGTATGTCGATTTGACTGTTTGAATTGTTCTGTGAGGAGGTAAAAACGCTGAACTAGGTTGAACTAGGAGTAAGTATCAATACAATTTAAATTGTCAAAAATATGTATATTTTTCTGAACAATTTGTTATAGATTTTATTTGAGAAATACAATTAATATTACATAGTAACTTTATACTGAGTGGACAGATTTGAATATATTCATTGTACCCTATTTAAATCGAAAGGTTGTACTTAACATGTGGACGACTTATATATCATTCAACGACGAACGAACTAGAAAAAATATTACAGAAGTTACAGCTTAATAGGGCACAACAGGATATATCCTGTTCAAAATCTGGAGCAGCTTGACTGGGGAAATACTTCGACCTTACACATGATCACAGCTAAATATTACTGCTGTCAAGCAGTGTTGTTACCCTGTAGTGAGTAAGGTTACCAGAGCTCCTGGGGCGATTTGGGGTAGGGTCGGCGACACGCTGGCGATGCTTCGGGTATTGCAGGCATCTATTAGCTACGGTAATCACTTACCATCAGGTGAGCAGTGTGCTTGTTTGCCGAAATTAGTTTCAAAAATAACCATTTAACTACTAATTTATTGCTATTCACCTATATACAACTAATACCTATTGTTACAAAAGTAACTACTGGAATTCAAAGATAAAATACGATATTATAGACTTAACAGAGATCAGGCGCTCTGGATTAAACATAGTATATGTCAATGAACCTTTTTTTTGTACCTAAATGCAAGTGTGTCGGTTGCCTAATAAAAAAGCAGACCTTCATAGTAATAGAAGTTAAATTTATCTTTATTTAGATATTAGCTATACCCGTGGTTTTTCCCGCATTAATTTGAGGAAAAAACATATTAAAATATATCTACCTATACATATATTAAATTGGTAGGCATATCAAAACTGTACATTGAATATTTTTTTAAAAGAATACTTGGGGTGTGATCTCCAATTGATACCGAAGCCAAAAATATAGTTTTTAGAATTTTTGTCTCTTTGTCTGTTTTCTTTTTGTCTGTATGTGTATAATAAACTCAAAAAGTACTGCATGGATTTATTTCAAATTTGGCACGAATATTATTAAGAAGTCGGGTCAACGTAAAGGCTACATATTATTACGCTATCACCTACGGGGAACGAACAACGTGTAATCTAACGACGCATATTTGAATGTTGTTGTTATTATATTAATAACCATGCTATAAGCTAGCTTTCACACTATAAAAATCATGAAATATAAGTAACTTAGGCCGATAAACATTACAATTAAATAAAAAAAAAAGTAGTATCAAGACAATTTTAAAGCAGTGCCATCTATGAGATTTCAAAAATATCATGATCAATCTCTTTTTGTATATAAATAATTTATATTTGATCATGTTGGCGAGGTTTAATATGTAATAAGGAGTAACTTAGGCTACTTTTAATTTACAAATTTATTTATTTTATAACTCTGTGAACTGAACAATATAGCAAGCGAACGAAGTCGCGGGCACAGCTAGTAAAATATAAAAGCCTTTCTCGATAAATTGACTATCGAACACGGAAATAGCATCAAAACGATTTAATATTTAACACAATTAAAATTAACACACTCAATTTGAATCGGTACTTAGTAAAATTAACGCGATCAAACAAAAATACCCCTAAGCTCTGTAATATATAGTTTACAGTGTGACGCATTTCAAACCTACGTAATAATATCACTGTACGCGCTAATTAATCACTTATTTAACTACACACAAACGCGGATATAACTCTTAACGAATAAATCATAAATGTAATTTATTGTTATGATCACTAATAAAAGAAAATCGTAACGTCGGTTTGATCGTAAAACGTTTTCTTCCTCACGTGTAGACCCGATGTTTCTTTATTTGGTTGTAAATTCTATTTACTGGTCGATATCTATACCGTAGTCGGTAACCGGCGAAACAGCTGTATACAAAATAGATCTCGCCAATAAGTTATAGATAGGATTTACCAGTAGGAAGTAAAAAAGAATCTAAGTAGAGTTTGGGTCTTCGTGTCAACAAAAATGGTGTCGAATTGATGTGTCTGATAAATTAAACGAAGAAGCGTCTTAAAATTAAGTTATCAAAGATTGATAATTTTTTAAATATTTTGGAAACTGAAATACATTTGTTTTGCTGTATTTTAATTTAAACGTAGTTATATGTATTTTTTGTGTATATTAAATTAATTTATTTAAAGATACAATTAGCACTAAAATCGATTAACAGCTATTTGCGGAATCATACGTGCTACACCTACAAAGGACTAACCCTTAGACATCATATCATAGTTATACCCCACACCATTAGGTGGTACAGGGCGGTCAGTACAATGTGATGTACGCGCAGTTGTGTGCAAAAAGCGGTGATGACAGAAGCCATCGGCGCAAAGGGCGCGGGAAGAGTGCTACGCGATCAGAATAAAAGAACCGTTGCCGTAGACTGAATAAGATCACAGAATTGGGATATTATTACTTAAGATGAAATTATGCGTATGTTTGTAAGTGTATAAATTACTGATATATTATGTTTTAGGAACGAAGTTACTAATTGGGCGGGCTGAGGGGTACCCTAGCCGGCAAAAAGCGTAAGATTCTTATGTATAGTCATGTATGATGGCTATAGAGTGTCTAATGTATAGTCTACGTGATGACTGTCATTATTTTTGCAGTTTGTTATTATTATTAGGTCATTCGACTAATATTATATATTTTATAAATCACTAGCATATGCGCGCGACTTCGTCCGCGTGGAACAGAGGCGCGCGCAATACTTGATCATTATTTTACTGCGATGTTATTATAAAACTGCGATATCTCCTGAGTTACTCATTGAAATCGAATTATGTAAAAGGTAATTTTGTTTTAAATTAAATACTTGTAGTGAATAACCTATTTATTTAGATAAGGATTAATATCATCTTTATAAAAACATCTTCGCAAATAATGCATTATTTTAGAACAAACTTGGTTAGCATAAAAAAAGTTATAGTGAGCCAACCTTAAAAGATAGATATATGCTGTCGCGCACTTTTTTTTAGAACTTTTAAAGAGGATCAATTCTGTCATACATGATTTTTGCGAAACTTTAACTGTTTTCACAGCGCACGCAGCGGAAGCTCTCAAAAGGAAAAAAGAACCCCCGATTTTGAAACATTCTTCATTGGTTCTCAGCTCTTTTTGGTCTGAGCATAATAATATATATCTTATAATGGTTGAGGAGCTTTCTCATACGGACTGCTCCATATTTTGAGTAATAATTTTTTGACTTGTCCTTATGAAATTAGGGTTAAGTAAATTTTTGATTTATGTTAAAATATTTTTATTACTTAGTGACTTTGTAAAAAAAATCAGATGCGATCTGATGCGATATGAGCGATATTATTAATTTGTATAAAAAAAATAAATAAACAAGTGCCAAGTCTAAGAATAAATCGGTCTATACATATAAACTGCTACTTGGTCGAAGCAGGAAGCCTACAGCGATGGCTAGGTAGTCGTAGAGTCACGTAGAGATACGAATTACTCGCCAGCGCAAACTTTCATTGTATCCAAGGGAATATGACAATGCTGGGAGATGAATTTTTGTAACTATTGTTTAGCCGATGATCATGTTATGGGGTTTTCTAGTTTTTTAGTGATTTCTTATTATTTATTAATACAAACTAGTGGTCAACCGGTGGTCGAAATTAAACAATAATTGATTTAAATTATAAGTTTTGAAAATATATATTTTAGTTACTATGTTTGAATTTCAGTAATGAGAAATAATATTAATATATAATCTATTGACGCATGTGTGTCAAATATATGGTAGTGTGTGTAATTTTTTTTTATTGATTTAATGTATTTTTATGCATAATTCTAAAAACGTATGAGCATTCTGCACACCTTCTCTATATAAACTATAAGTTTGCGAAATTTCGTCCTCCTCAGTCAACAAACAAATTTTTTGCTTCACGTATTAATCTATAGATAGAAGACATTTGTCAATTCAGTAAAAGTAATATTTCACGTTTAGTGAAAACTCAGAAGCTAGTAGATCGTTTCAACTTTACAATGAACTAATAAATTATATTTATTTGATCGCTTCAGCCTGTAATATCCCACTACTGGGCATAGGCCTCTTTCCCCATGTAGGAGAAGGATCAGAGCATGTGTGGATTACCACCACGCTGCTCTAATGCGGGTTAGCGGATATATTCCCTACTATGAGTAACGACCGCTATCAGATATACTTATGAGATATAGGGATACAGGGATATTACAGGCTGAAGCGTATTAGGTTAAAAGGTATTAATTCGAAATTTAATAGCTTAGAACTATGTTTTGGATAAATTAAGGATATAGAAACAGCAACTGCCTTAGCATTGTTATTGAGTAACATTTTATGTAGTTACTAGCTGACCCCGGAAATGTCGTTTTGCCATATATATTATTAACCCCTTAAACCCATATAACTTAGAGGTATGAAAAATAGATGTTGGCCGATTCTCAGACTTACCCGATATGCACACAAAATTTCATAAAAATTTGTCCCGCCGTTTTGGAGGAGTTTCGTAACTAACATTGTGACACGAGAATTTTATATATGATATTTATAATTATTCTCGGTACCTAAAGTTTCAAATTATTCATTTTTCATCAATTTCAAAAACAAACACAAATGTGCAGAAGAGAATGAGATAGTTTTGTATGCTTATGACCTTTTTCACCAGACCATGATCTTGGATAGAACAAATCATAACATCCTTCCTTCCTAAGAGTATAAATTTATAAAGTTGCGTAAGATACATTCATTTATTTATATTCTAATTTAAAAAAATGTGTCTAGACTACTTTTAAGAAGTTTTACTTCTGCTGTGTGTGAATGGCGTACACGAACTTTTTATTCTTTGTGAGTTTGTGTCCGTCGATGCGTGTGATATGTGTACCAATGTTTAAATCCTCGAGTGTTAAAGTCTTCGTAAGTCTTAACTTTCATCTTCCTAACCGTAACCACAAAGGATGGCCATGGGTCCGCCCTTTTCTTGCAATTTCTAAATTGAACCTTGAATTGACGAAATGTAAGTTATTCCTTATTTGGTAGTCCAGGCATATTTTAAGGTATTAATTAATTAATTTAATATCAAAATTTACATTTTTACGTTTACAGGATAGATATCTAAAACACACTTCGTGAGATTCTGTAGTAAGTATCTTGAATTATTTCATAAATTGTAAAAAGAAAAATCAACACAAACTGTAGTTTTAATAAAAATAAATTTATTATAAAGTCTAGCGAGCCGACATCCCTTCGGAGGGGACGAAGATGCACGAGTCGTAATCATACAGTTATAGAAGTTAGCTTTTAAAGGCTTATTTCAAAGTTTATAAAATAAGTGGTACGTCCCCTCGAGGGGACCGATATTGTGTAGCCATCTGTGTCGAAGAGGGTATTGGATACACATATTTTTTGATATAACTCGTAAATTAACTTAAGTTCAATCGTTTCACGCTAGTGAGAATGAGGTATTTATTTGCGGTTATTTTGAGAGGGTTGGCTATTATATTGAATATCTATTGAGTTACATTAAAACAACAGATGCACGTTTCTATTTGGCTTGTTGAACTCGTTAGAAATTTGCGTTTTTTATAATTAAATATAACTTGATTTTGCAGTCATTGTGGTATATTATTATTTTATAATATCATTGGTGTGAGACCGCGTCATACGTTGGAGATCTCGGTGACGTGATTCAATGATGGTAGTGTCTCATTTAATCAATAATAACAAATGCCTCACACTAAACGTCCCTCACTAGGACATGATAACATCCGAGAGCGACGGCTTAAAGTGGTCTTCGAGGCACGGGGGGAAGACCCATAAGGTCTGCACAAATACCTAGACCACGGCAAACACCTGTATAGCTAATAAATATGTATGCCATGTGTGGGAATCTAACCCGCAATAGCCGCAATCCAGCGCTGTAAACGTTGCGCCAACGTGTCGTGATTGAATCAAATTTTGATGAAATTTTTGTTTTATCAATTTAGCACCGTATAATTATCAATAAATCAAAATTTTTACTAACCAATCTACTGTTATTTGACCAGAAAGACAGGTTAAGGATATTATTTTTATACAACTAAGAAAGCAAACATAATGTCGTCTGTAATACAAAGAAAATAACAAGCGCGTTATTCGGCTACGTTTTTAAATATTACTGTCTGTAAGATTGAGGTAGTATAGGCTATATAGGCTTATAAAGGAGAAGATCAACGATGAGTAACACACACTATTATATGTCATTGATTATAATTAAACCGACAATTTAACGTGACATACGTGCCCACAAAGGCTTTGACTTAGATCAGGGATAAATACTTGTATATGATTTATTATCAACCAATGACGGCATTAAGGTAATCATTCCACCCTAACACTAGAATGGCTGATTAATATCAATTTATTAAATTAAAAAATTACTTAATAAAGAAAAAATTACAAAACAAAAAAAAAAAACACCGTTCTTACAATACCGATTTTTTACCATATACCCTTTTTAAGTGAGTAACTTACCAAAGCTACTACTGTATGTATATTCTATATGTATCATAATATCTAGGTAGGATTAATTTCAATGTTTACACTTATTACACTTGTTTTTGCGTGAGCGTATTCTTGTTACAATCACAAGTATGATTTGAAATTCTAAATATACATGTACGTACATGTACCTAAACATGTACACGTTTCCATGACTACAGTTTATTCAACTCATACCTACTCAAACTATATTTTTATAAATAAACATTAAAATGAACCATAAAAAGTTGAGACAAAATCAAAACGGTTTAATATCACTTATAAATTATAACAAATACACTTCCTAAAGACAACAAATTTTTAAAACTCCAATCAAATTTGACACGCGTCATATATCAATCAATTCATTCAATTGTCAGTCAGCGTTTATTAAAACTAACGAAGCAATAAATTAATTTACGTTCATACAATAAATATGATCATAAAATAATATCTCGTCGTGAACGAAGTTTGTCGAAGAAGGGTTGACGGACCCTTGTCTAGCTTATTCGTCGCACACGAGTCAAATCGAGGATTAATTTTTTAAAATTGATTTTTTACTACGTTTTGAAATTGAAGCGACATCGTCGACTGTGTGCGATGTGCGTTGGTTTGGCGACGTCTGTTTTTAATGGTGATATCGCTTTCATTAACATACTGTTAGAGGGTAACTTTTTAATATGAATTGGATTTTAGTTCTGATTAATTATATACAATATTACGCTAGTTCTGTTGTTGACAACTTAAGTTATATGCTAGCTCATCTTATTGTGTTTATATGAATACAAGCTGTGCCCGCGACGTCGTCCGCGTGGAATTTTACAAAAAAAGTTATTTTTCAGTTCACAGAATTATAAAAACATAAATTTCTAAAATAAAAGTAGCCTAAGTTACTCCGTATTACATCAGCTATCTGCCAGTGAAAGTCCCGTCAAAATCGGACTAGCCGTTTCATAGATTAGCCGGAACAAACAGGCATACAGACAGAAAAAAAATTGTAAAAAATGTTATTTTGGTATATGTAGCATGTATATATCCATATATGCATTTAGTAATAAGCGGTTTTTTTATATTACAAACACACACTCCAATTTTATTTATTTGTATAGATGCGTAAAGTATTGGAATAAGGTTTAGGTTTAATGGCGCTGAAATAACTGAATAGACAACTCATAATTTAGGCCTATTTAAAGTAATATAATAAAATGTTGCCTAAATAATGGGTTGATTACCTTGAAATAACTAAATAAACTAGTGATCGCCCAGAGCTTGATATTCGAACATAATTAAAATTTCAAATTGAAGAAAAATTTCGTAAAAAGGATTACGAAGTTTTTGCTTCACGTATTAATATTTAGATTACTTTAAAGAATCTAATTTAATTTTGTCTAAGCACTAACTTAAACTAAAAGTTTAAAATAAGTTTTTCAAAGTATTTTTGTATCGACTATTTTTAATTATGATGACTGTTTCTTTTTTCTTTTGTTAGAATCAGCAAATAATTTATTTATCATTAATAATAATAAATAAAAGTAATGTTGCTAAGCGCATAACTCGAGAATGGCTCGACCAATTTCGCTTTTTTGTATGTTCCTTAAGGCCCACGGAAGATTATACCAAAAAAAAAAAAAAAAAAAAAATTAAAAAACAAATCATTTTTACTACTAACTTTTGACGTTTGAACGAAATCCGGACCGCTAAACTCTAACCCCGCAAATTTTAAGTTTTTTACAGCCTATAAACCTTTAACAACTAAATATATTACTTGAATTGTTGAACAGATTTGAATGAACAAAATCAGCCTGTACAATCCCACACAGGTGGGCACAGACCTCTAATCTACTCTACTAGATCTCTACATATAAGAGTAGCGATGGAGCTTAAAAGGCGTTCTACACGGTCGGGATCGACCGCCGACCGTCGTGTCCTTGGTCGGGTCAACCAATTTTTGTATTCATTCTACACGGTCGGTGGTTGACTCAACTTGTTAGTTCTTCTCTGGTATTTGAAGCGATGGCTCCTTGCATTTTTAACCGACTTCCAAAAAAGGAGGAGGTTCTCAATTCGACTGTATTTTTTTTATGTATGTTACTTCAGAACTTTTGACTGGGTGGAGCAATTTCGACAAATTTTCTTTTGATCGAAAGGTGGTTTGTGTCATTTGGTCCCATTTAAATTTATTTGAGATCTAACAACTACTTTTCGAGTTATATCTAATAATTCGTTTTTACTTGACGCTTTTTTCGTCGACCTACGTTGTATTATTATACCACATAACTTTCTACTGGATGTACCGATTTTTATAATTCTTTTTTTGTTGGAAAGGGGATATTCCTAGTTTGGTACCATGATAAAGAAAGGATCTGATGATGGAATCCTAGAGAAATCGAGGGAAACTCTCGAAAATTTGCAATAACTTTTTACTGGGTGTACCGATTTTGATAATTTTTAATTTAATCGAAAGCTGATATTTATCATGGGGTCACATATAAATTTTATCGAGATCTGATAACTACTTTATGAGTAATCATTGATAACGCGTAGTTAATTGACTATTTTTTCGTCGATCTACATTGTATTACTCGTCGATGTAATTGAAGTCGTTTTTTTTTTTCGTTTGCGAGCAAACACAATTATAAAGCAACAGAAGGTGGGTTTGGCAATAACTTTTTTATGATAAAGTGAAGTGAAGTTTTTTGGTTCTTTTCTTTGTATAAATCGGATCCAATGTCCCAAAGACATGGCAAATCAATATATAAAGATATAAATTCGGTCAGAACCTCTCGTTCGTGGCGTTCGTTTTGCGAATCCATTGCAATACGTGATGACATGCGCCCGTGACCATAGTTAATACACTTAAACTAGCTACCCGTGACGACTGGCAAGCGCAAACTGAAGCGCTCGCGTCGGCCGACAGCGTTCCACACGGTCGGGACATGGTCGGGACCGACCACGAACGTAGCCTGTCGCGAGAGATGCGTTCGCGACCAAGGCCGTTGACATCAACCAAATATTGGTCGGGTCAACCGTTTTCCACACTGTCCATTTTTATATCAACCCGACCAAGGACACGATGTTGGGCAGTCGATCCCGACCGTGTAGAAGGCCTTTAATCCAACTTTCATTAAAAAGATTCAATATCAAACAAAAGAACTGTTTAGCATGGGTAATGCTATGGATAACACGCATGAGTTCGCGCCATCTTTGGCGCGAACTTGTGGAGGCCTATGTCCAGCAGTGGACTGCGATAGGTTGAAGTGAGCCGTACGCTTATTTGCCTAGTTGAATAAAATAAAAATAAATACTCGTATTGTCATTCAATTGCCGATAAAGAAATTTAAAAAAAACGACTGTTATTTTAAAAATTCATTTTTTTTGTTCACCTTAGTATGACGCTGTTAAAGAGTCAAACTACTACGTCCTACAAATATAAAATATGGTGATACTGGGACCTGGCTTAGAGTGATGGTAACTTGGAGACTTTAAGCTAGTGGCTCATTCTCGATAACAACGAATTTTATTTGCGCTAATCCGTTTTATAAATGCAATATTACAATATCATCGTACGCTAATCTTAAGTTATCCAACGGTTTAGTTTCTGAGAAAAAAAAATATTGAACTGCGTCAACAATGACAACAATTAATGATAGTATCGAAATGTAAGTTTATTCAAAAAAGTTTGATCCAATTCGCAGTTAAACGTGTATTTCACATGACTATAAAAATATCTGTTAAAATATTGCATTAATGTGTCTAGTTTGCATGCAAAACGGGCAAATGTATATTCATTGGTAACGCCACCTTTTTGGTGTATAACGATCCGCGAACCTGTAATTACACACTCGTATTAAAATTTCTTCCGTACTATTAGCAATTAAATGTTCAAGTGTGAAAGATGTACGGAATAATTATTTACAATCGATTGTTTACTACTATGGAGGTGCTATAGAGATGACGTAAGCGGTATTTTTGGAAATATTAATAATAAGTAAACGCCATACACTCAACTTACTTACTAAGTAGGATGACAATGTTTTGTCGGGGGTGTATAGAACAACGAACGTTAGTGCATCAGCCAATTGCCGTGGCCATAACGCTGACACTACGTCATCGTCGGCATCAGTGATGCATTTGAAAGTTAAATTTGAAGTAATAACGTTTTTCGATTCACACTGCCTTCGAAGCACGTCAAAGATAATTATATATTTCAGTATGTTAACAGTGTGAATATTTTTTTATACTACAAAGTCGACAAACAAGCTTACAGTACACCTGAATTGCAAACACCAGAAGCATTACAAGCGCAATGCTGACCCTACCCCTAAATCTCACACAGGAGATCTGTTCACCTCACTTACAACAGGAACATAACACCTCTTGAAAGCTGTATTATTTAGCTGTATTTTTTTGTAAGGTCGAGGTACTCCACCTGTCGGGCTGCTACAAATTTTGAGCAGGCTCCCTGCTGTGCCCTATTTCAGTAAAATATAAATAATAATTATAAACGTTAATATAATAACTAAAAACTCTAATCCAATATATTTCATAAAAGTCTGTATGTCAGCAGTAAAGTAAGTTTAATCAAGAGACGATTTCATGTACTGAAAATCTTAAACATATATTTACAGTCAGTCAGTCAGTCAGTCAGTTCAGCCTACTGCACTCCGATGCTGGACATAGTCCCCCAAAGTTCGTGGCAGACATACCGGTTTTTCGCGATCTTCATCCAGCCTTCACCGGCAATCTTACGTAGATCGTCAGTTCAGCGGGTCGGAGAACGTTCCACACTCCGTTTGCCAAGACGCGGTCTCTACTCCAGGACACGTTTGTTCGAACGGCCATCGGTCCTGCTACACAGGTGACCAGATCATATACTTACACCCATGGACATTTCAGAAACTTTAAAATATAAAATATCAAATGCCTGTGTTTTCTTCTATTAAATTTTGTTCGAATCAGCTCATACACTTCCACACAATTAGTAATCGTAACAATGCCACTTCTCTACTCTCTCTAGTCAAAGGCACCTATCGTCGGTCAGTAACAATTACATTATTACGCCACAAGCCGATTTCACATTCGTTCCCGGTATACTATTTGATATTCTAAAATGGGCTTAATTGTTCATACAAACCAGAACGCCGTATTCAGTGCAATTGGAGCAGTGATCTATCGTTCTCCCTAATAAGTCGTTAGTAACTGGGGGTTGAAAACTAAATTGTTGTTGAATTACAGTTAATAATAACGGACGACGTTTTAACCGTCAGCAACGCGTTAATTATTATGTTCGAAGTTCAATTTTTTTTAAAGTGTGATAAGTGTATCGTAAAACATTGTAGCTTATTGCTCATTTTGATTGTCAACTCAAATAACTTATAGTTAGACAATATTTTTAAAGCTCATAAATTTACAAATAATATATATTTTATTATATTATTAATAAAATTTAACACACTTCGCACGCCAATTCGTAACTGCAAAGAGTTTCATTTTAACTTTTGAAAAAAAGATATTTCATATCGAACTTTCCAGAAAACTTTCTTACCAGACAGTACCCCAAGTTAATCGGGCGCACTCATGTCGAAGTTTATTAAAAATAAAACATGGGAAGCAAAGTAAAAATTTGTTGTTGAAAAAGTTATATGAGATATGGTATGAGCTTCGTATATTAGTGTGTTCATCTTTTAATATACTTTCAACTGACTCGGTTGAAAGAAGTTTACTTTTTTTTCTTTTTTTTATGTGTTTGAAATACTGGGTCTTATATAGCCTTATATTATTCATATAATAGGTATGGATTATGACATGAGTTAACTACTAGGCCTCCCACGCAGTTACACGTGTTATTTTTATTTATTTTTATTTTATTTTATATAATCTTAATGTACTCCAAAATACAGACACATAAAAAAAAAGATGCAATACAATATGTACAAAGGCGATCTTATCGCTAAGGTGCGATTTCTTCCAGAATACCTTTGGGCACAGGTTACGTACACACAGTACATACAGTAGCAGCGGTTAGAAGTGTGTAAATATTAAGGAGGCAAGAAAAAAAAAACAATAATAAACAACATCGCGTGTTCTAATCATACTCGTATTGAACTGAATAGAAATATTATGTTTAATGCCCAGCTTTTGAACAAATGTCTCTTCTAACGATGAGCTTAATGAACGCTACGAAATCGTTGTATCACTGGGAATAATATTATTGGAGTTCTCAGGGAAGTGGACATAAGGTGCCAATCAAAATACCAATTGTAAACTCATGCAACGTTTCAATCTTATATTAGATCTTCCTCAGGTTATTTTATTACTAATATATATATATATATATATATATATATATATATATATATATATATATATATATATTTAATGTCACTAGGTCGGCAAACAAGCGTACGGCTCACCTAATGGTAAGCGATTACCGTAGCTTATAGACACCTGCATCACCAGAAGCATCGCAAGCGCGTTGCCGACCCAATCCCCAATCCCTCCAGGAGCTCTGGTCACCTTACTCACCAACAGGAACACAATACTGCTTGAAAATAGTATTATTTTGCTGCGATCTTCTATAAGGTCGACGTACTACCCTGCCCTGAAACTCCTGCTGTGCCGCCCTACCTCAGTTAAAATCAGTTAATAGAGGAAATTTTGTTATTATTCTTTATATATTAATAATTTCTCATATTTTCATATGTGAACAAATAATTTTAGATGCCTGATGAATTTACAATTGGTATTTTGATTAGAGCACCTTATGTCTACTTCCCTGATAACTCCAATAATATAAATAACGAATGGATGCAATGACAAATAACGAGAACAAGCTTCCAAGCTTCTTATTTTTATAAAGAACCTGAATACAAATGATATAACCACCACAAACTTTTAACCACTATTTCCAGAAAAAAAGTGTGCATTTCAGAATAAACTGTATTTCAGTGACTAAACTCATAGAATCGATTCAAATCAAATTTGTTGAAAACAAATTTAAAACAAAACACGTAATTAATGTAATTTTAAATTTGTATTTTCAAAGTAACACGTAGCCTTGACATAGACAGATAGAAATGTAAGTATTAATGAAAAGTTCCCCTAAAAACTTTTGAAATTATCTTTAAACGTATGTCGTAAAAAGTAAGATATGTGTTATGATTATATTAAAGTTTAAACGAATGTAGTATCTACGTTTATAATTGTAAGTTAAACTCTTATGAAAATTGATTATGATTAATTTACACTAATTAAAATTAATTTATATAATGTATTAAGCAAATGTCAAGCATATAAGAGGTTTATAAGTGTAAGAATAACTACAAATTTCGCCCTAATTTTTATCAAAGTTGACACAGGTGTAACCGCATCCGACAGCTAGTATATACCGTAGAATACGTATTATTCATACACACCTCGTTTTCGTATAGAAATGTGTGTAAGGCGCAAAACAAATGAAATCGGCTGCGAGCAATTTTAATATCCTTGCAATCTCCACGCGGTCTTTATTAAAACCTTAGATCTGAGAGCTTATAAGAAGTGACATCAAAAACATTACAAAAGCATGCACACACGCATTACACACTGAATGTATTACATACTCAACGTATTTTTAACCGACTTCCAAAAAAGGAGGAGGTTCTCAATTCGACTGTATTTTTTTTTTTTTTTTTTTTTTTATGTATGTTACATCAGAACTTTTGCCCGTGTGGACCGATTTCGACAAATTTTGTTTTAATCGAAAGGTGGTGTGTGCCAATTGGTCCCATTTAAATTTATTTGAGATCTAACAACTACTTTTCGAGTTATATCTAATAATGTGTTTTTACTTGACGCTTTTTTCGTCGACCTACGTTGTATTATAACGCATAACTTTCTACTGGATGTACCGATTTTGATAATTCTTTTTTTGTTGGAAAGGGGATATCCCTAGTTTGGTACCGTGATAAGGAAACTAGGATCTGATGATGGGATCCCAGAGGAATCGAGGGAAACTCTCGAAAATCCGTAATAACTTTTTACTGGGTGTACCGATTTTGATAATTTTTAATTTAATCGAAAGCTGATGTTTATCATGTGGTCACATATAAATTTTATCGAGATCTGATAACTACTTTTTGAGTAATCTTTAATAACGCGTAGTTGCTTGACTATTTTTTCGTCGATCTACGTTGTATTAGTTGTCGATGTAATTGAAGTCGGTTTTTTTTCGTTTGCGAGCAAACACAATTATTTTTGAGCTTATTATGGTTAAAGATAATATAGTAAGTGATATCTTTTTCTTTAGTAAAAAATTATGTTAAGTGAATACTGCAGCGAATGAATGTTTGCAGAATGATAGTTCCGGTTGCTTTGTATGTGTGTAATGTATGTAGGTATACTCGGCCATCGATGTGTCTTAAAGACATAACATTTAAAAATAAGTAATATGACCGATAGCGCAATAGTTTTAACTAATTTACATCTAATACGAAGTTTAAATTGTATCAATTACTAATAAACTTCATGTTCTACACACCGTCTTACTAACTTATGATGAATTTATTACAAATATTGTATTAACATACAAAGAAATACTATTAAGAAGCTTCTTGAAATAAAAAATAAATTATCTGACAATTAAAATTAAAAAAAAAATGTATTAAATACACGTGAAAGATTATTCTACCAAAACTGTTTTAAATTTAAAATTAAAATTAAACTTATTTCTGCAATATGACAACTAAAAACATTTTAAACGTAATACCACTTCCGTTATATATTTCACTTGAATGTTCTGTGATCGAAACTATGGGCGGAGTCGGGATTGCCGCAAAGTTTTGCAAATTGCTTTAAGCTGGTGGCAGCGTTTACAAGAACCTGCGACGGTACAGTTCCGCTCAAATCCCTTAAGGCTAAGAACAGATACTTTGAAAATATATAATAGAAAATATATTTTTATTAACGATAATAATAGTTGCATTCTTACAACTAAGTAACTAGTACTCTTAAGCAATTAAATTATAATTTTTGTCATGAAAATTGCTTATAATGAACCACTAAAAAATGCATTAAAACTAAATTCTCATTTCGCAACATAATATCATTAAAGTACTTTATTTCAGTTTTCGTTACTATTATAAAAAAACAACATTCGAAAATTAAAGTAAACGAACTACGAAAAAAAAATTTAATTAACCGTATACAATCACATTGTTCGCTTTGTTCCGACGTACCATTGTAACATACACTTGAAAATATCCAATTAGTGATGACCGAGCTTTAAAGAGCTGCAGGGTCGACGGGTACGAGTATAAGTACACACATATATTATGAAGAGACGCGGCCTCAGTACACCGCCCTGTAGCACCCTTACATACGATGTTCGCGGTACACAGCATTTTCATTTATTATTTTATTTATCTTGTATGAATTATGATGTAATTTTCACAACATACTACTTCAAATGTACTTGCGTTGTAATGATTTAAACGATCGCTTAGATTTCAATTGGTAAATATTTTGGGTAATTCGGTTAATTTACTACATATTGTGAATTTTGTAAAATGATACTGAAACGACAACTTTTGTAATGTAAGGATTGAATTTTAATATTAATTACTTACAAATTGAAATATAAAACACTATAGAAGTTGTAATGATTTCGTCTGAACTTTGAATTACTATCGTGTATTGTTCAGTTTTCGACGAACTTCTTTGATTTCTGGTTGACACTTAACGTTTAACTACCAATATCCATGTTTTTTCAGAGTGTAAAATAGCAATAATAATTTCAGTAATAGACTCAAATACAACAAAAACTCTTTAATATGCGAGTATTTTAGTGCAGTCAATCCAAAGATCTCTATACCTACTGTACTCCACTTATCTTTTCTAGATTTTATTATTGAAGATGTTATCGATTGTTCCTTACTTACTTGACCATTACCGTTTAAAAATACTATACAAAAAGATTTATGGCCAAAATTTATATACCTCCATTGGTCTAATCTACGTGTTTCTGTTGCTTCGTTAGTCCACGATCAGATCACAATTTTGTTGTAAAGATTATGTCCTAAAGAAATCCTCATCCGGTCTTTGGGGCAAACGGATACACGAGAGATTACGGTGTTTTATATTAGATCTTAAGATATTTCGTGCATTTGTTTTATTATATTTGTTATTTCTTATGTAATGTTTACTATTTTTTTTGTACCTAGTAATACTTTAATTTCTTTTATATAATGAGACATGACGTTATTAAAATTTCTATAGGTTTTACTTCATTTCTTATAACGATAATATTATCTTTATTTAATTTTTTTGGTTTATAAATGAGACGGGAAAGGTTGTCTTCCAAAATAATATTACTTTAACGGAAATACCGTATGTATTATTATTTTTAATAATAGTTATCATATCTCGTGATATATTTTAATCGGGTAATAGGGTGTATCCGCCTATGTAGGTAGACATCGGTCCACCGTTGTCCGACATGTCGCTCCTATCTGTTTCGATGCATTTGTCGTTTAAACACCAACCTGTAATAAATCAGACTCACTTCGAAAAATCCATTAACGTCATATCCTATTCACTTCTGCGCCCTAATAGCACCTTTAGTACTACGATTTTAGATCCAGTTTGCCTTGAAACCGTCCAGCACTTCTCACCTGCCAGTCTACGGTAATTTAAGCCTATCTCGAGTCCACTACGGACACTCTTCATTCAATACTTTAAATGAGATTCTTATCGAGCGTCCTTAAATAGATTAGTAGATTAATGATGTCTGTAATAATTAATAATGGATCCTGAGTTTTACAACAACAATAAAAGCGGTTCGGTCATCGCCGTAAACATCATGCAGTTCTGTTTCGAATCCTTTAAGTTTATGGCACGTCAATACGTTCCACATATTTACTTGCTCTTAATTACACCGGTATTATCGTCCTCTTTATGGCCTATTTTTTCGTACCATCAAACCTTGTACGGCGTTCGCGTATAAGGTTGATGATGCAATAACAGAATTGTGGTTGCATTTGCGCTTTTTACTCGGTTCTCCTTTTAGTGAATTAATTAAAACGGATTAACAAGTTGTTATTAAAAACATTAATGGTAAAGACATAAAAGGTTATGATGTTATTTTTAATATGAATATTAGACGCATTTTTTATTATTTTTTACATTCTAACCCTCTGTCCTATATTTTTGAATACGTATCGATACATAATGATCGGTATATGAACATTTTTTTCATTAAAAAAGGAACCAAAAGCAACAAAGGCTGATGTTTGCACCCACTTATCTTTTTATCGGCTTAATTGAAATCCATACAAGAATCATTGAGATTGATCTAATCAAATGAGTCAGTAAAAAATAACGAACGGTCCCGAACGCATCTCGGTCAATGTACAAGCTTTAAAAGTCCTTTTTGGAAAAGGAGAAAAAAAAGGAGCGCCCCTAATTGATGCGTCGTCTTTGTTTAGTTTAATTCTAACATGCTTTTCCCATTAAAGTGGTCAGGAATCGGGCTCGTGTTGGAGATAAGACCGACTCTTTTACTCCTTACACGTTATAATATTATAAGGTCGGGACGAACCCTCCGCGCTCTTAACCCTAGTTTAACCAGTGGTACTCGTTCGCACAGGAGAACAAATAAGTGAATCACGCGGCGCGGCGTTCGGCTTCGTCGCGTTTTTACATTGTCATTCGGTCCCTCGGGTGCTTGCCGACATTGAGAATCGATGTGTTTACGCTAAGTGCTTAAGTGCCTGCTGGGGATCGCGTTTCACTGATGAATAAGCAATGCAAATTTATTAGCATTCGAGCATTTATGCGTCTCAAAACAAATACATTGACCACTCGACGGCCTACGCTGTGTTATTTTTCATATTTGATTTGCATAATTATTCGCTTTTATTTCTAGATCTGTAAGCAAAACAATATAACAACAGTGTGGTCTTCGTACAAAAATTTAGAACATTGTTTATTTTAATCGGACTGATAATAATGAAATCTTAGACAAATATTGACTGTTGACACTTAACCGGCGATTGAAGGTCGTTTGTTTGTTTTGCCGTGTAACCGGACCCGAGAGAGTTGTGAAGACGGCTCGGCACCTTTTGTGGGTTTTATGGATAATCTTCGTTTTACGTGTATTAACATGGGGACTTGTGTCCGGTCGCACGTTCGATTCCCGTCAACCGCTCGCTGTTTATCAGCCTCCTCGGTCAATGTTCGATAATTTTATTACAGAAGTTTTGTCAAATTACTTAAGCCTTCAAATTAAATTAAACGATACTTGTTCCTCTTTGATATGAAGATTTAATTTATATGGAATGTTTTTATGTTTACTCTTAAAGAGTGACTAAGAGATAATGGCGAATGAGTCTACGATAGGAGGCTCTGGCTCCGTTTATACACAAGTTTTGTAACTTAAATCAACATTTACAGCTTTGGCGCTAGTTTTTAGAAGTAATGCCATTATTGTACAGCTTATTATAATTATGTATAATTAAGTTACATCATTACATACATTACTAGCATTCCCGTGCGAATAATTCGCACTAAATATGTAAAAAAATTACCGACCATTTATAATGTTGACGTTGTTTCAAAATTAAAGCCGTCATATATATAATTGTCATATTTAATTAATTTAGAAAAATAAAAATAATAATTTTTTTTTGTTGTGGATGCCGGTAGAGCAAGCAATTATCTATAAAATGATATATAGTATATGTGGAGTAATTGTGAGGTTTTGTCTAAAAAGGGTTTAACCTTAGTATATTGATACATATTAGTCCAGTCGCCCCGAGGTCAAAATTCAACAAAAAAAATTTAATGATTTTTTTTTAAATAAAAACCCTTTTCAACCGACTTCAAAAAAGGAGGAGGTTACTCAATTCGACCGTATATATATATGTTCGGAAATAATTTCGTCGTTTATAATATATTTACCATGATAAGGAAACCAGGGTCTGATGATGGGATCTCAGAGAAATCGAGAGAAACTCGAAAATCGGAAAAACTTTTAACAGAGTGTACCGATTTTGATAATTTTTTATTTAATCGTAAGCCGATGTTTATCATGTTGTCAAATTTAAATTTCATCGAGATCTGATTACAACTTTTGGAGTAATCTTTGATAATGCGTATTTACTTGATTAATTTTTCGTCCATCTACGTTGTATTACTTGTCGATATAATTGAAGTCGGTTTTTTTCGTTTGCCTGCAAACACAATTATTATTTTTTAATTTCACTACATACTTTGACAATCAACAAAATAGTATTATATGCATGTGTGTGTCAAGTAGTGTGTACAATTTTTTTTATTGATTTCATATATTGTTATGCATAACTAGCTGCCCGTTCGTCGTGCCGTTTCGTTCTGTCAAAAGTTAATAGTCATTTTTTTAGTTTTAGAACCTTCCGTGGACCTTAAGGATTATATAAAAAAAAACAAATCAGCCGAATAGTTGAGCCATTCTCAAGTTATGCGCTTAGCAACATTCATTTCACTTCTTCTCCATATAAACTATACGTGCACGAAATTTCATTCTTCTCCGTTCGTGCAAATTTCGTGCAAAAAGGGGTACACACGTATTAATATAAAGATGATGATGTATGATACGCCTAAAACATCGACGCTTTCAGGGTTTGTTTTTCCGTCTCGGGATGGATATTTGTATTAGTACGAATATTTACATCCGGTTTGGATAAGTGTCATCATCACTCATAGTGGGGAACACATCCGCGAAACCGCAGTGGAGCAGCGTGCTGGATGCTGGATTCAGTTCTAATACTTCTCCTGCATGGAGAAAGAGGCCTATGCCAGCTATGGGATGATACAGGTCAAATCGTATTGCATACATACCCCATTTTGTATAATACAGTTTTAGTCACTTTTTTTGTTTACTATTTATAGTACTTAAGGTATAGGGAATTTAATAAAATAAATTTTAATGAAATAAGTTTTAATAAAAGATTGTATGTTGTTAAATTTATTTTAATATTCAGAGTTATAATGTAAAAAAAATATAAAACAAATTAAATGGAGTATTTATAGACATATAACTATTTAAGCTTTATAGATATGTTGTTACTTTCATAAATATGATAATAAAAACCTTAAATACATTTTTAGAGCACGGTATAAATAGAAAAATAGTTAATTTGTGACAGACATTCTTTCACATTACGCTTTTAGCATATCTTAGTTTTTTATTGAAAAGAATTGAGATGAAGCAGTTAGACAACGAAGTACATCGTCCTTAGAGAAGATCACAGCTGAACATTACTTTCTTTTAAGCAGTGTCCATGTGGTGAGTAAAGTGACCAGAGTTCCTGGGCTTGTGGGTAAGGTCGGCAACGCGTTTGCGATACTTCTGGTGTTGCAGCTGTCTAAAAGCTTCGCTAATCGCTAACAGGTAAGGCGTATGCTTGTTTGTCGACTTAGTTGTATAAAAAAAAGATGGACAAAAGAAAAACGACATAATGATTATAAATTAAACACTATAATTAAATATAATTTAAAAGTTCTGATCACAAACTACTTAGATCATTACCTAATTTAGAACTTTTTCTTTTAAATTAATATATACAAGATCAACATTAATTTTGTTGAAAAATTGAAAAGTTGTGATTATTTGTAAAAATGACTTTATATCTGATATCCTGTGACTGCTTAGGTTTCATGTGACGTCCTGTTAAAGCTAAGACGTAGTCCTACACTGGCTGTGTTTATCTGTTACGAATTTTTAAGTTTTTTTTTTGGAAAATGCCAAAAAAAAAAAACTGTCATTTCTGTTAGTTACGTTTGTAAGTAATTTATTTTAACATGTTATAACGTCATTGATATATTTGTTATAACGTTATTGATATATTTGTTATAACGTCATTGATTTATTTCGTTTGGGATTTCAAATAACTTTAGTGGAAAAATCGCAACCGAGTGATACACGATTTCTCTCTCTCTCTGGTTACCAAAACATTCTTCTGTACGAATAGAAGATGGAGTGATTCCTTCCTTATCTTTATAAATGTCACACAGTCACGCGCTGGTTCTTCTAACATACCTTCGTATAATAGATGTAGAATTTGAAGCTTAATCCTACCTCTATGTTTAGTAAATATTTTTTTTTTGTTTATATTTTACATTACTTAATATTTAAAGCTAGCAAATCAAAATAGATTTTTTGTAATGTACATTTAACTCACATATGTATGTATGTAGGTTGTATGTTTTAAGTTTAAAAAACACCATTTTGTGGAAGGAGTTCAAGATCTATAATAAATTACAAAAATTAAAAAAAATGCGATCAAGTACCAATTTCCAAAAGAACGCTCAAAAATCTGTTTTACATACGTCACTACGCCATCTATATAATAAATAAAATTGGAGTGTCTGTTTGTAATATTAAAATAACAGCTTTTTACTAAATGCATATGGATGTATACACGGTACATACAACAAAATAACATTTCATCACATCTGTCTGTCTGTCTGTTTGTTCCAGCTAATCTCTGAAACGGCTGAACCGATTTTGACGGGACTTTCACTGGCAGATAGCTGATATAGGGAGTAACTTAGGCTATTTTTACTTTAGTAATATTATTTATTCTATAACTGTGCGAACTGAACAATAACTTATTTGTTAATTTCCACGCAGACGAAGTCGGTGGCACAGCTAGTAAAATAATAATTGTTAACCAACTTCATCGATGAAAAATTGTAATTAGTATAAACTGAACTTCTTTAAATATAAACCTAAGTTGTATTTGACATTTTACTAATACTAGTCGTCACCGTAGGTCGCTTAGTGGTCGAAATTCGACCAAAATTAAAAAAATCAATTTAATAAAACCAAAAAATAAAGAACCGTTTTTAAAATTTTTCAATTTGAATATAGACTGACAATCAACAAAAGAGTATAAATATGTGTGTGTGTGTGTGTCAAATACATGGTAGTGTGTGTAATGATTTTTTTTAAATTGATTTAATGTTTTTTTATGCTAAGTTTAAAAAAAAATATTAACATTCTGTACTGTTTCCCTATATAAACTATAAGTGTGCGAAATTTCATACAAAGTTTTTGCTTCACGTATTAATACATAGATACTCATAGTTAGCGTCTATGAATTTTATAAGATCACCACTGTTACTCTTGCACTCCGAATAGTTGTCACATGATATATTATAGCGTGTTGTCATATGATATATTATACCTTAATATAAAACAAGTATAACTATACTTACTATATCCAACTTCTGGCTTTGAAATACACAGGTCGAAGACGGGCAGCAGCGTTTTCGGTGCGACAAAGTCAGCCCTGCGGTCACCAACCCGCCTGCCCAGCGTGGTGACTATGGGCAAAACACACACAGAGAGTTCACGCCATTTTTGACGTGAACTTGTGGAGGTCTATGTCCAGCAGTCGACTGTGATCGGCTGAAATGATGATGATGATGATGATTACTATACTTAGTAGGTATAGTATGGATGTACCTATACTTATAAATATTCCATTTTCTTATGGAATTTCCTTGAGTACAACGATATCGTTCAACTTATTTTTTGTATTTGACTTAAACCTGTTAGATGTTGTTCTTTGACGTCCCTTGTTCCTTATTGTCCTTTATCCCTTGCATGTATTTTGCGCTTTCTCGCTCTGACGATTAATTTGAGTGTCTTCAAGTTTTGATATTATTAAGATATTGCTTTTTGTTAACATATATACATAAATATTTTAATTTACGAATTTTCTTATAACTGTACTTTGTAAATGAAATCAAATTCCATTCTATCTAAATTTCGCTAATAAAAGAAAGAAATTTTAAAGAACTAGTTTTTATTTCGTCTAATAATACACACAGATTTTAACTAAACAAAACGTTTGTCGTTACGTAATTACCGTTTAAAATATTATAATACACGCTTATCTTTATAAAAGTTTAAACATCTTCGAAAACATCAACATTATTCGTAAAATAAGCAACAAAGAGCGACATTAAGAGTATTCTAAGCCACGGCTGAGGGGCGTTGAAGGCAAAACCGCCCTCATTTTCAAAAGTGACACTGTAAACAAAAGTATCATATAAGTTTATTAATTATAAGGCCCTCCGCCTCGAGCCTCCATGAATATTAATTGCCGGATAGGCTTTACAACTCAAGGAGGGAAAGTTTTACAAAGAGCTTTATTATTTAAGAAGTAGGGCCTATGCCTTGTAACGAAATATGATGTGATCGATACAAGCGAATTTGAACTCTATAGTGATGTTAGTTATAGAATCGTATCGGTTATATGTTATTTATTATTGGTAAGAACGGATGAGAGTCGATAGACGTAGGTGTTAGGGCAGGCTCGTTGCCACGCCTTTACGTACAAACAAAAGACGGATATTTAGAATTTACGCTTTTGTTTAGTTTTTGATATGTTCAAGAGCTTATTGAAAGCGTACTTTGCTATAAAAATCAAACTGATTGATAGAGTTCGTATAAAACTTGAGGCAACTATTTTTATTTTTATTATGAAATGTTATACTCAAGCTTCGAAAATTTTACCATATTGTAACTAAGACGATGTCACGTAGTTGATATGAGACTGTAATATTTTGGTTTAATGATGATTGATTACTGATATGACTTGTAATGTAGAACATTTAAATGATGGCAAACTGATTATTATATTATGGTACTGAATGTTGGAACTAATTGAGACCGGAATAAATATAAAATCAATATAAATATGTTCTTAAAAATTCTTTGTATCAAATAGTCTGATTAAGTAAAACTTCAAATATCAATATCAATATTAAATATCAGTGTGGGGGTCAGATCTCCATTGAATTTAAAAAATACCACAAAACTAGAATCATCTTTTGTTTATAGCAAGAATCATCAATATCGCTACACCCAGTAAAAAGCTATGAGGTATAAATACAACGGAGGTCGACTAGTTAAGTAAATACGCATTATTAGATATAACTCGAAAGGGACTTGCACCACCATTCGATTAAAAAAAAAACATCGAAATCGGTTCACCCAGTAAAAAGTTCGGAGATAACATAAATAAAAATAAAAAATTCGAATTGTGAACCTCTTACCTTTTTGGAAGTCGGTTAAAAAGCTGATCAACTGTTATCAATAATTTCCACTCATATATTATCTAAACGTAAATTGGTTTAAAATAATAATAATAAGTGATAAGTAAGATATAGTAAAATAATATATCGACAAACACTTGAATAAATTAAACGAAGGACGACATACCTATTTATCTCTATCAGACTCAGATGATAATTGAACGAGTGAAAAGGATAGACATTGTTACTTAAGTCCACTTCTAGACGAAGTTAGCAAATACGTTTTCATGTAGTTGTGCGTGTTTACAACTACAACTTCACTATGAACATGTTACACTCAAGTTGCTGAACATGACCTAGCTAGTTGAAATAATTAGAAAACATAAGTATATACCTTAAAGATGGTTTTACTTGGCAACTTTGTGAATATTATTCTAAGACTAATAAATTGAGTCACTAATTCTGGTAACGTAATTGGAGTCAGGGGTCAAAAACGACCACGTTAATTTTAAAGATTAAAAATGTACATCTCAAAATTTATTATGGCTAAAACTAAAAATACATTATATCTAAAATATACTAAATAAACTTAGCACTAGGTCAGAAAATAATTAGAACCGACAGCGCTAATAAATAACAATTATAAAGTTCAAAATAGAAATACAGGCAGACATCAACCAGTTTGACCCAGATGATAAAAGCATTTTACAAATATAAATAATAAAAATAGAGTTTAATTTAGGAAATATGTAAATGATATCGCTTCTGTTTTTAAACTATGTTTCTTGAGAGTGTTACCATAACCAATGCATTTTACTTTTAAATTATTGTAATTTTTTTTAGAACTCGTACGGAACAAGCTTTCGCGTAGTCTATATAATACACGCCTGCATCAACAGCAGCATCGCAAACGCGTTGCCAACCTCACACCTGGTCCTTCGAGGTAGCCATTATACCAGCATATTCGCCAAAAGAACTATTAACACAATTAAGAATACTGTTATTTAGCTGTGATCTTCTGTAGGTTTAAAACACTACCCCAGACGAGCTTCTCCAAATTTCGAGCAGGATATTTCCTGCTGTGATCTGCTCAATAAAATAACTGGAACCCTAAATGACAAACAATTGTATTTGCTCGCAAACGAAAACAAAAAAACCGACTTCAATTACATCGACAAGTATTACAACGTAGGTAGACGAAAAATTATTTTATTACTTGATTATAACTCGAAAATTAGTTGTTAGATCTCAAATAAATTTAAATGAGACCAAATGACACGCACCACCTTTCGATTTAAAAAAAATTGTCGAAATCGGTCCACCCAGCCAAAAGTTCTGAAGTAACACACATAAAAAAAATACAATCGAATTGAAAATCTCCTCCTTTTTTGGATGTCGGTTAACAAAAACATGGTATATATCTCGTTTTACGAATAAATCATAGCAATTTTTTTAATATATTTGTTTTTTTTTTACATTTTTTAATATTATCGAACTATAGACTCAGCATGCGGCATATAAACCAGATCAGAATCGGAATCAGGATTAGGATCCATTATGGTGGTTACCAAATTACGAGCGTAGTTTTTGACAATAATTTCTGTATCCCTTCAGAGTTTTTGACGTTTTCATTTATTACCCGTCTCCTTTAAAAGATATCGTCACGTATTACAGCCTTACTAAATAAACAAATCTCTGTACCTAATACAGAAAATGTTTGTATTTTCAAATCGATGTTTCGTAAATAGGATTAAACAGTACAAACAAACAAGCTCTCCAGCTTCGTAACATACACAAGATTATCATTCAAATATGTTAAGAAAAAGCAATAATACTTTTTTTTATTTACACCATTTGTGCTTAAGTTATTTTTAAATCCGTTAGATCAGCCTTCCCCAAAGTGGGCGATAACGCCCCCTTGTGGACGCTTCAGTACTAATGGGGGGCAAAGACCAGGGCGGTAAGAAACCTAAAAAAAGGTGGCGTTGTGTATAGGCTTGGAGGGCGATTTGTCATTTAATCTATAAGGACTCTCGACTAAAACTTATTAACATCAACTAATATTAATTAAAAGATTGCTCAAACTGGCACTGGCAGGGCACTATTAAATAATTTCTTCTCTAAGTGAGCAGTAGACAAAATAAGTTTGGGAACCTCTGCGTAAGATTACACCGACGTGTATAGACTGACAATTAATGAAAAGTCATGTTTGCTCAATACATAACATTGATGGATTTTGACACAAAATCTGTTGTGTTTTTGTAAACAACATATTTGGCAAACTGAGCTTAGTTTCAACGATTCTATTGAAATGTTTATAGAATGCTTGTGTATTAATTACTTCATGAGAAAGCTGATTTAGTGTACAGCCTTAATATTAAAAAAAGTTACAAGTAAACTTTATAATCTCTGAAACAGCTGGGAAGATTTTGTCGGGACTTTTACTGGCAGACAGCTATGTAGTGAGGAGTAACTTCGTCTACTTTTATTTCAGAAATTTATTTATTCTATAACTCTGCGAATCGAACAATTTGTTTTGTTGTGAACTCTTTTGTTAAATTCCACGCGGACGAAGTCGCGGCCATAGCTAGTTAATATATAAAACAAGAAGTACATAGTCATTTTACATGTGTGCTTTTTAGTTTAAGCTTAAGCTTTAACACAACATAACTTTAACTGATTGGAGATAGGGTCGACAACGCGCTTGCGATGCTTCTGGTGTTGCAGGCGACTATATGCTACGGTACTCGCTTACTATCGGGTGGGCCTTACACTTGTTTGCCAACCTAGCTGTATAATAATTGTGTTTGCTCGCAAACGAAAAAAACCGACTTCAATTACATCGACGAGCGTAGATCGACGAAACAATAGTCAAGTAACTACGCGTTATCAAAGATTATTCAAAAATTATTTATCAGATCTCGATAAAATTTATATGTGACCACATGATAAACACCAGCTTTCAATTAAATAAAAATTATCAAAATCGGTACACCCAGTAAAAAGTTACTGCAGATTTTCGAGAGTTTCTCTCGATTTCTCTGAGATCCCATCATCAGATGGTTTCCTTATCATGGTACTAAACTAGGGATATCCCCTTTCTAACAAAAAAAGAATTATTCTAATCGGTACATACAGTAGAAAGTTATGCGGTATAATACAACGTAGGTCGCAATTAGAAACGCATTATTAGATATAGCTCGAAAATTAGTTGTTAGATCTCAAATAAATTTAAACGGGACCAATTGACACACACCACCTTTCGATTAAAAAAAATTGTAGAAATCGGTCCACCCAGCCAAAAGTTCTGAAGTAACACATATAAAAAAATACAATCGAATTGAGAACCTCCTCCTTTTTGTTTCCTATTGTTTATTTAAAAATACGATAAAGTTTGAATGATCTATAATTTCAATATTGTTACAATTGCACTTGTTCTTGTACGGGACTACAGATTACACTTCTGAAATGTACATTCGTGAGCGTGCCATACTGTCAAAGTATTGGAAGCTTAAAATACCAACCAAACAATCGAGTGTGCTTTAGACCACGCGACTGAAGTAAAACATACGAAAAGTAACTATCTCTTTATCTTCACTAAGTTATATCTCACTCTCAACTTCTGTTCGCCTCGCCCGATCACACTTTTCGCAACGCTCTCGTCACGCATTCACCAGCATACTCTTCAAGTCACGCCTGCGTAAAGAAGTTTTACTTCAAAAATGTTATGGTAAAATCAATTAGCGGAATGTAATGAACTAGATTATTTAAATACTTTTTCTTAAAACTCCTCAATCATACAAAATAAATGTAACAACCTTTTTTTTTTGTTTCAAACATAATCAAAAGAACGATAGTAAAAGTTTCTTTATTTTTCTATAAATGTCGCTTTATTTAAAATATGATTACATCAAAATCGAACGGATGTACTTGTTAAGGGCACGTGCTTACCGAATCAAATTCAAAGGGCACATGTCGAAATACGCAAAAGAGAAATATTTATGTAATGGACAAAACCCTTAGGCGTTGTGAACATTACAGAGGCGAGTCATCTCAAGTGCGCCTCCGGCCTACAACTGAATCAACCATAGGCCTTCTCAAATAATGATCATGTTAATAAGTCATAAATCAAAATAAAAAAACGAAAAAATTTCAACCATATTTCTTACAAGTTAGAGTTTAATTTTATCTTTTAATTCATCTGATTTAAAACGTTTTACAAGTAAGTCGAAATAGATGCCTACCCATTAAATTTTACATTGACTTTTTCTCCAATCCTACATTTTGTTAGGTTCTGTTCTAGGCATTGTTCGAGCGCTTGTTTAATTATTCCTTGCCGGTATCGAGTGGAAGAAATTGTTGGGATGCCCTTTAATTAAGCTTCGTCCGCCTTTATATACATTTTTAACAATGAAAATAGCATACAATCAATGTTAATATTTATCTAAATTGATGTAATTTGAAATATTTTTAACATAAAAAAAAAAGAATTAAATTAAAAGTAAAATAAAACATAATTAATTCAAAACACCCGTGCCGTAATTATTCACCGTAACATACAACTAATATTAAACAAGGCGAACGCGAACAGTTAAAGATATATTTACAGCCAAGCCACTACACTCCGAGTTATTATTTAAAGTAATTATTTAATTAACACGCCGTCGCAACCTCTTAAGCGAGTTGAGACAACAAGGAATTAAGTATGAGACTAATGTTAACACGCGTATACGTACCTATTGTTCCGTAGACCCCCCGTGATGGTATTTATGGAGGCAATACCCAAGTTTTGGCACACATACCGAAAACCTCTACTATAAACTTACCATAATATTTCAAACAGAATTTAATCATCTCTTTTGTGACGTACAATGCCGTTTTAATTATAAGCTAGAGGTGAGTGTTGAAGGTAAGCAAGCGATGGATTACGTATATGTTTGTTCATCGTGATAATTTAAGTGTAATAGTAGTGTGGTCCAACTATGACTGTTAACAATGTTACTCTTACCCCTCGCTTTAACGTCATTAGTTGTGCGAGATTTTGTACGAACGCATAATGTGTATTTGTTTTCATAATTCAATGTGTGCCATTTTCAGCCCTTTGTGTTGCGGATCCACTTAATCGGTGTGAGAAAATATTTTGACTTTGAATACTTTTTTTTTTTTAATTTATCGACGTAATACAGTTTTATGATGAGCGCAGATGCTGTGTATATTGATTTGCTATTTTGATACATGAAGGTATAGAAACTATATCATATTGAACTTTTTAGATGGTGCGCGAATCTCGTCATTTTGTGTTTATTTGTGTACGAGTATCTGTTATTATTTTTTAGAACATTACTGATTGAAAATCCTAAATCGCATTTAATTGCCGTGTTCAAGTTACAGTGCTGAATACATGAATTACTTATTCTTTTGTTTCACAGAAAGCTTAAACAATTGATAAACTCTACAAAATGTTGTAATAGGTACGTTTATTTTATTTAACATAACCTTAACATAAACCTTATGTAATAACTAACAATAAAGTAACATTGACTAGCCCGTTGGCGCAGTTTGTAGTGGCCCTGCTTTCTGTTCCGCGGGTTGCGGGTTCGATTCCCACCTGAGTCTAGGTGTAATATTTATATGAATTATTTCTATGTATATTTATAAAAAAAGCAACAAGTTGCAGCAAGCATTAAGCCGCTTACCATAGGAACAGACGACCGTGAGTGTATGTTATATGATATATTTATTTATTTTATATTTAATTTTATAATATTATATGCAAGTGTCTTTTTATTTACAAAATAATGAAACGAGGACCATACAGCCAACAAACGTTTAAAGCTAAAGCCAGCCGAAAAGATTTAAAATTCATTATTTTTAATTAACTAGCATATTGTAGGGTTTATGGAGGTATCAAAATTTTCTTAAGAGGTCTATAGGTCGTAAAGTGTTGAAATGATTACAAATTTTAAAACGAAATACCGTTGTATTGTTCTTTGCAGCTGACGCGGAGCAATGCTTTAGGGGTCGTTCTGCCCGAGAATGGGTGGGAAACTCTAAGTGTTAATATTCTAGTGGCGTTTGAGGGTTGCGTCATTAATGACTGTTTATGACGATTTTATTGTACCTATAGATTTACAAGAATATCTTGTTCCATATTTGAATTTTTTTTTACTGGTTTACATTTTTTAATTTATGTGAGAAGTTTCTATAGTTTTTTTTTTAAATATAAGCTAGTTCGAAATTTTCAACTTTTTAACCTACTTCCAAAGAGGAGGAGGTCCTTTATTCGATTGTTTTTTATTATGTATGTTACCTCACAACTTTTGACTGGGTGGACCGAATTAGATGATTTTTTTTCATTCGAAAGGTGTTATGTGACAAGTACTCTTCGAGATATATCTGATAATGCATATTTATTTGATTATTTTTTTATCGACCTACGTTGTATTCTACCGCATATCTTTTCACTGGGTGTACTAATTTTGATGATTCTTCTTCGATGTTAGCGAGTTGTTAGCGAGCAAACACAATTATTTAATTGAGCTGTAATTTTTTTAGGTATGTTATTATGGCCTTAAATTGCCGCGTTGGCGCAACGGTCACAGACATGGATTGTACTTGTTGCGTTGGCGGTTGCGGGTTCCATCCCCGCACATGACAAACTGTATTGGCCATACAGGTGTTTTCCGTGGTCTGGGTGTTTGTGCAGTCCTTGTGGGTCCCCCCACCATGCCACGGAGAGCAAGTTAAGCCGTCGGTCCCGGTTGTTATCATGTACACCTGATAGCGATCGTTACTCATAGTAGGGAATATATCTGTCAACCCACATTGGAGCAGCGTTGTGGATTAAGCTCTGATCAGGGAAAAAGGCCTATGCCCAGTAGTGGAATATTAGAGGCTGAAGCGGTATGGGTTTAAATTTATGCAAGGAGATTCTATACAAAAGTATTTTTTTTTTTATTATAAACTAGTTCGATATTTGACGTATTCTATTTTATAATATTTTAATAGGGTTATTTATAGTCTATTTAAATTATTGGATGAAATTTTTATACGGATGTTCCATGATATTTTTTCCTGATTCACTGGCATTTCAACACCTCGTGATTTTAATTAATTATGTTAAAGTGATTATTAATACTGATATCTTAATTAAATTTTAAATTAACGTCATAGTTTTAATTTGATATAAGGAGGTTCTATTATGTTTTTAATAAAAATATACTCGGTTTTAAAATAAATTTATTTAAATGATTTAAGGATTTTTATTCTATCAAGCAATATTGTATTAATAATTGTGTTTGCTCGCAAACGAAAAAAAAACCGACTTCAATTACATCGACAAGTAATACAACGTAGATCGACGAAAAAATAGTCAAGCAACTACGCGTTATCAAAGATTACTCAAAAAGTAGTTATCAGATCTCGATGAAATTTATTTGTTACCACATGATAAACATCAGCTTTCGATTAAATTAAAAATTATCAAAATCGGTACACCTAGTAAAAAGTTATTACGGATTTTCGAGAGTTTCCCTCGATTTCTCTGGGATTCCATCATCAGATCCTGGTTTCCTTATCATGGTACAGAACGAGGAATATCCCCTTTCTAACAAAAAAATAATTATCAAAATCGGTACATCCAGTAGAAAGTTATGCGGTATAATACAACGTAGGTCGACGAAAAACGCGTCAAGTAAAAACGCATTATTAGATATAACTCGAAAAGTAGTTGTTAGATCTCAAATAAATTTAAATGGGACCAATTGGCACACACCACCTTTCGATTAAAACAAAATTTGTCGAAATCGGTCTAACCGGTCAAAAGTTCTGATGTAACATACATAAAAAAAAAAAAAAAAAAATACAGTCGAATTGAGAACCTCCTCCTTTTTTGGAAGTCGGTTAAAAATGATTTTTGGCATAAATTGTTAAGTTGTTGTTAAGTTAACGCAAATAATTTTAATATAAAAAATATATTCATTGTTTCAATCGTCATAAATAACAATTTGCGTCTTGTCAGATACGATCAGATTTATTTGAATACACACGATATCAAATTCTCTTTAGTTCTTTATTCATAAAAAGTCTATTTACTAAAGTAAAAGTTACACTGTTTTATTAACCTCACATGTCATCTCTCAAGCAGTAATTAACCAGACTATAATTACATATTTGAATTAAAAACTTTTAAATATTACATAAAAAATCTATCAAAAAAAAAATTACTAACACTCACGAAAGAAACAAGAAAACGAATAATAAATTTCTATATAAACACCCTAAAATCCAATTTTGTCTTCCTTTATTCGAGCGCCATTCAGAGCGAAAACACAAACGGTCTACCGAGTCGCCGACATTAATCCACGAATCAGAAGGTTTGTTCGATCGAGTTTCCGTTTCATGCCACGTTCAGATACTCGGCGAGTATTGACGAAGATTCGCGAATGTACACATTTATATTTGTGTGTGTGAACACTTTACGAGTTAAAAGATCAGAATCAAAATCAAAAAAGGGTTCAAAAGCACGTTTAACGTGTCATTCTTGAATTAAAAATGTATTCCTTTTTAGTCACTTCGAACTTCTTGAAGTCACTATCGATTCGGAGTGGAAATTATTCAGAGTAGAATTGGCAAAAAACTGAGTGTAACTACTCAACTTTAACTTTTTCATTAACATCCATATATGTTTTTATTCACATCACATACATCAGCCTATCGCAGTCCACTACTGGACATAGGCCTCCACAATTTCGAGCCAAAAATGGCGTGAACTCATGTGTTTTGCCCGTAGTCACCACGTTGGGCAGGCGGGTTGGTGACCGCAGGGCTGGCTTTGTCGCACTGAACACGCTGCTGTCCATCTTCGGCCTGTGTATTTTAAAGCCAGTAGTTGGATGGTTATCTCGCCATCGGTTGGCTTTTAAAGTTCCAAGGTGGTAGTGGAACTGTGCCATCCCTTAATCACCTTACGACACTCACGGGAAGTGAGGAGGTGGCTATATTCTGTAATACCGTAACCACACAGCTTTTTTCATTAATATTAACCATTTAAGGAAAGTTTTACGGCCAAATAAATTTCAAACATATCACTTGGGAAAATTTTATGTAATCGGTCCTTAGATACACATATCCTAAGACAGTGAATTTCAAACTCATACATCCTCTTTGAAATAATTGAATGTGTGTAGACTGAAACTATAAGTATGCATAGCACAATTACTATAAGTCCAACGCCACAAGTCATCAAAATAATTCCAGTTATCGAATTCGAAATACCTAAACGAGGCATAATAATTTAACTCTCACTTACATTCGAACTATACTCAGCGTCGACCAGACATTTTAATAACAAAATAACTTCGAAACTCCGGCTCGTCAAATATAATGGAGAAGTTAGAAGTAATAAGACAAAATTTTATGCATAACAAGGGGAGATGGAGGGAGGCACTTGTCGGCCTAGACAGAAATGAAACGTCAAGCCTTATGAAGACGAACAACTTCTTAACAAATATAAATCTACTTTCATCCCGTTGCTTTTTATGCATTTAGGGATAACGCTAATTTACTGTTCTTTGTGGCTTGCACTGTGCACGATAATGTCTTTAATGTTTATTTATTTTTATTACTATTTTTCATAATAATTTTTTTTAGATAAAATTAGATTAGGATACTTTATGACTCTAAAAGTAGTAAAAATAGCGTCAGAGATTATAAATCTTGATTCAGTCTAAAAAGTGTCCTAATACTTACATATAGTGATTTTCTTATAATTTTATTAAAAAAAAAATATTGCTTATATTTTACCTTGGTTATTAATATTTCTTTAGCTTATAATACGAGACGAAACGTAAAATAAGGCCTAAATAGGATACTTTTATTTTATTTCCCAATCCGGTTTTATCTGCTTATCAAGCCCACATATTCCAAATATGCAATCTAATAGAGTTTTCAACCAAAACGTAATAAAACTTTTTTGAATATCGCAACGTATTCGCGTTGAGCGTGACAAATCGGCGGCGTGTCACGCTCCAATATCACAGCTGCATCAAAATTTACATATAGCGAAATATATTAAAATTCTGTCATCGTTTTCAAAATGGTAGACGTCGCCGCGTCATCTACACCGGGCGCATCGGTGATTAGCGGGGAGACAAGGAAAAAGGGCTGCCTGAGCAATAATTACGTTATATACCCTCCTCTGAATAATTATATGGATCGATTTAGGAAACCCCCGTTTTGAGCCGTTAATTAACCGGATAATTTTCATTTCGCCATCGTCTAAACCGAAATATGATTTGATTATTAATTTAAGTTATATTTCGATATTAATGTTATTTGTGTATAATAAAATTAATATACTACAAAAAGGTCTTGTGAATTTGTTTATATTATTATTTATTCATTTTTAACTATTATTTGTATCAAAAATATTTAAGTAATTCAATTTATATACATATACTAGCGGACCCAACAGAGTTATCCTGCCTGGAAAACAGCTACAAAAGATTGCTTACATACCGATAGCAACGCCACCTACCGGGTGCAATTGAGATATAAAAAATTACCCTATCTCTAAAGTTTTACCAAATTATAGATGCTTACAAAATTTGATATAAATTGGTTCAGTAATTTCGGAGTTTATCGTCCACATATATTGTGACACGAAATATATATATATATATATAGATTACACAAAAATAGTATAATGTCAGTGACTGTCTATTTCAGTTCGAACTCACGATAAATAAATATGAATACCGTATAACAGTTTAAATACGGAATAATATATTAGAACGATGATTGTATATTCCTACATAATCGATACTCGAAGCCCGTTTCGTTCAATGTAGACGTTTATCAATTACTTTTTGCGCTCACAAAAACCAATACGTTTATCGAAATAGTCAGAAACACACGGCGTACGACCGGTTTGTCATACACCGTCTCACAAGTCATAAAGCATTTTTTCCACTTCCTACTCAAAGCGTCGTAACGACTTAACATATGGTGAACTAAATTATGTTACCTACATCTAAACGACAGCAAAATAAAAATGTCCAAACATTTGTATACATTAAATAAATTTATCATCCCCGTTTCGTTTACGGTTCAAAAGGAAGCTGCCGTGCGCACATGGGGGCCGTCAAATCCCGAACGTATTATTTTTTTCTATATCATACTAATGCGACGAGATAACGAAGTTCGCGACACTGGGATGAATGTTCGCCCCGCGTGAAATCATATCCATTGTCACGTCTGCGAACTTTTCGATCGTACACGTGTATGTGGGCAGCGGGATACCTGTCAAAATATGACGAGCGCCGTCCGAGTACAGATGTCGCCATTGTCATCGAACTAATCTAATTATGCGTTGTCGAGCATGAAAGTGTTGTGTGCTATAGTTGATATTAACACATTTTCGTAACGAATTATTGGGTGTCTGTCAGTTTTGCGTAAGCCGTGACAGGAGAGTGGCAGCCGGGGTGACGATGGGCAGGTTAGGGTGCACGGGCATCGAAGCGTGGAGTGCACAGATTGCGTTCCCTAAGCCCTGTCGAACTGATCTCGCTCGAGAACAACTACATCGAATAATCTCATTCATAACTAAGACGATTACTTGATTTGCAAAATCAGTTTCAATCACTATCTCTATTCACAAGTCTAAAAGGTAATTAAGATTCACATACGTAATTGAAACAAAAAAAATACAATACAGAAAAGTAATTACAATAATTATGTTACAATAATTAAACATGGTTAACACAGCTGTAAGGCTCTAGATTTGAGCAGGATATTTTTTGCTGTGCCCAACCTCAGTCAATGACTGTATTATTCAATATTTATATTCTAATATATAAAATTCTCGTGTCATGGTGTTAAACATTGAACGCCTCCGAAACGGCTCGACCGATTTTAATAAAATTTTGTGGGCATATCGGGTAGGTCTGAGAATCGGCCAACATCTATTTTTCATACCCCTAAGTTATATGGGGGGGGGGGATTAAGCGGGTTAATAACATATATGGCAAAGAAACGTTTGCGGGGTCAGCTAGTACTATAATAATAATCTAGGCAGTAAAAAATATAGCCACCCTCTCTCTTCCCGTGGGTATCGTAAGAGAGGTATTGCAAGGAAAACACAGTTCCACTAGCACTTTGAAACTTAAAAAGTCGACCGATTGCGGGATAACTGCTGGCTTTGAAATACACAGGCCGAAGACAGGCAGCAGCGTCTTCGGTGTGACACTGCCAGCCCTGCGATCACCAACCCACACGTCAGTTCACGCCATTTTTGGCGCGAACTTGTCCCTATGTCCAGCTGTGGACTGCAATAGGCTGAAATGATTAATTGATGATGATTGAACGCTGATCAAAAAGCAATGTACGAACGAAACACCAATATTAACAGTTTTACATCAGGTTATATAATTGTATTTATGGAATAATTTTAATAATAATATATTCTAAAACAGAAGATAACTTATATTGATATTAAGTATTAAAAAAAAAAAAAAACTATCTCCAAGTATATCTGTATCTGTTTAATGTAATTATTTTTTTCTATAAAAAGTTAAACACAATTATAATGCATACCTCATGTTTTTATAGCGCTATTTAAATATAATTCACGTACTTAATTATGAATAATAATACAATAGAAAAAATAATAATTACACGATAATATTTGAATAGCTAAGTAGTACAGTGTTAATTGAAAACATTACATAGGTTTTATGTTTCGACGTCGAAATCTTTTATTCATATTTTAAGTAGGCCCGAATCTATTTTTGAATACATATTATAATTAATTTCATTTAGTAACTGGACAGGGTAGAAGTGTAGCGTTAATTGAACGTAGTCTGCTATTCGCTATGTTCTATATAATACGATTTGAGTGTTCCGTTATTGAATAAATTTGTTTTTTTTTATTTTATTTTATTTAACAACACAATAAGCAAAAGATTGAGATGTATTACAGGCTATAGTTTATTTAATGATATGCTTTCCTGTGAATAAATTATTATTAAATCGAAAAATGTTTAATTATAAAATTTTCTTACGGACACAGCGATAAATAGAATACAAATAAATTAACGTAATTAAACCATACTAATCTAGTTAATGACACAAAACGTTCAAAACTATGTATCACAATAGATGATAGATGATAGATGTTATCTTAAATTAATTAATAATACGTCATGAGATGTACACAAATTAAATATTAACAAAAATAATATGTTATTATAATTATTTGAGAACAAATGCAATTGATATTAAATTTATTAGATAATACTGTCAAAGTACGGATACATTATATAAATAACTTAAGTAATTTCATATAAATAACTTAATAATAATTTAATAATGGCTCTAATAGTCGAGATTATTGTGTCTCTACGTATTAACGCTTGTAAGCCAAATTGACGAACGCCACTACATTATAAGTAGCCCTGAGTCGAACGCCCTCACTCTAAAGTAGAGCAAAAATATAAAAGAGATTTGTTACAAAGTTTAAAAGTGAGTAAAAGTGTCTATTTAATTATTTATTATAAATTAAGGTGACATAAATGCTATGGGCATTACTGCTACAGACAGTACTTTATACGTATTTTACGGACAAAAGCGTCTTCTAAAAATTAAAGACGAAAATCTTGATGTTTTTTTTTTATGAAAGTAGGCTTCAAGTGATATTTATTATTTTCAACGGACTTAAAACCTGAGTAGGTTATGAATACGACTGTATTTTTTTATATGTGTTATCTCAGATTTTTTTTACCGGGTGAACCGATTTTGATGATTGTTTC
Source organism: Melitaea cinxia (assembly GCF_905220565.1). Lineage (NCBI taxonomy): Eukaryota > Metazoa > Arthropoda > Insecta > Lepidoptera > Nymphalidae > Melitaea > Melitaea cinxia. Next base: position 20,560,815 of record NC_059424.1, on the reverse strand, counting down.
TTTTATCGAAACATGGTTATTCATCATGTAGTTTCATTTTAATCTGATCGAGATCTGATGTGAGTTATTTCTAATAATGCGGATATATTTGAAAAAATTTTCGTTTACTCACGTTGTATTTCCTGTCGATGTAATTGAAGTCGATTTTTTTAACACAATTATTTGTAATCACTTGCATCACCAGAGAAGTTTTGACGAGTGAATGAGGTAGAGTGGGAGAAATTAGAATAAGAAAAATAAAATAGTCTCTCACTCGCTACAATACGTAGCCATAGAAGCTACGTCAAACTGATTCAGAGTTAGGTGTCATCTCGATATCAACTATCATCTAGATTATTCTGTATAACACTTGCCAAATTTACGGGTACTCCTCAATTGTGCAGTCAACGTCAACTGCTTAAAAAATACATGAGGACATGGTGTAGCTCAAATTTTGCCTAGATAAAACATCCATGACATATATTATACTATGATCAGCAATTTATCAATAAAGACCAATACACTTAAACGTTACCGAATACATTTTATCTTATATCGAAACCGCGACAGTGATATCCAGTTCATTCCCAGTCCTCCCTACGCAGAGATACAGGCTACTTAGTAAAATTAGAGGGTTGGGGAGATGTGTCACACAAAAGTTATTTAGATGTTTACGTGTGCATTGTGCCATTAAATAGGCAACGAATCGTTGCGGGGGGTGCCGCCGACCCTGGACAATGAGATCAACACCCGGCCCACCCGGCTCTAATATGATTACCTTCTTTAATGCCAATCTCGGCTGGCAACTTTTAAACTTTTTTTGCGTCACTTGTTTGCATAGGACTCGGCAAACAGCGAAGTGTTACTTCAAATATAATCAGTGCGCATCGCAAACATTAAGTTCCAAAATGGATCATTACCGAAGTTTTGACAGATAAACGGTCATTACAATTCGTCTTTATCATATATTACAATTTGTCTCCTAATGCACTATCTCGATCTGAAATCAATCACTCGAACACTAGACGGTCGCGTCGCTGTCTCAGTACGTGTGTATGAGAATCGAAGTTGTAAGCCATAACACTCTCAATCTGGTCTCGGTAGGTGCGAATATTGTGTGCACACAGCCACCGGCTTATCACCAAAACTTGCACGGATGTCTACAGAGGCCATGTTGCCGGGACGACGACCTAATGCTAAGATAATGCTCAGACAGCGGAGTTAATTACAAGCACAGCACCACATTCAGGCGTTCGGGCCCTCACATGCTCCCCCGGGACTTCCGGCCCCCTCAGACACCCTCGCGCAGACTTAATCATTCACTCCTAATGGAAATCCATCCGATGTATATCGTACGCTAAAATACGCATAAAATTTAAATGACCCACTCGGCGAATAAAAAATAAATAAAATCAGAAATCGCTCGTCGAAATGTCCTACGTCGAACAATAGAGAAGCCACCAACGCAGTATCTCGTTCCCTGCAGCGTATCGTGAATAGAATAATGCGTGAGTATACACAACCGGTGCGAGTGTCATCGATCAATGTACTCAGAAATGTTTCATTAGTAAACATTAAGATGTTTGCTTAAATGTCCAAATGTTCTCCGTTGCGATGCGGCCGAGTTCCGCGAAGTGTGTCCGAGCATCTAATATCGGTCGGGAGTGGTCGACAATACTCGACAATGGTCGTGAAGGATGCTTTCTGACCACGCGGGAGGTGCTTTAGAGGTGGCGAGAATCACAAATGCAATTTGAACATTCATACGTTCAATTTAATTTCTAAATGCGCATCCCATTGTATCAACGAATAAATCACGCTCGGCCAGAAAGTGACGGCGAGTGAGACGTCACTGGTTGCAGAACGTATATCATATTTTTTTGGGTGATGTCGTAAATGATTTGTTTACTTGTTTCCTGTGTAACGTTTGTTCGTGATTGTGGGAGGATTCGATATTTGTTGACGAATTACTTTGTATACTAACTGTATTTGTGTCACAATATTATTATTTGCTTACCTCTTCAAATTGTAAGTGGTTAGTTTTAATTGAAATTGTAAAAAATTAGGTAAAAAATAATAATAATTGGAAGTTGATTGACGGAATTAATTTTTTTATAAATATTTTTAATATCGTTGAAAGCAATTAATAATTTGAACAATTGGAAAAAAATGATTGGTAAAATATGGCTAATGAAAAACAAAACTATTAATTGGTTAGGTAGTAGACTAACAATTTTTTATATAATTTGTTAATAAATGTTAACTTGATTTTAATTATTCTAATCGAAATAACACATACTCTCTGAGCACAATAAGAATTTTTAATGACATTTTTTTTTTGTTCCTCAAAATACCAGGTAGGTAGATGTTTAAGCGGTCTTAACTGTCCCTTTTTTTGGGTCGGACATGTTGTTTGCATATTTATACATACTCCGTTTTTAGCATTGAGAGAAAAAAAAACAACTGTTTACTTAACATATACGAATATGTTAAAATGATTTAATATCACTAAAAACTGAAGGTACTTTACAATTTTATTGTTTTCGTAATGATCTTTTAGGACTTGAAAAAAACATAACACTAAAATAAACTTAAACAAACGATAGTTATAATAAAAAATAATAGTAAAGTTTTGAGGTTGTAAATAACGCATTCCAGTAACAAAAACAAACAATTTAGCAAATAAACCTTGTCCATTCGAGATTTTATCTCATCTAGACCCGACACCCGTGTACGCATCTAAAATAATTCGTCTCAAATAAAATCCTTCCTCTGTTGTAGTCTTATGATGTATATTCAACACTGTTTTATAACCGTTTGAAAGACTGCTCAATTATGAGTATTATAATAATACTTGTAACGCCTTAATAAAAAAATGATGTCTCATGACTTTGGTTATTGTTGCTATAATTTTTTAAAAGGCGCTCGTAAGCGCGCTCTACGTAGAAACTGACTGGGAATATTATGAATTTTTCTCTTTTTACGAAGTGTTATAGAAAAGAGTTGTGCGTTTGTTATTGTTTAATATTAATGGTTAGTTTTAAATAAACGCAATATACACTGAACTATATTAAGGATCATATTTTATTATTAGGCTACTTTTATTTCAATTTTTTTTATAACTACTAACTGAACAATAACTATTTTGTTAAATTCCACACGGATGAAGTCACGGGCACAGCTAGTAATTAATAAACTATTAAGATAAAGGCTAATAAAATGTATTTGTGATTGATAGGACCGATAATATTACTTTTATGTTTTTGTTAATCGCAAAAAAAAATGTCTCTAACAGGTAAAAAAAGATATACATTTCGCCCTTAACTGACTCTTACTGCAGTTTTAAGTCAACAGCTATCGATCAATCTTTTTTTCTGAACGATCCACTGCAGATGCAGTGACCGAGTCTCTACACTGAGCTGTTCGATTCCCGCTTATGGTAAACATTTGTAAATATCTTTAGGTTCTATAGACGTGTTTGGATATTTGTTTGTTATTTACAATATCAATTTACGTAAATAAGTAAAATAAAATAAAAAATTAGCCGGAATAAACAGACAGACAAAAATTATAAAAAAGTTACTTTGGTATATTTAGCGTGTAAACATAGATATTCATTAAGTAAAAAGCGAGTATTTTAATATTACAAACAGACACTCTAATTTTATTTATTTGTATTATTAATATTGTATTTTATTTTATTTTTGTTTTTTTTATTTATTTATTTACGTTACGTAGACATAGTTGTCCCACGACTGTCTTAAATACGAGTTAAACATTTTTATATATGCCGTGAAGCAATCATGATAATGTTAAAAAGTGAAGTACCTATAGTTATGCCTCAATAATAATTCATTGTCTCGTTATAACTGATTAACCCACTAAATTAAAAACATACTAAAAGTAGAGTAGAGTATGTAGTGTCTCTACGAAGCGTCCTTAATGACTTACATCATAATTGGTATAGATTAGTTGTACCCCGCGGTTTTAACTGCTACTTCTCAATGACTTATCATATTGACACAAAATTGAAGACACTTCCAGTGGAATATAATAGGTAATACTCAAAAACTAAACCTCGATACGTCATCGATGACGTGTTACACGTTATTGTCATATAGATTCACACATTAATAATATAAATGAGAGATTCGAATGCTTGTTCTGTGTTAATTTCAGTCGATGGTTATCAATATTAGTTTGTTTACAACTTTAAGGAAATGAGTAAATGACTTAAATGTTAATTAACGATATCGTTTTTTTTTTTTTTTAACTTGGGGAGGCCTATGTCCGGCTGTGGACTGTGACAGGCTAAAGTGTGTGTGTGTGTGTGTGTGTGTGTGTGTGTGTGTGTATATATACGTGACATTTTTAGTTATTTTGACATGTAATGTAATGTGTTATGTAAGATAACTTAGGATAAGACTGGTTTGACATGCTTATTGGTTAACCAACCCATTATTGGTACAATTATTGGTAACGTTTTGTTTTTCTTATAATATATTTTAAGAGGGTATTTTAAGAGTTTCACGAAATCAAAAGTTAGTATATCATTCTCGTCTCGGCGTTCGGACGAGGCAGTCGCGTTGTTATTGTTTAGTGCGAGTGTAGTGAGTGCGCAGTTATTTAAGTACGTGTTAATACTTCGCCGAGCGGGCTTGTCAGCCCCAGCCGGCTGCTTGTTGATGCGTAATGGAAGAAATTATTTTTCAACAAGAGAGTGAGGATGAACCTGGTCTTACTGTGAACTCGGGTTATAATGAATGTGAGATGAGAGAATCAGCGGCAATACTACAAGAGGAGATACACGACTGGGAGAGTATTCAAGAGGATGGAATGATGGAAAAACAGGAACCGAATAAGAAGCAGCACAGTATTTACAAGAGAGATAGAGAAGAAGAGGAATGGATTGTAATCAAGAAAAAGGAGAAAAAACTTAAAAAAGGGGAAATTATCGAAATATACATTTCATCGAATGAAAAAATGCCCAAGCAATTCGCAATAGCTAAATTGTTTAGAGAAGAAGGCATTTTGGAGGTAGAAAAGGTCAGATACATTAATCCATATAAAATTCGTGTTGACGTTACGAATGGATGCACTGCAGAAAAACTCGAAAAATGCAAAGAATTTATTGACAGGGGGTGGAGAATACAGAGGGCTATGGAGGTGAATTTCTCTTATGGGGTGATAAAGGATGTAGACATAGAACTGACGGAGGAAGATATACTAAAAAGCATAAAGTGCTCAGAATTTGCTCAACTTGAGTCTGTTCACAGGCTTAAGAGAAGGGAAGAGGGAAACGGTTGGCAACCTAGTGAGGCAGTGCGATTATGTTTTAAAGGCTCATTTCGTCCTCCGTACGTGTATGTGGATCAGTTGCGCTTACACGTTGCACCATACGTATTCCCGGTGACACAGTGCTCCCGTTGTTGGAGGTTTGGTCACACAGTTAAGAAATGCCCATTCGGAAAAGTAGTGTGTCCAAAATGTTGTGGCAATCACGCAAATTGTGACACAGTTAATTTCAAATGTATTAATTGTGAGGGGCAACATATGGCACTTGTCAAAACTTGTCCTGTATTTCAAAAAGAAAAAAAATTAAGAGAGCTAATGGCAGAATTTAATTGTACGTATCGTCGTGCTTTGACGTTGTATGTACACCCCAACGAAAACCATGAGATTCCGGAACCAAATGTAGATGCTATTCCTAATATAGAAATAAAAACCGAGACACCATCCTTTGCACAGATTGTGACACGTGCAACTATCCATAATAGCTCAAATACCAATCCTCGTCGCATAGCTGTTAAAAAGAAGAGAGAAAAGTCAGAGACAGATTGGTCTGACTTTGAGATTCCATCAACTCAAGAAGAGAGCGCGAAGGCAATGGACCCAAAGGATGAAGCAGAAAAAAACGTTAAATGGAGTGAGTTGTTACAAAGGTTACAAGATATAATACTTTTAAAGGGAGTTACGATGCAGTCAAAGATTCATAGTTTAATAAAGTGTTGTGTGGAATGGGTAATTTTAGTTGTTGTAGAAAATATATCGGACTGGCCTATACTTAAAGCAATTTTAAATTATTTTTGTCAAAAATAGATTTTCAACGTAAACTAATCGAGCTCAATATATTACAATGGAACGCACAAAGTGTCCGTCCGAAGTTACCTAGCCTTGAACCTCTGTTATATCGAGAAAAGATCCACATTGCTGCACTCTGTGAAACGTGGCTTGTTCCAGGTAGTCACTTTAAAATAAGTAATTACAATATTTACCGTAAAGATAGGTTTGATTCATACGGCGGTGTAGCCATCTTAGCCCACCGCTCAATTAAGGCCAATATATATAATTTTGATAGTATAAATCCGGGTATAGAAATGCTTACAATTAAAGTTTTCAATTGCGAACATATTGAATATATCACAGCAGTATATTGTGCACCGAACGTCAATACAAATCTAGCAGACTGGGAGCATATTTTCGGACACCTGGGGAAGAAATCTTTAATTATCGGTGACTTTAATGGTCATCACGTTAATTGGTGTTTTAAAACTGACACCCGGGGTTCTCAAATTCACGATGCCCTACTGGACAGTAAATACGTTTTTTTAAATGATTACCAATGCCCAACACGAATTAAGTTGGTAAACAACCAGCTTCAAAAATCGTCACCGGATATAACGTTAGTTTCTACTGATATAGCTTTGCGTTTTACCTGGCAGACTATTAACGAAACGTTAGGCAGCGATCATGTGTTTATAAAGTTGTCGACACACATAGAAGAAAATATCGATTTTATTTCAAGGCAGCGTAATTATAAAAAAGCTAACTGGTGTTTATATAAAGAGCTGCTTCGTGGTTTATTTAAAAAATTCTCATGTGGAATAAGTCACCCCCAAAAATTGTATGACCAATTTGTTCAGACTATCAACACGGCTGCGGATCGAAGTATACCATATATTAAAATGAATTGTAATCCCCATTGTAAGTTTTCGCCAAAACCATATTGGCAATCGGATCTGTCTAAATACATTGCTGAAAGACGATTAGCCCTTTCGACTTTCAGACGCAATCCAACACCCGCTAATTACTCATTACTAAAACTTAAAATACGTGACACACAGAGACTAATACGACAAGCACAAAATAAATCATGGCATGAATTTTGTACTTCAATAGATAATAGAATTAGTCAAAGTGAATTGTGGCGAAAAGTTAGGTGGTTAAAAGGTCATAAAAGTGCTAAGCCTCATTTTAGTGCAGATGAGATCAGGAAATGGTTGCATAGTTTGACTCCCGATTACGTAAACCCTTGTGATCCTACTTTTCAGAATCATAAAACGACTTTGGGGATTCCTATTACACTCCAAGAGTTAGATTGTTGCTTAAAACATAAAGATACAACACCCGGCGGTGACAATATTTCATATTCGATGTTGTTACATTTACCTGATAATGGGAAATCAATATTACTTAATTTATATAATACAATACTAGTGTTGGGACATGTACCCACACAATGGCGCGAGACTATTATAGCCCCTATACCTAAACCTGGAAGCGACCCCCATTTATTAAAATCCCTTCGACCCATATCTATGATTTCTTGCATTTGTAAAACTTTCCACAACATATTACTTAAACGGTTAGAATGGTATGCCGAGAGAAATAATCTATTCTCGTGCTATACCACAGGCTTTAGGCGATGCCGCTCGACAATAGATAACTTGGCGACTTTAGTGTCAACAATACAAACCGGTTTTATACAGAATAAAATGTGCATCGGGGTATTTATAGATATCAAGAATGCCTATAATAATGTTGACGTTTTAAGTTTAATTAAAATTATGCAACAATTGGGAGTTGATGCTAGAATATGTAAATATCTTTGGAATTTTTTAAAGGAACGATTTTTAAAAATTCGGTCAGAGTTACACGTTGACTATTATCGAAGTACAGGTCGCGGTTTGGCACAGGGTGACCCGCTATCCCCCTTCCTTTTTAACATTGTTACGATAAGTATCTGCAAAAATATCAAAAATGTTTTTATTTCGCAATATGCCGATGACTTTGTAATGTACACAGTTTGTAATAACATTAATGAAGGTAAAAATGATCTACAGATAGCCTTAAACAACTTTGAAAAGTTAATTGCCAATATCGGTTTGGAAATTTCACCTATAAAAAGTAAAGTTTGTATTTTTAAAAAGGGCTTTATTAGAAATATCAATTGTGATTTAGTAGTGGGTAATTCCGCGTTACAAATTGTTGATCGAGTGAAATACCTAGGGGTATGGGTTGACAGATCATTGCGCTGGGTTAAACACATTAATGAAATAAAAGATAAATGCTTAAAATTTATTAATATGTTTAAGGTTTTGGCCGGAATGAGCTGGGGTGTACATCCTATAATTTTGAGACGTATTTACATTTCTATGATTCGCAGTAAACTTGATTACGCTAGCATGTTATATGGAGATAGTTGTAAAACACACCTCGTGAAGTTAGATAAGATTCAGAACCACTGTATGCGCATTATCGGTGGATTCATAAAAAGTACGACGATACATGTCATGGAGTCGGAACTACATCTACAACCGCTACACATTCGTAGGTACTTTCTTGCGGGTAAATACTGGTTAAAATGTAAATCTTTTTCTGGTCATATAGTTATTAAATTACTCGAGGTATTAAATACGTTTCGATCGCATATTTATTGGAGACGACGTAACCACCCCTTACTGCTTTTGGTTCATGATTATCTTAAAGACATTCCTATTCACTCGAGTCATATACTGGAGATGTTCTCTTTGTGTACATGGGTTAGCTATGTGGATCTTTCTTCGACACTGTATCTTGACATTAATTGTATAAATAAAGCCAAACATCAATATAACACTTTAAAGTTGAGACAACTTTGTGAAAATCATGTAAATAATTATTATGGTGACTTTTATCAGGTGTATACGGATGGTTCAAAAGATAAAGACATGAATAGCGGTGTTGCATTGTTTGATCCACAAACAAATGGCTGTGTTCAACTAAGTATTAGTCAGAATGTGTCCATCATGTCTGCCGAGCTTATAGCTATTGCAGAGGCTATCTCTTACATTAAATCATTACGGTCAGGTAAATATGTAATTATGACAGATTCTAAAAGTGCTCTTTATCATTTAGCTCGGTGCACCTCGACTTTTCGATGTAGCCCAGTAGCATATGATATAATAAAAGACCTTTATACATTAAGTAACAGTGATAAAATTATAAAAATTCAATGGATACCGTCTCACATTGGCATATTTGGAAATGAGGAAGCTGATAGACTTGCAAAGAGTGCTATAAACGACGGCGAACCTTTTACTTTACTACCTCTGTTTTCTGATTGTTTGCACATTGTTAAAAGCAAATGTTCAGACATGTGGAATGTATACTTTGATGAGAGATCTTTGACTAAGGGTATCTGGTATAAGACCATTCAACCTTACATAGCTAAGTCACCGTGGTTTGTTGAATCCACATTATCCAGATCAGACATTGTAACCGCCCTACGTCTTCGATCCGGACACATCCCTCTAAACGGATTTTTGTATCTAATTGGTAAAATAAATTCGCCAAATTGCACCGAATGTAATTTAAAAGAAGACGTATATCACGTTATGGTTGAATGTGTTCGGAACGAAGTTGAAAGATCAGTTTTGCAAGTGGATTTGTATGAGGTTGGCAAGTGTAACTGTATTCTGGCTTACCCGCTATCTGAGGAAGCCAGAATGCTGTATAAAATTGTGAAAGTAGCTCTTAAGCGTAGATAGTATTGAATATTTTGTAAGACCTATGAGGGTGGCATCGTCAGACTGACGAAACCCTCCATAAATAATAAAGAAAAAAAAAAAAAAAAAAGAAAAAAGTTAGTATATAATTTCTAAAATTATTTAACTTAATTGTGGATTTTTTTTTAATTCTCATATTAACGGTACTAAATATTGATCAATATTTTGGTCCGAATGCTAATGTTTAAGTTGTAAATTAAATGAATAAAATGAGGAACATTATTTCAAAGATTGTAATTAAAAAATCACAGCTCTTAATTAGGGTTGGAGTGAAGGGCAATCTTTTATAAGGGAGTTATATTAACTATCACTTATTAAGTGATAAAACTAAGAAAAAATAGAATAACGTTATATCTTTGTTTTATTCTTATTAGTAAAATTATTATCAAGTCAAATCAAAATTTATAAACTTATTCTAAATATTGACATATATTCTTAGGGGATAAAATGAAATAAAACACTATTATAACACACCTACTTAGATTATACAGATATACATAGAAATATGTCGGCTTATCTGTACAAAAAGACTCCACCACGAAATCTGTCCGGTTTGGATGTGTCAGTCCTTGTTAGTCTTGTGCATCAGAGAGCACGTTAAGCTGTATCATCATCATCATTTCAGACTATCACAGTCCACTGTATGTTGTTATCATAAATAACTGATAGTGATAGTTACTCAAAATAAGGAATATATGCGCCAACCAGCAGTGGAGTAGCAAGGTGGATTAAGCTCCAATCCTTCTCCTACACGACGGAAGAGGCCTATGTCAGGCCTATGAGAGTATGTGTATGTATCACACTATATGTATCTCAAAACTTTTTTTGGGACTTTTATTTCAAAATTTTAGAATATTATACATATTTACAATTCACAAATTAGGAACTAAATATTAACTGATAGTTACGGCATAAATCATGTCCGCGTGGAATGGCGCCAAGAATGCTGGCAGTATATCCCCGTTGAATCGCTATGCTGATTCTGGGCAAAAAATGCACCTAAAAAAAATCTTAAAACTATGTTCAACAATGTTGCAGTGAACAATAAGCATAAATATTTTAGACATACATATAATCAATTTTACGCGACCAAAACTTTGTATACAAACTGTTAACTCAATAAATTTAAATCCATCAACGCAAAACTAACAATATCAACGAACCAAATTCAATATTCCATAAGCTCCAGTATCTATCGAAAATACGTATTCTACGTTTTTCTGTTTTAATTTCCGAAGTGTTTATTAGAATTGACAGCGGCTGAATTGTCGGAAATTGTATCGATTTACTTATGGCAGTTTTATATTGATTAAAAATTTAAAACTTTTGTTATTAGAGTTTGCTAACTATTTCGACGCGCCAATTTATTTATTTTTATAATATTAGTGTAGAAACATAGATATAAATACACTAGATACATTACCTAAGTTTGTAATGTACATAATGTTAAGATGTAGGAATTTTTAAATCGTTTCTTGTTTTGCTACATTGACCGTTTTTTTTTAGAAGTAAATCTCCTTTACGCACGCTTGACTTGTGGAGTGAGCTGGTGAATGCGTGACGAGAGCGTTGCGAAAAGTGTGATTGGGCGAGGTGAACAAAAGTTTAGAGGAAGATATAAGTTAGTGAAGATAGAAAGGGAGAGAGATACGATTCGTGAGTTTTACTTCTGTCGTTTGGTCTAAAGCACATTCGTTTTTTATGTGTTTGTAAGTTTGTTGTTGATAATGTAGATTATTTTGTCACTTTTGTTTTAGTATTTAATCACCTTTTGGTAAAACTAATATTTTCATTTCATTTAATACACATGTATCCATATTTATACATCTATATTAAAAATATATTTCAATATTATAAAGAAGATAGAGCTCATTTTGACACGCATGCATTTACGCGTCTGTATTAGCTTACTTTTATGTATGACAATATCTACCATGTGTTGCGGTTATGTTTGAATTGAGTTTAAATTACTTCCATCTAGTACGAAAATTATTTGAAAACGGGATATTTACACGGGATATATACACGCAGCAAACGTGTTAGAAACGAGGTAGTCCGGTATGGACACAGCTAAAGCCGTCAACATCTACCCGCAAACTTCAGTCTCGTGATCAAGACATTCGAAGTCAATGTCGAAATATCGAGTTCCGCAAAACTAAAATAATAAACATGTATATAAACATCGAATAATTTTTGTAATAGAAGTTACCATGTTAATCTATAATCTTCCATCTAGGTTTTGTAGCGTGAATTTTCGTTGTTTCGTTTCTTCGGAACTCTCCTAATCTTTTGTCATTGAATATCTACTAATAGTGTTTGGTAATTGTCGACGCTGACGAAACTTTAATAATTGTGTTTGCTTAAAAATGAAAAAAGACTGACTTCAATTACATCGACAAGTTCAAAGATTTAGACGAAAAAATAGTCAAGTAAATACGCAATACAGCTCAAAAAGTACTCTTCAGGTCTCAATTAAATTTAAATGGGGCCATACATACATAAATATGACAAACATAAGCTTTCAATTCATAAAATAACCATCAGTACACACTGTAAAAAGTGTTGAGGTAACACACACAAAAAATACATTCGAATTGAGAACCTCCTCCAATATCGAAATCGGTTAAAAACTTTTCAAATTAATGTACTCTAATAAAATGTCAATAGCAATGACGTCACCAACATTTCAAATTGGTCGACTAGCTGTCAAATTTAAAAATAAATTCTGTTCAATAACTTTTGTCTTATCCGTTACTTTGAGTTTGAATCACATAAACAAACAACACTTTAAACAATCGACATACCAAACAAATATATTGCTTTGTAAAACAATAAATCATATCGTTCGAACATTCCACGGATACGAGACATTCTTACACGGATTCCTGGGAATAATTATTATAATATATTTGTAATCATTAATCTTTTATAAAATTATAATTTATTAACGAAACTGCGGGATATTGATAATGACACGAACCGATTACTATAAATGTAGGAAATGATTTTCTTGATTATTCCATCACTTCAGCCTGTCGCAGTCCACTGCTGGACATAGGTATCCACAACTTCACGCCTATAAAACAGCGTAAACTCATGTGTTTTGCCCATGGTCACCACGCTGGGCAGGTGGGTTGGTGACCGCAGGGCTGGCTTTGTCGTACAGAAGACGCTGCTGCTCGTCTTCGGCCAGTGTATTTCAAAGCCAGCAGTTGGATGATTATCCCGCCATCGGTCGGCTTTTTAAGTTCCAAGGTGGTAGTGGAACTGTGTTTTCCCATAGTCGTCTCTTACGACACCCACGGGAAGAGAGAGGGTGGCTATATTATTTACTGCCTAGATTATTATAATAGTAAATAAATATTGACTAATACAGTCATTGACTGAGGTAGGGCACGGCAGAAAGTATTTTGCTCAAATCTGGAGCAGCCCGACTGGGAAAGGACCTCGGCCTTATAGAAGATCACAGCGGATGCGGCGATGGATTAACGGTTTTATGAATGAAATTATTTAGAATTATTTGCAAAGTTATGATTTAAAAGCACTTAAATAAACATTACTTAATTTTTTTTTTATAATAACTATTACCCACCGTGCCTCGGAGAGCACGTTAAGCCGTCAGTCCCGTTTGTTGTCATTTACACCTGATAGCGATCGTTACTCATAGCAGGGAATATATCCGCCAACCCGCTTTAGAGCAGCGTGGTAGATTAAGTTCTGATCCTTCTCCTACATGGGGAAAGAGGCCTTTGCCCAGAAGTGCGATATTACGGATTGAAGCGACGCGAGGTTTATAGTCTATAAAAATCATGCTGACGAAAGCAGAAGAATATTATAAAGCGGTATAAACTAGCCCTTACCGGTTTCTGTGTTACATATAACATCATTTAAATATTAATTAAAATATATATTTATGTCGTCTTTGAGTATATTTTGATATGAACTACATATTCATTATTAAGTAAATTGAATTAAAATAAAAGTTAAAGTTGCATCAAAAATAGATAACAAACAACTGGCAATATCGCTTTCTACGAGTATATGTTTGTCATTGCAACAACAACACAATATAAGGCAGCGTGTTCAAGTCAAACAAGATCACCCTCAGCGCGTGGCGGAGCTTACGAATTTTCATTTGAAAGCGTTGCTCAGTTTTATGAATTACGCTCAATTGAAAAGGGCCTTTATATCTTTATATTGGGACTCGTGGGAGAGAGTCGTAGCTTTAATTCGTCCCTTAATCGCATTAGTGTGGCCGTATCTTAACGTTATCATTATTTTGCAGATTTTTAATGGAACATTTGTAAAGTTGTTTGACGCGTCTGCGTTTGTGATAAACACGTTTGATGCATATTACGTTTTTTTATATTTTGTTTCATAATTAATTTTTTTTTGATTGATCGTTTGTTAGCGAAAATAAAAATATACTGTTTTTTTTATAGTTTGCAACATTTTTGTTTTATTCTAATTCTTCACTAACGGTTATGTCGTAATTACTATGTACGTATATTATATATCTATGGATCGAAGAACTTATGTATAAAAAGTTTAAAAATAATCTCACTAGTTCTTCCGACTTTAGTACCAGGTTAAAAGAAGTCACCTGTTCATTAGAAACTATTTTTAATATTCTTTTTTAGCTCCACTTCTCAAAGGTTTCTAGTATGTGTATCTAGTATGTGTGTATGTGTATGTTATAGAGAGTAGAGTGAGAAGGAGAGAAATATTTAAATACAATAGGATAGTCGAAGACTATGCGTAAGCTTTTTTAATCTGTGTCATATCTCTTTCTGGCATCAAATTTAATATTAAATCAATTCCGCTAGCGATCCCCACTGAATATAAAATAAAGACAGTGACTTACAAACGAACTAACACATACAAACATTGTATAAACACTTATACACGATTTCCTATTACATATTAGAGTTACGCACACCTTCACAAAAGCTTCAGTAAAATAAGTTCTTGTGAATTCCTTTTTTGAAAAAAATTCAAATCATTTTAAAGTTTTTGATTTATAATTCATAAACAATTTGTCAACGTGTGTGAATTTATAATTTCATTATAAATGTTGTAAGTCAATACACAGAGAAAGATTTTCCGTAAAAACTTTATACTTAAGTATAAGAATAGTATTGTCATATCAACAAGGTGAAGTTCAATTACTGTCACTATCTTGCACATTCTGAAATCACTTTAAAGGCATTTGAGGCAATAACATAAAACATTTATCAATTTTGACTTTTGAAAAGAGGAAGTGAGTTTAAAATTGTTAAAGTAAAAATACATTTAAGACTATTTCTTGTATGTCATAATCGGTTGATGCCATTTCTGTAATAAAATGACAATATCGAAACGCATCCGCGGCTCGACGGACCACCGGCCGGGTATTGTCCGATTTGTTCCCATTTCCATGAATTTTGATTATTCGAACATTTTTTTTTTCATCCTTTTTTCACGCATACTCTTGATTTATACCACGCCATTAGGTTATGTAAGTAAGCAATGTCTGAGACCGCTCTACGGGGTGTCCGATCTCGCTAGATAGCAACAACACATGTTGTCAACTTGTACGTATTCATTCAAATTAATACATTAGTAATAAAAATAATATTGTGTCCGAGGTGTCGCTTATACACTGATCTGTTTTTTTTTTTAATTTATTTAACATGTGATGAAATTTGATATTTAGTTCGGTAGTGAGATGTCAATTTGATTTAACATTATATTTATGTAAATATTAAATTTACTATTTTTATTTTTATGTTAGATATTTTTCTTTGCTATAGAGAGATTTTTTGTGATATAAGGAATGTAATGTGTTTACAGTAGAAATAAATTTAAACCAATTTCATTTTTTCATTTATTTTTTTCCTTAGTAACTTTTTCGTTATCACAGAATTAAATACAATATCAAATAAAATTCTATATCATATCAAAACCAAAAAAAAAATGAACCAACTTACAAATATTATAATAAAAATTTACAACGCTCGCGAAACGCTAAGTCATCGTAAAACATATAAACAAACAAATACAACAAACAAAGCACACTTGTCACCCATAAGCTTTTTGTTCGAATCTCTCTGTTTTTGTCCGAGTCGATGAAGGGAGGATCGCGCCGGGGGTCCGACCCCCCGCGGCACAGCTCACAAAACTCCGTGATTCAGAAAGACAAAAAGGAAAAATTACTGTACGATCCTAAAGTACAACTGTACTGACCTTTGTACGTTGAGCAATCAATGTACGATGTATTATTTTATATTATTGTAGTGTATATATTTTTAAAATAAAACACAATAATGTGTCTCAAAAACTCAAAACGACGACAGATTTTGCGACATAAATATTACGTATGTATAAACTTAAAACACTTAAAAATGACAAGAAAATATTTTTACGATAAATTGTACGTAATTGTATGCTTTATAACTACTGTCTTTATTTTAGAAATCTTCACTTACTGACAGAAACCATTCTAAGAAAAAGCGGCATTGGAGAAGGAATAATAGGAGTTTCAAGAACCTATACTTGTATAGTTTTACATCACCATTCCTATATATTGAAACTATTGAATCGCATCTTTTTTTTAACTACACCTGTAGTAGAAAAAAGTAATTTCATTTATTCTGAATTAGAAAAAAGTTTCTTGACTGAACAAGAGTTACAATTAAATTAAGGCTTAAAGTAGCCGATTTTTTTAAATACAACATCGATTTGAAAAAGCTAAATAATAAACAATGGCTTCTAACTAATTATCTAATATTTTCATATTGCTGCTTCCTTTATCAAATAATTATATCATAATAATAACACAATCAACAAGTGTCATTAGTTAAAGTGACTTTTAGTGGACCAAATGTTATTTACTAATACTAATAACAAGTCATTAGTCACGACATCCTCTTCTTAATAAGTGTATTCAATTATTTTTATCTCGGCTTTTATCCAGTAGAGCACTTGTGACTTGCAGAAGATTAATTCATAACAGAATGCTTGTTAATTATTATAGACAAGCTTGGACTTATATTGACGAATTTGGTTTTGTGATGTCACTAATTCAAAATGGCCAAATATTTACTTATTTAGTATACTATATCAAATTAGAAACAGAGTTTTAACCCTGGAGTGGTTCGCGTGGGTTACATATGTCCGTACGTACTATCCATACAAAATCGATAATTTATAAAAATCGGTTACCATTATCTTTCTATCTTCTTCGTGTGCATCCAGGTACTTTGAAATAAATGTTCAAGCAACGTACAGCACGAGTCCAAGCTTTGCTTGTATGTGTCACAGGAACTCCGCAAACATGCGTGGATTACATATGTAATGACCAAATACGTTAGTATTTTTGACTATTTATTTTTGTTTATTTTTGTGATGCAGTGATCATATTTTATACAATCAATAACAACATTTTGTTTTATGTTTGAATATTTGATTTTTTTTTTCAATTTGAAAATGGGTTACGTGTGTGCGTGACTATTGCAGGGTTAACGGGACAGCTTAATTCCAAAAAGAAAGCCAGCTAGAGCGAAGCTCTAGACAGAAAGCTAGTTTAATACTATAATAATAATAAATTAAAACAATGATATATTTTTTAAAACAGCAACGGGTAAAACTAATCATACCTAAAAATATAAATAAGTACTTTTAAAGGTCTAAATACAACATTTCAAAACATAAGTGAAGATAGATTTTAGAAATATTTAGGTTTATACATGGCTTTGATAGCTAAAATGGTTCCAATTGTATTACTGTGCATATGTAATAAGTACTGCTCTCGAACAAATGTCTTTTGAATGGATTTTGCATTTGTTGACTTAATACAAAACGGTTTTATGGTGGTCGCTGTCCAACCACATTAGGTTACATTATGATAATACGCGATGCTAAGATATACTAGTTAATTGAGGTTATAACAGAAAATATACTCTTTTCAAAATCATATTTTTTCATATCTTTCGAAAGATCACAGATAAATAATATTGCTCTCTAGTATTATTCTGCTTCTGTGGTGACTTGCTGTGTAGTTACACCAGTCATGAATATAGCCACCACCGTCTTCCCGTGGGTGTCGTAAGAGAAAGCGTTAGGCTGAACTGAGTGTGGGTGACTAAGGTAGCAAGAGCTCTTAGACGGGTAAGATCGGTAACGTGCTTGGGATGCTTCTGGTGCTAGCATCTGTTGGCTTCGGTTACCACTTGCCATCGGATGGGCCTTACGTTTTTTTACCACCATAGTTGTACAAAACATATATTTATGCACTTTTTTTAAGAAAAATTATTTAAAAAAAAATATTTTATTTTTACAAAGAAAAAGTAGTCTTTAAATAAACGTAATTTCAAAAAGTATACACATATCTGTAAATTAACTTTTTTTTCTTTCTATAATATATATAATAATAATATATATATATATATATATATATATATATATATATATATATATATATATATTATCTATTTCAATTATGGACCTATTTCAAAGATATAATATTATAGCTAAGCATACTTTACGAAGGAAGGGTTAAAACATCGCGAGCGACCACGTTGCACAAATGTTCTCTTATTTAGATGATCGTGAAATTTATTGTCATTGAGGAAACGTTGTATTGTCTTCGGAATTATTAGTTTCGATCCGCTTGCGTTTTTTACTCTCCCGCATATTAAGTGCTTCGATTATGTTGTTGGGATTTTTGAGTTTGGTTCAAATAAATAATACAATATTATATATATAGAGAAAAGGAACGTTATTAGGTCACGTGACATCATCAATTTTGTGTAATTTTCGTTCTATAACTATTTTCAAGATTCGAAGATTGGTATAAGGTGATAATGTAGTAATTATTGGTTATTATATAAATCAGGGCAGAAAATTATTGAATTTTCCAGTGAATTTTCTTTAAAAAAATGCTAGACTTAAAAAAAATAATTAGAAATCACAGTTATGCCGTTTTTTGCATGGTTACCAATTAAGTTAAGAATGTTAGCAAGATATGTTGCACTTGTTATTTGCCACTTGACTTAAGACTGGTTTACGACTACTTGAATGGGAACTGGACAATATTTAAATACTTTAATTATATCTTTAGTTTAATACTGGAATCCAATTTTAAAGAATCTTCTATTTTGAGAAATCTCATTATCAGAACTGCAGTCAATTTCGACTTTTCTGTGTTTGAGTCTGTCTATTGAGAAGCGTAATTAAAATATTCTACCATCGCTCGTTTAATGCTATATAGATATACAAAAAAACAATTACAGGCATAAAAACAAGTAAAACAAGTAAGAAAAGAAAAATTGCCGATTTTAATTCTGGAAAAAATTAACATTTTTTTTTAAATATAGCGCTTGACTGCGATCTCACCTGGTGGTAAGTGAAAATGCAGCCTAAGATGGTCCGCGCTTGCTTAGAAGATAATAGCCTATTCACTCTTGATTTGAAGATACCTAAGTTATAGAGCCAAGATAAAAGAAGAAATATCTTTTCATAGGCTTAGCTAAGGTAGTAGCTGACCCTTATAGAAGATCTCCCCATTGCAATAATACTCCTCTCAGAGTTATGTTGCTGTAGTAAGTAGAACAGCTACAGGTCCTGGGGAGGGTCAGGAGAAGGTTCAGCAACTTGTTTGTGATGCTGCTGATGCTGCAGGTGTTAATAAGTTACGGTAAATAGTTACAGTCCAGCATGCCAGAAGACTGTTTACCTCTATTGGTATAAAGAAGTCAAGTGTTGGGTGATAGTTTCGAGGTAATAAAATCATCGCCTACAATCATATTGTCTGATTATTTACACTAATAACCATATTTCTCACACTATTTAATAGGCTCTCAATACAAAATAGCGATCTTTATTTGTGTATCGGTACACAATCAACCAGTAATGGTAGATTTAAAGTACATTGATGTTAGTCCGGAAATCACAGCAGTAATAAAGCGCTGAGGTCGAAAACGTTGCCCACTGGGTGATAGATGCGTTCGAAGGGACAAAAAAAAAAACGAAGAAAATCGCCTTACCAGCCATGTTTCATAAAACGAATGACTCGATACTACATCCTCACCTGCTTAGTATGACATAAATTATAATAACGTGTCCTACACGATCGGACCGTCTCAACAAATTCTCATTCACTAGGAAATAAGATGTTTTCGAAAATATATTGTCCGAATTATTAGGACCAGTCAAAATAAAAAATATATATAAAGGTCTCTAAATATCGACTCGCTCACTGTGCGTCCTTTGTGTTTACTCCGATGACTAATGTCGCTTGAATTCGGATTAGAATCGAATAACTTTTTAATATATCAATGACTCGAACTCGTATATTTGGAACGATTATTAAACATTCTATTTTAAAAAAGTGATAATACTTTTTAGTCGATTCATTGAAATGTCATAAAATATTATATCGAAAACCAATTATTATAATTTTTTTTCAAATTAAATCCAACAGATTTTCGTACAACGGAAGTCAAATCCAAACTATTATATCTCGGCCATAGATCTTGCGCCGCTTCTGCGCAATAATTCGGTACATTAAACTTTTATTTCTCGGGGCTTTGTGTAACCGATTTGAGTTAGTGGGCATTAAAATCGATCGGAAACCGAGAGAAAGACCACGCGCCCTAAAACGTAATTAGCGCTAAGCAATATTTAGCGGCGGTTAACGAAATCGAATTAGAGGCGTCGTAAAAATCGATTATCGAGTCCGGTGGAATAGTGTTATGTAACCGCACGCTTCCGAGTGCCTTTTATTATCAATTAGATGGGTTTATGTGCGGAGTAGGTGAGGATTAGCCCGTGCGTGTCTCGGGTCGACCGCGGGGGCTTAGGCCCGAGGGACGCGAGTCGACGACAGCTGCCTGCGTCCTGTCCGAGGAGTTTTACGCGGCGATATTGACAGTCTTACTTACACCGTAACTCATCGCTAACAAACATGTTTTGATGCAAACGAAATATATTGGTCAGTTAGAAGGCGCTCGCGGCGCAAGGGTCGACGTTCACTCGGCGGGATTCGATTTATGCGATTTTATATGGACTTGTCCATTTTTGTTAATGTGAAAATTAAATCAGGACTCGTGTTGTTTCGTGAGAAAGGAGTAACGGCGCGGCGCCGACATCTCAACCACGGTACTGGCCGACGAAACCTGCGTATGATATATCTGCAGTGGTGTCCGCGTGATGTTTCATATCTTATTTTTATTTGCTACTTGTGTGTGTTGCATTCTGAACTTCGTGTTGAAAATGTTTTATTTGATTGTACAGATATCGAAAACACCATATCGTGTACTTGATAGGAATGATTATGTTATATTGACGAACAATAATTTTATTGCATATTTTTTCACTCTGTAATTATTAAAACCTTAGTGTCGCTAAATTAATTAGCGTTAATACTTTCTCAATCTTAAGACTATAACAATTTTACAGACAAGATACACAAAACAAAACAGATATACCAAAATTGAAATATTAAACTCGGCACGTTCAATATCTTTCAAAATACTTCTAACAAGCAATCAGTGCGTTAGAAAGTCGGAACCCTCTGGAATCTCTCCGTGGAAATATTCCGAACTTTGATATTCGATTCCATCGGAAATATTAATGAGACAAATCTTCATCCCTTATAAAGTGAGTGACGAGGGCGTGATTAAACATTAATAACTCTGGACTTAGCGGCGTGGACAGGGTACGACTTGTGTGATCATGTTGAGGTCTTGTGAATGTTTCAATATGTCGTAACTATTAAATGAATTTATAATTAGATAACATTTATCGTATATCAAATCAAATTTGTTTTATATATTATTTTAGTCATTAGATTTTTCTCTTAGATATAAACAAGAATCAATATAAGTTATTATAAAAATATTTTTATATTTGACTGTATAACGTTTTATATAACTAGGTCGGTACAGTAGCATACGGTTCACCTGATGGTAAGCGATTACAGTAGTCTTTAGACGACCACAACTCCAGGAGTATCGCAAGCGCCTTGCCGACCCTACAAACAATCCTGGAGCTCTGGTGAGTAAGGCTCACCACAGGAACACAACATAGGTTGAAAGCAGTAGTATTTAACTGTAATTTTCTGTAAGTTCGAGGTACATTTCCAGTCGGGCTGCTCCAGATTTTAAGCAGATTATATTCTAACGTGTCCTAAGTCAGTTCACGAGTACACAAAGTAAAAAATCTAATTCACGTAGCTATTCTCTGTTTGTCCAACTTTTTTACACTTATGAGAGTCGCACATGATTATTATTATTATTGAACATGTTTATTTGGCAAAACTTAGAATTAAAAAATGAAAAACATTACAGCATAATATTTGTAGATGAAAAAGATTAGAAGCAAATGAGTTAAAAAAAGACCTCTACCCGCTACCTCTACCGGACCGGGAGGAGGCGTGAAATATTACCTTCCGAGTGCCTGTATCACGATCATCACAATGAGATACCAGACATCGCAGATAAGAGGAAACGGCTTATCATTCATCTCCTGGCATCAGTCTCATTGCTCATACTGACCGCGTATTGTTAACCGACTTTTATTAATCGAGTTATGTGATATTAGTATGAAATGTTGTGCTATCTATATATATTTTTTAAATTTTATTGTTGATCATTACGTGTTTGACTAATTTATCTTGTATGTGAAACATGGACGCAAAAATACGACTGGTGTTGGTTTTTGTTTTTTAATGGGTTTTAGCGTAAACGATAAGGCGTATATGTTAATTATATTTATGTATTTGTAAAGTGTGTGTGTGCAATTCATACACGGCAGAAGTGAAACTTGTGAAAAGTGGCCTACGAGAGACTTTTTTCACCGAGAATATAAAATTCTGTGTAATTTATTCCACTTCATTCTCTCCTTTACATTTATGAGTTTATCTCTCTATCGTGACGCATTTTCGTTTCATCGAGATTCAACAACGAGTCTTAAGAAGTTTAACTTTAAAATAAATGGTTTAAAAAAAAAGTTTTGCTTATAGTAGATAAATTCTATTTTTTGTAATCGAAGCCATATCTAACAAATTACACGAGAAGCATTTTTTTTAAGTTTATAAAATCAATAATTATATAAGTCCAGCACTTACATCCACTTAACATTTATAGCGTATTCAATCCGAGCCCATGACAAGTGTTGGTATTGCCCATATTCGTATTTTTTTGGCGTTTGTATTTATCTTGTGCTTTTTCTAATCTTGAACTTCACCTTAAAAAGCCGTCGGCAGTGGAATGCTCATTTATAGCTAAAAACAGATATTTAAATGTAGTTATTAATATGTCATTATAAATCACCTAATATTCACTTTTATTTTCTTACGTGTATTTATGCGTATCATGTCATTGATTAGCAAAAGTAAGCAACGGGCAGCTTCAATTACTGATAATTGAGCTTTGCTGAAATATTCATAAAACGCTATTAACAATAGCACACAATTCCTGCAAAGATTGGTCGTATAAAATGGCATGACATGAGTAAATTTGAGGAAAAAACACCTATAGGTGTTTTTTCCTCAAATTTACTTATAGCCTTCCTTCGTAAATGTTTTTGGAAAGCCATCCAATACACAAAGATTTTTTTTCATTCGAACCTGGAGTTTCTGAGACTAACGAGTTTAAGCAAACAGCCTTTTCAGCCGTTTAAAATCAGAATAAATAGTTACGTGGATTAGATATTTAACTTTGTTTGTGCTCACATGTGTTGGTAATGGCCTCGCTTAGCATGTTAACTAACCTTTTTCTATGTTATGGTTATTCATTAGAACTATTTGTAATTAGTACGATACACAATATTTACTTTTGTTGATATCTTCATTTAATTTATGTTTGAAACTTTACTTTGATGTTATATAGAAAAGAGGTTTTTGTTCATTATAATACATAAATAGGCTTATTAGATTAGCTTCATTAGGTAATCTTAACAATTAATAGATGTTAAAAATTAAAAAATAGTACGCCAAAATTCTTTAGTACATAGCAGTACCTATAATATACTCTGTCGGCTTGCTAAACCTCTACTTGTGGATTTAGACCACTTACAAAATAAAGGGCTGGAGCTTAGGGTTTAATCCACGACGCCGCTCCACTGCGGGTTGTCGGGCAACTAATATGATAAATATGGAAATGCGGATAAAACCCTAAATCACCTATAGTACTATAAAGAGACAAGTGGGTACTTGCTGTACCTTCTAAGCATTTTCATCTTTTTTGTCGCACTACCTTCAAAATTGTACATATAACTACCACTATCAAAATTGTACATATTAACAATTCTCTACTTAAAAACTAAATATTTACAGAGAGTTGAGTCATGTGTTATATTTTATATCATTTATATTTTATCAGATGTCATAATAAAAAGCATGCCGGTCTTCCCCAATCCTCATCCAGCCTCCACCGCCAATCTTACGTAGATCGTCGGTCCAACAGGCCGGAAGACGTCTCACACTGCGTTTAGCAACAAGCGGTATCCACTTCAGGACACGTCTGTTCCAGCGGCCATTTTTTTTAAATTGTATTTTCATAAAGCACGTTAAATATGGTGCACTGTTTAACTTTACCGTTCCCGTGGGATAGCAAAATGTCGTTCCAGGCTCAACAGTTTAGGCGACACTTCTATGAATGGAAAAGATCACACGATTTCAACTAAGATTAGTGAAAAAATCGCGAAAATCCCTCAAAAAATTGACACAGGTACGGATTTTTGAAATTTGAGCTCCTACTATACATCCATCATCATTACAGCCTATACAGTCCACTGCTGGACATAGGCCTCCACAAGTTTACGTCAAAAATAACGTGAACTCATGTGTTTTGCCCATAGTCACCACGCTGGGCAGGCGGGTTGGTGACCGCAGTACTGGCTTTGTCGCACCAAAGACGCTGCTGCCCGTCTTCGACCTGTGTATTTCAAAGCCAGCAGTTGGATGGTTATCCCGCCATCGGTCGGCTTCTTAAGTTCCAAGATGGTTGTGGAACCTTGTTCCATCCATACTAAATGTAAAAGTAATTTTTTTGTTTGTTCTGCTTTCACAGCGCAATGGCTTGACCGAACTCCATGAAATTTAGCACGCACGTAGCCTAACGGCCCCGAATGGACATAGGCTCATCCCGGAAAAAATACGTACTTCGCGTTGGTAAGTAAAATCCTAGGTCCTAGGCTCAATAGTGACCTAGGCGACATTTCTATGAACGAAAAGCCCATTTAAATACTAGTATTTACCATTAATAATCAACTCACACTCATCTACCGCAACTAGACTTGAACACTGCATGTGTCTAGAAACATACAAACACAATAATCTCAGACAGCGAGAAACATTCATCATTACAGCCTATACAGTCCACTGCTGGACATAGGCCACCACAAGCTTACGCCAAAAATAACGTGAACTCATGTGTTTTGCCCATAGTCACCACGCTGGGCAGGCGGGTTGGTGACCGCAGTACTGGCTTTGTCGCACCGAAGACGCTGCTGCCCGTCTTCGGCCTGTGTATTTAAAAACCTGCAGTTGGATGGTTATCCCGCCACCGGTCGGCTTTTTAAGTTCCAAGGTGGTAGTGGAACTGTGTTATCCCTTAGTCGCCTCTTACAACACCCACGGGAAGAGAGGGGGTGGCTATATTCTTTAGTACCGTAGCCACATAGTAGTAACATTTGTATGGTCCAAATAAATAGTTTTTTTTAATGTATTGGAATCCAATTCCCACCTGCTAGCGTAACATTCTAGATATTCACTGAATTAAACGTATCTAAATTACTAAGTATTTGTGAACGATAACTAAACATCATTCATACAAAACTCATTTATAATATTATTAGGACGTGCTAAGAGACACATGAATGATAAATACGTCGATCCTATGTTATCTCCCTTGTATGAGGAATCTGATGTTATCAAAAAATACGGGGCTTAAATGCTTGGGCAGTAATATTTCACGCCCATCAAAACGAAGTAGCGAGGTTGAAAGATGTTTAGTATTTTTTTAAATCTTTATTGAGGAAGTTAAGTCTGATTAAGCCGGTTAAAGAATTATTTAAACAAACGATATTTCGACATTCATTTTTGTGGTTTGAGAGTATGAATCATATTTGTCCAATATAAGTGGGCTTGTCTTATTGTTAGATTGATATGTTAAGGTCGTTGTGTATTATTAATTACTTTACAGTGGATTTTGGTCTTAAGTTCACACACTCACACTTCAGCCTATCGCAGTCCACTGTTGGACATAGGCCTACCCAAGTTCGCGCCAGACATCCTTTTTTTTGACAATCTTCATCCAGCCTACACCGGCAATCTTACGTAGATCGTCGGTCTAGCGGATCGGAGAAAGTTCACTCCACTTCAGTACACGTCTACTCCAATGGCCATCGGTTTTGCGCCAAAGACGACCAGCCCACTACTATTTCAACTTGCTAATTCTGTGAGCTATATCGGTTACTTTCGTTCTCTCGCGGACAGTCTCATTTCTAATCCCATGTTCTCAAGTATCTATATAAAAATAATATCTAAGAGATTTGTATTATAAATGTCAGATCGACATATCGTAAATATACAAAGATTAAGGAACTCTAAAGAAAAAAATGTCCACAATGTCCACATTAATTAAGCTGATTTAAAAAAAATTTACAAGTTTTATAATCTTATATTAGTAATAGGACCATATTGTTAAGATATTTATTGGTACTTATCTCTTAAAAATTAAAAGACACACTTCCCTGGAAGTGTCGATATATTTTCGTAATTTAAATACATGTTGAAATGTCGTTTAATCAATTTTATTAACAAGCTCTAGACTATGTTTTCATTTTGTCTGTGACCTCCCTCTTGTTTGTACCTCGATATAGACTAATATATGTATCTTCCAAATGTGAACCGTTTTAACAACAATATTAAAGGTATGACCGTTTAACGATGAACGAAAACAGCTGCTTGCTTTATTCTTATTATTTCATTTATTATATAAAAATAAAATCGAAAACATAATTTTTGTAACCACAAATCCACAATTTATTTACACAAATATGGCAATCAAACGATATAACAATTAATTCAAAACAATTAGTAATTAACACGTGTTTTATTTCAAACAATCAATCAAATCGAAAACGGCATTAGTCAAACAATCTCAAAAGTCAAAATTTGAAGTATTTAGATCTAACACGAGCGCAGCCGCGGGCGACAACTAATAAATAATAATAAAAAATATATATATCCTAAGCCCATGCATATAAGAGCGTTTTACTCCGAGTTGATTTATTAGGCAAGGTGCAGCCTTAAAACCGGGATAGCTTTCGCATCAGAAATTTTTATCCCTGTCCTAAAACAATCGATGTTTGTACTCCGTCTGTTGTTTTATATATTTTGCTTATTTTTTAGGACAATCTTTAAAAATAACAAATATATTTAAATATATGTCAATAGCTACTTTATTTATTAATAATGTTATATGTATTTATGTATTTCAGAATCGAAAGCATTTCAGTAAGTATTTAGAGTGATATAAACAAAATCTTAAATTATATAATAATGTTTCTGTGTAGGTACATCCTATTGTACTAAAGAATTAGCATTTGATATAAAACATACATACCTCAATACACAATATCAAAAAAAAAAACATAAAAAGTACAATTAAAAATTACTACGTGTATGGAAACATCAGGTAAATTCGGGAGAATAAACTAGTATAGTTCGAAGTGTGAAAAACTAAGGGTTCTTGATAAATGGGGGAGTATGAATAACATTTGGCCGTCTTCAAAAATCTGGTCCTTGCGATTAGGCGCCTTCAGGGTGCAGGTGAACGCTCGCGTCATAAATCTTACTCAACTTATTGTAAAAATACTAAATCGTTTCTTTAAAAATTTACAAATTTTATTTCGTTGTCTGAAGCTAGTGTAGCGGCACGTGCGATTAAGCCGTCACATTAAAGTCTAATACGCTTATTCGTCTCTCATTTTTACCTATTATTGTCTTTGTCATGAGAAGTATAATTGGTTCAGTACTCTATGATACGACATTATTTCAAAACGGATAAATAAAATACAATCTAAAATTATTATTCTGACTTCTGACTGACTTCATAATTGTGTAATTACAAATACATATTACTTTTTTTACACAATTAAATATCTTAAAACAAGTTATCGCGGTAGTTATTTACGTATAACCATACGTAATCATAGTTTGATTTTTATATGTGTGCCAAAATCTTTATTAATCGACTTCAAAAAAAGGAGAAGGTTACTATACCTTCTATATGGGGATAACTCCGTCGTTTATGAACCGATTTCAATAATTCTTTTTTTTTTTGGAAAGGAGATATTTCTAGTTTGGTACCATGGTAAGGAAACCAGGATCTGATGATGGGATCCCAGAGAAATCGAAGGAAACTCTCGAAAATCCGCATAACTTTTTACTGGGTGTACCGATTTTAATGATTTTTAATTTAATCGAAAGCTGATGTTTATCGTGTGGTCACATGTAAATTTCATCGGGATTTGATTACAACTTTTTGAGTAATCTTTGACAATGCGTAGTTACTTGACTGATTTTTCGTCTACCTACTTTGTATTACTTTTCGATATACCTAATTGAAGTCGGTTTTTCTTCGTTTGCCTGCAAACACAATTATTTCGTAAGTTTTTAAATTTTGTTCATGATTCACTTATTTTAGTAATAACCTACCCACAGCCTTATTATACTGATATAATCTACACTATACTACCTCAATAAATACTATGACGTAACTCAATGCAACAACATTTTACTGAAAAGGAATAAGAAAAAAAATTATTTGAAACATTTTTTTATAATCGTTAATTTGTTTTAAAACATAGATAATCCTTTATATTGTAAAATAATATTGTAATTTAATTCACGACTTTAAGATAGTTTAATCAAAGTTATTCAATTTATTAATTTATTAAAATTATTAATTTATATTTATAATTTAATAATTTTAATATTCTCGATTAAATTTCTATGATATCTATACCACGAAAACATTCCTAAAAACACTGTAATTAGGTATAAACCGAGTTGAAATTGTACTCAGCGTTACAATAACACTGGTTTTAAAATAATTTATTATATCCCTGTACCTACTATACTCGTAAAATCAAATGTGCTTAACCGCATTTCAGGCCGTTTAAAACTTTAAATCCTTAACAGAACCACTTATTTTCTAAAACCATTAAGAATAACAAGAAACCTATTTAAAACTACAACTACACATGATATTCAAGTTCATTAATTGTAGTTATAACTAATAAAGACTGGGAGCGCAACAGCAAAGTTAGTACCAGTTGCGACATCTGGCGAGCCACGCCGGAAACTTGTAACAATGACAAACTAACTCCGCAGTTAAACTACTTGTACACGCGAAATAAATCAGATGGTGTGAAACTTTCGGAGATTCGACAATATTTAAAGATACGCCAGACAAAAATCCAGCAAGAGAAACTAACCGGTATACTACATAAGAACTAGATAAAGCTAATTAAGGTCGACATAAGGTAAACATTTTTATTAGTGCAATCATCCGCAAGACTCATTTCGACGACAATAAAGGTGAAATATAAAATATTCGAATCGACTGCGCCGTTTGATTGGTCTCGCAGATTATTAGCTGCTATTTGTGTTGTCAATGTTTATGACGATTTTATGAGTACTAGAGAATTTTATTACGCATTCGATGGCTATTTATGGATTTGATTAAGCATATCTATCATTCGTTCTGTTTGTTCGACTATCATAGTTTTATTACTTTCTAACGGTTATTATCTTATGATACTAGTTCTTACGTTCGTTCCTTTAATTACGGCTTGCTACATTCTTCCTCGAATACGCCTACTCGCATTTCATATATTTATATTTTTGTCTTTATACTTATGTTAGCATTTATAGCTATTAGCATTTATAGCTATAGCTAGTACAGTTCGAAAATTATCTTTATTTATACGTTGTGTTTTTTCTCGTCTCAATTTTTATCATTCTTGTGCTTATTAATAATAAGGTATTTTAATTAGGTTCTTTAGGAAGTTCATTGCTGTTATGTAACTAAATTTTATATATATTTTATTTACTTACCACATCTGTCCTGCTTCCCTCACATGGATCACGACAGTAAAATGAAGTCTTTCAATTTATTCATATCTTCTTCGTCCAGTTTGTACTTAGTAAAATTAAATATATAAATATTCCCATCCTGTATCATATTTAACTCAAAATACTTAAAATATCTATCTTAAAATATTTAACTCAAAATACTCAAAATACTTAATATATCTATTAAGGGTCAAAATGATAGTAATTAATATCTTTGTCTATTTTAATAAACTTATATTTATAAATAAATAAATAAATATCTACAACATACATACACGGTCATCTCTCTATCATCCATCATCTGTTCCTAAAATAAGCAACTTAATGCTTGTGTTATGGGTAGCAAGCGACTAGTATAGCTACATATTTTTTTTCGATAAACGTACATATAAATAATACATATATCAAAAAATATACACATATGAACACTGAACTGAGGTAGGGCACAGCAGGAATTTCCTGCTCAAAATCTGGAGCAGCCCGACTGGGGTAGTACCTCGACCTTACAGAAGATCACAGCTAAATAATACTGTTTTCAAGCAGTATTGTGTTCCTGTTGGTGAGTAAGGTAACCAGAGCTCCTAGGGAGGATTGGTATTGGGTCGGCAACGCGCTTGCAAATCCTCTGGTGTTGCTGGCGTCTATAATCTACGGTAATCTCTTACCATCAGGTGAGCCGTACGCTTGTTTGCCGACCTAATGATATTAAAAAAAAACATATCACACCCAGATTTGGGGTGGGAATCGAACCCACAAGCGCCGGAGCAGAAAGCAGGGTCACTACAAACTGCGCCAATGGGATAGTCAAAAAAATTTGTATTTTTTTCGCGTAAAAGCATATGGTTTATTGTACGGAAAGATTGGACCTTAACAATTTATCCCCAATATATATTTGATAAGATTTGGTATCAAAATTTATTGAAAGTAACTTCACCAATGACTGAATCTTAAAATTTCCAGGTATTTTGCATTTTGTTCTAAAATTATCGAAACATTTCAATTTACATTTGTCGAAAGATTTTCATCTGTCATAAGTATGATAATTATCAAATGAATTTAGATCAATATCATTGAAGTATTTATGCTAACAGGCGGCTCACTTTAGTTTCAAATTCGTTTATTTGACTGTTAACCTTATCGATACCACTTACAGCATTTGAACTGTCCTAACTCACCACAACCGCATTACCATTCCTTTATCCATTAAACGAGCCTTTATCCAATACACTACCATCTGTTAATTTAAATTTCCTTAATTAAACTAAATTAACTGAACCGAATTCGGGGTTTATTCGAAGCGCTCTTTAAAAAAAAGTGGTTCTTTTTATTAACTCTTGAGCATTGTTTAGGAGTTAAGAGGCAAGGGAGCAACCCTCCCGGACTTTTACTGACTCATTATCGACTTTTTTCTCATTTTGTTTGAACATTATTCAACATTGAAACTCCTTAAAATCTCTGCTTGCTTTCTTATCTTTGTTTTTAATCTTTATACTTAATAAAGGAAAGTAACTGAATTATACGAAATTGAATTTTGCTTTTAAAGTGATTTTAATAATGGCTTCAGATGCAATAGTACTTTTTATTTGTTTTATATTTTTTGTTAGGTATCTCGTGACTTCATATTGAATGTTTGTTTTAAATTAAATTTCATATGTTGATTTGTTATTATATTTAATGTTGGAAGTTTTTCTGCTGACTTGAAAGGTTGAAATGAAATAAAATAACTTGAAATAAAGATTTAATTACATTCGTTACATAATTTTACTTATAATAATAATTAATAGTTACATATTCTATAAATATCTATATAGAACATTTTATTATTAAGCGAATGTATTCGATTTTGGTCACATATAACGTTGTTTTGTATATATATATATTTTATGAATTCGTGTTGTTTTAAGCCTCGATGTTGAAATGGTGACCACGTAAAAATTTATTGCAGAGATCAGATATTGCTCAAATATTTATAATAAATATTGTAAGTAATGATAAACTTAGAACGTAAATAATTAACATCTGACTAATGCACCATTTGATATACAGTGTAGAAATAACGCTAGAGTAAATAATACATACGAAACTATTTGAAAAATTAACACATTTCATTTATTAAACAATAATGATAATTATAATAATAAAAATTATACACTTTAAGTGAATACAGAATATTACACTAACAAATGTGTCGATGTGAATAAATCAAGTGAATAAGGATATGAATCGTTTGAACACGAAATCCGAGAGAATCACTCGAACATGAATCGCTCGGGTCCGATACTTATCCTGTTAAAAGTGAAACAGCTATCTGTAATGGTACTTAAAATTACCCAAGTGACTTAACCGACGACAAATTATTTATTCACAATATAAATGATACCATTTATGTGATCGCGAACGATTTTTTTAAAATAAAATATATTCAGAATAAACCTATTTACAGATATTTCTAATAATACTTTTTAAACAATATTTATAAATCCGACGTAAGTAACGGCGGACGACGGGAAACAGTATCAATTACTTTGTACACTCGATGTGAAACTAAATAATATAGAAAATCTACAAGACTCCGCCTATTTACAATTACAATAACAATGAACAGACCGATCGACTATAATTGTATTTTAAAATTAATTTTAAATCATCAAGCGAACCGGGTGCGCGTCTAGTAGCTTCGAAATAAAAATTACTCTGTTATCAATAAAACAATTTACTTGGAAGAACTCAGGAAACATTTCACTCCCTAATATTAACGTTCATATGAACGAATAAAATTAAATTATAATGTACAATTCACTAAATCCAATGGCTAGTAATGTTTCATACAATTGCGCTCCTGTTATCTTATCATAAATAATTTGGATAACATTTTCACAATATTCTTATATCTATAAAAATACTGAGCAACGTTTTTTTTTTCAATACAATGATTTAATTACTAAGGACAACCGTTATCTAGATCACATGAAACTAAATTTTTTTAAGTACAAATCAACAAATCACTTTATACATTACAATAATCTGTGCATTTAAGTTTAGGAAAATTTTCAAAATAATTATTCTACAAGATATAACCGAATTTTATGAAATTAATTTATACATTCCAATCCGCTTCGTCTCTATAACATCTAAATCGCTTGCTTCGTTGATAGCGTAGGAAACACTGTGCCACTGTGATCGTTCCAACTGTCCCTAGCTGAGGGCGCAGCGACCCAGGTTTCACTCGGCTTACCTGCAACAATAAAAAAAATCTAAATTAAAATCCTCCAATCGATACAAATTTTCATAACGCTTCCGAACGGGATGAGAAACGAACAGAAAGGGACGTTAAAAAAGAATAGCGGTATTTAAATTACCAAAAAAGGAGGTCCGTCCAGATTCGATTCTATCGGAGTGTCGCCTGAGCCCTCCACCGCGTTCACACATAACGGCCGAAAAAAAAAAACGTCCCAAACCAATCGAGACGAGGTGACGAAACGTTCAGTCTCATTATCTGAGAATTTATTAACGAATCGCTCGGACCGGAAAACCAAAATGTGAAAGAAATAAAAATTTGACCTCGCCCGCGGTCATCTAAACTCTTGTACGGCGTCAATGAAAAAAGAAGTCGAACGGGTCGACCGGACCCGCGACTGAATGAAACGCGAAGGACCCGAGGATCGAAAGATAAGAGGGAAGATTAGGGCGTCGTGGTAAAAAAAAAATTAAAGCGGCTTTAATGTGGAGGTAGTGTTGTGAATGAAGAGAGCCCATTGAGCTCGCCCACGCACGACCGGCAACGTTATCTCGCTAAGGAGCTGCCGTGCGCCGAACAATACTCATTGTACATTCATAAATTAACGTTTTTTTGCCCTTAGAACAATTCCCGCTTTGTATTATTCAAATGAACTCTAGTGAATGGTATTAGACCTAGGAGTGACCGGATTACGACCGAATCGATGATTTATCATCTCATTTTTGATCGAAACATGAATTATGCATTGTAATCTTTAAAACCAAAGTACGATACGCCGGAACGAATTCGACTTTCCACGTTTGGGAGTAACGAGATATAAAATTGTAATAATTTAGTCATTTTATTAATATTACGATCGGAGGGCGGCGGAGGTTTGATTTGGTAGCAATATTACTTGGCTAAATAAAAACGACACAGGTATGCTATTTAAGTCAAAAACGAGAACTGCCGATTTCGGTGCATTCTTGTTGGCTCCTTTAAAAGAATGCCGCGATAAGGAGTTATTTTCGCGTCAAGGAATTCGCTGTGCAAAAAGGCGTGAAAACGAAAATAATACAAAAGATTATAGATGTGAATTTGTGAGTGTTCGGTTGAAACAGAATTCCTGGCGATGCCTCCGTGTGCGGCGGCGTCGACGGCGCGATTTATTGTAATGAGGCTAGGATTCTTCGGTGTGTTCTAAGAAATCCTTTGACGACTCTTAGAAAAATGTCACAAGACTCGTTTCAAGTTGCTTTCCACACGATAGAAATATATGCTCACGATATATATGACGTGGACAAGCTTGATGAGTTACATTATTTAGTGTTACGATCTATAATTGATGAACTATTAATTACTTCGAATGAAATAGCTTTGATGGAATTGATTTGAAAAGTTTCAAGATCGTCGGAGAAAAATTAAACTGATACGTCTCTAATAAAGACAAATTTCGAAAAGTATAATTTTCTTCGACGAGTTCTTAAAAGTAGAAACTGATGGATAGGGAGCTATGAGAGCCGATACAAATATTGCGCATCACGGAGACGTGTAATTTGGGTAGGTCAGCGGCGTTCGTAGGTGTGCGGTGACACTGACAAATGACACAAGATTGCAATCTCGCCGCCTCGCCGCCCTCCCCCTTCCGCCTCGACGCGCCTCCATTGTTTTCAATTACCGACATGACACTCAGCTCAAGCCTCTACTAAACCGCAACTCTGTTTATGGTCCTATCGATATCTTTACTACGATCGTCCATTTACGATTTCCCTCGTTTGCATATGAGCGTCGAGTTTAACTCGACAATTCGAATCAATCACCGAGTTTCGTTTTAATAGCCTATGTTCTCGATTAATAGCCTTTCCCTTTATGTAATACTTATCGACTATGATCGGACACTTAGATAGGAGATTTAAATTTTATTAGTGTAAAATATATTTACCTTTTGTAAAACGGTTTGAAGGCAGCCGAACCCTCGTTGTGGTGTTGATTGGGCTGGTGGTTGTTGGCGTGGGGGTTGTGGTAGGGATCACGCTGTGGTGATTGTTGGTGTCGCGGGAAGCAGTACCCAGAGCCTCCTCCGCTTCCAAGCGGGTTAGCCACACTGGGAACCTTCATGTTGGGAGGCGTCTGAGGTGGTGTGTCAGTTTGAACGTCAGGAAAGGCTGCTGGGTGCACGCAAGGATGCTGTCCTCCATACTGAGCACCAGGAAATCCACCGTATCGACCATAAGAACCGCTAGCTGGACTTGCCGCCGCTGTCGCAGGTAGGGCGAATCCATTAGAACCACCGTCAGAAGCAGCAGATCGTTCAGGCCCAGGGCCGTAGCCATGTTGGGGCCAGGGTTGTGCAGCAGGTGGCGGTGTTTTACAAGCCGCCGTGTCCGCTAGTGACCATATCTTCGGCTTGGATGCCGGTATCGGTACTCCACAGTCCGAAGTACCTCGCTTCGACTCTTCCTTTATTCCGTATCCGAGCAGCTGACTGTGCATCCCCTGCAGCAACTCGTCGCCCTTCCTTTCATCATCTGTAAAGATAATCGAAATCATATATAATAATCCGGCATCTAACAACATACCATTGTAAACAACATCGACATAAGACTTTTCGCAATAGCCGTTGCCGTAACGAACACAATGCCAATAAAGAGAGCTTAAATTGGCTATTACTCAAAATCGATATGTTTCGCATCATCCGACGTGACCGTTACACCGGGGACGTAAGTTTCCTCTCGTAAGATGCGGTATCTTTGGCTTCCCTATGGGTAAGTCGTGTGAAAATACGTTTGGCGTGCAGTGACCCATTCGTTAAGTGGTTATCCGATTAGCGAAGTGAAAATACCACTTTGGGGCGCGACTCCCCTGCCGCGGGCGATGCCCGATCCCTTTCGTATTTAAGCCGAGCATTTATTTCGCATTTCCCGACTCCCCCGCGGCACCGCAGTCGTCTCCGCGGAATGCGAACTTCGACCCGCACAATTAATGGTCAACCTCACTTCTCGTCCTTTCTGTATAGCCCATCGGATATTTTCGCATTTATTTTTCCGCCGTCGATGAAATAGCACGTAACGACTAAACATTAAAAATTCCGGCATTTTTATAACCGTAATGAAATTAAACCGAACGTTATCCTTGATTTAAAAAAATTGTGT
The DNA here is from genome assembly GCF_905220565.1 of Melitaea cinxia. NCBI lineage: Eukaryota > Metazoa > Arthropoda > Insecta > Lepidoptera > Nymphalidae > Melitaea > Melitaea cinxia. The sequence goes on along the minus strand of NC_059424.1, from coordinate 20,524,512 downwards.
TATTGTACAATTACATAAAAATGTTTATTCAGCAAAATTTTGTAAGGCTCTAAGTATTATCATAATACCATTTTCCGTTGTAAAGTGGCTTTTGGGGGCGCAGAGGGTTCGGGGAGCCTAATGAAATTCAGAGTAGTCGCGGGGGCGCGAGGCGCGACCGCTCGACTTCATTCGCTTTATTCCATTTAATGCTGACTGCTCCTAGCTTTTAAGAGGGGTTATCCGGCTTGCCCTTCACTAGGGATAAATAGGGATGCCACTGATACTCCGCGCAAAGATATTTATCCGGCAAATTGTTTTAATTTTCATTGTATTAATCTAATAAAGGCCCACAACGGCGGGAGATAAGCGGGAATTGGATGATTTCGTAATGTATTATTCGCGCAATACGTTCAATGTGTTCATTAAGTTAATTTCTATACAAATTGTTAGGGTGGTTTGTATACTTCGGAACTATCGATAGCAGTGACATTGTGTTATATAGGAACGATTAAGCACCGCATTCCAAAATCAAACTAACGGCTCATACATAAAACACTAAAAACTGAAAAAGATGCATGAAACTTAATTTTATTACTTATCATATTCGTTCGTACTCGTCCGACATTTGACAGCTTTTCGTGCGATTCGCTTAACAAAAATAAATTCAGTTTTGAAAGATTTGCTTTTTGCGCAGTCCGTATCAATTTCCATTATCCGTTCGAATCGATAGCGAGCAACCTGCCCATCAATTTCGAAACCATCCTCACCCCAGTATGCAAACCACGGCAGCGAGCGCGTCCGTGGAAACCGTAGTGTGCTGCGTTACTCGAAGCGGTTTTTCCCTTTAGTCACCGGGGGTGAGTGAGACGTAATAAAAACCCGTCGCAGAGAGGGACGCTGAGACCTCTGCACTCGACTGCAGCCACTGCAATTTATTGCTCCTCGAGCGACGTCACTAAGAGCACACTTGTTTGCAGAGCCTACACGATTTCCATTAACGCTGTCCGGATTAATATTTTGTTAGACATGCGTGCGCTCGCGACGAAACTTAACATTCATTGCTGGGGTCCGCTTTTATTCATGAGTGGCTTAGTACGGGATAGTTTCGATGTTTGTTTGCCGACGACATTCGGGGATCGCGTGTGAAAGCTTTTATATTGGCTTTGTTTGTTCCGACTTAAAATGATATATTACTTGTCGCGAACATTGACATTTCGCTAAAAGAATTGTTATGCGTGTCGGACGCTGCGTATTATGGTTTGTTTGGTTAGGCGATGGGAAACGCAATAATATTGTTGGATTAAGATTAGCCGGAACGGTTTTGTGTCGCGTTCGAGCCATTAGTCGAGATAATATGCTTTCTTTGTCGCGTAATGTTTTTACTAAACATACATTGACGTTGTTATAAATATTTTAAATATTAGTTCATAATAATATTCTTCTACTACAAGACTTAAAAGAGTTATTGATGTTTAAATACTAAAAAAAAATGTACTTTTATTCCATTTAATATTGTGACAAACAAAAAAGAACTTGAGCTGGGAATGTATAATATAACAAAAAATTGACAAATGAACATACATTGTATGAATATATGTTTTACGAGTAAATAATGTGTCAATTTATGTAATTGACATTTAAATTAAGTGCGTGTTAATTTTCATTTAAAAAAAATCTAATAAATTAAGTTGCCGATATTTTTGACACGATTGATTTATATACATTCATTACTTTTTTCCTATTCGTCTTAAACTTAATCATTTTCGAGCACATCACGACGATGTGAAATTTTAAACTGTCGACAATTTAACTCTAACTACTTATACAAATATTAAAAAGGGAAGGTAATATGTAGCATTACATTACTAGTTGATAAATTGCTTTACACCTTTTTTAAGATATTAGCCAAATTGCTCAACATTATTATTATTAAAAGGACAACACTACAAGAAATCTATGGATTTATTTTTTATTAATTAAATAGTCATCTTTTTAGACTGGCGCATTTAAATACCAACATAACTTCAAGTTTCAATTCTAGCGCTATCACACTCTAAATTGTTTTCCATTACAGCCTATATGTACATTATATAGCCTAGTACACGAATATCACATACACAATAATAAAAAGTAGGTACAAACCTTTTTGGAGGCGTAGTAATAAATGTCGTGTTATTTTAATAATATAAAGTACTGTTAACTTCGCGGGAGCATTATATGGAGTTTTTTTTTTACATTAGTGTAAGGAAGGCGTGGAAATCGCGGGTCACGTGCCGATACGCCACTGCAGGGCGCCCTTAACATTTTTTTTTTTCAATATTTCAAATATATTTTTTCTAGAAGAGATTTTATTGCGTACTAGCAAAATATCTCGATTTCCCTCCCCGAAAATACCGATTAGCTCATAGACATTTTAGAATTGAAGTAAACATATGTTAATAGGAATCTTCAACTACCTTCATATCAAGTTTTTACAAATGACTACGAAATTATATGGTTGAAGTTTCTTTTTTTTTAGCTCGAAAAAAAAGTGATACACATCACTGTATCCTTACAAAACTTTTATGTTGGTAACATTTAAAGGAACTATAAAAAAAAACATCGTTATTAGGTATGTATGTATATTCATTTTATTCATATTCTTATTTATAGCTTATAAAAAATTACTTTAACTGTATTTAAAAAAGATAGAAATAAATGTTGCGTTAAGTAGAAATGAATGTAAGAGATTAATCTGTTCGTTCTTAAAGTTTTAATTAATTCGATGATCGACAGTTATTTATTATTACTAATAATAATTTTTTTTTATCTATATTAGTTTTTTTTTATGTTGAAAAGTTAATTTCAAAAATATTTTACAGTTATAAAAGTGCTTAATGCTTGTGCGTGCTTGTGTGTGTGTGTGTGTGTGTGTTACACACACACATATGTATTCAGTCAGTAATATCATAGTCAGCGCATTATTCTATGAGCGTATCCAATGTAGAAAATTACTAAGCATCAATATATTTTCTATGACCGCAGACGCATTATTTAAGATTTTGAGAAGTCGGTAATGAATGTACGTAGCTTTGACGTTTGCTAAATCGTCAGTGGTATTTTAAATCGCTATTTTTAAATATTTATTTATTTATTTACTATCCATATAATAATATAATAAAAATTACATTTAATGATTGATTATTTGCGTGTATTTTAATAATATTTACATTAAAAATATAAATAATCAAAACGTCAAACACGATTAATTTGTTTCTGTGAATTTGATTTTTTAGGAATGTTTGAAATCAAAAGTTGATGATTTTGTCGAAAGAGAGTAACGCTATTAGTGGCTCTTCCAGTGAAAGAAATGTTAGCATTTCATCGGCTTCGACGCTCCTGTTATTATATGATATTTTATGGCCCCGAGCGGCGTTAGAGGCGGTGCGTGTACCGAGTGCTCTCGTGTCGAAGTGGTTTTCATTATACGACGTATGGCGATTGTTAGCCGTGACGAGGCGCACCCCCGATCCATTAACCCCGGGAATTTTTGAAAATCCGCACAGCGACAATTCCTTATTTATGCCGTTGACAACCGCAACTAAAAACCACTTCGCGCCGACCCCACGTCTGCGTTTAACTGCCGAACGCATTAAAAAATATTTTCATTCGACGTCAACTCGAAATCGTACATTGTTTCGAAGCGAATTATAAAAGCCTCGAACCGCCCGTACTTACGTTCGACCGGTGTCATAAAAGAAACGATCGACGCACCCGACAAATCCTTTGGCAAGAACATGAAGTAGGGCAGATCGTCAGACAAGCCGAATGCGACCTCCGTCGGCCTGTACCTACAACGGAAGAAGCGTTATATGAAATTTAAGCTCGGGCGCCGCCCACTTTACTACAAATAGGAAATCCGGCAGCGAGGAGCGGTTACGCACAGTTACACGCCTGAGACCGCCCCCCCTCCCGTCACACGCCCTCTCCCCACCCCCCGGCCTCCTCTTCGGGACCCGCACACCCTCCAGCCCTCGACCGGGTTATGCCAATTCACTCGACGATTTATACACCGACAAAATTAAAGCAATTTGAACGTTCAGCACTGTCTTGAACTGAACTTGAAATGACACGCATCAATAAAGTACATGGTTAATTTGACACAATTGATTCGCATTCGCAATCGCATATCAACGTTCAAACGGCACATATAAAATTCGCAGAGCGGTAGATACATAGTTAAATACACTAGCGGATTGGAAGCGTTGGAACCGAGTCAATAAAAGACGGTCAATTCGGGTCGTTTCGTCAGAGACGATCTTTAATCGAAACGATTTCGCGAATTGACTGTCGGATGTCGAGAAAGAGATCGAGCTCAACGAACCTTTGTTTGTTTTAATCTTGTCCTCTTGCTCCTTCTCCTCGTCGGAGAGCATCGTGTCATCGTCCTCGTCTGTCTTATTCTTCGGCTCCCACGTCATCTTGTTTTCCTTCTTGAGACGTCTGCGAGCGTTCGCGAACCACGTGGACACTTGTGTGAGAGTCATCTTCGTGATGATCGCCAACATAATTTTCTCGCCTTTAGTAGGGTATGGGTTCTTCTTGTGCTCGTTCAGCCACGCCTTCAGCGTCGCCGTCGACTCTCGAGTGGCATTCTTTCGTCTGGCTGCTAAATCGTACCCAGCACCATATCTGTTGACAAACACAACTTTATCCATATACTTAAAAATTAACGCTTCTGGCCTTTCATTAATTCGCAACGGACAGAACAAAAATACAATTTAAACGGGCCATATTTCCAAACTCATTTAGACATATTAAATTATTTAAAAGTAAACTATGGATTGACTAAACGAAAATAATGAACAGTTGAAATCTAAAAGCTTTTAAATCGTACCCAAAGGGGGTGAAACATGGTAGAGTTAATGTTAAAAACGTTTTCAGCGGTCGTGCATTCAACAAACATTTAGCGTTGATAAAAAATACATCGGAATGTTCGCAGCTTTCAATAAAAGGACTTTTCAATTCGTAACAGATAGGCGTTTTATTTCAGCAATAGATAACGTAATGGCAGCAAAAATAAAGCCCGGCTGCGGCGTTTCGACGTCGAGAGCAGTTTTTAAACCCACGTTGCCATTTGCATCCACATTCTGAACGTAATTGTGGCGAAACGTTTCATTCCCCCGGGCGGAGCGTACCTGACTTCGATTTTCTCGACATGACAAAGGCGCGGTCTAAAGGGCCCAATAAATAGGTTCCGCGCGTGAAAATAGTTAAAAAATGGTCCCAACAGGATCCGCAAACGCGCAAATTGATACCGTGAGCGGCGGCTGCAGGGTTTACTATCGGAAAACGTCGACAGCCGTTTCCGCACGTGATGCGAATAATATTTCCGACTGTGGAGCTATTTGTAGGTGTTGTGACGCTTTGATTTAACATTACGGTCGCTATATAAAATAGATAACAATAAATTCGCGCAGATAAATATTTAAGTGTAACTCAGAACGAAATAAACTACGCGAGATAATGATTTAAATATCTGTTAAGATGCACGTCGATTTTACCTCGTCGAGAGTTTAAGTGATACCGTCACTTTATCAAAATACAATTAAAAAACACCAGTTCGTCAGTCGAGGGCGGGATTTTGCTGCTCGATGCATCAGGGCGTTGCAGCGCAAGCGTGGGTAGAATATGGGCGTAAGTGCTCGATCGATAGGGACGCCATCTTGCGCGGACACCGGTTACAGGCAGGTTACGCGATCGAATTTCAAAAAAGTTACAATGGCCGATAATTTTACAATGTCCAAAGCTTAAATTTTCAAATTGAATGAAATATTTTTTTGATATAATTGCGTTTCATTTTAATTATTTTCAATAAGAAAATAAATTTTCACGCCAAAAAAATGAAACTAAATTCAAACCACTCTAAACTAAACGCTTAAACACAAAGCGTACGATCTTGACGAATATTCATTTATTGAGCCTCAGAAAAACACTTAACTAAAAGGGCATCAGAACGTATTAATGTATTTGACAAAGGCGTACCCACACAAAGCCGCTGAAACCAGACCGCTTTAGTTTTACACGAATAAGCTCTTCAGATATCTACAGCAGCGAAGACAGCGGTTAGAACATGAAATACAGCGCTTAACTCTGTACGGCCCGTTCAATGGATACGGTTATCAGCGCTTGAAGCGCTACGAGTGTACACTAAACCGTCTAATTAATATAGATTTCTCGCTTCCGTTTTGCTTGAAACGAAACGACGCAAGAGACGTTTTAATTTTGATATCGTGAAACAAAAGATTTTTCACGTGTCGTAAAGGATAAATCAGTGAGTTTGTCATGTTTTATTGTGGTCTGGGACGATTAAGATAAAATGTTGTTTTTAAAACGTACTTTAAAATAATTTTAAAAATATTTTAACAATATCGAATAAATAATAGGACGTTTGGAATGACTGTTGTGATAGAAACTTATTACTATTTATTTATTAACGTCCTATTGTTGCGTGATCTCTTTGAAACATAAATATTTAAATACTGAAAAATATATTCTAATATTATCGACTCTGGAAAGATCTCAAAATAATTACAATATTTATATTAGACTAAAAATCAACATTTTATTGGATACCGATATTTCTCGGTATTACAATAACTAAAATGTAAATTCACAATAAATAAAAACGCTCAAGGAATATGAAAAGACGGGTGATTTTGTATTTTGAAAAGAAAAACTTACCATAGCAACTTTTCTGTCACACGTTTGCACAGGTTTAATGAAAACATAAGGAAATACTTACGTATATACTTTAGGTATAAGAAACATCTAAGTCAATTAAATGGATATTATTATTATGATTTAATTAGAAATTGCTGTCGTTGATAAATATACCTACGTGGTAATTTTTTTTAATGTCTCGAATAATTTGACTGTCATCGCGGCCATTTTTTCTTGTTGAACTCATTTGGTTTTGGCATTTGAGTATTAAAAATTCGTAATTACTGTATAATATTATTTATTTTTATAACAAATTCTTTATTAGACCAAATTCATATTTTACCATTTCTTAACGTCTAGACGTCTGCTTAAATACTATTTTGGAATAAATTTTTAGACGAAAATGTAAGCGTAAAGTACTTTACAAATAAAAACAATTTTAAAAGTATTATATAACAAATAAATTTCATTTGATAATCTCCTTTTTGATGACAATATTTTTGACATAAATTTAAAAAATGCGATGTTAAATTTTAAATTTAGATAGATATATAATATAAATAGTAATAAAAGATAATTTACAATATAATTAATTGTACTTTGATTTTTAAGTTTCACGAATGTATCTAATATTCTGTGCCATAATGGCTGGGGAAAAGTCTATGAGAAAGTTTCAAAAAACTGGCATGACACGAGTATTGAGATGAATTATGATGTAAATGTAAGTAGGTACTTTTAATGACTAACTGTTTTTCGTTTTTGGACTATTTTGGTATAAGATCGTATCTTCAATTGATCCAAAGTTATATGTAGCTTTTTTACATGTATTTGAAAGAAATAGTAGTATTTATCTATGAAACATATTTACTTATTTATATCCATTTACGTTGAAATAAACGTTATCCTGTAAAAGTTCGAGTAAAACGAGCTGTGTTAGAGCAAAATTGAATAGAGAAGCATTTGAAACGGTTGCGGTCGGGCGGTCGGGCGGTCGGGGCGAGCGCTACATATTTGAGTGCGTTCAATCCTGTATCGAAGGCTTACGTGCCCCCGGGCTTGCGGCCCGCGTGCCCTCCCTCAACTATGTACCCATACATAAGTAATGTTACCCCCATCCCTCCCACCGCTCGCACGGATTAGAATTAGCAATCGTAACACCGAACGATTTACATCCACGCTTATTCGATCACTCGATTATTCCCGCCGGTGCATGAATTTGGAACTCGGGACCGATACTTCACCGCAACGATTAATAACAATTACGCACGAATTTAACTCACTACATTCGCTCCGTGTATTTATTGTCGCGATCGAGTCGACGCGACGCGGGAGTAAGTGACGCGTCGCGACGCGTCACTTACTCCCGCTAACTCCAAATTGCGCGGTATTTGTTAGACGGAAAAAAATGATCCCGAAAAAACGTCGCTTAGACGCGTCTCGTTAACGACCGTTCCTTATTTGGTTTATTTAAAATTTAACGGTCCAAATCGTTGGCTCACAAATAATTCCCTCGGCCGGGAGCCCCGAGCGATGTAATTTCCTGCTTATTTCGATCTCAATGGCGCGCTACAAGTGCTCCTCGTCTCTTTTCTCTAAATTTTTTTTACGGTTTCAGAGCTCGCTTGTTAAAAATAGCTAAGTAATTTTTCATTTCGGCGCGCGACGGCCGTGGCAGATTACAGGCCGTTTCAAATAATACGCTAACAATACTCGGCTGAAGACTGCGTTGCCGCCAACTTTTGTTAGTCGACGCTTTTCAGCGTACTCGTTCCTTGTCGCTCGGCGTACTAACTTATATCCGGCTATGTTCCGTGAGACACTTGAAGTTTTTGCTTTGTTATGAATATACGACGATTTAATTTGCGACGGGTAATGCTTATGTTGAATTTTACACCACGTTTGTTTTATTTCGTCGAGTATTACGTGTCGTTTCGTGATCCTCTATGTGTGCGACAATCGTCGTCGCGAGCGATAGATTACTGTATTTCCGTGCGTCGCACCCGATGCTATCACTCTCTTTTTTAAACATAAAAATGAATGTCGCTCCTAATTATTTTTAGATTATAACGCACCGCCCGTTATATATTGAGTCGAGCGTAGCCGAATTGTCAGCATAACTCCGCTTTGATGTACCGTGATTTGTTTTTATTTTCGACTGATTCTAGCGTGATTCATGGCGGGATAAATTTTCAAGTGTTCCGTGAACGTTTAAATGATTCTTCCACATAATACGTTGTTATGACAGAGGCGCTCGCTTCCTGGTGTTTATCACGCCCTATTGGTGTTTTATTATTAATAATAGGCGGCGATGTTTCTTTGCCTTTTATATTATTTATTACGTCATTTTGTGATTATTAATTTGTAAATATACAATTACAAACAAGTGGTGTCATATATTATTACAATGCCACTTCTTATAAAGTTATACCTTATAAAAAAAATTGAATTTTTGTCCAATTTTTTTTTTTTTTTTTTTTTGATAGATGTATTGTGGTTACTGAAAATTATTGTACTTAATATAATTATTAATTAAAGTTGAATTACATGAATATAAATTTATCTGTTTTTTGTATTTTTTTTTTTTGTGAATTAAAAGTTGTAGGTATTACTGGTATCTGATTATTATCTCAAACATAAGTTACTGATAGACTTTATTAGAAGGTAGTAAAACTTTCAGGCGATGTTTCATCATAAAAATACAAATTTTTGATGGTTATAGAGAGTAGCAGGAACTTAATTCGAGTATCCTCACTGCGGAACGGTACCTATGTAGTATTCATACGGTTTTTTTTTATTTGAGGGAAATTAATTGTAAGAAGTTGTAGAGCGTATAAACTCAACTTAGTTTCATTTCTGACGCCTGCTAAAATATTTTAATAATTGTGGTTCCTAATATTACAATTTTTCTGTTGACTTTATAGCTAAACTAGCTGACCCCTCGAACGTTGTTTTATCATATATTTTATTAACCTTCTCCATTCCCCCCTCTTATAACTTAGGGGAATGAAAAATAGATGTTGGCCGATTCTCAGACCTATCTGATATGCACAAATTTCATAATATTTTACTGACCCTCTTAACCTCCTCCCTCTTATACCTTAGGGGTATGAAAATAGATGTTCGATTCTCAGACCTACCCGATAAGCGCACAAAATTTCATGAGAAACGGTCAAGCCGTTTCGGAGGAGTTTAACTACAAACAGCGTGACACGAGAATTTTATATATTAGATAGTAAACATGTCACGGCTCTTCATTATAGTCGATAAAGTTTTTAAGTTTAATTGGAAAATATACCCGAAAAAAATTAAAATTTAGATACGACTTTAGTTTTTTTAATGCCTTTTTAAGTCTCAAGACTCATTAGTTAAATTAAACTAGTACTATCCCTTTTTATTTATAATTCTTTAGAAAATTGGCTGGTGAAATCCCTGAAATCCGTGAAAATATTTATTTATTATTATTAATTATAATAGTTTATTGATCTTTTCCACCAATACCTTTTGAGGTAAAAAGTAAAAAACGAAAAACCGCATAATAATACAAATACGAGAACGAAACATCGAGCGCCATCTAGTGACATTCGTTTGATAAACATACCAAAATAGGTAGTAGGAGTTTGCAAGTTGATAAGTTAGCCGAAAATGCGAACCGAACGCGTTAACAATTTCTTTCGAAGAAAAACTCTGAATTAATCAGGACCTAGCGAGTGGATGCACCGTCTGACTCTTTTACACGTATGTATGTTCGCATCGAAGAAAGGGATAGCTATAAACCGGGTGATAAGTTGTCCATAGCTCGCGGCGAACACGCACCGCCAGACGAGATGCGTCCATTTAGCGCCCCGTCTGGCCGTGTTAATTTGAAAAGGATTATACATTAGCATTTTACAATTTCAATCAACGATATATTCTATAAAACTCATGGTAAATTCAAGATACGCTTGGATGGAACGTCGATGAGCTCAGAATGATTATAAGGGTAGTAATGTACGTCTCTGAGGATTGTTTTTGCAGCAAATGAACACAGTCAACGTGTATTTATTATCGTAAAAGTGATTAATATTTATGTTTTATTTTGGTGTAAGATAGAATAGGAATTATCCTATTTATAAAATATCTTTTAAAATGGAACGTATGTTTAAATTGTGCTTCATAAATAATTTTTATACAAAAATTAAAAGACAAACTTGAACCAAATATGAAAAGAAAAAGTAAATTAATTTCATAAACAAAATGAAGATGTAGCAACGACGTTAATCTCAACAATCGTGAAACGAAATTGAATCGCGACATATTAATAAACACACAAAATGAATTTGAAAACAACGGCCCGATAACAAACGCATCTGCACAGATGATAAAGCCCACTGAATTGAAATAAGCCCTTCGCACTGCTTTCGAGGGTGTACTATCGCAAGCGGTATCTCACTCCGAAATGCCTTAGGGAGTACGCAATGGGAATAAGGATTAGACTTACCCATACGCAGCCAGAGTCGGGTCGTAAGGATAGTAGCCGCCGGAGGGTTGGAGGCCGGCTGAGGTCCACGCAGACATCTCACCCCCGCTTTCCTTGAGCGCGTACGGGTTACTCTGAAAATCAAGATGTTTTGAATTAGTATATCCTGACTCTTCAACAATAAATCAAATACATTAACTTCACTATCATAATTGAAATTAAGAGAGATTGTTTGAAATACTTTCATTCCCAACTTTATATTAAGAAACATCTTAAATAAAGATAAACAGATCGAAGTTTTTGGACTTGTGAAACACTGCGAGTTAAGTTGCATTATTTTCTATTTAAAGAGTGTAACATAAAATGTTTCAAGAGGTCCAATACACCTAATTTATTTTCAAGCTTTAACAGTTAATAACTATAGAAAAATGTCGAAATCATCAAAATTTTAGCAGGTTAACTAGACTACATAAATATATAATATTACGAGGATTGAGATAAAGTATACGTATGCATTTTATTATCAATATTCATTTCATTACTTTATAAATATAAATATTTTAAGAACACACATTATTATATAATATATATTATAAATAAACAGTAAATATAAATCACAACATAACACCGTCAATCGTCAATACAAATGCATCTTAAATTTAATTAAAGTTAACTCTATAGCCAGATAAACTAAGTAACGACAATAGAGGTCCCATGTGTACTGACATATCACCAACGTATTTGCATAATGTATAGACCAGGGAGGGATCCTGGGGCCGAGGGAGGGGGAGTTGAACTATTAAGTTCCACGCACCCTATGTGTGATAGCTGTTTAACTGAATAAGAGGGTCGGTTTATACAACCCTTGGTTATTCGCATACATTAGGAGCAACTAAATTAAAAGTGTGAATGATTTGTCCCGGGAACAGATCCCTTGTCTCCAGAGTCCCCGGTCGGTAAGTAAGGTACCCCGGCGTTCGGTGCCGGCTTTGCGTCTTTATACATTTGTTTCCCCCGGTTCTGAGTGAGGAAGCATTGTTGAGATTTCACCCTCTTTCGCGCCTCGATCATTTTGACGTCGTTTGTTGTGGATTGAAAAATCGATACATTGCGTTTTTGAATGCTCAGTTTTTTTTTTGTGTTTTATGCTTCCGGATAGATTTTGAATTCTTTATTATTTTTTTAATTTAATACTTATTTCTAAAACGTATTTATCTTTTCTATGCTATTATTTTTTGTATAAAATAATATAGAGCTAAATAATAACTATACCACATATAATATATACATATAATTAATAGAAAAATTTTTAGATGGATTATTACGTCTCTGCATATTTTAAATGCGCCATAAAAAGCAGAACTTGTGTATTTATAGTACATAAAATATTAAAAAAATTGATCATTCAATCAAAGATGTAAGAAGTTATTTTATTTAAGTATCGCTATCACAAGTGCCTTCAAACTCACTACACACCAACATATAATCAAGAAAGGGACAAAATGCGTATTAACCTCAATTTGTTCCACGATTATTAATAAGACGGCCAGAGCGGAGCGTCATTACAGTACGGAAGGATAATAGTTTAATTATTAGAAACTTGCATCCGTTTGTTTACAACAGCGACAAATTGTAGCTTATAATAATTATGTTGGAAATAGCCTCGGCGTTGCGGACAAAACGTTTAATTTAAACTATAATTTACGTCGAGATATTCGAAAATAGAAAACAAGTTATTGACAGGATTGTAACGAACAGGGCCATGGTATAGAAGTACCTTATCAATCGTATATTTCAACCAGAAACGTTGTAACTTACGCTTCAGCCTGTAATATCCCACTACTGGGTATAGGCCTCTTTCCCCATGCAGGAGAAGGATCAGAGCTTAATCCACCACGCTGCTCCAATGCGGGTTAGCGGATATATTCCCTACTACGAGTAACGACCGCTATCAGGTGTATATGATAACAACCGGGACCGACGGCTTAACGTGCTCTCCGAGGCACGGTGGGGAGACCCATAAGGACTGCACAAATACCCAGACCACGGCAAACACCTGTATGGCCAATACAAATGTCTGCCATGTGCGGGATCGAACCCGCAACCGCCAGCGCAACAGATACAATCCATGGCTGTGACCGTTGCGCCAACGCAGCGTCTTGCGCCAACGCGGCATCTGTCGCGGTGTAACTTAGCTTCTTTTAAATAATCTAATAAAATCTCTTTTCAAACAAATTAATTTAAAGCATTGTAGCATGTCATATCAATAACGGCATGCAAATACTTAACGTTGTAATCTCAACCGATTGTATCATAATACAATATACATTATAATAGCTGACACGTTACTACAACAGACTACATTGACACGTTACTACAACAGACTACATTGACACGTTACTACAACAGACTATATTCATTGTCAGCTAACAACATTAATAAATGACTTCTAAATATCTTCCGATGTAATAAATTTAAGACTCGTTAAGCTTCTTAGTAATATTAAACGTTCTAATGTATGAACAATTGTTTCGAAATATATTTTACGCAAGAACTGTCTGTTAAAAATAGTAGGTATACTTGTAATAATGTTTGATCAAGGTAGAGTTTAGTAGTTTCAAATTTAAGACAACTTATAATTATATTGTAATTACTTATAAATGTTATTATATGACCATGAACGTTGCAGCGCTTTTGGATTTTAGAGCGTATGGGATGGCACTCCAAAAAAGTAGCGATAATTTAATAATATATTATTATAATAAATATGATTATGTTCTTTTTTTTTGTGATAAGTTTTTAACGCATATTCCTATATAAATTTAAATTAAATAGTATTTTGATTAAATCCTTTTAATATTAAATTAAGCTCTCTAGAGGGATTCGTGAAATTTATTCTAAGTTCTAAAGATTAAAAAAAAAATCATAACACAGTTCATAGAGACGGAGCAGTCCACAATAAATTATGTAAAAGAACGTCACATTTATTTAAAAGTTTGTGAAAAACATTATTAAAAAAATAAAACACTGCAATTAAGTAAAAAAGTTCTTTACTCAGCAGTGTGACATGAACGTGTTTAAGTGGAATTCCACTCAAATGGAATTCATACATAATAAAAATCAAATTTAAAACAATCTTTGTTTAGAATAACAGATTAAAAGCTTTCGGATTTTTTTTACAAATCAATCCTTAAGTTAAACTCAAAGCGACCGTTACAAAAACTTCGTTACAATTGCAACAAAGTGAATCAAATCAAGTCGAAGGTGAAATCAATATCTTCATCGTGAATTTTGTCAACATTATCGAATGATCATGATAATGTAAAAGATATTATTGATTTTACCGTTACTTTAAGTAATTGGAAATAATGTAGGTTCCTTTGATTGTGACTTTATTTTCTTTTACATGTTGACGTGACAACGTCTAATAAATCGATGAACGCTGGCTGTAGGCACAAAAAAGGATGACTCTTTGACCCGTTACGTGCATTGTCCCGTTACGCTCATTGTACGCTTGCGCCGCATCTATCTCTCTTCCACTAGATTTGTCTATGCGTCCGAGGAGATGTTTTGTTATGACGTTGTCACAATAAACTATCGTCCGTAAACCAACTTCTCACAACCAATCTTTTTTTTGATTAAAAATTATAATACTGGAAAAGAAGAAGAAGAAGGTATAGGAATATATAGGGATGGGTAGGAAGGAATAGGCATAGTGAAGGAAAAAAGCAGTAAAGAGGCAGACAAATTACCTAATAGAAAGTGATTATAACCACATTGTACAATAATTAAAGCACGAGAGACCAAAACTGCGTGACTGGCTAACTTTATGTATGACATTTCCTCTAAATACAAAAAAGTGTCTAAAGAGTTTTAGTCAATATTAGTAAAAAAATAGAAACTCTACATCGATAACCTACCTATTTGTCTATTTAAGATCTCAAAATTTAGCGTTTCATTATTTTAAAAACAATCTAAAACAGAAAAATGGAAGAAATGGAATTTTTCCACTTTCCTATATGACGAATAAGTCACTTCAATATTTACAACATTACTATAGTTAAAATTTAAGATACTCTCATTAACCGCAAGGGGCGCCCCCTTACCAGATCTGCTATTACTCCAGATTAAAGAGTATGAACAATAGTTCCTGTCACTGCGAAGGAGTTCTGAAGATCGTGAAAAATGTTGGATCCCCGATTTTCCGACTGCATCATTAATTTATATTATTGTCCCCCAAAATAAGCCAGTGACAAATTTTGCAACTCTTTTGTGGGCTGTGATAAAAACTCGCTCTCGTGGTCATGACGTGCCCTAAGTGTGAGGGATGGAGTCCCTTGCCACGTGCCAGTTAGGTTAATAAAACTTCGCGTCATCGCAGTAATGATTTAAATCATTAAACGAAATGGAATTACGATGTTTTCATTTTATTTTTCATGATGGATTTTGATAATCATTACAAGATATGATCGATGTAGTCCTGATAAAATTCTATATGTTATGACATACGATTATTAATATTTACTTTTTGTAAAATAGTGAAACTTATTATTATTCGACTAATTCACAACATACTTATACGAAATCTTATAAAAGAAGACTTAAACCTCCGTTGAAAAATTTTAATAACTAAAATATCAAGAAAGACGATAATTATACCAAAAAACTATAAACATCAACGTTCAAAACATTACACGCATTAGGAACTGCGTGAAGTCGTTACGTTTTCATTTTAGAATCTATTAATGACTGCCACAAATATAAAGTGGTTATTTTCATTTGACAGCGCGATAAACCTCATTTATTAACCCTTAAAAATCTTACCCGGACCCCTATTCCGAGCGACTGCATCTAACAATGTTTTAATCAATTCTGCACAGTTTTCGAGTCAGCGCGCCGGAGGCCTTATTACGGCCCCAAATAAATATAAACAGTAGGAGGGACGGGCCCCACTATTAGCGTTATTCACACGCCTCGCTAGATTTATAAACAAACTAACTTACAAAAATTTGTCAATTTAGATTAAGATTTCGACAGCCTCCAGTAATATTTGAATCCCGGTTTTAAGCATTTAATCATTATAATTATAGGTATTAAAATTAATATGTTGGAATGAAAGATGATTTACATATGATGTGAAATGAAATTCAATGGTTAAATTTAGGTGTCAAGTAATAATTCGAAAACATTATTATTGAAAAAAGGGCAAAAAAACATAACAAAAAAAATTAGTGCAATTTTTGAACTGAACGTAAAAAAAGGAATCAAATTTGAAGTGATCAGTGCGGTAATCACAGTTTCATTGCATTAAACCGATGATAAGTTATTTGATGGTTCGTAAAACACCCTCGCAGGCGCCGAGAGAAGGCGCCGCGCCGTCGCTGCCAATGCCAAATCTGTGCCACTCATCATCCAAACCTGGCAGGAGTGGCCTGCTCGACTGGCAGTTAGGGGTCGTTTTACTAGCTCCATTGTATGCATTTTCTGCTTCATAAACTGCGTATAATGAAGCCTTTTCGTATTTGCGCCAAGTGTTGGTCTTTGATGGAATGGGCGTGGAATGATAAGTGATGCTCGAGAAGTATCATCACAATACTGTATTTTTATATGTTATGTTTATTTTGGTAAAGATGATCCAGAGAGGTAGAGATTTGGTACATGTGATTGTGGCGTATCCGCACATATACAAACTTTTTATAACAGAATAAAGCCTCATTTTGTTTTTATATTCTTTAAAAAAATAATTTTATGATAATAGTCAAGGATCATCATCACAGCCTATACAGTCCACTGCTCGACATAGGCCTCCACAAGTTTACGCCAAAAATAACGTGAACTCATGTGGTATATATATATAATAGTCAAGGATATGTTTTGAATTCTTCTTTATAATTGACTAGCTTTTACACGCGGTTTCGCTCACATTGATTTTTTTAAATAAAACGTATCCTATAACTTCTAATACCTCCAATAATAATATGTGTACAAAGTCTTACAATGATCGGTTAAGTAGTTTTCGCGTGGAAGCGTAATAAATTACATCCACATTTATAATATTATTAGGGATTATTGATTAGGGATATTTTGCTAATTACACAATGTTTTTGATTTTATTATTCTTTAACAAAAAGTCGGTGAAGATATCGAAGAAATTAACCTTATTTCATTCGTTAAATAGCTCATTTGCTAAATGATAATTATGGTTCGCAGTGTGGTTACGGCGATAAGAATATAGCCGCCCCCTCTCTTCCCGTGGGTGTCATAAGAGGCGACTAAGGGATAACACAGTTCCTCTACCAACTTGGAACTTGAAAAGCCGACCGATTGCGAAATAACCATACAACTGCTGGCTTTGAAATACACAGGCCGAACACGGGCAGCAGCGTCTTCGGTGCGACAAAGCCAGCCCTACGGTCACCAACCCGCCTGCCCAGCGTGGTGACTATGGGCAACACACAATGAGTTTTATATTACGTAGTGATTAACTATTGACAGAACGAAGTCTGTCCGGGCAGCTAGCGTGTAAATAAAAATTAATCACCGAAACTTACGCAACTTTTGATCAAAATCAATCAAAAATACACAAATCGGATTTTTTTGTGTTAAATTAAAAAAAAAAGTTATTGAAAAAAGCATCATGCTAAAACGCATATTACTTATAGAAAGATTAAGAAAATATCTTCACACATAAACCGTACAATAACAGCACGATAAATTCGTCACCATCCGTTTTGGGTATTTTTGATTGATAAAGATTATATTCTCTATTATTGCTAAAAAAATGAAGTCATATAAAATTTCAAAACCTTGTGACATCACCGTCAGTGTTTTACCGCGAAAAAATCGTATGTACAACGTTAATACATATAAAACTATATATATTTTAATAGTCATCAAAGATTATTGTATTTTAAATAGCTGTTAGAAGATAGTACGACATTTGAATATTGATCGTTTTTTTTACTTGTGTATTTAGATATAAACTCTTTGGATGTAAATAATCACCTAATCGTAACATACCGCAGCTTATGGCCGCTTGCAATACCAGGAGCACTACAAGCGCGTTTACTACCTATCCCCAACTCTCCCCCTGAGCTCTGGTTACCTCATTCACCACAGAAACACAATACAACTTGATAGCAGTGTTATTTAGCTGTGATTATTAGTAAAATTGAGTTACTTTTTCAGTCGGGCTGCTCCTAATATGCAAGATATATCTTGCTTTTTTTATGTAACTAGTTCGGCGAACAAGCTTTCGGCTCACCTGATGGTAAGCAATTACCGTAGCTTATAAATGCCTAATACACCAGAAGTATCGCAAAAGTGTGTTGACCCTATCCCCCATTTCGCCCAGGAGCTCTGGTCACCTTATTCACCAACTGGAACACAAGTCTGCTTGAAAACATTATTATTTAGCTGTGATCTTCTGTAAGGTTGAGGTACTACCCCAGACGGGCTGCTCCATATCTTGAGCGGGAAATTTCCTAATATGCCCTACACCGATAAAACCGCAATATTTTTATAAGCATTATCATTCTGTTTGAAGGCCTACAACAGACGTAAATAACCGAAATACTAACGTATCGAGCGAGATCGAGCGATACCTGGATTTAGAGGTTACAGATAAACTTCTAAATTAAGCATTCAATTTGACGTGAAATGGAATTTAAGTAGTTAGCTAAAAACAGGTGAAGCCTTCTCTCCTATATATAAGAGAATTCAAACATGCTAAGATGAAGAAGGTCGTATCGTGTTGTTTTAAGGCCTATAAACGCTATAAACAAATATAATTAATCTTTTTGTTTTCTAATGTTTACGCGAATTTTACTCATTTAATGAAACAACTTTTTTCGGATTTTATCGCGCAGCAACCATGGTCACGGGAGGACTGTCCTCCCGTGACCATGGTTGCTGTAAAGTATCCGAAACGTCGGGAATCAAAAGTTAATAATAAACCGCGATAAAATCCGAAAAAAGTTGTTTCATTAAATAATTAATCTTATAAAAACTAGGAGTACTATAATTAAGATAAACATTGTGAAAAACCCTTTAAGTAGCTTCACATCAAAGGCCTCTTTATATAAGTGGGGGGTAGAAATTAATCCGCCAAGATGCTTCACTGCGGGTAAACGAATCCTTTGCTATATTAAGGACTCATTAAGATTTTCATTGTGTTAAATACATACAAACAAATAATAAATGTTTGTACGATGTACATGTAATATAAAAATAATAATAAGTAGTTTATTTAGGTACTTTAGTTAATATTAATAATAACATAAAATGTTTTTTCAAATAATGGAGACGACACTTGTAGTTTCTATATTTGTATGAGTCGTACGCTAATGATTATATAAATCCCAAAACGATTCTAAATAAAAAATCATTTCGTAAAAATAAATTTCTAAAACAGACCTGTTAATCCTAAGATTTACGCGTTGAAACTAATAATCAGACTAATTTTGTTATATTAATATGAATACCAAAAAAACTTTTATATACAACATACAACTACTATAACAAAGACGATTTATCAAAATTCATGACTCCTAATATTATTAACAAAAAGTGATTCAACAATAAAATCACATCAGCCATAACACAACAGCACACAAACAGACATTGATATATTTTACGACAACCACGATATCTTTGTTAGCATTTAATAAAAGAAAATCACGACACATTTCATACAGAAACTTTCACTGGTAACCGTTTTATTCGCTACGAGCCAAGGGTAAGTGCCCTTAAAACTAAGTAGCACTGTATTATTCATGTTATAAAATAATAACGATACTCGGGACTAGCGAAATCTAAAAGTGAATTGTAGCGGGTAGAAAAAAAAATGACTAAGTGGATAAAGACAGGATACAAACGAAAGTCATTTCATGCTGGTAGTGACGCAACCGTTTTGATACACGCGACATTGAGCCCTGTGCCTGTCGTGGTAAGAATTTAGTTCGCTCGGGGTCCGAGCGACGTGGCTAACTTCAATAAAACATTTCCCCCAAATAAGCCATAAAATGAACGTCAACGGGCGCCCGGCGCTCTCGGGTAGGTATGTTACAATTATTTGTTTGTGGAGGCAGAACAATTTTATTCTACGTTTTATTAAACATTTATATCGTTACGGCAATTTCACGGGTATCAAGGAATCGCTAGATTGTGATTTAAACAAAATTGCTCATTTTCCACTTCGTTCGCAATGTAAAGTCGATTCGGCGGGTTAATATTGTTTTATTACCCGTGATATTGTATTACCGATCGAATAAGTTTTTTAACGGCGAGTTTTTATCGATACCGGTCGATATCGGAAATTAACTTGTTTGTTTTCTCTCGTTAGATTTTTATTGTTCGACGTTAATCAGTAAATTAAATCGTACCGGCTCACGTTTATTGTTTAACGTTAAATTAATGTCGTTTTTAAACTGTAAACTAATGAAAAATTCACATTGAATACTTAACAGTAACTAATTAATCGAACGAATTGACGTTAAATAAACGAATGGAGCGTCACACATACGTCTGCGTTAATTAAAACGTTTCGTCTGCTCTAATGTAGTGAATTAATGATGAAGATAGTGATTAAGACACTAATTATCGGGTCAAACCTATTCCGGGTCGGAGAGTCGGCCGATCGTAAATAAATAAACAATAAAGCGAGATTAAGCGAGTCAGCCGGAGCTCAGGCCGCGGTCGCTCGGAGCTCACCGAGCGGGCGCGGCCGTGCGCGATCATTCGACGATCGTAAACGCTCGCAATCGTATCAATTAGAACCCCGAAACCGATAAAGTTCCGCTTTAATTAGGAGAACAAACAACAGAAGGTCTTTAATGAGAGCGAGCGGGTGGGAGGGGCGCGCGCGGGACGCGGTCTGCGCGATCAATTATCGAGCCTCTGATTGATTCATCGCGCCGACGCGCCTCCGCGACATTCGCCGACACCTCAATCTAAATTCGTACGCCGAAACCGAACCCGTCACGTCTCCCGACGGCTCGTCCCGCTTCGACGACCACAAATTATACCTGTTAAACTCGACCTAATATAATCAATCGAAAACTCAACCATCCGAACCGATAACGCGAAATAAAAACTTCGGTCCGTTTCCTAATAGCCGTCGCGAGGGTGAGCGGCTGAAAAACGTATAAATTACCAATAAAACGAGGACATTAAAAACCATTTAGAGATAGCTGTTATAGAGCGTTATAAATATATTGTATAAATTAATATATTATTTTGATAGTGGAGTGAATGTCGAGGTGTCAGTGTTAATGGTCGGCGGGGAGGTCGGGGGAGCGCACAATGCACCCCCGGGGCGCTTTGTTATCCCGGATTCCCTGGCCGTGACATCTGTCCGAATCGCTACAATAACTCGCAAAAAACGCAGTCGAAATTTAGCGAATGCGAAGCGACGCGGGTTATTTTCCGCTGAGTATAAAATATATTGTCTAGTAGGACGTCTTCATTGACGGTATTGTCGACAGTGACGCGTCGTACCATTCTAAATTGGTCCTGTACCCGGTGGTCCCCGGACCGGCCCGGAGCAATTACGGTGTCATAATATTATAAAGGTCGATAAATTTTATCTTTTCAAACCGTTTTTGAACTCCGCGAATGAATGCTATTATTGTCAGTATGCCAGTGTTATTTCATTATACATTTTTTTCGTAAACCTCTATATGTATGTATGTAAAAAATTGATCTTTTTTTACAACTTTATTGAAATATACATAATAATTTCTATGTAAATTACTTTGATATCGCACTTTTGGGAATATATTAAACACAAGCAAATTGTTCGGAATAGTGATATCATTTGTGAAATATACATAACTATCTATGTACCCGTGCGTTAACACTAAATTTCGTATTTTAATTTTATTTCTATTATCATAAATTTTATATATATAGGGGATAAACAATATGACTTAATTATTTCTTCATTGCCTTACTCGTCATCTCAGCTGTCATCTTCAATATTTATTAATCACATCTCAGCTCTAATTTCACTCGCGGTCATTAATCGAAATAAAATATAGCCTTTATTTTAAATTGGACAAAGTTACATATCAGTACAAAGTTTCATTAAAATTGGTCAAGAAGATTCGGAGATTAGCCCGGACAAATATCGTGACACGATATATATAGGTTAAGTATAATATTAAAGTATATTCATTTTTTCTTAAACAAATAAATCTATCAACAGCCAACTCAACAAACAAATATTGGTAAAATGGAAATCCTAGATCCAATAGTGCAAATGTCCAGATCACTACAAACATTTTTAAAGTTCAATTATTATAATTATTTGTGATTTTTTGTGCTTTTAAACATTGTATTCCAAAATGTTATGTACACTTGTAAGTGACATGCATATCAGATACTTTGTTATTATATATTTGTAATTTTAAAATTTTTATATGTATGTTGTAAGTGTGCTTTTGAAAATAAATAAATAAATAAATAAATAAATAAATAAACATCTATACAGCAGCTGGTGATAAAGTCACTACAACAATCTGTCCTCAATTAACACATTCAAAAATAAATGAACAATAATTTCAAACTGTATATCAATTTTAATTTAACGAAATAAACACATTAAAAAAAAAATAAGCTACCATTCAAAACTAATTAAGTTACGATCGCAATTACGAAAAAGTAAAAAAAAAAATCATACAAGTAATTACATATTTAATTACAGAGGACTTGATAAGTTAGAAAGTGTTACATTATTACGAAGCTGATTCGCATAATTATCATGTTACTATCATGATACACTTATTAATTATACTCTTAAAACGAGATTGACTTCACTCATTATTCGCTTTTAAAAGAATCGTGTTGAAATTTATAAATTTCAATTGTTGGTGCACTTTAGTCAATTTAGTATTATTTTTTATATAAGTAGACAATAAGATCAATTTAAAAAAAATTATAGATATGTTATTGAACAACGCGATTTATTAAGCACGTTTATTGAAATTGATATAACAGTTATGTATTCTCGTTATAACAAAGTGTGTGTGTCAGCTCCGACGCATGACTGGAGTCTACTCCTTTAGATCGACTGTCTAAATAGGCACAAAAAAGGCTTACGAGTCTAAGAAAAAGAATAATAATACCATATCAAATGGTAGATAAACGAATCAATTAACGCCATCTATGCCGATAGATGGCGTTAACAAACACGTAACTCCTCATATTTTTTTCATACCGGGGGCCTTATATGAAAATCGATTCTAAAGAAGAAAACTGCAAAAAATGCATAAAAATATACCGAGATAAGTTAATATGATTGGCGGTACGCTTATTTTAAAATAAGGTCGTCTTTAAAAAAAATTAAGGACCTAAGATTCTACGCTCATTTGTTTTTTATTGTATCCGTTAAATTTTATATTTTTTAGCATTTAAAAGCTGGTTTTATAAATCATCGCAATCATCAGCATCAAGAAGGAGTACAGCAAACTCTACCCGAGTAACTCGTCTTACTGAATAATAAATAGTAAACTAAACGTTCCTTAACGTTCTAATGACATACAAAATCTAACACACTATTATATATATACACTATTATAATATAAATCTTGTTCTTCTTTTTATATTTTAATCCCGTATTTTTCATAATTTATTGTAGATGATAATTTCCAGCCATTATTTATTGACGTGTACTAAACTGCTAATTATTTAAATAATGGACACTTCTACGACTACCGGCTGCCAAGAGAGCACGCAAACGATCAGATAAAAGAATTTTGGCACTAGACGAGAGTATTAGGTAGAATTAACCATTACTCACGCCCGCCGCGCGAGACTGATGTACACTCGAAAAATAAATTTACGCGTGTTATTTTGTATTATTTATTGGTCGTACGACGCTTCATTGCCTAGGGTTGGGTCATTTACAGACGAAACATTCATTTAAATTTATGTAACCCACCGTTGAAGGGAGGCTTTTGACATAATTTATGGAAATGTTTTATTCATAATGCACAAAGGAATCCTAAAACGAACTTAAATGAAATGACGCGGTTACGAGCTATCTCCAATTCGATCGACCGTTTTTATACTAACGCTCGGCGACGGCTCGCGGACGAAAATTACGCCTGTATCGAGGTTTTTTCGACTTCCGGCCGAGATAACCGTACTCCGTGAGCACCTTTCGGTTGTTGCCCGCGCTAATGCGTCCGATTTAATTACTGACTTTTAAAAACAATGCCTCTACCCCGTCCGGCGGCTTCAATTAGCGAGCATTAGGCGACTTCCTCCGCTGGCGACCGATCGGCCGCGCACTGCCTCTAATAGCGCGTCTCCTTGCGGAACGCTCGCAATATCCTCGATTCCGGCGGAGGGTCGTTACGAGTTTCCTGCGAAGCGCCGCGTCCGCAAATCTATCACGAAACATGCGGACTGCGGTCGGCGATTCGGTGCGAAGTGTGTCCGAACAATAGTAAATGCATTTAGCTCGACCATCGTTTGATTTATGGCGAAACCGTGTAGGTAATTTATAAGAGTAACGCGGAGGGCGCGCTCGGCCGTCCGCCGGCCGCCGCGGGACGCCGGGACGTCGGGACGCCGGGAAATCGGGGAAATGCCGAAGATTTATTAGCGGCCGAACCGCAGGAGTCGGCTGACCGCGCGACCGCTCTGTTTGCCCAGTCATTAAAGTCGGCAAGTAAACGTTTAGTGCGAAGATGAGTATATTTGCGAAGCAATTAACGCGTCGAGGTGAGACGAGGGTAGCGGGGCGGTCATTGTTTGTGGACGATTACGGCGAGCTCGGCCGAGGCGTCGCGAACTGACAGATTTTATTTGTAAAAGCATGTATTTCGGGCTCGGATAACGTCGCCTCGCTTATGTGTCGGCCGGTAGATAACGATACAGAAGTGTACTCCGGGATATCTGTATGTAAACACGCGCGGTGTCAATCACGGCGGAGCGGTCCCTTACAACATTTTATCGGTTGTCATATTATCTAACGCATTTATGTCAAATTGTCGATGTATCCGCGATAAGCCCACCCATGTTTCACGGGGCCTATTGCATCATGTCGGAGCAATGGCGGCCGACGTTGTATGTACCTATATACCGGCACTCGACAGATAATCATTACAAAAATTACACGTGTTCCTTAGAAAATTTATCTCAGCCGCGCTCGTACGCTGAACCGCATCGATCCTGAAATTTTCTGTTACGCTCCGAAGTGATCACTAATCACTAAGCTCTTTATCGCGTTCAGTCTTCAATACATAACGAAACAAAAAACGACTATTTTTTTTAACAAATGACGTAAGACGACAATTTTTTGAATACTTTGTAGAGTTATCGAAAACCCGTTTAACGTTTTTGCGTCAAACCCAAAAATTAGTACAACTATTATCGTCGAATTGGAATATTTTTTATATTCAGGGCGCGAATAGGTGGCGTGTCTGTGACAAGCTCAAATAAACTAAATAATAACGTCAAAAAAGGTCACATATTTACAATACATTATACATTTAACATTCTAGTAATGTTTGTTGAAAATTCTAGAATATTCTAGCTTATATACCTACCTACTTATAAAGCCCTTGTATATTTTGAAATGTACATAAAATGTATATGATAAATCAAGTGGCTAATGTAGTAAGTTTGTGATAATAGCTAAAAGTTAATCGATAGTTAGGGTGATATGATACAATGGGCGTCAATTTAAAGCATTAATTGCATCACATAATATTTCAATTTAATACAATAAAATTGGTGATAAATCTTCATTTTCCAGATTAATAAAATTAAAATTCCAATTCTACCGTTACCAATCGGTATGTGTTATGGCAAGCTGTAACCAATTATTTACTGTTATATAACTTTTTAACGATATTATTTTTATTGTATTTATTTCATTTGCACATCAAACAATAAAATTAAAAACATTAAATATGAAATTTAATCGTATGTAAAACATATTACATCCATTAAATACAGATTATATTTATAAGCGATTTGAATCGAATATTGTATTTCAAATTCGTTCCATTGCAATTCGATTTAAATCAACAAGTAAAATAATTAAATTTTAAATCAAATATAGAACTTAATTTTCACGCATTTTTAATTCGATTTGTAGGTATTTTTTTTTAATTATCGTCCTTTTTTTAAGCTAGCTGTAATATATGAGCAAATAAAAAGTAATGTGAAATATTGAATATGAAATCGAAACAAAAGTTTTTTTAACGCAAATTAAAATTATTCCAAATTTAAAATCAAGCAACGCAATTACATTACACAAAGATAAAAAAGTTTTTATTTTTTGCGCAATGAAAACAAACGGAAGCAAAGACGTTATTGTTGAAATTCCAAACAGTAAACATAAAATCTACCAAAATGAATAGAGAATGAGACACTTTTAATTTTACCGCATTTATTTCAGGAAACGCGCCTTTATATCCTCCTGCCGTCCCATTCGGGCTAATTAGTGTTGAAATAAAATAAACTTGGCCATTACTCAGAAGGCAAGGTCGCAAGCCCTAATTAATTGGCGACAGAGGCTCATAGATGCCTTGTATAGATATTTCGTGTAATAGAACGAAGAGTGTGGACCCGTTTGCTGGCTTAGTTCTCGATGATTATGTATTGGATTCGTCCGTGTATATAAAAATGTACAAAGACGTCACAGAAGTATATAAGTTTATACAGATTAAGAATACAGTTTCAAAAAAAAGAAAGAAAGAAATATTATATGGTAGGAACACAGGTCTTCTTAAAAACTTCTTTTTAACACTACAAGTCTATAGTTTAGTGTTCGTCAAACATTATTAACAAAAAAAAAAAAAAAAAAAAAAACAGTTGTACAAAATGCATAGAATTCAAAGATTTTCACAGATATTTCTTAAAAAAAAAAACATGTCAAGCCTTTTTTATACAATCAAATATAACATAGAGCAAAGATTTTTACTCGTATTATAATCACAATTATTCTAATAACTCCTTAACCATTAACAAAGAATATCTTCTGAAATTAATATCAACCATAGAATATTATACTGCGATTCATATTATCGTAAAGTAGTTTTAAAATGTCAATACAAGTAAAAACACGGGGCTGTAACTAGTGTTCCAAAAAAATTGCAACAATTTTGGTACTGTAAGAAATAAATTACTTCAATTAAAATAATTGCTTTATTGCCAGCAAGGATTAATTAATCTTGATACTCGATTCTGATGTTCCACGCAGATGTTTGTTTAACAACCCTAGTTCTCAAATCTGTTTAAAAAAGTAAACTTAGTGTTTTTCTTCGATAATTTTTTGTTTTATTTTTATTTTATATGAAAAATAATAATAATTGTATGTTATACCTACTGTTAACTAAAAACAAACAATTCAAATGAATGTAATAATTAAATAAAAAATCAGTAAAAATTATGATTTAATGAAAATTATCTTTTTTTTGTTTCGTATGTTTTTTTTTGTGTACGACTTTTTTCATTAATAATAATTTGTTGATTATTTATTCTTTCGATTTAATATTTCTCCTACTAAGTCGAAGTAAATATATACTTTTTTTTAATTACATTTTGGTAAGCATATTTACTATGATAATTGATATTTTGGACTACGGGTATACTCCCACATCATTATATGTTGAGTTGTCTTAATACATATATATCCTTATTTCTCAATATCAATAATATTGAATTACCTTCATGTATATAGGAAACTCGTCGTGAATTCTATTGTTACACATTTGCTATGATATATATATACATGTATATCTAAAGCTAAGTTCGCTAAAGATTGTATTACTAGTATCGATAATGATCTGACAATTAAGGGTTTGAAAGCTGGTCGTTCGGCTAGTACGCGTTCAAAACAAACAAAACCGCCTTACAAGCCTATATCGTAAGTTATTGATTTATATAAAAGCAAACTATATTGAAATTCAATAATCAGGTCAGAGCGGTGTGATTAATGAAGAAACATTCGGCCCACCCACTGGGAGACCTCTTAATAAGGCACTAATTAACACCTAAGGGCTATTTCCAATGCTGATTTGGTTCACTTTTATTACACCGTTTCGCTCTAACAGCCCTCGATCGGATCTTGCATCTCGCTCCGACACCCCTTAATTGAATTTCTCGTTGTTCCTAAAGTTCTTTACTTAAGATTAGTTATATATTTAGATTGGAGTTTTGTACGTTTTTTTACAGTTCGTCGGGGACAGTTTTTTTTTTCCTTTTTTTTCGTTATCAAACGTTTAATTCGGACGCGATAATGAAACGTAATGAAAACTTTCTTTTGGTCTTTGTTTGTCTTGGTTTTTGTTCACTTACTTGAATTGACGCTGTTCGAAAAAGACAAAATATTAAAAAAAAAATTTTTTTTTGTAATAGTTGGCAATATCCCGCGGCCCAACCTTAGTTGAACATATCATTACTATACATTAAAAAACACGTAAACAATTTTAAAATTTAAATTAAGATCATTGTGTATAATTAAAAATATTTATATAATTATATAGATACAATGTTTTGTTGTGAACTATCAATTATTTTATATTTAAGGCCATATTAGACTTTTAAAATAAAGTTATTAACTTAATTTCAGTGACTTATACTGACTCAAAATTAGAAACACTTTGGAAGCAAAGCAATTTATTGAATAATTTAAGTCCGTTATAATACAACCCATTGCTCCACGCATACTGGCTTTTTATTATGCGTTGCTTAAAATAGTTAACTACATACATGATATATATAGTCTGTATAATTTTCCTGTTATTATTATTATTAATTTTTGATATTGGATTTTTTTAATTTTTATTATTTGGTAATGTCATTGTTTATTTTTAAATTGCTATATTACTGAACTTATTTTTTATTTTTCTCGCAATTAATAAATTTGTAATTATTAGTATTATTTATTAAAAAAAAATTATAATTAACTTTATTTTGTGTTGTATTATAATATCGGAAACTATTGTAATACCGTTTGTTTCCAAAATAGAAGAAATAAAGAATTAATATTACACTATAAATATGTACATTGTAAGTTCAAAATATATGTTAATCGATTGAATTAAATCAAAATCAAATTTCAATTAGGCTTTAAAAGTGCATTCGAATCATCATTTTACAAATTATAATTTTAATAATTTACAAAAGTGAAGTCACTAATATCGGTTCGGAATACAGATTCTGCAGAGAAGAAACGGCAAAAAATTCCGTAGGTACTCTTTAAAAATTTTAAACTATGTTTTTATATAAATTTAGGAACATTTTGAATGAAATACAGCGTCACAAAGTCAACACATCTTTATCATCTGTGCAATCCTGCACCGATTAATAAACTTTAGCTATTATTTTCTTTTTAATAGAAACTTAAATTTATTCTCAGAAATATTCAATATCATTAGTGGATTTTTTTTTAATTATTTAGCAAATCATCTCGTTTGTAATAGTTTTTATTTCTGCGTCTTAATTTTCCCCAAAAGCAATTGTTTCAATATTTGGTCGACAAGGATATTATGTCTATTCATTACAATGTTCCCATATTCAGTTTATAAGTAACGAATATTTTATTTTAAGTAACTAGCTTCTGCCCGCAACTTCTTACGCATGGAATAGGAACAATTCTGTCATACATGATTTTTGCGAAACTGCAGCGCATGCAGCGAAAGCTCTCAAAAGGAAAAAAGAACGATTTTGAAACACTATTGATTGGTGCTCCGCTGCTTTTGGTCTTAGCGTGATCATATATAGCCTATAGCCTTCCTTGATATTTATCAAGGACTATCTAACACTGAAATAATTTTTTAAATCAGATCAGTAGTTTCTGAGATTAGCGCGTTCAAAAAAACATACAAACAAACTCTTCTTCTTTATAATATTAGTGCAGATGAAACATGTAATCGACTTTTTGATTATTCAAATTTTTCTTATTAATAATTTCACGGCTATTTTAGGCGTAAATGGAACACTTCATATGAGAACCAATGTGCTATTAATAGTTATTCAATGTTGTGTTCTTGTGGCGAGTGAGGTGACCAAAGCTCCTGGGGTAGGGTCGGCAACACGCTTGCGATAATTCTGGTGTTACAGGCGTCTATAAGCTATGGTACTCGCTTACCATCAAGTGAGCCATACGTTTTGAGATGCAGACCCAGTCGCATAAAAAAGTTACAAAAATCATAAACAATCTCTAAATCAAAAAAAAAAAAAACATTGCTAATTAAT
Source organism: Melitaea cinxia (assembly GCF_905220565.1). Classification (NCBI taxonomy): domain Eukaryota; kingdom Metazoa; phylum Arthropoda; class Insecta; order Lepidoptera; family Nymphalidae; genus Melitaea; species Melitaea cinxia. The sequence continues at coordinate 20,494,157 of NC_059424.1, read as the reverse complement.
TCAATGAATTACAATACGATACCGTATACTAAATGCTATACGCAATAATAAGGGCCTGTTTCACATCTTCTTCTTCTTCTTCAGAGTTAATGGCTTTTAATAGTGCCAAATGAGCACAGATGATTTCGCCAATATCACGTAGAAGTTTCACAAGCTGTGGATAACGCTATTTGACGGATGACTTTGACAGCGGGAGGTAGAATAGGTCAGTATGACCTGTTTTTCCTCAATGAATAAACTAGAACCTTAATATTAATATATGCGATTAGAAATATCCTATAAATATAGTAGAATTCGATGGTAAACAAATTTAACTATCGGATAAATGAATCAAAAACTTTTTACTGTCGGATACTATCATCCACTGACTGTTACATTTCGGTAATTATCAGTTTAAAATACACTAGCAATAATTTACACTAAATAAGTAAAGAATTTTCCAACTGTCAATCATGTTGGCGTTGTTTCAAAATTAAAGCCTAACGGCTTTATATAATTATATTAATTAATTAATTTATAGAAACCAAAGCTATAATAATTTTTTTAGTTATTGACGCCGATAGAGCAAGCAATTATCTATAAAATGATATATAATTTATATGGAGTAACTGTGAGTTTTTTTCTAAAAATGGAGACAAACATCTTAACCTTAGCATATTAATATATATATATGATCCATTAAAGATGTCAAGCGTATCTATATTAGTAAAAATACATTAGATTTGTACACTATAAAACTTTTTAAGAACGAGTGACTTGATAGAATATTAGAGGAGATTATTTTTTTAATACAACTAAGTCGGCAAACAAGCGTCCGGCTCAACGGATGATAAGCGGTTACCGTAGCTTATAGACGATTGCAACACCAGAAGCATTACAAGCACGTTGCCGACCCTATCCTTGACCCTCCCAGAGACCTCAGGCTACAGTGCCCACCACAGATTCACAACACTGCTTGAGACCGGTGTTATTTAGCTGTGACCTTCTGTAAAGTTGCTGCTTGGCTACGGCATCAGATACCCTCTCTCTTTCCGTGGGTGTCGTAAGAGGCGACTAAGGGATAACACAGTTCCACTGCCACCTTGGAATTTATAAAGCCGACCGATGGCGGGATAACCATCCAACTGCTGACTTTGAAATACACATGCCGAAGACGGGCAGCAGCGTCTTCAGTGCGACAAAGCCAGCCCCGCGGTTACCAACCCGCCTGCCCAGCGTGGTGATTATGGGCAACACACATGAGTTGATGCCATTTTTGGTGCGAACTTGTGGAGGCCTATGTCCAGCAGTGGACTGCAATATGCTGAAATGATGATGATGATTCTGTAAGGTGATGTACTTGCCCAACCGTTGCCCCACGTTTTCGAGCAAGATAGCTCCTGTTGTGCCCCATGTCTATAGGATTTTTTTATAATCTTTAAGCCGTCCGTTATAATTGTTGGATTTACATTTAAACATGAAATAAATGGAATGTTATCTCATTATCATAACTAATAAGATTGAACTAAAATTTAATATTAGTTATAGTTTTAGTAATAAAATTAATTTGTAACAAATTAGTCAAATTTGTGACTAGTCATACATTTACATAAATTATATTTGTATTTTACGGATAGTTCAGCGATCACAGAAGTTGGCTGTTACTCTAGCGGTTGTGGGTTCGATCTACGCCATGACAAAAGTTTGTATTGGACATACAGACATACAGTACGTTTGTTGTGGTATATTGTTTCAAATTAAAATTTTACCGTCTAATTAACGTGTGTGCTTCCCGGTTTGACTTGTGTCAAGTGACTCTTCTAATCAATTAAAATAAGTTATACTTATTATTCATTATGTCAGACTATTGGTATGGCATTTTCAAATTATTTTCATGTTTTAGGCCATAGTTTTAAATAAATGGCTTATGAAAAATTTACAAACTGTTAGATCGACGGACAATCAACGTGTCCTTCCAAATATCACCAAACCATATCTTTGGAATCGAAAGAGGTTTTAATGACATAATACAAATAGTTAAAATAATAGTTTCAATGTAAAGAAGATATCTTGAGTAGCCCATTGAGGCAGTTCTCAGTGATACTGCTTTCCACTTTAGAGCTACGGGTTCGATTCCAGTCTCAAGTCATTCAGTATTATATATGTATCTTTTCTTATTCATTTTTTTTGTAAAATACGCTTTTTCGTTTTACGACAGTTGGCTGCTTCTAAAACGTAGGTAATGGTTGGTCTACCTTGGGTACAGACGACCGTGTTATTTATAAATATACTAGCTGACCCCGCAAACGTTGTTTTGCCATATATGTTGTTAACCCCTTAATCCCCTCCCCCCCTTATAACTTCGGGGTGTGAAAAATAGATGTTGTTCGGTTCTCAGACCTCCCCAATATGCACACAAAATTTCATGAGAATCGGTCAAGCCGTTTCGGAGGAGTTTAACTACAAACACCGCGACACGAGAATTTTATATATTAGATAACATGTTAGGCGTATCGATTTATTGTGCAAAAATATTAAATCTTGATGTGAAACTTTTTTAGAACCGTTGTGTTTTGAAACTTGATGAAACGAAAATGAGTCACGATAAAGAAACACATAAATGTATAGGAGAGAATAATATAGAATACATTACATAGTATTTTATATTTACGGCAGTTTCACTTCTACCGTGTGTGAATTACAGAACAATTTTTTTTTAACAAATATACTGTTAAATATTTCAGTGATACGGAACCTTTAGGCAACATTTGGAACCCTAAACCCTCCGAACTCTATATCCATAAACTAAGATAAAAATGATTATCGATTCTCAGTCGACGAATATGCATAAATATGTGATCATTAAAATCTGTTACTATACACACATGATAAGAATCTTTAACCTTAATTAGGAAGATTAATTTGACTTCAATTAAAAAAGAAAATGCAAAAGTTAACAGTTATACTGATGCCCGTGAATCAATCAACATAGAAATAATGAATGGAATGTGATGATATTTTGCATATAAATATATAGAACTAGTTGACCCCGCAAACGTTGTTTTGCCATATATGAAGGTTCTGATGTCAAAGACTTCTATAATAACTAGCTGTACCCGCGACTTCGTCTGCGTGGAATTCAACAAAATAGTTATTGTTCAGTGCGCAGTTATAAAAAAATCTAAAATAAAAGTAGCCTAAGTTACTCACCACACCTTCATACATCGATCGTGCCACTTTTATAATCAACTAGCTGACCCCGCAAACGTTTTCTTGCCATATATGCTATTAACCCCTAAACCCCCCCCCCCATAACTTAGGGGTATGAAAAATAGCAATTGGCCGATTCTCAGACCTACCCGACATGTCCATAACATTTCATTAAAAAATTGGTCCAGCCATTTTAGAAGAATATGGTAACTAACATTGTGACGAGAACTTTATATATAAGAAGGTAAAGCATAACATAGGTTAGGGTTTTGTCGCGGAACTTCTAGAGATCAGAAGTTAGACGAGTAAAACCAAGAGACGCGACAAGTTGATCACAAAATTTAAGCGATTCGTTCTAAAATATAAATATGATACTTATACATATCTCATAATATGATGGTATTGCATGTCTGTATGTTGGTCTATTTAAACTTCAAAGTACTTAATATCGGACTAATATAAACTTTTCGACACTTTCCGATTGAGAGTACTGTCTCAAAATTGCTTTTTTAAAGTGAGCTTAACCGTCGGCCAGTGAGACTTCGGAGTTAGACGATTGGCAATTTCTGTTTGACTTTGAACTTCTACCGTTTCATTCTCCTCTTATTACTTAGACTTAAGAACATACGGTGAAGTAAAAATAAAATATAACTCGTAGTTTTGATATTTTTTCAATAAAGTCTAATTTAATAAAAAATTTAAGTAAACAAAACATGTGTTGCAGCATAATATCTTTATTAAAGCGTGATCGCTAATTTCACAGCTAATGAAACACAATGTTGAGAGGAGCAAAAAGAAAATGACACCGTTTTATTGATTATAAAAAGCAGACAATAGACAAAAGATGGCGCTACGTATTGTTACCGACTCCGGGACGATAGACGGCGCCACCGGAGTCGCTCGTGTACTAAAATGGCAGTTGAATATTTTTACTGGCAATGGTTGTCAGTATCTGACAACGGAAATTCAAACTTACGACTATACGAATAGATCTCGTTTCGTCTAAAACTCACCGAAGACTTACGAAGTCAACCTCGGTATATTTGTGGCGAAGCGTCGGCATTGTTCGCTAAATTGTCGCTTGCACGGAACCGGCCGGGCTTGTCGTGAGTTAGGTATGAGCGCACCGCACACAATGACAGTATACATACATTTAAACACCTGTTATTAAACCTGAACAGGGTCACAGAGCGTAGGTACTCGCAGACCTCGTTAAATACAATGACAGATAGAGATCTCACTGCCGGCGATTTGGGATGCATCCACAATTACCTACCACGAGTGATCATACGATATTGTAATTAGCGAGTTGAAAAAACTCATATTTTATTTTATAATAATTTCACGGGTTCTTTATCAGCGGCGAGATCTAGTAATGAATCCGAAATATCTAAAATTTGAACGTCAACGTAATGCTCCAAATCTTCCGAAGCGTCTCGACACTTGGAGATTAAGCCGGGAACTTCCTCTTAACACTTGACAAAAACCGGATCATCTTTTCGTTTGATAGGATTTTCTGGGCTTAGCGGATTTCACATGTGCTCAGTGTCGTGACTCGAAATCATATAAAAACGAATAACACCGAATCGCAATACAATAGTCTTTCAATTGCACATTTTATTATTGAGAAAAGGACCTAAGTCGGGATTACGTTTTTAGTCTACGCCCTTTATAGGGATTAAGGATCCTGCGGCCAACAACCGCTCATTTGTCCCCTTTTCCAGTAGACGACGTGCCAAACCGACACTCTTTGAAAACCGCAAGAGAAATTTTATGACGCCAACGAAAAAGAAGCATCGGTACTTCCGAAAAAATTAAGAGCCGGGCTCATTTCGAAAAACACAGACGTCCATCGGCGGTCTGAGAGAATGTAATTGGTATAATAATGGCGGTCGCTTTTCGAATTTATTTTCAAGTTTAAATATTAATGTTTCGTGACAGGGCGGCGGCGGGGCCTGCGAGGTGTCGGTGGTTTTCTGGCCCAGCGCCCACGGACCGGTTGGACGCTCGCACGCTACGCCAGAACTAAACAAGTATTGCAGAGAGCGATAAACCTTGCTTCGTATATGGCCAAACGGCAAACGACCTATTCGTACCAATTTGCAGGCCCTGTTCGTTCTACTTTTGGCAACAGAACCGAACATTATCTTGGATTAGACAGTGGCAAGCTGGCGCTAGAAATATATGGTATGATCTTCCGAGAGAATGTATACCTCGACACTCATTTTACGTACATGTTCCACCCTACGTGAATTTACACCTTGGTCATACGGCAGTATATATACACAAATAGTGGATCAGATTAAGTATCTAGAAGTAAACGATAGATAGAAGTTAGGTCGACTCACCAGTGGCGAATAAAATGCTGAGCTGTCCACGCCGATACTGGGATAAGGGTTCTGATCCGTTGACGGATAAGGTGCACCGTAAACGCCGACAGCGGCGCTCGACAGTCTTGGGTACGAGGTCAGTGCCAGCCTGGCTCCATCGTACTGACAGGAACAGACTGTCTGCCCTGAGACTGGGTCGGTGATGATAGGCCTTGGCGTATCACAGCATGACGCAGCGGGCGTGCTGGCGTGGCTTCCGGCGCCTGGAGACAGGGCTCCCCCGACTACCCCGGAGCCGCCTGGGGATAAGGGCGGTGCGGAGCTTGAGCCACCGTCAGGAGAAGTTGCCGCTCCGCCATTGCCCGCCCCGCTGCTGCCCACGAGCAACTAAAAAAGAAACATTTTATATTTATAGACACTATTGTATGATATTATTAAAGAGACATCCATAAAACTACTTTTAATATAATTACATGGAATTTCGGGTAAATTGATTAAAACTAACATAACACGTTCTCCTTATAAGGCTTTATAGAGAAGCAACATAATAAATTGTTGTATTGATAATTTTAATACTGAGTAGTACTCGCCATTACACATTTGTCGAGTTTCCGGTTTACGTGTTACCAATCTTACATCACTTATTTTTTAAATCATTAATTATTATCTTCAATATGTGGTCGTTTTCTTATTTGTGGATTTAATTTAAAATATTATTTTCCTGGACATATTTTTAACAAGCAATTTCTGATTTGAGTGCATTAGAATAAAAAAAAAGAACCAAAAAACTTTAATCTGTTTCAATAATAAGCCAATTGATATATCACTAAAGATATACAACGATTTTTTTTTCCTTTTTTTTAATAAATGCTAAAGTAAAAATCTAACATTTCGCGTTTAAATCGCGTAATATGTGTGAACATTCAATTCTCAAAGACGACGTCCTGTCAAAAATAACAAAAAAATAAAATAAAATAGTAACAAATCTCAAAGAGATCACACCCAACAGATGTCATCATTGTGATCAACGCGGGTATAACAATAATACATGTCATCGGGTGACGTTTGATGTGAACTAGGAAGTAACAAAAATTATCTATATATATTTAAATTTAAATCGTATCATTAACTTTGAGAATCCATTAAACACCTTATAAAAATAAATAATTGCCGCTGTAAAATACAGTATTCTTTTCCGTAGCCTTTGATTCTGTAACGCATTCGTAAACGTTTGAATTACATTTAATTTATTTCGTTTTATCACATCGTTTGAGGCGACTGGATTTAAATTGGATCTTCATATTATGCGTACAACAATGTATTAATAAAAGTTTCATTGTTTACAATAACATTTTAATATTATTCAAAAGATGCGCGAGATTTATTACTGTTAGACGTTTATAAAATAGAAAAATTATTTTACATTACACGTTATATATTTTTTATTACTTGACGGACTTTAATAGTCCAGTTTTCGTAAGCGCGTTTTGATTATCGTCATTAACACCTAATAATTTCGAAATATACAAAGTTTATTACGATTTAAATCTGTTTATTCGATTGCTATTAACCTAATTTTGACAATAACGTATCAAGGAACATGGGTCACGAATAAAAGTATGAAGTCAATAAAAAAACTCACTAAAACGCCCTCGGTAATAAAAAATCCCTTAATAAAAAAACATATTCAAAAGTGAAAACACGTAATAATAATAAAAAACGAACTTTTTCAATTGATTATACATTCATAGTTAGTATTTAATAGATAAGTAACAAAAACCACGCTAAACGGCTTGCAGGTTTCGCACGCAACACCTGCCTAGGCAACACCTACACATAACAGCGTAGACGAATCTCATCCTTATATGACAGTCATAAGGTAGGTTTTTCTTTATACATGTAAGTTTGCTTGTACCTTTATCTATTTCACACTGTGTATGGGTGCGTGTAATTCTATTAATCGTTTGTTTTTTTATAGCGTTATTCACATGTTAACCCTTCATTTGCCTTAACTTTCTACTTTTATTCAAAGTTACAAATACCAAAATACCTGCATATGCTAATGACACCTCAAATTGACATCTCGATTTATTTGACATCGAGGATGACATCGCTTTGATAGGGCGTCGAATCCAGACGCCAATAGAACAACTCAAGTCATTATTCATACATATTTAATCATCATCATTACATAGAAAATACTTAGTTTCTTTTTTTTGTATGTTTGTGTGTGTGTGTGTGTGTGAGTGTGTGTATTTATAGGTACATATACATACATGTGTGTAAACTTTACAAGTAAAGCGTTTTGATGCAAATTTTAATACATAACAAACGGCTATAGAGTAACGGGTGAAAGGGTGTTAATCCGTCTTAATGAGATAAGAAGCCCTCTCCTATACCAGGTCATTACTTTTGTCAAATTAAATTAAGTACTACACGCCTCTCGTTATTCCGCCCGGGCGTAAACCCGGATATTTATGGTTACCGTTTCGTTACTATCAGCTGTGGTGTACGTTTAACAGCCTTCTAGGCGTTGTCGTAGCTTTTCACTCAGTAATGAATGAACTAAACTTATCCATATAACATTTACCACGACAATTATAATACGAGATTGAGAGACAGATAAAATATTTGTTTTGAGCGAAGATTATTCTTCGAACACCAATAAGTACGATTTCTTCACTATTATTTAATATTTAAAATATTTCCAAAAATATCCACAAGATTAGAAAACAAAGAACCGAAAACGTATCAACCATATCATTATTTTTTATTTTCTATCCCCTTATTTTAATTACCATCAAAAAATATCACAAAATTCAAAAACAAAAACAACATTTAAAAAAAGTTCTTAGTCCGTTCAGGTTGACAGCTACACGTAACAAACCCGCTTTCACGTTTTATTCTCAAATGCAAATGAGCACAATTTCTAGGGCGAGCGAGATAATATCGGAGGTGTCCGAACTAACTTAATATTTTTAAACAAGCTTACTGATTGTTATCGCATCGCCTTTCGATGACTTAATAATATAATGCAGTTGAAACTGTTATGAACGTTAAAAAAAACACAGGAAATTGTATGAATTGGTAATTAAAAACAGGCGGTTTATCTGTCAATCGCGATCTCGGTGTCGAGGGAACTGGACGATTCTTTTTGCTGTTCGGTGTTCAATTCTGTACATCGCTTTGATAGGTAATCTGTCTTAAATAGATAAATATTGTATGTTTCTAGGCGTGGGAAACCTAGGAGTGTATGAGACGAACCTGGTATATTTATTATACGTACCTATATACCAATCCTACGCGTAACAAAAATCATTCAAATAATAAATATATAAATATCTTATAATATACACACACGATCGTCTGTTCTTACAGTAAGCAACTTAATGCTTGTGTTATAGGTAACAGCCGGCTGATATACCTTAATATTTTTTTTTTGATAAATATACATAGAAATATTACATATATAAATATATAAATACAAATATTACACCCAGACTCAGGCGGGAATCGAGCCCCCAACCCGCCGAGCAGAAAGCAGGGTCACCACAAACTGCGCCAACGAGCTAGTCAAAATAGAATCAGTAGTTTAGGCACAAGATAGATTTGTTAACGAACTTACTGCGTAAACATAAAAAAAAAAACCCGAAAAGCAAAATTAGAATAGTGGAGCATTGAATTCTGAACTGCCAGTGACGATACCCACGGCTAACTAGAAAACTAACTATAAACTATTCAGAAAATTATCATTTCGAAGAAAAACAGTAGAGAATGAAACAGTGGATAGAAGTTGTGAAATTATTAAATAAGTAAGCAAAAAAAAAAACTAAATCTTAAAGAAAATCCTGTGTTGGGGAAACACAGAACGAGACAACGACAATAAGAGACAAAGAGATGGATGAAGAATTTATAATGAGCGGGACCTATACCTCGAACGCTAATAACATTTAACTGCTGAAACCATTGCGCCAACCCAACAACAGCTATCCGCCAATTGGACTCCAATCAAAAGATAGAGTCACAGATATGAACACGTCCTTATCATGTTCATTTTCTATTTTACAAATAGTAATTGCTGTTTTTTTTACTTTGTCGGCTTTTTAAAATCAATAAAAGATCTAAATAAATTAATTTACTTTTCTATAGAAATATAAAAGATAAATATGTATAGATAACGAATGTTTTTAATTATATTAAATTTTTATCACTGGCAACTCCTAATTTCTTGTTGTACATGATTTAGACTTTTTTAATTAATTTATGAATCTAATCTATATTATAATGTAAGTGTTAAAGAGTTTTTGATAAAATGTACGTTATCTATACATATATAAAGTTGCAGAGCTTGTCTGTTTAAGCTTCCTTCGTGTAGCGCTTCCGGCTTGATAAATATATAGTGATATATTTAAAAAAAACAGTACAATAATTTTATTAATTTAGACAAATAGGTTTCAATAGTGCCAATATTGCAAGACTGAGTTCGCACGTAAAATGGAGAAAAGACAAAGAACTTTTAACAGAAGCACAGTGCAAAAATTGAAGTAGCATCAATTGAAATGACACTCGCTGAAAGGAAGATTTAAAAAAAGTAAAAGAGTTATACAATCTTTTTAGTTTAGATCAAGAAAATTTAAGTACTAAATCTTTTAATATGAATACCTACGTACTGTGTGTCAGTATACGCTTTCAATTCTTAGAAAAATGGCAGGTGCAACCGAAAGTAACGTCTAGTCAAATTAATAAAACTCCGCTATCCGTCGTGCGTAAATTTTCAGTAGTAATAAGACCGTTAAATATTTATTTTATGCTAAATCAACATAGTGAATATGTACATATTTTAAAGTATACAATTAAAAAGATATTTCCATATAAATGACCACTAAAATTGTTTGTTCAGACACATTTCGAACAGTATTTTAATCTGATTTGCAATTTCTAACTTAAATTAGAACATAAAAATGTTGCCATCATAAAAAAGTAAATTTACTACACACGATCATGAAGATAACGTTTTTGCCTTAACGAATGATAAAAAAAAAAACAAATTGTCATACCTTCAACGTTTACACCTTGAATTAAAAAAATATAGCTCAAACTTGATAATAATTTACATCTGTATGTTTAGTCTGTTGTAAATATGCTATGAACAAATTGAAGCATATGTTTTCGTGTTTTGTTAATACGCAACTGCCGCGTATTAACAAACTAGAGATTGACCTAATTATATTATATATATGTATATTTTTTATGTAGAGATCGAAAGATAAGAGTATTAAAATATTAGAATAGATTGTTTAATTAAGTCATAATTATATTATAACGGGAGCTCGTTTTAACTATTACCCACATTCCTATAAAATAAAAAGACAAGTAATTTCCTTTTAACGGTTGCTTTTGACAGTTTTAGTATTCTGTTATAACAATTGTAAGAACATTTTTGGTTGTATTGTTATTTTATTAGGATGTTATGTATTTCTTCTATTTGTTTATTGTGTATACATATTAATCATACATTAATATAAATTCTTAAATTGTATTAATAAAGTAAATAAAACAATATATCGTTTCAAGTTTTCAACGTTTTGACATTTCTGTGATATGTTATATATAAAAAGGTGTATTAGATATGTAGGCTAGTCTCACGTACAAGTAATGAGTAGGCTTGTAAAATAATTATATTATTAATTGCTCTACTAATCAAACAAATCAATCCGAGACAGGTGCAAGAGTCTCAACTTTCAATGTTCCGTTAATTTGTCACCTGTATTTCTATATAAAATGAACACATATTCTAAGCGCTCTGTTGAGAGTTTTCAATACTAAACACACAAGAAAACGTTTAATTATATTTTACACACATGGTATGTTTGATGGAAAGACAATGCTATGGCATATAGATGGACAGATCCATATAATCCGAGACGAAAATTCCGTTAAAGGTCTAGGTGGTATAGTGATAGATTAGATTAGATACCATCCTCTTCGTTAGTTCGTTTCATCATAATCATCATCATCATTCCAGCCTATTACAGTCCACTGCCGGAGATAGGCCTCCACAAGTTCGCGCCAAAAATAGCGTGAACTCGCGTGTATTGCCCATAGTCACCACGCTGGGCAGCTGGATTAGTTCGTTTAGTTTGATCGAAAGATAAATGTCCTTGGGATAGACATATCTGTACAGTCCAGAATAAAAATACCGTTGAAAATCTAAATGGTAGAGTGGTAGATTATTTTCAGTATTGATGGTAGATTAATTACATTTCGATTGTAATAGACAGGTTGGTGGTATGATCATCATATCGATTAAGTTAGGTTTAACTTTGACAAAAATACTTTTAATTTGACATTCTGTATACGATATTCTGGCAAAAAAATTATATAAAAAAGAAAGAAAAAAACTATCTTTGGCCTGTTTAGTCGAAAGACATTGTCTTAGGGGCAGAAATTAGTAAGGTCTAGTTTAAGAATGTAGTTCAATTATCTTCGGCGAGTACGATCAACAGAAAATTTCATTGGGATCGATTGGTCTTTAAGACACAGGGTAGGAATTAAGTTGTAGCTCTGACGGTATTATAATAGGCCAAAAAACACCAAATATTCTAAAAAGATGTGACTCTCTCCTTTTAGAATCAATCACAAAAAACAAACGAGTTATCATACGAACTGAACAAATTCAATGACGAATATAAACATATTTACCGAAGCGAAATACTTTAACCACGGTAAGATTAAAGGGAAAACCGAGTGGTCCAGAGGACGTCAAGAGATATGATCAAATAAACTGAGTTTGTCTAATATAATAGCATAAGATACTATGTACACATAATCCCTACTTGAACCACTAATGCTTCGTTTGAGGACACCAACTTGTTTTGTTCAAACATAGTGAAGTAGGTCGAGGGTTCCGAGTGATTTGATAATTTTTGACCGACTACGTTCGAACCTTCCACCTTTTCTTTTAAGGTTTTAAGTAACATTTTTCATTACCAATAATCCTTTTGTGATTTATTTAAAAATAAGTAAACTCACTAAGCACGTTTAATATATTTACGATGAGCTGGTATTTAGTAAAGTTTGTATGTAAGGATCGTAGCAAGTGGAAAGAAGTGGTCTCTGCCTACCCCTACGGGAAAGAGGCGTGATTATATGTATGTATGTATGTTTGTATGATACATTAATAAAGCGTTGAATTGGTTAAATATATAATAGTACTAGCTGACCCCGCAAACGTTGTTATGCCATATATTTTATAAACCCCCTTAATCCCCCCCCCACTATAACTTAGGGGTATAAAAAATAGATGTTGGCCGATTCTCAGACTTACCTGATATGCACACAAGCACGATAACAACAAGTCACGACATTTTATAGATATGAGATAACTTAAACAAATTTAAATAATATAAATTAATGAGAATGGGCTAGGTAATATATACCTATATATGGCTAGGTAATATATATTACTTACCTATATAAATAAAAATGAATGTTGCTAAGCGCATAGCTCGAGAGCGGCTCGACCGATTAAGTGTTAATTTATTTTTTTTGTGTGTTCTTTAATTCCATGGAAGGTTTTAATACAAAAAAAAAAAAAAATTAAAAAAAAATCAATTTTTACTGTTAACTTTTGACAGAACGAAGTCTGTTCGGGCAGCTAGTATATTATATATATTATAAATCTCATAAGTGTTTTACATGAATATATTTTTTTTCTAGTAATTTTCTTATGAAACTAGTTTTTTAATTAGATTTTTGTAAGCATATTTACTATGATAATTGATATTTTGGACTATGGGTACACTCCCACATCATTATATATTAACGTGACTTGAAAAGTTGGAGATTAAAAATGGAAGTAAAATTGATTATATACGATTTTTTTAAATGACCCTTTATAAATATATATATATATATATATATATATATATATATATATATATATATATATATAATGAAAATATTAATATAATTACTACATTACTACTAAGAATTTATCATTATTAATATACATGCAACATACACACATTTTTGTTTGTTCCTAAGATAGGAAACTCAATACTTTTGTGTTTAGGTGACACACAACTGACATTTTTTTTTTACTAAATACATTACATAAATATTACACACGAGCTCGGGGAGGGTATCGTACTCGTAAGCGTAACCATTGATCACAAACCAATGTTAATAGCGTCAAGATGCTAGTCAAGCTATACGATATGATACAAAGCTTTAGACACATCTTAAAAAAGGTATCTATCTACAAGTTTATAGAGTAATTTTATTTATTTGTTTATTTATTTTTTTATTTTTTATTTTATTTTTTTATTTTAATTATATTTAATAATTTTTAATACAAGTAATCTTATATTAAAAAACTTTTATAAAAACTACATTCTCTTTATTAAAATAAAATATCGTTATTTAAAGTCCTCCTTACTCCTTTATCCTCTAACACCTCGAGTTTAGTACGAGTACACCTACGTATAATGCATACGTAACACACGCGACGTCAACATTGTCCATGTGTCTCACTGAACCATATCGGTGTTTCAGCGAGCGTATATAAATAATTATGTTATTAATAGAAAAGCTGAAGTCATCTAAGGTTAGCCAACTACCTAACTAACTAGTAACGAAAGGAAAAACGAGCACAGCAAAACTGGGTTAACGAAACATTTTTTTAAATATCATATCAAAAATCGACCGTTCCAGCGGGGATTGAACCTGCATCTCCGACTGACTGGGTTAACTAGTCGAAGTATCGGAGATTTGCGCTCGAAAAGATGGTTAGTAAACAACTTGTAGTACTTAACAGCGACTACCAAACTTTTACAATAAAAAATATTCTAGAATATTTAGAACTAAACATAAAACTAACTTTAAAGTTACTTATCTGAAGTTATATATCGATGTAGAAAGATCAAGGGGTAGGTAGATCAGTCAATAGTAATTGAAGATAAGCCGTAACAAGAAGTCCGATGAAATCGGAGTCAATTCACCGACGCGGAGTTTTCGCGCCTAACAGCTACAATTACAAAGCCTCGACCGCCACGTCCGCCATATTTCAAATCACCACAGACTACATACATCAATAGGACAATTACTGTCATTTTATAAATTTAACTTTTAAAATTTCGATTTTATTTTTTCTCAATTATTACTCAGTTTAAAATTCAATTAAAATTATGGATGTCGATAAATTTATAAGTTAAGTAGTATATAAAGAAGATTACAGTTCATTTTATGTTTTAAGTAAGTTGTAATAATGTATGAAATTCCGAAAATATTTACGTGCATTTGTATAAATCTGTCGTCGCGTTGAGACTATAATCGGTACATGATACGTATTAAAACCATAACCCTTTGCATTTGCGGTTAAAAATAAACCACAAAACGACTCGACACAGGCTATCGAGGAAGCACTGAATACATTTCTCGTAAACTGTATAAAGTAGCTTCATACAAAATTTAATTACTTAAAAATACCACTTAACGTTGTTAATGTGTAGGCGTTTTTAATGTATCATTTAATGTATATATTAACATTTTAAATTAAGAACGAAAAAATAATCGCCTGGACATATTATTACCTTAATGATTCAGAGGTCGAAATCGTTGTTCCATAACTTTGTTATTCAAAAAAAAAAATCTTATCTGTGGTTAGGTAAGCTTATGTCGAGACCTGTCCTATCTAGACTGTGGTGTGTGACACATACGTGGCGTGTATTCCAGTAATTAGTTACTCAAAACGACACATATTACACGAAGCGTCATTACGTCCAATACATCGATACTTAGTATCTCTGATTTCCTTGTCAATCGTGATAAGCGATGATATATGAAAACGCGACGCAAGGCACAATCCACCATATATTTATAAAATTAAGGTTCATTGTTGTTTGCGAATGACACGAAAGTTTATAATGTAATACTTATTGAACAGCGGTAATACACGGTTTGGAATATTTACCACAAACTTTTAATATAAATATGATAAAATTGTAACTGATGGTTGCCCAGTGGTCGAACTCTTTTAAGGTTCTGTTGTCAAAGACTATATACTTCTATAATAACTAGCTGTACCCGTGACTTTGTCTGCGTGGAATTTAACAAAATAGTTATTGTTGAGTGCTTAGTTATAAAAAAAAAAAAAACTAAAATAAAAGTAGCCTAAGTTACTCCTTATTACGTCGCTATCTGCCAGTAAAAGTCGCTGGACATAGACCTCCACAAGTTCGTGCCAAAAATGGCATGAACCGACCGGATAGCAGGATAACCATCCAAGTGCTGGCTTTGAAATACACAGGCTGAAGACAGGCAACAGCTTCTTCGGTGCGACAAAGTCAACCCTGCAGTCACCAACCCGCCTGCCCAGCGTGGTGACTACGGACAAAACACATCACGCCATTTTTAGCATTAACTTATGAAGGCCGATGTCCAGCTGTAGAGTGTGATAGGCTGAAATGCTGATGATATTCTCATGATATAAATGTGCTGTGTGGCTACGGCACTAAAGAATTTGGCCACCCCCTCTCTTCCCGTGGGTGTCGTAAGAGGCGACTAAGGGATAACAAGGTTCCACAACCATCTTGGAACTTAAGAAGCCGACCGATGGCGGGATAGCCATCCAACTGCTGGCTTTGAAATACACAGGCCGAAGACGGGCAGCAGCGTCTTTGGTGCGACAAAGCCAGTACTGCGGTCACCAACCCGCCTGCCCAGCGTGGTGACTATGGGCAAAACACATGAGTTCACGTTATTTTTGACGTAAACTTGTGGAGGCCTATGTCCAGCAGTGGACTGTATAGGCTGTAATGATGTAATGATGATAACACATTTGGATCATACGACCATTAAAGCGTTTAAATTAATATTTTAACATTAAATAGATGAAATTATAAGAAAATGAATAATCAGTTACAAGAAATATAACGCGGTTCTGTACGAAATCAGTCAATTTTAATGTATTTGTCGACGAAATCTAATTTACAATTTACATAGTTTTTATGAACAACGACATAGGTACATACGTATTGGCAGATGTATTAAATTGTTCTGAAATATTGATTTAGTTAACTGAGGATTAATAAATAGACAGAGTTTAATTCTCACTTGAGACTGGGTGTAATATTTGTATTGAATTATTTCCATGTGTATTTATAGAAAAAAAAATAGCTATAGGAGTCGGCTGTTACCTATAACACAAGCATTAAGTTGCTTACCATACGAACAGACGATCGTGTGTGTGTGTGTGTGTGTGTGTGTTATATGATATTTGTTTATACATTTGTAAAAGAAAAAATTAAGAATCTGAGTTGAACGATAATATTAAAATTAAATTTGTCTTTATGTGGTATGAAGTAGGTTCATCGTTACAACGATCAATTTATACATTAACCGCTTAAACCGCTGCTAGTTTATGTAATAAAATCTACTAAAACTAAATCGAATAAACAAATGGGGACGATCAAATCAAATAACGACAATCGTCAGAGGACGAGTAAGACGCTCGAACGCTCGTGCAAACAAAACTCCCAATATCTGAGACTTGCGACAGCGCAAACAGTACTCAGTTATCCATTACCCCTTAAATTAAATAAAAAAACCTCGACTAATTTAGTCCAATCTGTCAAATGGAAAGTGCTCTGCAAAGAAAGGGGAACGGATTAATGTTTTATGTGGGCGTATATTAGATATGATAGGGTGAAAACAACGGACGGGGGTGAATATGTGCGGTATTCAAAGCGTGAATTTCTTTTTTTGTTTGAGTTACCGCTTTTCGGTTTTTCGGTTTTTTTTTATTATTATCGACACCGAGTCGAGTTTTAATAGACGATATGTGGTAGTTTTTCATAAAGCTTTTTCCGTGTTTTGTTTTCGTTTCGTAACTTTTGCGTCCGCGTTCCGATACGTATTTTGAAAATTGACAGTTTTCGGTTTTAAATTATTTTAGTTTTTTTAATTTTACGATACTGTCAATTCAAATTTAGAATTGTTTTTATTTTTGCTTCAATTATTTGCTTAATACTCTTCAATTGTGCCAAGTGAGAAGAGATGCCTTGGTTTTATCGTTTTATTATTATCAAGTGTGCCAAGTTCGGACGGGTTATTTAATAAGTGTGTACTTTGTAAGTCATTGTCGTATCTTTTGCATAACTCAAAAATATGATTTTTAGTAACTTCGATGCAGAAATAGTCATCACAATTCCTTTGCTTGGTTTATATAGACTGAAAAATCTCTTCTCTCATACTTCTTCAGATCTGTACCGTGTGAGTAGTGTATTTCTAATTTCCTTTCCAATAGCTAATAATCAACTCCCTACTGCTTTACACTCTATCATAATTTTCTAATATCAGCTCTCATTTAAATCTTTTATCTTGGTTTTTATTATCATCCACATCTCTCGTAAGAATTGATAAATGTAAGAATTCATTTTTTTTTTTTTTTGTTTTAGTATTCTACTTCTGACAATACCTATTTGTGGATTTATGGACATTGATGACTTTAAATTTTATAAGAGTACCGAGAATTTTTTTCCTCCGGCTTTTTTCCCTCTCGGCCTACACTAGGGACAATAATTAATTTATTGTTAACAATACTTAATAAAGCCGAGGATATGATAGGAAGGTGATAACTACTGATAAACTAGGGTTTAGTGTGTACTAAATATTGTGACTAAGTTAGGGTTTCTGGATAACACTAGGTACATTACCTAAGCTTGTAATGTACACAATGTTATTGTATTGTTATATTATTGTTTGTTACCTTGACTTTTAGTTTTAGTTTTTTTTTTAATATATATTTGAGAGTTTTTTGTGACATACTTTAAGTGTGTGTGTCCTTACTTAATAATAATTCTTACCTTATGGTGAAATAAATATTTTAATTTCATTTCATCGTTTTAATCGAAATCGGTATCATTTATCAATTTTTATGTTTTAAAGTTTGAATTGTAATATTGTAAATATATCGATTGAAAGATAAGTGACATAAAATTAAGATCACCAAACGTCTAGTGAGCCGCGTCGGCGAAACAGCGTGTTCGTTTTGTATCATATGTTATCTATCTTTGATTGTAATAGATAGTGTTTTCCATGTTCTAGCTAATTATATCCGTATTGATATCTTGTTTTAACTTTTATCTATGAAAATAAACATTTTTATACATACATTTTATTTATTTCAAATATAATAAAAAAATCAATTAGCATTTTTAAAACATAAAAATATCACTTAAATTTAGAAATAGGTAACAATAATTATTCAGAAAGTAGGTATCTTCTTGCAAACAAAACTTTTGGCGCAGTGTCTAGTATACTTTCTACTACTATTCAATTTTCAACACGAGTGTACCTAGGTTTATTAACATGTATCATTTATATACACACGTAATACACACTATAAGTATTTATTTAAATGTGCTTTTGTTTAAATACATGCATTTAGTTTCCTACCATAGGAACAGATGGTCGTTGGTGCTAAGATATCTATATAATTAACTTCACTACTTCCCAACATAAGAACTAAACAAGAAAATCATATATTTAATGTCGTATTATATATCGTAATCATATGTTTAATAAAAAAATGTCGCAAAGGAATACCTTCGTCTAGATTACAAACTTTTTGTTGAGCCCTAAGCACAAAATAAAACGTCTAACCTTTTTTTTTAATGTTATTAATTATATGATAAAATACTAATTGAAAACAGGATCGCTTCATAATTTAATTTATTTGTTGAATACATAATTATCATACAGGAAATTAAAACAAGAATTGTAGAACAAAAATCTCTGAGACTCGAACGCGTATCAAAACCGGAATGTGATAATCCCGTGGTAGGAAATCTATCATGAATATTATCAGCTTTGATCTAAATTTAATATCGGAATCGACGGGATTTCTTTTTATTTGAATTAATATCGATTTTTTAATCAATAAAACGGTCTTTGATAGTTTTTTATAGTTAGATTGTGTTGACAGATTATTCTATATTTTTACACTATAGTACGAAAACTATTCTCATATGATTACTCGTACATTATACATATACATACTCAAACACACACATATACTCTAGACATATTTAGATCATAAAAAAAGGCTGGCTAATAAAAAAACATTAAAAAAAAAACTTCAGCGTCGACATCACATCAAACTCTACATCGCCTCTGAAACTATAAAACTTTTAGGTACCCCTAATAGGAAAAAGGCGTGGCCTATTCTAAATGCACCTACGGTATTGAAACGAAGGTAGTCGGGGTTTCAACGGGCCGTCAATCTTTGATGAGTTCCCGGCCGTCCACTGTCCAGTAGACACCGTCCCTGACTCTATTAAATATTAATCTCGATATACAGTTGGAATTGGAAACATAGCCCGCGTACTTGTCTCATGCATTTTATATGGGGATGAAATTAGGATAAATTTGGGAATTCAAGTTCCGGATCAATCACAATCAATACTTACAAACTGTCGAATATCGATTGAGTATAGACAGAATACATTATAATTGTGTTTGCAGGCAAACGTAGAAAAACCGACTTCAATTATATCGACAAGTAATACAACGTAGGTAGACGAAAAAATAGTTAAATAAATACGCATTATCAAAGAATACTCCAAAAGTTGTAATCAGATCTCGATGAAATTTAAATTTGACCACATGATAAACATCGGCTTTCGATTAAATTAAAAATCATCAAAATCGGTACACCCAGTAAAAAGTTATGGGGATTTTCGAGAGTTTCCTTCGATTTCTCGGGATCCCATCATCAAATCCTGGTTTCCTTATCATAGTACCAAACTAGGAATATCTCCTTTTCAACAAAAAAGAATTATCAAAATCGGTTCATAAACGACGGAGTTATCCCCAAACATACATAAATATATATATATATATATATATATATATATATATATATACGGTCGAACTGAGTAACCTCCTCCTTTTTTTGGAGCCGGTTAAAAAATATAATAAATAAATAAACGATTCAGACTCAACGGCATCCAGTAGAATTATCTCCTGTCACCCAAACGCCCAGACCACGACAAACATCTGTACCTACGACCAAATATGATTGTCATGTGCGGGGATCGAATTTGTGAACGCTAGCGTGATACCCAGCGATGTGACCGCTGCGCGAACGCGTCGTCAAATGATGAATGATGTCATTATGTATGAAAAGAACATTGCATACGGATTATACATACATTTTACAAACTGTGCCTTGTTCATTTGAGGAAAAATAGCCAATTACCTTTCTGAGTAACTGGGCTATCAAACATAAATAACAATAATAATAATTATAATACTCTTTATTGTACACCATTAAAAGAAACAACGAAAAAAAACATAAAATGAAAAAGGTACAAAGGCGGTCTTATCGCTGAAAGAGCGATCTCTTCCAGACAACCTTTGGGTATAGGACACGAAATAGAAACTGCAGTTAGGAAGTAAACAAATAATTGGTGTGCGAATTAGAATATTTGAATAAAGTACAAATAGATAGTATATAATTATTATTTTTTAATCCGAGACAGTTCTGAAATTAGCGCGTTTAATTAAAAACAAACAGACTTTGCAGCTTTTATAGTAGTGGTATAGATAATAGTTAATGATATCTAATTGACCTAAGACGTACAATATGTACCTAAATATATTATACTAAATGATTTCGTAACAATTTTACATTTGTTAACATAATAAAAACAACACTTCTAGATAATATCTTGATTAAAACTAGGTCAAGTTTTAAGTTAAGCCTATCCTACGCTACACTTATAATATTTCACTACAGGGCATAGGCTTCTTTACTCATGTAGAAGAACATCTTAACCCACCACGCTACTCCAATGCGCGTTGGCGGATATATTCCCTACAATGAGTAACAATCGCTATCAGGTGTACATGATAACAGCCGGGTCCGACAACGTAATGTGCTCGTCGAGACACGGAAGGGAGACCTACAAGGACTAACAACAAGACCGGAAATAAATATTTGTAACACAAATATCCACTCCGAGAGAATCGAAAAAGGTCACAATTGAAAAAAGTACATCTCAAGCTACCAATTCTAGAAATAATTATTTTGATTTCTACTCTCAAAGGGTGGCGGGCTCTATAGAGCTCTCGTGAGTAAACATCTGAATGACTTCTTGATATATGTAACTTCTTTTTCTATTTCTTGATGTATGTTGATATTGTATGTATATATGTACTGACGAAATGAATACTGACGAAAAAAATAGGATACCTTTCCTTCGTAATAACAAACTATAACATAAAAATAGAAAAACAAAAGTTCATAGGCGTGTCAGTATGAAAAAAAAAGTGTATTCTTTAACATAAATATATTAAAATGCGAATTAAGTATCGCGTGCGTATAAACAAAATCGACTATGAAAACAAAAACAAAATCACACACGCGAAAAAATCTAGTCCCGAGAACTATTTCACAAATAAAAACTAAACATCATAAAAATTCTTATTTTCATACCGATTACATCGAAACGTAAAGCTACGGAACTAATTTTTAGTGTTAGTTTTAGACTGAATAACATTGTTTTATTAACACACGATTTTGAAATATAATTATAACACCGGCTTCGGTTCTTAGAAGCACCGTACCTAGTATAATGAGTAACTTCACAATGAGTTATTCACGATCTGATAATATGATACCATTAATTGTAAAACATTAGTTACTTGCGTAGCCGAATCATATAAATCTCGTTTAGCACTCAAAACGTAGATCGTAAAAACTACAGGCCGTGAACATAATAATGTGTTTATTTTAAAAAAGAACAGTTAAAAATCATATCTACCACATAATGCGACCGCATTAGCGAACACTCGGTACGCACCGAATTTCGTTCAAACGGGATATGTTAAAGAGATCATTATAATAATTAGATCGTTATCAGAAGTTATTATATGAATTTACAAAAATTATAAGAGGACCGAGACGATTCCGTATCGTGACGGTAGGAATAGATTAGGTATGGCCGTAGGCCGGGCACTAAATGTCGGTCCTTAAGCACGCCACAAATCGATAACCGTTCATTAAAATGATTACGGAAAAACGTTAGCTTTTTAGGCGTACGATGTACGGGAGCCGGGTTTAAATTTGAGCCGGTTCAACATATAAACAATTACTACTCGCCGACGAAAATTATATACTTCTATATACAAGTTAAAGGGAATTTAGTAAATGAACAAATGGTATCGTGTTTTGTAATGATTTATAATTTTATTGTAAGTCCGAATATAATCATTTTTAAGTTGTAACACACGTTCGAACCGCGAACGCTTAATCAAACAGCTTGTTTCGAGTTTTATTTAATATTTTTAAATGTAATACGTTATTTAATTTAAGGTTTTGTTTGGAATGTTTAACATTTGAGGATACTTTTTTATCTTTTTACTTAAATTAAATTAAATAATTTTCGTTTTTATTAAATTTTCTTAAAATGGATAGCGTGCAATTATATTGAGAATTAAAAATACTCCTAATTTTAATACTACTTAATGCCAGAATGATACACGTAAACAAAAGTTTTTTTTTTTTTATAATATCAAAGAAGATTATCCCTTCAAAAAGGTTCTATAAATATGCATGACTATTTTATACATAAATATTCAATGCATCATAATTTTCGAAACAAAAGAAAATTAAATTCAAGTCTATAAAATGGGCTATGCTTGGGGTTTCTCTCAAAGATAGGATTAGAAATGAGACTATCCGCGAGAGAACGAAAGTAACCAACATAGCCCACAGAATTAACAAGTTGACGTGGCAGTGGGCTGGTCATCTGTGTCGCAGGACCGATGGCCGTTGGAGCAGACAGATCATGGAGTGGAGACCGCGTCTTGGCAAACGCAGTATGGGATGTCCTCCGGCCCGTTGGACTGATGATCTACGTAAGATTGCCGGTATAGACTGGATGAGGATTGCGAAAAACCGGGATGTCTGGCACAAACTTGGGGAGGCCTACGTCCAGCAGCGGACTGCAATAGGCTGAACTGTTCTGTACTGTTGTATAAAAATAATTTAAATAAAATTAATTTAAAATCATATATTAACTAATCCTTATTTTATAAGTTCATAAGTTAATGGACTACTGATTATCACATTTTGAACCCCGCAGCTATAAAGCGCTGCAGGCTATTCGCTGTAAAGCGGCTTAACGCGTCATCGTTTGACTATTCTTAACTTACTGTGATTAAGCACTTACTAAATACAGATTGAGCGGTAATAAAAAGTGCGAATCTTATGACACAACTAAGTGTCCTACCACTGTAATGTTTAAATATATATTTTTAATTATGTTCAAGCTAGAAAAAATATGCTTTTTTTGGCACTATTATTTTTCGTTATAGTAACTGTAGCATATTTGAAGTTATTAAAAAAAAAAGATTATAAATTTATACAACCTCATGTCTTGTCAAGACTTATTTCAAGATATAAATTCTATTCTAAACTCTTTATTTTTGCGAAAATAATTACGTTTAATAATTAACGCGATTATAATCATACATCGTACTAACTCTAGGTAAGTATTATCCTATTTGTGTAAGAAAACTGTAAACATAGCTTCCATAATGCTATCTCACATCACGCTATTGTTATAACTAATAATAAATAAATCAACGCTTCTCACTCAATGCCTCCAGTAGGATTTTCTCCTGTGCCGGGGGTCGGAAAACCCACACAACAAACATGCACAAACGCCCAGACCACGACAAACATCTATATGGCCAATACGAATGTTGTCCCCAGCGAAAATGTAATAGATATAGACAAGTTGGTATAAAATAATATACATCTAGAATATACATTATAGCAAAATAAAATGTTAAGGAAAACACATGACACATTTTTTGGCGCGAACTTGTATAGGCCTATGTCCAGCAGTGGACATCGATAGGCTGAGGTGTGTATGTGTGTGTGGTTAAGGAATAGAATACTGCCGTGCTTAGGTAAAATGCATTATAATTTAAGATTTTAACACCTTTACGTTTCGTTCATGATTACAGTTTAAGAATGTATCATCTAATATATAAAACTCTCATATCGCGGTGTTTGTAGTTAAACTCCTCCGAAACGGCTAGACCGATTATCATGAAATTTTCTGTGCATATTGGGAAGGTCTGAGAATCGAACAACATCTATTTTTCATCCCCCTAAACGTTAAGGGTAGTCCACCCCCTTTTTTTATATTTAAATTATATTATGATTTAGCATCCGTAAATACATACATAAAATTTCATAATATATATGGCAAAACAACGTTTGCTGGGTCAGCTAGTTGAATCTTTATTAATATAGTTTGCGGTAGCTTTACCTACATAACTGTAATAAGTTACTTAAAAAATATTTAATATTTAATTTGTAAAATTCAGAGAAATGCTTTTGTAGCCTACTCGAATAAAGTAATATTTGATTGTAATATCATTTATTTATTTCAAACAATTTGAAATCTCTTGAAAGCTTTCTCTGATTTCGATATTTTTTCTTACCTTCTAAGCAAGCAAAATAGTTCTAGAAATATGGTCGTTATAGCGAGGACGCGTGGCGGTACTAATGAAACGGTATGGAGCGTGCGTGTCGTACGACGGCTCTACCGTACAGTAGCACACCTGGCGCTAACTGTCGCCCACCGTACGCATTAGAGATTCGTGCCCGCGCCCGCGTCGCCCGGAGCGACCATCAGATAAATATCAATCTCCCGCAACAGCAATTAATGATTATTTAACGCGATTCCGTTCAATTATCGTCGTGCGGATCGCGTCGATAATACCAATCGCCGAATTCCCAGCGGTTAAAACGCTATTTGCAATGAATTTACGTTACCCGCGCCTCGTATGTTCGACGACCGATCGATCGAGTATTAATTCTGAATCGCGTCCAGCCGAGCGTAAAAGTATGTTAATGCTTTACATTCCGAGTCGTAAAAAATAAAATTGTCATACGCAATCACGTTTAATTATTACGATCGAACTGTTAACGTGATATCATTAAAAACATTAATCGCTATAGTTTTTCGTTGATCGAATAATGGATTCGTTTTAACGATCGGGTTATAATTATGGTATTACGTATAATATTATATACAGTGTATAATATACACATATATCTATTACATGCACATGTTTAAGGACTTACATGTTCGCGCTCGTCATATTCGAACATCGTAATCGAATTAAACGCAACGACGAATCGATCGGTACGCTATCTAACACTCAAAAACGTAATCAGTCTCGACGCGGCAATTTGAGATCCATGTACATGTACCATCTTGAATTATCGACAAGCTTAACAACAGGCGACGACTTCGATTATTTATAATACAAGAATAAAATGCAAACGTCGAGTTTCCGACGAGCGGGTTCGGCTAGGCTAAAAGGTAGCCGGCGGCGGTTCGAATTTGGCTTATAAATAACATTTAGCGGGAGGTGCGGAGGGTCGGATTATGAGGTCGCAGGACTCAATTAAACAGCACTACCGGACCCGGCTTTTATTGTGGACTTCACTGTGACCTCCCAACGGAGTTTTAGGATAAATGGATCCACTTTACGCACGACGTTCTCGTCGCAAAATTGTTATAATTTCGTCGTACTGGGTTTCGGTTGTACTAGTTTTGTTAGACGAGTTTGGGGATCGGTGTCGCTCCGCGGTCTGCGGTATACGGTTCGACTGTTTTTTACACCAATATAATATGTGTCTCGTGTTTGAAATTTGTTTGGCAATTGTTTGTTGCCTATTGCAATGTACGAAAACATTTTGAACTAATTTTTTTTACGTCGTGCTCGAAATGTGTTCTTTAAACATAACTAGCGACCCACCCCAGCTCCACATGGGTGCAATGCTGATACTAAATGTAAAATATAATATAAATATTTGCAATGTAAGCACAAAAAATGCGTTTATTTACGATATCAAATTAGAAACCTCTAAAACTATCATTGTTACTCTACAGTATTATGCATGTACATATAAACCTTGTTCTGGAATCACTCTATTAATTATTAAACCGCATCAAAATCCGTTGCATAGTTTTAAAGATCTAAGCATACAGACAGCGGGAAGCGACTTCGTTTTATAGTATGTGATGATAAG
The DNA here is from genome assembly GCF_905220565.1 of Melitaea cinxia. Lineage (NCBI taxonomy): Eukaryota > Metazoa > Arthropoda > Insecta > Lepidoptera > Nymphalidae > Melitaea > Melitaea cinxia. The sequence continues at coordinate 20,467,514 of NC_059424.1, read as the reverse complement.
ACAATTATACACGTTCAAATAAAAAAAAGATTAGGAATTGTTTTAAGACTTTGTTTTATAGTTATATGTGAGCTTTAACCCGCGGCTACGCTAGCATATTTATTTTTAAAGTATCCTATATTACTTCTAATACCTCCAAGAATATGTGTACAAAGTTTCATGATGATCGGTTGAGTAGTTTTGGCGTGAAAGCGTAACAAATAAACTTACATTCACGTACTTAGTAGGGTTATTATGTTTTTATGAGGCTCTAATACATTAAAAGTCTAATACATTAAAAATCTTAATTTAATTCTAAGAAATTTCGATATTGAGTTTCTTGTAATATTCCAGATTATAAAGAAAAAAAAAATACAATTGCAATGAAGAGTTTAGGAAAAAAAGATGTTAAATTGTATGAATAGTAATTCTAATACAAAAAATAGCCAACTTTCATTAATGATTCTTATATTTGTTGTATATTCTTGTATTTGTGCTGTGTGGCTACGGCACTAAAGAATTTAGCCACCCCCTCTCTTCCCGTGGGTGTCGTAGGAGGCGACTAAGGGATAACAAGGTTCCACAACCACCTTGGAACTTAAGAAGCCGACCGATGGCGGGATAACCATCCAACTGCTGGCTTTGAATTTACACAGGCCGAAGACGGGCAGCAGCGTCTTCGGTGCGACAAAGCCAGTACTGCGGTCACCAACCCGCCTGCCCAGCGTGGTGACTATGGGCAAAACACATGAGTTCACGTTATTTTTGGCGTAAACTTGTGGAGGCCTATGTCCAGCAATGGACTGTATATATAGGCTGTAATGTATATTTGTTATAAGCTTAATTATTCCTAATTATAAGAAAAAACATTGTAAAATAATTAAAATTATGACATTTAATTGAAGTTATAAACAAATCATTACTTCGACTAAGAATGCAAACTTGAATGCCTACAATTTTCTAAACATTGGTACATAGAACAAGAGATATCTTGGAAGTAGTATAATTATCTTCAAATATTTATTTAATGTTCAGGATAACTTAGTTTTGAGCACAAAAATACATAGAAATAACGATAAAAAACTCTATATTTTTTTTTTAACAATTAATATTGTTTAATTTTTCTGTTATTTATTTATAGTAAGTTCCAAAATAATAGGTACGAACGCTGAAAAATGTATAAATTATAATAATAAAGGATATTTATTAAATATAACTATAATTTTAAAGTTAGGTGTATTATAATATCAAGAACTCATAATTGCGCTAGCTCGCAAACGAAAAAAAAAATACTTTAATTTACCTTGACGTACTCGTCAAAAAAAAAAAAAAAAAAAATTATTTAGAAAAATGTTTACATAACAAGATACTGTTGTTGGTACATCATTTTAATAAGTGTTTTACCTGTGTCAAGGATGTCCCGCTCTTCCATATTCATACTTAAAACTTAAACTACAAAATTAAAACTTAACATTATCATAATTCAATCACAAAAGACAAAAAAAGAGTTTATTTATGCATGTTTCTGTGTGTATATGAGTGTGTGATTGTGTTTGAGTGTGTGTGTGTGTGTTTGTGTGTTGTGAGTAATACAACGTCGGTAGAAGAGAAAAATAATCAATGAAATGTTAAGAATAACTTAAATTTAAATAGAAATGCATGACGAGCACTAGCTTTCTATTACAATAAAAATCATCAAAATCGGTACACCCAGTAAAAACATATTTGTTACCTAATACATATAAAATACAGTCGAACTGTGAACCTTTCCTTGAAGTCAGCTAAAAATGGTACTTGGTAAAAAAAATATTGAAAATGTCACATAAGGAAAAATTAATCAAAGACTTAATCTTAACATATCTCTGTGTAGATGTATGGTACAGACATTATGTAGTAAAGCGTTTTTTGAAGTAAAAGTAACATTCTTTTGCAATCTCTGATACGTTGACGATGATTTAGATAACGATGTCTGGAGATTTGGCGTGAATAGTGATACTTTGAAAACGATGAATAAAAATTCTCTAAAAATTGCCACAGAAAATATTTTGCTTTTTATATGGTTACAATAAACCCCTCTTAACTTTAAAAAGACAGACGTATATCAGATCAGACTGGGTTTTTTAAGTAAACGGGGATCGAACCCGCGACCATTGACCTAACAGCCATTCGCTATGACTGTTGTGACAAAATCGACAATATTCATAAATTTATTCTAAAAATATTACAAGCGATCGATGCCACATCCATTAGTAATTATGTTCTGTGGCCAGCCATATCGGGATGCATTAAGAATTAAGAGTGCCGAGCGAAGTCGAATGGTCAATTACATTCGTTCAATTAGACGGAAAATTGCTGACGGATCATGCATGCATACGCAGGTTATAATTGTACTCACACACACGTACACAGAACACACACAAGTGTACTTATGAAGTTAATCGTAGTCAGCCTGTACATCACGGTATCCCACGTAATCCCATGGCTGGGCAAAGGGCAAAGTCTCTGTTACCTAAGTAGGTAGGAGAAGTGTTACAAATAAACGATTGCTTATTAAATAAATCGAAATCAGTCAAATATTTCACAGTTGGGCAAAGTCCTTCTTTTTATATATGTAGGTAGGAGATATAGACACACTAGAACAGCTATCATCTCAATGGTAAGTTTTGTGTACCGCTACGTGGCAATCAAACAAGCGTGTACTCAATCTAATGGTAAGCGATTACCGTAGCCTATAGATGCCTGCAACACCAGAAACATTGCTAGCGCTTTGCCGATCCTACCACAGACCTATCCCAGAAGCCCTGATCCCCATACTCAACACAGGACATATATAAATGTACAGTAATGCTCAGGGCGGAATTCAAACACAGTTTAGTCACTACCGATTGTGCCGACGGGCCAATAAATACTATATATAAATATAACATACTAGCGACATCTATCCGTGCATATTTTTACACAATAAGTAATCACCAAGATGTCATATACTAAAACCTTCTCGAAACACGCTGCATCTTATGATATAAGTATTATTTCGATCGACTCAGTAGTCGCAGTATAACCGAACAAGAAAATCGCCTATAGTACTATATCTGTACTATTTATTAGTACAGATATAGTACTATACCTACTATTATAGTACTAAGTATAGGTACTTATATTAAGTATACGAACACTGCCCGTTTTTGTGTATATTATAAGTGCATTAGGATCTAAAAAGTATTCTAAAGGCGATAAAATACTAAATGAAAATGTCGCACACATACGACACAAATGACATTGTCACTGGTGGGTATCAAACCCAAGATCACTATTAGGTACATCAGTAACCGTGACCACTATCAACTTGTCTATTCTGCCACTAATTTCACTAATAGTATACTTATAATAAAATTGTTATAAATTCTATCCGCGGTACGCGCTAAAATACTATTTACTACTACTCGTAACGATTTAGCCTGTAACATCCTCATTGCTGGGCATCGGCCTCTTTCTCTATGTAGGAGAAGACTCAAAGCTTAACACACCACGCTGCTCAGCTGCGGGTGGAGGGATATGTTACCTACTAAGAGTAACGATCGCTATCATGTATTTGTGATAACAACCGGGACCGACGGCTTAACGTGCTCTCCGAGGCATGGTGGGAAAACCCACAGGACTAGACATCCAAACTGGAAAGAAATATTTGTACAAAACAAAAATTTTCATCCAGAGCGAGAATCGAACCGGTAAACTGTGGTGTGTAGGCGACAACACGGCACGCGCACCACTGCACCTACTCGTAACTAATAGTAAAATAGAGACAGGTTATTGTAACCGATAGTTAATAGGATTAACCAAGGTTAAGTATGTAACCGATTAATGATTTAATTGGTAAAGCTTAACCTAGTGACTTTTACGATAAATCGGTAAAACGTTTTCAGCTTATAATTAAAATATATAGCTAAAATATTGTTTTACCGGTTGTCGAAAAAGTTTTTCTTTCACATAAGTTTCTGATAAGCTTTAACAGCAGCCGAAACTATTATTTACATTTTTTAATTTAACTAAGCTACACAACTTCTGGACTCAAATGTCACACAAGCATTTATTTGTTGGATAATTTTTTGCGTCGGATATGGATAATCCTTATATATTACATTCTTATATTATTTATTGTTTATCATTGCAATATTAACTTTTTTTTATTGCAATCTGTCAATGTGAAACTGACAAGTTGACAATGCGTTTAATTAAATGCTGGCTAGTTATACATTAGTTTAATAATTATTTTTTACAAGTACTTTGTGTAATGTAGTCTATTAAATACAAAGCCACAAACAAACTCATCTTGAATGAAAATAATAATGTCATTGCTACATTACAATGTTAGGTATACAAAAAAAACTGCTATCTAATAATGGCACAAAAATTTGGTGTAAACTAAGATACTTGAGAAAAACATATGTAAAAAAGTGCTCCAATATCATTAGATTTTAGAATTGACTTTTACAAAAACGTATTGAATAATTTTTTGTGATATTACAGCTGTGTAACTACTGTGACATCTGCGTATTATTCTAATACAACGTGTAAAGAAAAGAAAAAAAAAAACATTAATGGTCTCCTATAAGACTTTTTACAATAAAAAAAAGAATTGCTTTTATTTCTTATATTGAGAAAAACAATTGAACAACTTGATACTACAAAAAATTAAATCCTAAGTGAAGTTAAATATTACTATATTTAAGGTACCTAAATAAATTATATCAATAAAATAGTAATATAAGATACGTAGAACATAAAATAGTTGTTTCGAATAGGTTAACTTCAATATTAACTTTCAATTGGTAAAATTTAAAATCGCTTAATCGAGTTTGATGATTCTTTCATGATTATAACGCTATGATATACCTATATAACAAAGTCTGGCAACATTTATACGAATACAGGTAAGCACAGGTGAAACAGCATAATATAACACCTGTTTTTATGTTAGATAGTCTTTGTATAATCTCTATCAAATGTTTATAAATATTCAGATGAACGTAGATCTACATAGAACTGGCACATCGTATATACGCCTGGGATTGTGGGTTCAATTACCAGAATTACAGATGTTTCCGTAGTATGGGTGGTTTGTGCTAGTATTTTTCCAGACGCCTAACATGGGATTCAAATCCTAATCTCAATGAGAGTGACAATTTTATTTAAGGTTTATTTAACTTTTTGTATCTAATAAATGGCAAAGAACTTGAAATATAATTTAGAGAATATCTGTCGCTTAGGCTATAATAAATTGTAACTATTAGTAAACCAATAATGGGGACCTACTTTATATTTATTTAAGTTACTTAGGTCGGTATATATAGTATAGATATTTGTATGTGACGCAGCCTGTAATAACCCACTGCTGGGCATAGGCCTCTTTCACCATCTAGGAGAAGGATCAGAGCTTAATCCACCACGTTGCTCCAATGAAGGTCAGCGGATATATTCCCTACTATGAGTAACGATCACTATCAGGTGTACATGATAACACCGGGAACAACCTCTTAACGGTATAACGCTATTTGTATGTGAGTCGTGAACTTATAACATCTATAATATGAAAAAATCGACCTGCTACGATTTGTAATAATTTTAAAACTTTCTCGATTTTATACATTCCAGCTTTGCCCCGCGATAATACCTGCGTTAATTCGCGTTAATGTTGTAATATAGCCTATTGTCGGTCACGGTAAATGGACTTTAGAACACAAACACAATTTTTCAATTCAAACCAATATCTACCTCCCGACATTAACGTGGACAAACAAACAAACACTCAAAGTATACACTATAGGTAAGTATATATATTTAGTGTACAATAGCGTTATTATTATTTATAGTAAACTTTACCTAGGTAGGTCTAAAAAAAGTTCCTCCGTCAGTTGTTTATTTTTTCAGTTTTTATTAATCATAGAATATGTATTCTTAAATATTATTATTGTTATATTAAGATAGATTATGGTTATCTTTGAATTCTCGACTAGCACTTCACATCATTGCTTGTTAATATTTTTAATAGTACCCAATCGTTAAGTTTAAGTAATTTCAGAATGAAATAGAATGAAATTAGTTATTCTTAAAAAATATGTGCTAACAGTAGAATTAGAAAATTTCAAGTAATTATAAAAAAAATATAATCATACGTTATCTATTGTATAATAAAACAATTAAAACACACATTTATATGTACTTACATATAATTAATAATTTTTTATGTACATAACACGAAATAAAAATAATAAAAACTTGTACAATTATTTGATAATTATATTTTTATTTTAATTAACGTTACAATTGTAATTCCTTTTGCGTTATAGGCCGGAATACCTTTTTTTTAAATCATTTTTTAATGTAAAATAGGTTTTTTTCATATTTAATTTGTTGAAAACCCACTTTAGTTAAATTATAAATACCTAATATTTTTAATAAACTAAGTAAGTAACTAGTAATTAACTAAGTAAGTAACTATATGTAGAACAGTAATATACTTTTAATTGATTGGTTTGTAAAGACAAAAAATTAATACCTAATTGTAAAACTGTCCTGTTATAAACACTTTTTTACCATTTAGTAATATATTATACATATTATGAATTAATTATTTTATTTATATATATTAATTTCATAAAATAACACACACTGTCACACATAACAAGACCGTCGGATGATGAAATTGTTTCTTGCAATGTTTGTCAAATCAAATTTCTTATTTAAATAAATTTGATGTTGTATCCGAGTTTTTTTTTTTTTCGTTTATGGAACGTTTTTAAGATATACTTTCATAACTAAACGTAGATGACACTTCACTTTTGTACCCGTAAAGGAAATTATTGCACTTCTGAGTCATTAAAAAATCCTTTTCTCATCAGTAATATACAAATAATATTTTATTTGTCGTAATTAATTATTGACTAGAAATTCGTTCGCTGTGACCATGTTTATTATTTCCTACTATATTAAGGATCAACTGTCGTTACTTTTATCATATTTTTACCAATGTACCCACTCGATTTAACGCTGTGATTAAAATACAGGTAAGATTGAATTACGTCAATATGTGTATATTATTACTGTAATATTATCTACTGACCTGCGAGGCGGATGGGTACGAATAGCCGAACTGTGCGTACGCTGCCATAGGGACGATCATATGGGCGGCTTCACACAACACTGTCTCTCAAAGTCTATTCAAGGACGGGTTATCTATACTACGTCTATGAAAAAATATATTACGTTAATTTATCACAGTTGTTTATGTGCGCGGCGGCTGCGCGGCGCGCTGCCATCCTGCGCGTCAGGGAGCCGGGATGCGCGCTAGCATGCCGGGCAACTATCGGCACGACGTCCACGCAAACGTATCTCGACACAGACTGGCGCGCGCCAGAAATCAAACGCCCCTCCGCCGTAGGACTGAGCGATTTTAGCCCCACCCAAAAGGCGGAGCACGACTCCACCATCGAATCAAAAAACGACTTTTCTGTCCTTCTCGGAGCGAAGACTGAAAAGGCAATCAGCCATTGGTAGATCAGTCCCCACCACAAGGCTGCCACGCCCCGTCAAACGGCGCCGCCTATGATACGGTGGGGGTAAAGAGCGGCAGAGTCGATCCGACTTGACCATGTTTATGGGTTTTCGGCGAGACAGTCGCGAAGGCGTACGGGCAAACAAATCTTTATAGGCAAAAAATGGTTCGGTCGAGGACAAGTTGTTTCACCTTGTCAGATTTACGGAGCGCCGTCGAGTTGAATATCAACTTTATTTTTTACCTGTGTTTACTTCGCTCGCTTATTTCGTCGCGACGTCGGTGTAAAGGGTATTAATCGAAATAATACCTACGACGTTAAAACGATTCGTTCTTTCGAAATACCTAAAATTGAATGTAAAAATATTTATTTTATTGCTTTTAAAGTTTTATAGCAACACGTTGGTTATATAAACATACTTAGGTGATTAAAAATGTACATTACTTGAAAATGAGACAACATAGAATTAACAAAAAAAATTATCTTAGGTAGGTATAACATTATTTATTAAGACATTGAGAATATTAAATCAGATAAAATATTAATTATATCGAGAAAAAGGAAATAAAATGTACTTCCTTTAACAGTTTTTGTACATACACTAAATCACATTTTAACCTACATTTTACTAAATTTTGTTCATTTTTTTATTCGCTTTACATACGCACGAATACATAATAATATTTTCGTTTATTTTATAAGTAATTAAAATAATGTATACTTTTGTTGATGAATGTGGACGCGATATAGTTCGATAAATTTTTGTAGTTTATACTATAATAACCATCGATGTTTCTTATACCTATCTAATAGAGACTATTTAATTTCATATGTAAAATTATATGTATGTATAATATAATACTTACTATAGGCACAGTTTCGGTTTGCAACCGCCTATGACATCCCACAACGAGGCAAAAAGATTTTTTGTTTAAATAGAAGCTATTAGAGCCTAATTACGTGCGTAATTATTATTATTTAGTGAAAAATTCCAACTTCTATTTCTATCAGGACTTCGATACTTATGACGTTTTCAAATAATAAAATTACCCATAATTATCTATACAAATAAACAAAATTGGAATGTCTGTTTGTAATATTAAAATAACCGCTTTTTACTAATTGCATGTGGATGTATACACACGGTACATATACCAAAAATATCATTTTTTACAATTTTTGTCTGTCTGTCTGTTTGTTCCGGCTAATCTCTGAAACGGCTAGATCGATTTTTTTGGGACTTTCACTGGCTGCTGTAATACGGAGTAACTTAGGCTACTTTTATTTTAGAAATTTATTTATTTTATAACTTTGCGAACTGGAAAATAACTTTTTGTTAAATTCAAGGCGAACGAAGTCGCTGGCACAGCTAGCTTTTAAATAAAATTAAATAAAATTTACCTATATATGTCTATTAATTTGGCCTAAATCAGTTTTCAATTTGCACCGTCGGTCGGTCGGTCCATCACTGACAATTTTTGTTTAAATTATTGAATTATGGCAATAATTTTTAATCTACAAAATTGACTTCAAGGTTTTTTTTTTCAAACTTTTTTATTTGAACAGACATACACATACATAAATTAAGCGTCACGTTGTTTGTCCGCGATGGACTTAATCGATTTTAATCAAATTTGCACACCGTTTGCAATTTGATCTAACTTGAAAAATAGGCTATATTTTATTTCGATACATGTAATTATTATATTTAAGAAAAAAATAAATTAAGCGGTACAAAGTTTGCCAGGTCAGCTGGTATATTACGAAATACGTAGATGTATTAGGTACATTCTGTTCAAGTAACAATGCTATATACTTTAAAATTTTAATAAATTATTTTTTTATTATCTGTGTAGATACCTACTAGACGTTAAAATATAGGTATGTAGAATATACGTAGATAGTAGAGTCGCTGGCTGTAAATTTGTTTAATACAATACTCCGTTATAATAGATTGCATAGATATATTTAGTGACGCGGTGATATCGATATTTATACTATATCGATATCGATATTGAAAAGTATTTCTTTACATTTCATTGAATGCGATATTCTACGAGACAGTTTTAACCATGTTCGTCTGGAAATTAAGATATGTTTTTATATATCATTTTAATATAAAATTTTAAATACTTATATATTTTGATTGTTAGATATTATAAACAAAATCCACTGACCTTATTTTAGTAAATAGTTAAGTACAACTTAAGTCATTCAATTTAGATAATCAATAAATAAATGTAAATAAAAGCTTCATACACAACGTAAAGACACAAATAGTAAGAAATGCTTTGTATGAAAATGTACACAATACAAATGTTCAAACACCAGCAAATATAAATATTGTCATATATAAAATGTTATATAAAGTATTGTAAATATACCAACATTTTGGCAAACAAAGAATATTGAACGGGTTGTAATATGTTTTCATATAATAACTGAAGGTGATGTGGCTGACGTGGTCCGAGGTGAATTGTACGGAACAGAACGCGATAGTGGAGCACTGTGAAAGCGGTCTGAATAGGGGCCATAGGACATTTCATCTAGGGACAATATGACGGTTCATGAATGATCAAATTCACGACCCTTACTTATCCCTACAATTGCTTTTTCTAGCATAATAGTGTTTTAGGTTTTCTAGAACTGCTGAAGTATTATTTAAAATATAAGTAGTCATAAATTACAGATATATATAATAATATAAAAAGGCACGTCTGACGTAGAGACCTTGAATGATATTTTAGTTAGGTAATAAAAAAATATTCAAGTTTTTTTTTGCTCTTAAAAAGTAACTATTAAGGATTAAAATTGTATTAGAAATTAAATTAATAACGTCAATTCTTATTTTTTGTGTACTTTTTACTGTTACTAAAATATAATAACTTTAACATGTCATTTTTGCTTTAGCCTTATTCAATCTTTTTTGTAATTTATCAAAACTTTATTTTAAATATTTTTTTCCTTAGATTAAATTATTACAAAAATAATATCACAATAACAAAAGTGACAAAATATAAATTCATACAGATAATTCTTATCGATAAATTTAATTTCTGTTTTGAGATAAGCACACTCCCATTACGTGTCTAATTTTGTGTGTTCCTATAAATACATGCTAGAATTAACACGCTTTACAATTTACTATTTTTTTTATCTAGCTATAAAATTTTATTTAACAAAATACTTCTTGTAAAAATCTAAATCACAATCACAAAACTAACTTCACTTTTAGTATTTCGTTTAAATTAATTTATATCATCATTTGAATCATATCAACCAGTTATAACTGGCTATAACCGGCTCCGTTAATTAATTATTTACCTCATTATGTACTTATCGAATGTATCTGTAGATATCGTTACTTATACAAGATTTTAATACACAAATACATAAAAGTACATAAATTCTGCCACGATAAATAGTTTATTTATAATTTTTTAAAATATTTTTTCGATTAATGAAGTATTAGAAATATAAATGAATAGGAACCTTTATAACTCTTTAGATACCTTCAGACGAGATCGCTTAAAGATTCTTTTGCTCTTTATGCCATACCAGATGTAACCATAGCGTATTCATTTTACGTTTCCCTTCTGCTTTGTTAGGACGATACAGAACAATAAAAAAACAAAAAAAAAAAAAACAAATCGAACCAGTAAATTTATTTAAAATGTTTTGAATAACGAACTGAAATCTCTTTACATACTAATTATTTCCCATTGTTTCTATCCTTGATGACTGTTGCTATCTTTGTAAAACTTAATAGGGTACAGAGACTTAGACAAATAAGCATCTATATTTACCCTACTTTACATTTTGTAGTACTGTTTTTGATTTATTAACTGTTCATATCGTTAGTGGTGCGTCGTATAAAACACCGACGGTTTGCGGGTTCGATGCCCGCTCGGGATGGACATTTGTATTTGCACAAATATTTCTGTCCGATTTGGATGTCTGTTCTTGTGGGTCTCCCCACCGTGTTATCATAAATACCTGATGACGATTGTTATTCATAGTAGGGAACATATCCGCCAACCCGCAGTGGAGCAGCGTGGTGGATTAAGCTCCAATCCTTCTCCTACATGGAAAAAGAAGCCTATGCCCAACAGTGGGATGTTTCAGACTGAATACACTACTTTAAAGTTTGCATTAAAAAGAAATTAATGGCTAATGCTTATTACTCGGTGCAGTATTACATAGACGATAAAGATATGTGGACTTGGTGACGCTGTATTTCATGCAAAATATTACTAATTTTATAATAAAACACTTTTTTTAAAGGAACTGTGGAGTTCCTTGCCGGTTTTTTTCCGCAGAATATACTATCCGAATCGGTGGTAACTTAACTTTTAACGATAATCAAAGTTTTAATTTGTGAGATGACGGTTCGAAGGTGCATTTTAAGCCTAATTGAAAAAAAGTTAATTTTTGGTATAGCTATGTGTCTATAAATGTCCACACTTGGATGTTAATCCTGTATCACACAATACAATCACGAACGCCCTTATTTTCCTTATCATGATAAATCCGTCACAATTGATGTTATGTCCAGGGATCGGATCCACGTCCTCTATCCCACCAGTCAGTTACCATGACCACTGCGCCAATCGTCATGCTGTTTTTTTTTTAAGTATTGGTCAAACAAATAATGGTTTTGAAATATAAATGTAGATATTAATATAGATAGAAGTGTCTATCTGTAACGGATCGTAACTGTCCCTCAGATGCGGGCACAGCTGACCAAAGACCGAGATACGGGCATTTAAACCTATTAGGTAGGTAGCCTTTTTTTTCTATTTTTAAATTTATGCACGTTGATTAATACTTGAGATAATTTTTTGCTTGTTATTGTGTACTGAGTTTTTTTTTCAAAATTGAGGGTAGTGTTAAAACAAAATATATGTTTGATATCACATGTAGCTATAATATTTATATAATTACATCAGTGGTTATTAAAAATTATTTTAATATTTGTCGCCCATCTATCAAACAAACAAAAAGCATGTGCTGCGAACGAATTAACTTATATGAGATATTAAAATATTGTGCTCCAATGCAAAACACTACACGCGGACCGACGCAAATCCAATTCGATCGGACTTTTGATGATAAAGTCCTTATCACTAAAAACCCTCAAAGCATAGGTAAGATTGTTTTATTCCACTATTTCATTTATTTTAAACAAAACAACAATTTGTATTATTAGATTAACACATTAATAGTAAACAGTTTCAAAAGCCACAAATTCATTGAGAATCACTCGAAAACTTTTCATTGTAAATAAATGTAAAGTTAACACACAAAAATCCTCTCTGTGACGTAGGACATATGGTATAAAATCGTTTGGAAGATATCGAAATCTTTTAACCTCCCAAGTTACTCGTAATCGTTAATCGCTTATACGATTGTCGATAGCAGTTCTGATGACAATGGAAGTTCTGACGTCGTGACGTCATACGACAATAGAGTTCCCTCGACACGATTAAATCCTTATTGGTTCCTTGTAAGTCGTAAAATACTGTAGTATTGGGAGTTGTTACGTTGTTCGAATCTCTTCGACAACTTATTAAAATGCAGTTTCGGTACAAGGAAGTTTAATTTACACCTATAGTAGGATATATTTTACTTTTTTGAAATATTTTACTATTAATAATTATTAAGTAATATTAAGTATATAAATAACACGAGGATTTGACTGATCGATATGATTCAAAAACAATATTTTAAAAATTTAAAGAGGTTATAAAAAGTTATATAACAGTCCATCACACTGACATTATTTCAGATTTTTTTTTACTGCCGTACTTTTACCATTTGTACAAATTTTGCTTGTTATATTTCATAAATAAAAATCAATAACAGCTAATAAAGCAACACCACAACTCCTTGTAAAGTAATAATAGTTTCTATTATTACAAAAACAACAATTAATATAACAAATCAACAATTAACGACATACGTTCTTAACAAAGTTATTTTCCTATATTTTTCGTTTTATTGTAATTATTTATACGGATCCGCTTGCAACCCGCAGGGGATGGCAATTACTTTTAATTGTCCGTTTAAAATTACTAAATGATACACTAAGGAGGTTTTAATTGAGTATTTTATTTAATATATTCTTTAACCGGCTACCAAATATTTGCCCTGAAACTAAACAGATGCAACCATCTGTCATTAACGCGCTTATCGATGCTGATTTACTTATATTTTGGTAGCGTGATATTTTGTATAACAGGCTATAATAAATACATTTATAAGTTAGCTGTTTTTGCTGATGTAACGTGATTTTAAATTAACTTATCCTTCTCTAAAAAAATAATCTTTTTTTTCTAAAAAGGATTTTAAACACACAAAGTAGGTTGTCTTTATTCTGTTTAAACGTTGAAGAGCATGCTTTTAAATACTCAAAGAAATAAACTTTTCAGTTTTATTATATTTACAAAGACAAATTTAATTAGGTAAGAAAATGAACAAGTATAGTTATAAATATAAATGGTATATTTTTTATCTGTATCTCAAGAAGAAATACTACAAAAGGCTGTTGTTGTAAAATTCAACAACTTAATGAATCTCTTTGAGATAAAGACAGAATTTTCCATCAATTTAATCTTAAGCTAACTTTTACACCATTTGATTTAACACAAGCGCAATTTACTTATATAAAGGTATATAGTTATATACCTAAAACAATTTTTATCTTTTTTTATTTACAAGTAGTTTATGCATATGTCAATCAAAAAAATAAACAAATAAATAAATTACAAAAATGTATATATGGATCGTTGATTGAGCTAATAGGTACCTACCTACATTAAGATTGTTAATTTTTGAAATTTTTGAAAATTGTGAAAAAACAAAATTTTGAAAATTTTGCTTTTTCAAAAATATATTTACATAATGAATTGGACACTGCCTTCACGGTTGTGAATGATCTAATTTAAAATATGATGGTTTTAAGCTATATAAACAATTGTAGTGAAATATTAAGTAATTTCGTACACACAATTTTTAGCGTGGTGACTATGGGCAACAAATAAGAGTTCACGGCATTTTTGGCGCGAACTTGTGGAGGCCTATGTCTAGCAGTGGACTGCGATAGGCTGAAGTGAACATTTGTTATATAAAACAATAGAACAGATACATAAGTATGATATTAAAATTAAATCTATTTTATGTGTGTACTGTGAAACGTATTTATTACGAAGTATTCATGTTTGATGACAAACACTTTTACATGAGATTAACAGTATTGTAAACAAAGTACTTATTGTTGCCATTAAACGATTAACATTTTGTTGTTCCACAAACACTGTTATATTGTTGTTAATTTGTTTTATAATTAACGTCACTAATTAAATATTATGTACAGGATTTATATACATTTATTTACATGTATCACATTTTTCGTTATTTATTGTTGACTAAAGCCAGTTATTCAAGCGGAATTTATCTTTACAATTACAATTAATATGTATTAATGTAATATATATTAATCATTGCCTTTATTTGCCTTTGGTACATTACTATATGTGTTACTCTATGAGTTAATAACTGTTTTATGTAAAAAAAATCTGAGTGGTGTGCATTCTAGTTTATTCTATTCTATTCTATACATACAAATACATAATTGCCACATAATAGTTGTGACAAATCAGATAACAGAATGACTGTTAAAATCTCTCAAACCAAATAGGCTGAACTGAGCGTGCCAAGATTGATTTGGATACACACATAAACATACTTAATTACACATATGCACATATAAAACAGCTGTCGAATAAATATCAAAATTATTTTAAAGAGAAGTTATGTCTGTGCTAATCAAGTAAAAAATTAACTAACTTATGATAAAAATTACACAGCAATAAATATATTTTTTTAATAAATTAAAAAATATTTTGGAATAATAAAAAATTAAACTTAGCACAGGTCAACATTATTTGACAAATAAGTATTTCGTTCAGAACTATAAAAATAGTAGGCACTTCAATTTTAAATATGTATTTCTCAACAAGCTTCTGCGCGCGACTTCGTCCGCGTGGAACTTTTAAAGGGGAACAATTCTGTCATAGAAGATTTTTGCGAAAGTTTTACAGCTTACGCAGCGCACCCAGCGGAAGCGCTCAAGAGGAAAAATCCCGATTTTGAAACATTCTTCATTGGTGCTCCGCTCCTATTGGTCTCAGCGTAATGATATATAGCCTATAGCCTTCCTCAATAAATGGGCTATCTAATACTGAAAGAATTTTTCAAATCGAACTGGTAGTTCAAACAAACAAACAAACAAACTCTTCAGCTGTATAATATAAGTATAGATAAAAAAGATATTTAAAATTACAAACACACAGAGAAATAAACACATTTCTAAAAGTAACCTGTAGCTTAAAAGCATTGTGACCGCCCGCAGCGTCGCTTGGCATTTTCGGCGACGCGCGGAACGGCAATATTTCATAGTAATTATAGAATAGCAGCATGTAAACCATATTTTTCTGTGTTATTATAAATGCAAAGTTATGCATGTATGCCACAGCTATAAACTTAGCAATTCTAGTTAAAATAAAAAACTATTTATTCCAGTAGGCTTTAAAAGCACTTTTGAATCATCTTTTTACAAATTGAAATCATGTTTGTTTTAATTAATTAATTAACTATACATAAAAGTAAAATTACCATTACTTCAGAATGTTGATTTTCTAGAAAAGAATAAGTAAATAACTCCGCAGTTACCCTTTTAAGAATCGTATGTATTAACACATAAAAGTTTTGTATCACTTTTACGAAAATTGCGCAGACTTAGGAGTATGAAATTTCGCACACTTATTGTTTATTTAGAGGACTGCAGAATGTTAATATTTTTTTTATGCATAAAAATACATTAAATCAATAAACAAAAAAACATTACACACACTACCATGTATTTGACATACACACGCATATATATTCTTTTGTTTATTATTATATTCGTATGTGACAACAGAACCTCAGCAATGTTCAAACTTATAATTTAAATTAATTATGATTTAATTTCGAACACGGGGTTACCTGTAGTAAGTGCAGATAGGCAGGTACCTAACCTTACACTAGTTATAAAGTAATGACTGATTTATAGGAAGACCGTATAATTATTTCACTTTTTGTATTTCAATTAATAAATAAATCAAAAGTCATAATGTCAACGGCCTCCAGTAACACATTTACAAATTAACACCACGCTACACATTGTCAAAAGTTTTTATTCAATATTTGATAAATATGTTATTTAAATTATATATTTTTGAAATTTTATTTGTTATTTTTTATAGATTTTTTGTGGGTGTCGTAAGAGGTGACTAAGGGATAACACAGTTCCACTACTACCTTGGAACTTAAAAAGCCGACCGATGGCGGGATAACCATCCAACTGCTGGCTTTGAAATACACAGGCCGAAGACAGGCAGCAGCGTCTTCGGTGTGATAAAGCCAGCCCTGCGGTCACCAACCCGCTTGCCCAGCGTGGTGACTATGGGCAAAACACATGAGTCAGCACCATTTTTGCGTGAACTTGTGGAGGCCTATGTCCAATAGTGGACTGCGAAGGGCTGATGTGATGATGATGATGATGATAATTTTTTTAATTATAACGAAAAGGAAAGCTTGTCTCTTTATTATATGTTAGAATCTACTTTTAAATTACTGAACGGCAACTGATATGATTTTAATAATTTTCTTACCATTACGAAGTAACAATATCCAGAAAAAAAAAACACGATAAAATGTCATGTCATACAATTTATTCAATTAATTATTGCAAAGTAATTAAAGTAAAAAAAAACTAGAATTTCAGTCATTTTCGTAAGGTAGGTAGGTATGTGTCTAACAAAACACACGTGTCTGCACACGTACGCGGCTATGTGTACTTTACGTGTGTCATAAATGTTTTTTTCAATCACTACAACAGAAACAGCATTTCTGAACGGAACGCTACATCATACGACAGACAAAAAATGTCACTAATTACATATCCATACAGCCGATCTATGGAGCTAATTATTAAACGAATTTGAGTTTTAAATGTTACAGTATAAGATTTATTTTCGTTCGTGTTTCATTCACGGCTGGCGCTAAGACATCTGTCATCCTTAACAACAAGCAATTTGAGTCAATTTCGCATATTTGGAATACATAACGACGACCAGGCGTCGCTTTCCAAGGAAACGCAAAAAGTTATACTTAATAAACTTGCTTTATTTCCCCTTTTTTTAAGCACAGAAATAGATGCTTTACAAGCGTAACGCAAGTTTACAGTTCGGATTATGTCACAGCTTTTATTTGTATTTGATAATCGTTCGTGGTAAGAACACAAAAGTATGAATGTACGTATATTAGTAGGAACTAATTATAAAAGGGTAAATTTGTGAGATGTGTGATCGATATTTGTTATACTCCTTCACGCAAAAAGTACAGAACTATTTGTAATGAAACTTGTTATATAGACACCTTGAGTTTGAGAATGATACGAAGACCATTTTTTAACCAGACATTCTTATTTAATTGGAAATTACGTAGGTTAAACCACGAAGTGCAGCTAGGACTACAGATGGAGTAGTTTGGATAAATGATTGTTACTCTTTATAAGCACTTCAATTATTAGAATAATACTTGGTACGTAAATATTTTTATATCAAAAATTCCGCAGAGGTTATTTTTTTATTTATTTACATACTGAAGGTACTTTCCTTGTTAAACTACTCCAAATTTTGAGCAAGATAAGATGATTCAGACTACGCTCTACCTCGTTCATAACACATCACTGTACAAATGCTATTGCATAAAGTTAAGTTTTTTTTTTATAACATACACACACGGTTGTCTGTTCCTATGATAAGCAACTTAATGCTTGTGTTACAAGTAACAGCCGACTGATATAACTATATATAATACATATATAAATATATATAATACATATATAAATATATAAATACAAATATTACACCCAGACTCAGGCGGGAATCGAACCCGCAACCCGCGGCACAGAAAGCAGGGCCACCACAAACTGCGCCAACGGGCTAGTCAAGTTTGATTTGGTATTAAATTTTTAATACCTTGATTACTAAAACACCATTTTTTCGGTGTTAAACAGTTAAAATTCTGACTGAGTGTCTCCACCGTTCCAACTTACCTCCTAAACACCGAGATATTTATTATACATGTGAATAATTAATTTTTACGACGTATCTGAGCAGCGATACGCCATCTTAGCGTTCGTTCAGTGTGTCTAGGGTTAATTGGCCATGTATAGGTTTTTCTAGCTTACTAAGAATGACGCGTATTCAGAAGTGTCATCGTTAGAAGTTTTTTAGCTTTTTGCTTTATCCTACTAAATATTGGCAATTCTTTTCACCAGATATTTCTAGAAGTTGGTGTGGACGATTCAAGATAATGAAATATTCCATATTAAAATCAAATAAAATACACGGTTGTATTCTAAGCTTGGAATATACTGTTATAAACGTTTATTTTTATACATATTGTAATTAAATGTTTTAAGAAAGTAATAAAAACAGTTTAAGAATTTTTATTATTAATTAGTTTAAGATAGTTTTATATGCTACAATTAAACTGTAATAATATTGACGTATGATTAGTTTATCTATGGAATTAGTTTAAGATAATTTTTAAACGATTTTCGATTTAAATTAACAAATACAAGCTCTGTGTGTATTCATACTCTTGACAGAACAATAGCTTCAATTCTGTTGTATCACTCTTTAAATTAAATCAAAATTTCTATTACTTTGCAGCAGTTATTTCGATATCTAATATTTTTAAGTTTTAATTTACATCTAAATCTATGTATATGAAATAAAATACCAATATGTATGTAAGCACATAACGAAGCGTATGTAAGCGACAAATGACTGCACAAAATCGGATTTCCTCATTGTGTTCTTAATTAAAAGAAAATTTAATACACAAAGTTATACTCACAAAAAATTACGATACTAAGTTTGCCGGATCAGTTAGTTCAAATTAAATTATAGCGGTTAAATTTAAATTCGAAATTCAAATTTAAAAATAGAACTACTTAATTCAAAATAGATTGATGTACCATATCTGTGCTGTGAATGTTCTGCGTCATTCCACGCTTGCGACTGAACAATGGCCGCCCATGTCTCACAATACCGCTGACGTCTTAACATACTTTATGCTTATCTTTGGAACTTATGTTTCACGGTTGAAGTAGGAAGACTAGCTAGGCTGTATTATGTATAATTATACTGATACACTAAGTAACTTGTGTCTTTTAAAGTGTTTATGTCATTACCTGTATCCTATATCGAATCACGTATCAAGCGCGTTGCCAAACCTACCCCGAATCCTTCCAGGAGCTCTGGTCATCTTACTCACCAACAGGAACACACAACACTACTTGAAAGCAGGATTATTTATATTTTAATTTCTATGATAGCTTTAGTTCCTATTGAAATCTATCCAATAGTTTTTCCGTGATGTGCACAACTGCGAACCTCGGTAATTTTATATAATTATGTATGACTGTATTTATATAAATCACCATCATCATCATCACAGCAGCCTTTCACAGTCCACTAATGGACATAGGCCTCCGTGTTGCGTGTTTTGCCCATAGTCACCACGCTGGGCAGGCGGGTTGGTGACCGCAGGGCTGGCTTTGTCGCACCGAAGACGCTGCTGCCCGTCCTCGGCCTGTGTATTTTAAAGTCAGCAGTTGAATGGTTATCCTGCCATCGGTCGGCTTTTTAAGTACCAAGGTAGTAGTGGAACTGTGTTATCCCTTAGTCGCCTCTTACGACACCCACGAAAAGAGAGGGTGTGGCTATATTCTTTAATGCCGTAACCACACAGCATATTTATATAAATAAGAGCAAAAAATGTTTTGAACATAAAATAATCAGCATTCTTAAGTAATTTTCACTTGTGTTTGTAATCGTTTAGCCGCCTAAAAACATTTGTTAAAAAAGTAAAAAGGGTTGTCGACGCTAAAATATGTAAAAAGCATTGTGTGGTAAGAAAAGTGACAACACGACGGTAGTACCAATCACTTACCAACAAAGCACTTAGTTTTCTACTGACCAATATAATTGTATAATATTCTTTGCTTTCTTCTTTTTATGAATATAATGTATGGTAACTATACCACAGAGAGATATACCACAGATATACATGGAGATACAGGTTCGATCCCCGCTGGAACGGTCGATTTTTGATAGGATATTAAAAAAAGTTTAGAATTCCTTAAGAGCCATTTCACAATTTTACGCTCTGCAAGTTTAGGTAAATTTGGTCGCATCGCGCGAATCGTACGAGCCGCGCGATCTTTGTGCTAGTACGTATAGTGTGACAACCAAAAGACCATCGTGATCATTTTCTGATGTATAATAAAAATTATAACTATGGTATAAAATGTTTTTTACATAATTAATTTGTTAAAAATTTCAAGTATGTTATATAACAACAGTCAATAAATTTAAAATAAAATTAAAAAAATCAATTTTATGAAACAATTTTTTTAAATTGATTTAGTTTTTTCAGTTTACGAATGAATCTAATATTTACGATATGAATAAAAAAGCATTTAATGACATCGACACCGACACCGACAAACATATTAATTAACAAATAACAAGACAAGCAGATTGAAATGCCTATTTGTATTGATAGTGTGAGAAAAGAAAATTAAATTATACATTTGTTTACAGAAATTATCATTATATTATTTTACAGTCATTTTCGTAATATGTTTATTTTATTATGAAAGTATCAAATGCGTTTTATCCGCTATAACAACAGGCGCTTGGCGCGTGTGAGCGAAAGAGACGGCTGCGCAGAATTTGGCGTGGACCTTACCTCTAAGAGCGCTAGCGCTCGACTGATTTACCGGGCTTGATGCGTGGCAATATATACTATCTTTTTATTATTTAATATAAAATGTATTAAAAATAATTACATCTTTTAATTATTTTTTTTGTATTCCTTAATGATGTAAGTTTACTTTGATGAAGATAGTTCGTTAAAATTTCTTAGTCTTCTAAGAGAAATATCGCTTTTAAAATTGTACTTATTTGGAAAATATTCGTAACTTTAAATTTTTTTATCGTTTAATAGAGATACAAATGGAATAAAAATCTATGATAGTGGACAACAAAATTATATTCCACATATTATGATATTTTTTTAAAATGGTTTCAACGTAGAGGTTATTGAAAAGTAGGACTTCAAAGTATACATTGCGACCGTTTACCCAGGGAGGAGGCTGATGAAAAGGTTAATAATTTTATACACATAATATAAATCAAAATTCTGATCTGACTATGGACTACAACAAAGGTTGCTCTATTATATTTCAAGAATATAAATTGCATTATTGCATCCAACACTGAGATTAACGACGTCAAAATATTACAATTTCGCGGATTGTTACCGATTTTTGTGAAATGGCTCTTAATGTGTAAGTAACACAAAAATAAAATCGTACAAATTCAAAATAGCACGGTGTCGTCTCCTGTTAAAGATTTTCATTGTAATATGAAAACTTTGAATAGTTACGGGTTTCTGTATATAACTCACTATAGACGGCGCCACGGTCGCTTAGACCGAATATAAAATCATCATATAAAAAAAAATCGATTTAGCGAGTACATCGTTCCATAGCTTAATTGGCTAGAGCACCGACACGGTAAGTCGGAGATGCAGGTTCGATCCCCGCTGGAACGGTCGATTTTTGATATGATATTAAAAAATGTTTAGAATTTCCCGATGTGTGGGTAACACAAAAATAAAATCGTACAAATTATGTTAAGGAAATAATTCTTATTGATTAGGTAATTTTGGTAATCACGTCAACTATTTTTCATTACGTGATTTTTTCTATAGGCTAGGTCGGCTAACAAGCGTACGGCTCACCTGATGGTAAGCGATTACCGTAACTTATAGACCAGAAGCATCGAAGTGTGTTGCCGACCCTATCCCCACACAGGAGCTCTGGTAACCTGATTCACCACAGGAACACAGCACTGCTTGAAAAACTATTATTTTACCCTACATCAATTAAACAACTTTTGGGATTGTTTTGAAGTAGCTTTCTGAAACTAGATGTTTCTGTACTATTGGTATTTAATAGACCATAGAAAGCATAATATCTATCTGTAACAAAGCCTAAACAATCCATTTTTATATATTCTTGATAGGAAAATATTCATCAATACAATATCTCAGTGAAACAATTATGCTCCAAGTCTTTTACTATACAGAAGAAGATACCTCTGCCCAGCAGTTGCTCAGAAGTATGTTTCAGGTTATTTAAGCAAACCAACACAAAAATTGATTAATGATACTTAACAAACCATCTTAAATAAGATACGTATCACCTTTTGACATAAAAAATTTTTTGCACAACAAAATTGAAAAAAGACATATTTTCACCGCTATATAAATATTAAAATCAAATGTAAAATTTCCACTTCACACGCCTATTCCGAAACAAGGGTTGAGTTTTTTACCACCGCACATAGATACACGTCCGTTGGGTATATATTGTCTTGTTTATTCGTTGATTAAACAGTTGGCCGCAGTGCGTATGCACGGACGGACATATTACCGCTCGAATTCTGATTGTTTAGAGAATTTATTGCCCCCGTACCTTGTACTGTTAATTGGATTCGCCAGCAGAATAGGCGCGGGATGTTGTCTTCGATGTTTTTGTTGTTCTATATACGTTTTAATATGATTTTCGAATTTGTATATTTCGTTATGTAATATGTAATTAATTTTATTTTATTTACTATTAAACTTTTTTCCTTTTCGAGTAGTAGGTAATAATTTTGTGATTTAAATTTAGAAGAATATTTGCAACGACTTTTCTATAATCATTTTAATCATTCAATTAAATTATTTCAATTAATCAATGCATTTAAATCATTTTAACACAAGTATAAGTATGTTGTGTGTATTTTCTAAACATTCCTATTTAAAATTTACTGTAACAAGCACGATTAAAATATTTAATCATTGGAACAAATGAGTCAAAACTATATACAAATAATAGACACTTCAATCCTTCCCTCCGTGTGCATTGAAGGTACAAAGTCACAATCAATATAACGGTGTCTATATACACATGGTGTACAGATTGTTGCGTTCTTCCGAAAAATAGGTAAATGTAACATACGTATTGTTAGAACTTACAGCTCAGCAGACTCTTTGGTGCGACAAAGCAAGCCCTGCGGTCACCAACCCGTCTGCCCAGCGCGGTGACTATGGGCAATACATATGAGTTCACGCCATTTTTCACGCGAACTTGTGGAAGAGCTGATGATGATGATGATGATTGTTAGAACTTTACTATAAATTTTCGGTTTATCAAATATAACAACGAATTTTCACATACACATCGACAAACATCTTCTATTTTTTGAACTCAATTATAAATAGACTAGCTGTACTCGCAGTTTTAGATGCGTTAATTTAAGGAAAAAGAAATAGTCTATAGTCTTCCTCGCTAAATGGGCCACAAAATTTTTCAACTAGTAAAAGAACAAACAAACTTTACAGCTTTATAATATTAGTATATATAACAAGGAAGAGTATCGACGCTATAGTCTAATCCGAGACAATTCGAACCGTCCCAGATAAACCGGTACTTAATTAACGGAAAATTGAATACAAAGCGCTAACCTAATTATATTAAACCAGTACAGCATTAGCATAAGGCTTAGCGCGAGCTTGAGCGTCATGATATTACTAACGTCAGTAACGAGATACTCAAAATTGATATCAATTCTTAAAACAAAAACAAAAAAGTTGGGAGTGATCATCGTTGTCAGTCCACGAATTTGTCGCTATTACGATAACAATATTCCATAATAATGTTAATAATATATATATATATATATATATATCCATCCATTCATGGCCTTGAAAAGTCTACTGCTGGACATAGGCAACCTCTGTTCGCCACTCCGCCTAGAGCTGCGTCCTCTGAATCCAGCGGCCATCAAGGTCGCTCAGCGAGCGATGGAGAGAACTAATTTCCAATTATTTTATATTTAATTATATTTCATCATTTATTTTATCACAACAGATATTTTTCCGAACTCCATACAATTATAATTCTCTATTCAACATAAAATAAATATTAAACTTCCTCATCCAAAATTAAAAAAAAAAAAAAATTATAATAAAAATATTATAAGGTAATAAAAGCCATGTGTGCGTCAACCTTTATTCTGGACGACGGATAATGTAAGTTAACCCTAATATCGGTTATGCTATAGTTATCTCTAGATCGGAACCATTAATTATACTTAGTTGGTTATAAGTCAGGGCTCATTATTTCTAAACAATGTAAACTTTTACGAGTCCTACGTCTGTTAGCATATTATCAATCATTTAACATTTTGTTAACAACTACGTGTAATGTATATATTAATAATTAATAAAATATTATAATACTGAAGTTTGTTTGATCGCGCGATCTACAAATACCGGTTCGATTATTAATTTAATTATTGTTGTGTTAGATAGTTCATTTACCGAGGAAGATAATAAGCTATATTATATTTTAATACGTTTTTTTTCCAGCAACTTAACGCGGTTGAAATCGCGGGGCATAGCTAGTGTATTAATAATAGCCCGCGGCGTTGCTCGCGTAAATTCTCCGTCAAAAAAATCCTGTCCCTAATGTTTCCGTACAAAAAATTATCGCATACAAGTCGTTACGTCTAATTTAATTGATGTTAATGATATGATAATGTTACGAAACTGTATTTTTAAATAGGATTTTAAAATATACATCTGCTTATATTGAAATTAATATTATAATATTATGAAAATAATAGTTAGATAAATGAACGTTGCACACTCACGGCTGTATCGCTCAGACATCTGTCTAGCCTAGAGCTGGACAAATATTTGTCGAATTAAGACAGTTTTTTGACCGCAAGTACAACAGCTAGTTGCTGTGAGTATTGCCCCAACTACTGTATACAATACAAAGCTTATTTACAAATACTAGTGATCGCCTAGTGGTCGAAATTCGGCCATAATTAATTTAAATTATAAGTTTGAACATTATTAAGGCTTTGAACGTCGCGTTGGCGCAACGGTCACAGCCATGGATTGTACCTGTTGCGCCGGCGGTTGCGGGTTGGATCTCCGCACATGACAAACAGTTGTATTTGCCATACAGGTGTTTGCCGTGGTCTGGGTGTTTGTGTAGTCCTTGTGGGTCTCCCCACCGTGTCTCGGAGAGCACGTTAAGCCGTCGGTTCCGGTTGTTATCATGTACACCTGATAACGATCGTTACTCATAGTAGGGAATATATCCACCAACCCGCATTTGAGCAGCGTGGTGGATTAAGCTCCGATCCTTCTCGTACATGGGGAAAGAGGCCTATGCCCAGTAGTGGGATATTACAGGCGGAAGCGTTATAAAGACTTTAATGAATGTATTATGGTTGTTTGACATAATAATGTTGCTGGTAAAGACAAACAATAATAATCTATAATCTATTCTCAATTTGAAGTGAGACTTTAACAATAAACAAAAGAGTATATACGCGTGTGTGTCAAATATATGGTAGTGTATGTAATACTTTTTTATTAATTTAATTTATATTTTATGTATAATTTAAAAAAATATAATCATTCTGCACTCCTTCTTTATGTAAACTATAAATGTACGAATATTCATACTCCTCTGTCCGCGCAATTTTCGTAAAAATGGGTACAAAGTTTTGGCTTCACGTTAAATATATAGATAATTCTAAATATATTAAAACTCAACTTAATTTAGTTTCACAATATCCTTACTCAAAAATTTGTAAATTTGTGTAACACGAGTCGTACGAAACCGCGGCGCGTCGCTAGTGCATGAGTACATGAGTAAGTTAATGTAGTCCTAAACCACTTTGACAAAATCATGTACTTTACATCACCCGTAGAAAGCGAGCCAGGTCTTACCATACAATGGGAGGAAACGTTAGACATGATCCGACTTGCCATCCGTTAACACTCGAAACAAGTAAACACCATTATAATATTTAAGCTGATTGAGTCAAAGAAAAACATAATTAAAAGATAAATAAATAAGAAAAAAAAATGCTTTTATTTACTTTTATTTTCATTATCGCTTTCATATTTCATCACGGATTATACAAATCACAGGAAGCAATCACACTTCCTTGAAATATACAATAAGAAGATTGATTCATTTAAATGTACAAAATATTGAGTTAAACAATATACGAAAAATTAAAAAAAAAAAAAAAAAAAAAAAAAATAACATTCATTATCGCTAATTATGTCGCAACATTTGTACCAACCTAGTTTGAGACACTACAGCAATTCTAATAATGACGTGTTTAAATATTAAGTTTTATAATATAACTGAGGCACAGCAGGTAATTAAATGTTTAAAATATGGAGCAGCCCGACTGGGGCAGTACCTCGACCTTACAGAAGATCACAGCTAAATAGCACTGTTTTCTAGCAGTGTTGTTTTCCTGCTGTTAAGTAAGGTGACCAGAGCTCCTGGGGGATCTAGGAATGGAGTCAGCAACGCGCTTGCGATGCTTTTGGTGTTGCAGACGTCTATAAGTAACGGTAATCGCTTACCATCAGATGATCTGTGTGCTTATTTGCCTATCTAGTTATATATAAATAAAAAAATCAGTTTAATAATAATAGTTATAGTAAAAAAAAACCAGTTCCGTAATCAACCGACTTAAAAAAAAGGAGGAGGTTACTCAATTCGACCGTATATATGTTTTTTTATGTATGTTCGGGGATAACTCCGTCGTTTATGAACCGATTTTAATGATTCTTGTTTCGTTGGAAATGAGATATCCCTAGTTTGGTACCATGATAAGGAAACCGGGATCTGATGATGGGATCCCAGAGAAATCGAGGGAAACTCTCGAAAAGCCGCAAAACTTTTTACTGGGTGTACCGATTTTGATGCAGCCGATATTTATCATGTGGTCACATTTAAATTTCATAGAGATCTGATTATAACTTTTGGAGTTATCTTTGATAATGCGTATTTACTCGACAATTTTTTTGTCTACTTACGTTGAAAGTAATAACTACAAGTGATAACTTGTCGATATAATTGAAGGCGGTTTTTCTTCGTTTGGCTGCAAACACAATTATATTAGTGATATTATAAAATTTAATATTTTTACCTTTGCTTTATCCTTTTTTAGGAAGACTTTACCAAAGTTAAACGTAAAACGTATCTTCATTAGTAAAGATGTATTGAGGATGTCATTAATAAAAAAACTAAAGCTCAGCTGTTTGTAAACAGATAAATATTAAGACAAGAAAAGGGACAAAAAATATCACTCTATGAGATGAAATATGAGTGATACGGCGCTCTAATCGGAAGTCTAAGGACAAGTGTCCTTTCCTTTCGAGATGGGCGGATCAAGTAGCCTCGCCTAAGAGCAAAATTTATTAGCATCTGTCCTTAAATATATTTTCACATACAGATTGTTGTTTCTGAAACACCTGCACCATTTGACAGAAAATTAGCCTCGAACTAAAAATTAATTTTGTATTTTGTTGTTTTTTTATTTTTGTTTAAAAGTGTTAATTAGTTACAGTAATATAATATGTATTAAATTTTTTATTAATAAGATTTTTGTCATAAAATTATATTTCAGTTACATAGTACATTAATAATTTGAATATACACATTAGTTTAAAATATATGCATAACACTTGTGATGAATTATGTATTTCAGATTATTATGCAGCTTTTTCTGCTAAACTTAAAAAAATCGTGTTGTACTTTTGACAATACGGTAACAAAATGTATGTATGTCATCAGTACATGTAGTAAAAATATAGCGGGTCGCTCTCTGGACATTTAAGATATATGAGGAAATATATTATTGGGATCTTTATTAACGCAAATAGCACCCTAAAATTGATTGTTAGAATTTTTGTCTGTTTATCTGTGTCGCTAATCTCACAAGCGGCTTATCAGATTTAGATATGATTTTTACTAGTATATTGTGGCCAGCTTAGCTTAACATTTAGTGTTTGTTTCATGTCAATCAGTTCATAAATAAAAAAGTTATCCCAATTTAAAGAATCACGTTGAACATGTAATGTCACTATTCCACGCGGACGAAGTCACGAGCACAGCTAGTATGTAATAAAGCCGCTATTTATTTAGACAAATTAAATCTTATTTCATTTGGTACTTTTCTTGCGAATTAAATTTGACATACATACCAACCAACTTAAACAAATCGCAAATTGCAAAGCATCCCTAAAGATTTTTTCCAACAAGTCCTCGATAAAAATACGCTCGCAGCCGGATGTGGCGGAAATGACGCCACTCGTGATATCGCTTTACACATGTATGTAATGTTTACAACAATTATTAACGTGTTAAAATACAGGAGTATGTTGTATTCTCTTGCATTAAGTAATATTGCTTAGGAAACTAATAGCAGGCGTTTGAAGCCACTTATTATTAGTTTAAATGTATAATTTAGTTGAATTATTTTTGTATTTTAGTAACTAGTAACATAAATATTATAATTTAATAAAATAATTGATGTGTGATTAGTAGTTGGTTCATATTTCGTTCCATTAAACTTGAGAATTTCAATATTTTAAAGTACGTTTGGTAATACTTATGTTATTATTTTGAGAAAGAGTATTTTAGTTTAGTTGTTGTTCTGTTTAGATAATATAAAAAAAAAAACTACTTTAAGTTGTTAAGTTACGTGATTAAAATTACGTTAAATTATTTATTTTATGTTAATGTTTTTCTCTTTAGTTTCAAGCACTACTTTTTTGTTTAAAAAAGTTATGAAGAATATAGACACTCATTATCATCCTCATATTATCACTAGCTTATTGACGTTAATTAACTCCAAAATTACTTTTATTTGTAACGTGAACAAATCGATCGTGGCCACGTCTCAAGATGACACATTACATGAGTTTATAGAACCTGCGCATATGTACATATTATATGCAAAAAATTATCTCATATAAATTATTTGAATATGTTTCCCTAAAACACAAACGATTAAAAAGAAACGAGAAATATAAGGTCGAAAGAAATGCAAAGACGCCCCACAGCGTTGCACTTACTGAATAATAAAAAATATATATGGAATCCTAACACAGTCTCACAAAGCTTTCTAAGAGAATGCATTTACGTATCTACGTGGGAATAGACACGTGACGCCGTGTCGCCCTTGCTACTGTATGTGCGTTATTACTATCCGAATTTCATTTTAGTATACCTGTGTTCTAGTGTCAGTACTGAGGTAGGTATGTATGGGATCGGTTGGGGGTCTACGTATACATGTTCGTGTTTAATCGGATATTAATCGGATGTTCTCGCTGTTGTTCGTCAAGAGATTATTTAACATTTTGGTCCAACTTTCTTCGAATATCATGTCAAAGATTTAGTATTTAATATGTATATTCTAAGTATATTAAATATTACGAATTAACGATTTCTCTTTCAAAACATAATCTGTTATTGTTCATTACAAAAGCAATATTTTGTAATGTATTTTTTATTAAAAAAAAGTACTTTACCGAATAAAACGTTTTATTTAGAATTTATAGAATTATAATTAAAAATTATTATTTTAAAACATTGCTTGGTCGATACGACTTTATATTAATATTTGTATATTATCATCATATATATTAATACGCTAAGGTTAAGATATTTGCCTACCTTTTTAGAAAAAAACCTCACAATTACATTATATATCATTTTATAGACAATTGCTTGGTCTGCCGGCATCCACAACTAAAAGATTTAAACTATTTAAAAAGGAAGGTCAGGTATGATATTTTTTCCTCGAATCAAAGCGAGTGAAAACGCAAATCAAAGCGACCGAAACCGCGGCGTCCAACTAGTTTATTAATATTTCATTTACATTAAATTTGGAAGAACTAACGTAAACAGGAAATAAAAAAGGATTTTCCCTTCTTTTTAGTAGAAAATATACCATAATCAATATATAAAAAATTTTAACAAATAGAATACAAGTACAATTACATTTAATTAATACTATACACTTTTATCTTCCAAAGACAAAAGCTAAACGTTTCCGTAAGTAACCGGACGAGTGTGTTAGTACCCTCGTCGTATTTCAAGGTTTAAAAGAGTGTTTGTGTATCTCCTCAAAGACGGGATATAGCAAATACTTACGAAGTAATGGGTATCGTTTACTTGTGTTTCTAGCGACAAGGTTGCGATCTATCGTCTACACAACTAGAATGCGCGCGCGATTTTCTGCGTTATTGTCACTCGTCACTTGTTAGATCTCTTTTACTATTTGATTGAATAATAGTCTACAACTTTGATGTTCCGATATTAGTTTACTATTTAAATTAACAATAGTTTTAATGATTATAAAAAAAAATCTGTAAATTAAAAAAAAACATACAACGCTCTCTCTATTTATAATACTTAAAACATATATGATTAAACTATAAGTGACACATGTCAAAAAAATTATGGTATAATTTTAGATAGTTTTTGATTTAAACTAAATTATTTTACACACTCATTATAACATTATTTTAATATTAAATAATGAAGATATACACACATGTATCGACATTACATGTCTGTAATATTATAGTATTTCTGGATGTAAAAATGCAATAAAACTTATTTTTACAACAAAACAGTGCAGTTAGTTCATCAAATACGAAACGTAACTATAAAAACGTAACGAAGTTTTTTAAAAAAAATTATATTTTTTATTTTACTATATTTAAACCTGCGTTAAATTTAGCTTAATGAGGTATATTATATCGTTTCTTTTTTACAGATAGAATTACACTTCTGAATAAACATTAATAGTAGAGTTATAATAATTATTAAAGTAAATAATTACTTTATTGTAGTTATATTTACAAATATTTATTTATTATACAATTACAGTAAAGTCTGAGTGCTACTCTAATTATTATAACTGATTTACGAATGACAAACAAACACTAATAACATATACATGGCTAGAACTTAAGATAGTGTTTTACAATACAATAAGCTACAATTAAAGATTTAACCAAAAAAATATTTAATCAAAAAATGAAAGAAAAACAATTTGTAACGATACTACAAACCGACCACAACTAATCACTAGTAACACATAATAAGTCAAAAGCATTTAGATATCCATTTATGATTACCTATATTCAGAACACTCCCGTCTATTTCAACCCAGAATATAATCTTAAACTCAGAAACTTGGCGACATTCGGCAGAACAACAAACCTTTAATATATACGGTGTGTTTGAATAATATTATAATATTTAGAAGCGTTAGTATAGCAAGAATTATAATTGGAGATACGTAAGATTTGTAGCGCAGGTGAAATGACAGATTGACGATGGTTTTAGATTGTTATCTAACAAATATAAATGGGCGAATTTGAATGTTTTGAAATTAAGCGTATAGATATTTATTGGTCCAGAATAATGCTTAGGTTCATTTTTATTACAATACTTCAACGCGAACACAAATAATTTCGATTTTAATAGATACTTAAACATAGAAACATTTTCTATCAAATAGAAATTAAAGTTAGATCAAAGTTCTAATTTTAAAATCAAAACAAAAATCGTTAAATATAAGTTAAACCTACAGACATTTTCCTATAAAAATAAATAATCATTATCGGAAACCGAACAAAAAACAAAAAAGTAAAAAAAAAATCATAAAATTCAGACGTTGAATTCGAATTTCAAAATCTAGTTTATTAAAAAAAAAGTCCCATCCCATGTTAACGCACACAACAATATTACTCATTCACGAGGCCTATATGTCGCAGTATCCTTTCTTATCTCAGTTCATTCATTACCATCTAGTTTTATAAGAGTCGACGGACCGAAAAAACATCACGCCTCCATTTTTTGTCACATCACTTAATTATCTGAATTTATATCATGATAAAGGATGAGATAAAGAACAGGTATTGTTAAAGGTATTACCCGCTAAGAACATTTCGTTGCCTGATCGATCGACGGTTGAAACAATAGACAAACATTAGGTTTTTAGTGAATGAGTGTTGAAAGTTTTTGCATTTATCGATAACGGTTTTTCGACCTCGATAGTAAGTGATATGATCTAAACAGATTTAAAAAATTGGCAGTTGTAGAGACCGCCGATAGAAGTGTAAAATTTAGGACTTTTAGTATTGAAATTTGAAATTTCATATATTCTGTTATTTATTTTTTATCTTAAAAATATAAGTATATTTATTTAATACTCACAATGTACTGCACAATGATTCTACGATAAAACAATTCAAATAATAATCAAACAAAAACACTGTTTCAACAATGCACAGTATAGAAACATTGAACTTCTCACTAAATTCATTCAATTTCACTTATAAGATATACACAGAATTAATGTTTTACAATATGTCAGCTGTAGTAGCTATAGCTATAGATATAATGCTATAAGCATGTCGGTGACGCGAACTTACAAAATTTTCCACTACCAAAAAGTGGCCAATGCGACTAAAGAATTTTTCAATTCAAAAATTGATCACGTTATTCCCTTAGATATGATTTATAAAAAAAAAAAAAACAGTTATTAGTTAATTATAAATTTTTAGTTTTGAATTGTGTTCAATGTTCTTAAAAGTGTATTAATAAATTGTATTAACCTTTTGATACCTTCTTATGGTTACGATTAAATTGTTTGAAAGTAATACAAACACATAATATGTCTAATTAGATACATATGTAGACTCTAACGTAAACTTTTAATTCCCTTTGAAAGCAGTCTAATTTAAAAAAAAATTAACTAAATTCATTTGCGAATATTTTAGTCGTAACATAAATAAAAGGAATCATCAGAAATCCTCGATACTCGTTAATGCCCTTTGTTAAAAAAAAAATTACGATGAAATAAATTTAACGAAACGAAAATTCAAATATTTCATTACAAAAGGCAAAGTTTAGACGGGACCGAGGTTTAAGCACAATTTAATCATGCATTTTTCAGCCTTTGTTGTTCATCTGCGCCGGCGTCGATGGTTGAATTTTAGTTAATTACTAAGAACTTAGCTGCTCTGGTGGCCGCTTCACAAAGCGGGTCGATGACTTCGATAACAGCGTTTTTTTTTTCTTATTTCAGCTTTTAATTAGTTAGGAAAATATTCTCAAATATAATCCGCCCGGGGCGACACGGCCCCGGCCGGATTGTCCTCGCCGTTCGCCCCGGGGCGAAGTATAATGGAACGTGGAGGCTCTATCGGCTCCCGTGTTCATCGATAGCGATTTATAATAACAGTAATTAGCTGGTGTGCTTAAGGATTCTTAGTTTATGCGTTTAATGTCGTTGCCTTTTGTTTGAACGATTTTATTTAATGAAGAATCGTGTTGTGATATGGATACCACGCTTTTGGCTACTGAGGTCAGTGCTACAATTTTGGAAATGATTTTTTTTTAAATAATGCTATTTTATCGTAATTGTTGTATTATAGAATCTTAAGAGAATCTCTGTGTATTGTATTAAATATGTATGCTGCTCAGAATAGAATTTAAAAAAAATGTAAATAAAAACATACTTTTCCTTCAGTATTATCATAATTTAAAAAAAAAGACGCTTTTACTTAGAAGAGACAAAAGCGTAATCTTTTAGCTGTGCAACAAACTCGGAACCTGTAAAATCAAACTAAATTTGAAATAAAACCGTCATGGTATTTTTTTCTTTCTAACATTTATTAATATCTTAAAAAAATATAGTTAGCGTCTAAATATAATAAAAATTGTGTCCAATGTTACTTGATATAAAAAAAAATATATAAAAATCTACACGTAATCGCTCCCGTGTATTAAATGTAAAATAACTCAAAACAGCAGTGGATTTAGTTAACCAATTTTATGATAATTTTCCTACACCGCTACATTAGGACGCTTATGAAATTGCATTTAATAGCTTTATGTTCTCAGTTTCTCTTCTATAAGCAAAACTAAGAATAAAAGAAATATTACTAAAAAAGCGTCATAGTATTAACTAAAAAAAAAAACTAGAAATAAATCACAGATAAGAATATTGAATAATGTGTTCGAATTTTAATACAAATATATAAAATTCTCGTGTCGGCTTGACCGATTCTCATGAAATTTGTGTGCATACTGGGTAGGTCTGAGAATCGAACAACATCTATTTTTCATCTCCCTAAATGTTAAGAGTAGTCCACTCCTAATTTTTTTTTAATTTTTAGATAAATTATTAATTTTTTATTTTATTATGATTTAGCGTTGAAAGATACATACCTGCAACCCTAAATTTTCACCGTTCTACCACCAACCCCTATTTTTAGATAGCGTTTAGCGGCAAGACAACGTTTGCCGAGTCAGCTAGTATAAATATAATAATTTTTAAACGGAAGACAACAATTAAAAAACAATAACAGTTTACCATCACTAAATTATAAACATAACGCGTTATTTGCATTTTATCATTCAGCGATATTAATAAACCGCAAACCGAGTTAAAGTAAGCTTCAGTCTGTAATATCCCACTGCTGGGCATAGGCCTCTTTCCCCGTGTAGGAGAAGGATGAGAGCTTAATCCACGGCGGATATGTTCCTTACTGTACGTAACGATCGCTATCAGCTATTGATAACAACAGGCACCAACGGCTTAACGTGCTCTCCGAGACACGAAGAGGAGATCCTCAAGGACTGCACAAGCACCTAGACCACGGCATACATCTGTATCGCCAATACATATGTTTGTCATGATCGGAAACGCAACCGCCAGCGCAACAGCCACAAACCAGTGCAGTGACCGTTGCGCCAACGCGTTGCCAAAAAATAATAAACCGACAAACTGACTTAAATACAAACAATGAAAAAAAAACAATTAACCATTACAAAATGATCAATACACTACATCTGACCGTCTTAATAACGATGCAACAAGTTTTTTTAAAGTCGATAATAACAAGCGAGATAATTATAATAACGTACTGTTTGTAAAGTAATTAAAAACGATGAATACAAATGAATATACTTCGAAATACAACAGACACAAGCGATGTCCGAACGCCTTAACACCCCTTAGCATCGTTTCATCTCTATTCTGTCTAATTACATTGTATACCATAATAATATATAATTAGCCGACGGAGGGTAGTTGGAAAAGAGAAATGTTTAAAACACATTCGGTAACAGAATGTCTTATGTAATTATTTTCGAATTGTTTTTTTTTTTAAACGTACCTAATTAAAGGTCTCTTGTAAATAGATTGATATCGGGCCTCGTCGAGTTATGAAATTTAAGATTGTAGATTTCACATCGTGTTTGACGTGGAATAAATGTATTTATTACTAAATATAAGTTCAAGACGTTGCCTTAAATTACGTTTGTGTTTTGTTAACTCGATAGGTAATTTTAAATCGTTAGACTGTTCCCACCTGTCTTGACTGTATTAATGAATGATTATGTAATATTTTATTTGATAACTATTTGTCATTTTCATAGTCAATTAGTCATAATCGTGTTTGTAAGATAAATTGTGTTTTGTCTGAACTCTTGCTCTTGATATTATAGAGCGAGTTATCTGATGAAAATTGAATTGTTGTGTTAATTGAATTCAATCTTTAAACTAATTGAAATACTAGTTAATACAATAATATAATTATAGTTGCTTGGAATCTGGATGGCTACATACAAAAGTGCAAATAACATATTTGTTTTTTTTTTTTTTTAATAAATATTTCTTTAACATCTTATTTTAATTTGTATGTATGTGGAAATAAATTCATTTTATTATAATTTAAGTTTGAGTTAAAATACTATGAGATAAATTTAATTTAAGAAGATCGAATAAGTAAAATTAAACATTTAGAATTTAATATGTAACTTATAACGATTCGTAGAATTTAAGAAAAAAAGTGTATTTTTGTAATTTTAGAATTTAATTTAATTAATTGACCCTGCGGTGGCGGATAAAAATGTTAAAATTTCCCAGTTTAAAAATTGTAGCTTAAGTGCACTTCGGTCGAAGAGACCTGACTGAGTGAAAAATCTTAGACCTATATATCCACAAGCCCATAGTGGAGTACTCAAGATGAACGATCAAGAAACTCAAAAAGAAGGATCAGACTTTACCACCGCAAGCGGGTTTATACAAAATGGTACTAATTTTTTGTTGCTTTTTCAGTAATCACCTATCTAACTCAGTAAGCACCACCCTAACTTGACGAGATTTTAGATAATAATCGCATATTTATATCTTTTTTACAAAGTAAATAAAGTCTTATATTGAAAAGGGGTTTTTAAATATCTTTATAATAAATAAATATGTGAATAATTAACATAAACGATAGCTACTACTGTCAAAATTCTGTTGTTAGAGTTTAAGAGTCGGTTTTATTGAGTATAAAATTTATTTGATTTATTTATTTTAATGATTTTTAAAAATAATAACTAGATATATTATTTATATAAAAGACATCATACAGATAAAATACTGACATGTGTTTTATATAGTTAAATTGTGATTATTTATAATAAGCATTTGTGCAATGGTGTAGAAAAACATTGAAGTCATTTCAGTGTCTGTGTGACTTCATCTATATACCTACTCGTATAAATAAAAATTAATCACCGTTTAAAATACACACGAAAAAAAAATATGAGAATTATATTCATAAAAAAAATTACAGTACGTAGTTTGCACCAAAAACAAAAGTACAAAGTCAAATTCACAACCGCTCCTTCGTTAAAACGTTATAATAAGTATTTAATATCGTGTAAACAGTTTTCATGGCGTGTGTACGTGATGTCGACCGGCTTGTTATAAGCAAGTGATACCAATCTGAACAGGCCACTGGACTTACCATCGTGATCCTTGTAATATATTAGAATATAATAGAATCGGATTAACTACCAATGATTTAAAGTGATAAAGATATTATTTTTTTAATAAATAAGTAAATAAAAATAACATATGACACTCAACGGCAGTTTGTAGGACTTATTTTTGTGTCGAGGATCAGGAAACACACACAATAGACAATTGACTGTTTTATTTTATTGTTTATTGATATACAGGTATTTCGATTTACGATAAATTATTTAATTGACATTTGGGGTGTTCTGGGCAATTATGTTTTTATGTATCGGCCCAAAATATTATGTTAAGTACTGAAAATTTGTTTTCCTATTATTTATTTACGTTAGCAATGTTCCGTGTGTGTGTGTGTTTGTGTTGTTTCTGGACCACTAACACAGGGCCAATCTACTGACAGCTATTGTTTGTGAAGTATTTGTTTTTTTTATTATTATTATTTCGTGATGTAGCTATCTCCACTTGCGACAAATTAGTGAATAGAAGTCTGTGTTCTGGGCGTTTGTGTTTGTTTTTTAGGTGTTGACGAAGCATCGACCGAACATCTTATGGTACTGCAAGTTTTTGAATGAGAAGCGTTGTTTTTCTACTATTTCTGGGCATAACTATCCCCGCACACGATAAAATAATGAATAGATGTTTGGATATTTGTGTTTTGTGTGTATCAAATCATTGAAACCAGAGTTCACGGAGTTGGGTTTTTGAACGAAAGGAGTGGATACTTGTGTGTATACAAATATTTATTTCCGGTCTGGTTGGTTAGTCCTTGTCGGTCTCCCCGCCGTGCCTCGGAGAGCACGCTAAGCTATCCGTGTCAGTTGTTATCATGAAGACCTGATAGCGATCGTTACTCATAGTAGGGAATATATCTTCTAACCCATATTAGAGCAGCGTGGTGGATTAAGCTCTGATCCTTCTCCTACATGGGGAAAGAGGCCTATGCTCAGCAGTGGGATGCTACAGGTTGAAGCGTTATAGCGTAGCGTTAGCGTTATTATTATTTATGACAAAATTATCGAATAGATATTTGACATTGCCGAAGCATCAACACACTTTATGGAAATGAAAGTTTTGTATGACGTTTGCCTTTTTTTATTATTAATTTAAATACCAATCCCCACTTAATACAAATTATTGAATCGGTACAAGTTTGTCGTGCTGTGGGAGTTTGTGTCTGTATCGTGTGTTTCCGAACCCAGCTCAGGGTATTATTATTCAAGTGGAAGAAAAGTAATACCCTCTGCTGGGTTTGTAGTGTTGGTTTATTATTGTTATTTTTGTTACTATCCTGCTCGAATTGTGCAATTCCCTTGGGAAGGATTTGTTTCTTGCACAAACTGAAATCGACAAGACTTTTTGAACATATATAGCTTAATATGTGTCAGTGTATCGCATGGGTATCGTAATAGTTTTAGGTATGCAAACAGTTATCGTGCTAGTAAACATAATTGCCGATATCAGTAAATGTTGTATGTAAAAGAAGTTACGTTAAAGTAGAAATTTAATTTTCACCCACCCGTTTCACCGTGGCGTATCTAATTATTTAATATACGAATTTGAATTTTAGTATAAATTATTACATTGTATTTCATTACGGTCATATACAACAAGCTTATTATTCTAAACTTAATTATAGTGTATATTAAACTAATTTCAATTCAATACTTAAATTTATAAAGGAATCTTGATCGGACAAGCGTTACATAAATATTTTCATATCGAAGACTGAATCTAATTTGAAAATTATCGTTAGAATCAAAATGTTTTATAATAATATTATTCAGAAAAATTTACACAAATTGTCGTTAGTAAATTAATATCGAGTGATCGATAAAATCGTTTATGCACTATGGATTAAAAACTTGATAGGCAGTTCCGAGACTAGGGCGTCCTTTAAGTGACGGTTGTGGAGCGAGAAAAAAGCGCGCGTTTTTTTTTAAATATAAATATATCATAAACACACACAAACAAACACAAAACATTATTTTTTTCTATAGGACTAATAATTCGAAACGAAGATTGGGTAATAGTTATATGAATATTTTGGTTTCTTTCGACATTCAAAAATACATTTTTGTAACTGTATATTTTATATATGTCTGAATTATTTTTTTTAAAGAATTTATGTATGAATTCAATTAAAGAGGCAAGCTAAGTAATAACAAAACTCATATAAGAAGCATAAACGGTATCAGTAACGTTACCTTTATTATATTAAGTGTATTTCATACCTTACTGTGCCCATGCCTACCAAAATTAATTACGTAACAAAAAAAACATAATGAGAAAGATATCCACTATCTGTAAACATTGCAATGAATTAAACAAAATTTAAATTAAAAAATAAACAATACTTAAAAACTGTTTATATATTTTTAAAAATAAAACCTACAAAGCCTCTCTCAAAATAGTTAAACGAGAAGAGAACGAGAACTTAAAACTCGTCGAGCGCTGAAAACGCCAGTGCGCCGTTCGCCTATGAATAAATTATACAAGCAGGTGGATGACCTGGCACAAAATATTTTGATAGAATTGTTTTAATTGGCCCTATCTCGTCCGTCCATCGCCTTTTATATGTATATAAAATATGAAACTTTGTTCACAATTCACACCACCGTCGCGTTTAATTATATGATTCGAATGAAATATCGATTAAATTATCGATTTTTATAACGATTAGAAAACAAATATCCGGAGTTGTAATTGTTTTCTCGTTCTATAATAAATCTTGTTCATCGAATGTTTAATTAAAACGATTATTACTTTGTGAGGTGAGGTTTTGTTTGATTGCACGGTTTTGTTTCGTTTTGCGGTTTCACGGTTTATTTTAGCAAACTGGTCATGCTTTATAGCGTCTTTATATAGATTATGAACTTGATAAAAGATATATTCGTTATGATTCAGGGGTTTTATACGCAATGACTAGTTTAACTGTAAAAATATATGGAGTCACTGCAGCCTATCGCAGTCGACTACTGGACATAGGCCTCCACAAGTTAACCAAAACCACTGCTGTGTGGCTATGGCAGTAAAGAATATAGCCACCCCCTCCCATGGGTGCTTTGAGAGGCGACTAAAAGATAACACAGTCCCACTACCACCTTGGGACTTAAAAAGCCAACCGATGGCGGGATAACCATCCAACTGCTGGTTTTGAAATACACGGGTCGAAGACGGGTGGCAGCGTCTTCGGTGATTACTGCTATTTGGTAGTTTTTTTTTATATGAACGACTTGATCACATTGTAATTATTTACATGAAAAATGAAATTGACAATCTACGACGTGATTTCATTCACAGATAGTATATGTACAACAAATATCCATTAAAAAGTTGACTGTTTCGTATAGACATTTGTATATCTGTATTTATGGCTATGATCGAGCTGTTTCGCTTCAATAATAACAAGTAACTTTATACAGTAATGTGACCTAGATGCGTCTTTGACAGATAATTATTTTTATTAATAGTTTTAGAAACACAGTACCTAATACATGATAAAAGGTGCACAACATGACTTTATCGTTAATAAAGCGATTACTTCCAGACAATCTATGAGGTTAGGGCAGGAAATATTCTGCTCAAAATCTGGAGCAGCCGGACTGGGAAAGTTCTTCGACCTTATAGTAGATCACTGCTTACTGCTTTCAAGCAGTGTTGTGTTCCTGTGGTGAGTTAAGTGACCAGAGTTCCTGGGAGGTTTGGGGAAAGAGTCGACAACGCGCTTGCGATACTTCTGGTATTGCAGGCGTCACCAACAGGTGAGCTGTACGCTTGTTTGCCGATACAGTTGTATAAAAAAAATAACATTTATTAATTTATTAAAATAAATTAACGATTAACAGTCCTTTAAGCGTGGTTAGAATAAAGTCGATTACGATTTGATTAATAATCCATCTAATGTGTTTCCACTTTATTTATAAGTACAACTGTCACGTTAAAACAGCTGAAGTATCGAAGTTGTTTATTATTTAAAGTACTTATAAATATTATATATTATATATATATTTTTTAAATTTAAAACCCCAATTGAACTTTACGTGTTATTCAAGATTCCGTGCTAAGTTTAAAAAGTAATACAGACGAACAAAGGTGTCACAATTAGTTTTCGACTGTACGAGTGGACATGGCGCTAAGATCGTATCTTAAGGTTTGTTGTCTAATAGATACGTAACTATATTGAGATATACAGCGCTATAAAATAATATATAAAAAAAGAATAATAAAAGTGCTTTAGATAAAACTTGATAGTTACTCAACATACGTTTAGTTTAAGCTTTATTCTGAAAATTGTTTATTAATGTCATATTTTTTTAAATTTCAAATAATCTTGTGAAAAAAATAGGAAGTATTCAATATTGTTTTCTAAATAGTGTTGTTGGTATACTGAGGTAAATCCTCATGTCCCAATATAAATAAATTTTTAAAAATTAAATTTAAAAATAATTTAAGTAATTGTACATATATGGAGAAAGAGGTCTGTGGGGTCGTTAAGAAAGAGGCCTGTGGAGTTTATGCCCAGCAGAGAGATGTTACAAGCTCTGATTCAGCCACATTCACATTCATTCACCAATCAAAATGTCGTGATTTCAAATATAATATAATTTACATGTGACATTAGATTTGGTAGTAAACAAAATAAAATGCATAGCAATTTTTGAGGAGGATTGTAAAATCCGCACGTTTTATATCCGCATATAACAATAGCACAGCAATTCAGTAGAGATTCGTCCTTCGGTCGTTAAACTTTCTGACCTTACAAAATAAATCTTCAAATCAAGCGTGGGTGCTTAAGTACGAGCCTCGGCTTCGATGTGTCCCTTTAAGGTCTTAGGTCAAATATTTATATGTTGTCGGGTAAAACATTTTTTTAAATCCATTCTTTATATAAATATGTTATTTTAATGAGTATAATTTTTAATGTATTTTATATGTATCGTAAGGCTACATAGATACATCAGAATGTATTCTACCATTAATTTATGCTTCATGATTTTGTCATTTTTATGTTTTTTTACACGACTAATATACATATTTATCATATATACATATATAAATTAAGAAAAAGCGGAAAGCAGTGCTCTGCCGACTGCACCAATAAAAAAATCAGTTCCCGTCGTCAGTTAATTATTTATCCTATAACGCGCACGCGAAAATCGTTCTTTTTAACATAAAAATCGAGTTATATATATATATATATATATATATGTGTGTGTGTGTGTGTGTGTGTGTGTTTCACTTCATCCTGTTATACCCACTGCTGGGGAAAGGCCTCTTTCTCCATGTAGGAGAAGGATCAGAGCTTAACCTACCACGCTGCTCCACGCAGGTTGGCGAATATATTCCCTCTTCGAGGCAAGGTGGGGAAACCCACAAGGACGGAAGCCACAAACCAGTGTTGTGACCGTTACGCCAACGCGTTGTCATATTTCCTAAATTATTCGTTTTTTAGCTGTAAAATATATGACATATTTATATACTTCATTCATTTATACTTAATTTCAAATTTCCCATAAACCTTGTTTATCGTTCAAAAAATAATTATTATTATAATATAGTATATATTTTATTATGGGGTCTCAGACGCATTAATTAGGACAAACCTCCGGAAGTGGCGTGTGTACTCTGCCCTTGAATTATTTATGCCTTTGTAATTATCATACAGCGGGCTTATTATCGTTTGTATTAAATGTTATAATAACGACGTGGAAAGGTTATTATGAAATACGCAAAAAGTTTGTATATATCGGTATCAAGTTACTCGATGTACCCAACGGTTACAAACGCGTTATCTTCACTAGTATGTAAATTGTATACTATGTATGTTATTGTATGTATGTGTATGTATGTATGTATTATTTTTTGCTACCTTAACTTTCTTTTATGATTGTTTTTTTTTTTTTTTTGTAAATGATATTATTTTTGACTTTCGTTAAGTATGAATTACCTTATGGCGAAATAAATGTTTTCATTTCATTTAATTTTCTTTCATTAACTCGCCTGTTGAAGTAGATTATACTTGCTCCGCTTTCTGTTTCGAGGTTTGTGGGTTCGATTCCCACTCTGTGTCTGGGTGTAAAATATAAATTTATATAATTACTAGCGACCCGCCTCGGCTTCGCACGGGTGCAATGCTGATACTAAATATACTAGAGAATAAGAATTATTAATTAGAAATTAAAAAATATCTT
Source organism: Melitaea cinxia (assembly GCF_905220565.1). Lineage (NCBI taxonomy): Eukaryota > Metazoa > Arthropoda > Insecta > Lepidoptera > Nymphalidae > Melitaea > Melitaea cinxia. Next base: position 20,423,894 of record NC_059424.1, on the reverse strand, counting down.
TTTTTATAGTGTGAAGCTAGCTTATAGCATGGTTATTAACATAATAACAACAACATTCAAATATGCGTCGTTAGATTACACGTTGTTACAGAATGCGTTGAAGAAATAAAGGTTCACTGCTCGTGCCCCGTAAGTGATAGCGTGATAATATGTAGCCTATATGTTGACCCGACTTCTTAATAATATTCGTGCCAAATTTGAAGTAAATCCATGCAGTACTTTTTGAGTTTATCCCGGACATACATACAGACAAACAGACAAAAATTCTAAAAACTATATTTTTGGCTTCGGTATCGCTTGTAGATCACACCCCGAGTATTCTTTAAAAAAAATATTCAATGTACAGTTTTGACTTTCCTACCATTTTATTATATGTATAGATATAGAATTGTAAATTATAAAAAATAAGATAGGCTGTAATAAACCTCAATACCATTATATACATATACATGAATAATCGGTTAGAAAAACAAATAAATAAAAAAAATAATAGTGGATGTGTATATTTAATGAGTGTCACGTTACACTTATATATGTGTGAATACCTAAGTGTCCTGTCACGTATGCACGTGTGCGTGTCTAAGTGTTCTTATACTCGTAATTAGTGCACAAAGTGTTTTGTGTTGTTATATCGCTTGACCGCACAGGTGTGGCCGTGGCTTCATAGATGATTCTCATCGAGTGTGCAGGTGTGTTCGACCCCTAAGAATTATATTAATGTTTTTTATTCTTCTTTTGAATATCGATTCACGCAATTTTAGGCGATATTGAATCCAATAGAATCCTGTAAGATATTTTGTTGTTGTATCAATCTTAGGTACTTATTTATACGATTAGGTCGACAAACAAGCTTATGGTTAGTGGTAAGCGGTAACCATAGTCTAGAGACCTCTGCAATACCAGAAGCAACGCAAGAGCACAGCTGCTGATCCTATCCTCAGCAGCTCTGCTGGATCGCTGTATTATTTAGCTGTGATCTTCACTATTTGCTTCTACTAAGATAAAAGATTAAGGCTTGCAAGTGATACATGTACGTGTAGTCTGTAGTATGTCTGAGAATTACAACAATGAAATGCAGATTTCCTCACTATGTTTTTCTTCAACTACAAATCACCTTAGTTCATATTATACATACCCCTAATTCAAAAATAGTGTCTTTTGCTGACGACACAGCACTAACTTTTTATGGAAACTCGTGGGCTGAAGTTCAGATTATTGCTCAAAACGGTCTTAGTTCTGCATATGATTGGCTTCTTTCTCATACTCTTACATTAAATACATCAAAAACAAAATTTATAACTTTTTCTATTTCACCAAAATCACAACCCCAAACTCCTATCATATTAAAAGCTCACTCCTGTCACACATACTCACAAATAGACACAGCATGCAAATGTCCTCTCATAGCCACCGTTGATAATATACGATACTTAGGTATATACATAGACAAAACTCTTAACTTTAAAACACACATTAATCTTCTTACAACTAGGGTCAGGAAACTAATTTATATTTTTAAAAACCTACGACATATTGCCAACTGTTATGTAATACGCACAGTCTATTATGCCTTATGTCAAACAATTATTACCTACTGCATTGCATGTTGGGGTGGCGTTGCTTCTTCCGCAATAAAACCGCTGGAAATAGCCCACAGAGCAATATTGAAGGTAGCCACATTTAAGCCTATTATTTACCCAACTACAGAACTTTACAAAACATGGAATGTTGTCAACGTCAGACAGCACTATATTTTACAGACTATTCTTATGCAACACAGAAAGACTCCCTTTATTCCGATCCGAAAACGACGAAAAGACAAGATATGTACTATCCCACAGTCGAATTATGCCTTCACAAAACGATTTAATTATTTTCTCGGGCCATATCTGTATAATAAACTAAATATAAAATTACCTATCTATTCCTTACCCTATGCAACTTGCAAAAGAACCGTCCGTTCCTTTCTTCTTTCTAAAACTTATGACGAAACTGAAGAACTCCTCAAACTGATTGCTTAATTCGGTCACCATGTAGTGCATCCACCAAATTTCCTGATAAAAGACATATCAGCATACTTGCACACACACAAACATACACAGAAACACAAACATACACACCAACACAACCACACAACAAAACATATACCAACACACACTTACATACACGCACACACAAATACATATTGGTAACTCTTAGTTGAAATCATGCAGACATATCTGTTACAAAATTACTATTTTATTTCCTTTTTTTTTTTTTTTTTTTTTTTTGTTTGTTTTTTGTTTTTTATTATTTCACTCTTAACCTACTTAATATTAAAAATTATGTATGTTATCTTTTGTAGAATGTAATGTAACTTTATAATCTATAATGTAACTTTGAACTCTGAACAACTCGTGGCAAACTATGATAAGTAAAAATTGTAGAATTCTTGGGAGGCAAATCTCTTCTCCTTAATACAGATAGCTCAGCTACCTAGCTAGGAGAAGTAGAGATCAAAATAGTAATTGCTTTCAAATTAAACCTAGAAACTGATTGTTCCTTTTTTGTCACTTGTTACTTGAATATGTTGTGTAAATACGGAAATAAATAAATAAATAAATAAATACATACAAAAAAACACATACATTTATATAATTTTTTACATACACATACATTTATATAATTTTTTACACAAAATTTCATATGAAGAAGCTAAATCAACATTTAAAACGATGGTAGCTTCACTTTTAACTACGAGCTAAATTATAGTTTCGTCAATCTGTACTAATTTTAGAAGCAAATGGCTTGATATATAGAGATATAGAAATGGATAGAGAGCGCAAATTCTATGTATGGATCTATTAGACGACTTAACTTCTGGAATCACTAATTAACAGACAAAATTTTTCTAACATAAGAATCACATATCGCTCATAGGACTGGTTAGGTCAAAACTTAAAAATATGCGTCGAGCGAGAATTGTATACGACATATTTTTACAAATAAAAAACGCTTCTTAATAATTGTGTTGTCACGACGAAAAAATAGTCAAGTAAATACCCGTTATCAAAGATTACTCAAAAAGTAGTCATATATCTCGATCAAATTTGACCACGTGACAAGCACCACATTTCCGGAAGTCCGTTAAAAATGGACTACCAAGCGTTTTTACAGTACTGTATTATCTCGTACGTGTATATATGTATGTACCATACATTCTAAATAATACACATAATACACAGGCCGAAGACGGGCAGCAGCGTTTTCGGTGTGACAAAGCCAGTACTGCGGTCACCAACCCGCCTGCCCAGCGTGGTGACTATGGGCAACACACATGAGTTCACGTTATTTTAGGCGTAAACTTGTGGAGGCCTATGTCCAGCAATGGACTGTATAGGCTGTAGTGATACATTCTAAATAATAACTATTTTTAAACGCAGTGTTTTTAAGCATTAAAAATGTCCCCCACGTCTGAATAAGTATGGACAAAGATGACAAATTGCTATAAAAAAATACATTCCATACAAATTACGCCAGCGTCGTGGGTAAATAATTGTCATACCATTACACATAATTATGTTAAATACTATCAGTATAGTATTGCAAGGTTCCGATATGCTAAAGTTGAGTTAATAACGGTCGAAATTCATATCTACGTAATAACTATGTTTTTCGAGATAACAATAAATCTCGTGAAGTTTAATAAATTAAGCATTTTAAGAAAATTTAAAAAAGTGTGTGTAGAAAAAAGAAACTATTAAAAATTACCAAGCTAAAAGTTTTGTTTTATTTTTTATTTTTTATTCGGCTGTAAATATCATCTAGACAGATTAACAATCTACGGAAATCTATCTCAACTAGTAGGTCAACAATCGCGACCCTATACATTTTAGTTTTACCTTCTTTATTAAAGTAAAAAAAAATACTTTAAGTATATGCAACCGATACTTCTTATTACGATACTATTTCTCTCTCAAAGAAAAACTTAAGATTTATCGGTGGAAGGTTATATATACTGTGACCACCTATCTACGATACAATTATTACGTAATTCGGAACATAACACGGACGTATGAATGCGCGCGAATTCAACGCTGTAAGCGCTTTAAGACTATTTCCACAATAAACACCGAGTTAAACTTTTTACTCGAGTCAATTATCGAGCATTCAAGACAAACTTACGATATAATATTATTATACTAAGCCGTTTCGATCAGATAGCATTGCATCAATTTGCAAAATTATATAACAAATCCGTTTCGAAATTATAATCACTAACTGGTGATCAATTTATCAACCGTTAATTAATACGGCTTAATGAAGCGAATATCGAATAAATCTTTATAATTTATTCGAGACTAATATCTATACGTCGATTTAAAACTAGGTTCTATTGAAATATATTTATAAATAATCATTTTCATCGGGACATGAGGTGGGAGGTAATTCAACTTGGGGCCTGTTTAACAGTTAGCTGACAAGGCTGACGTATATAACCGATTTATCAACCGTATACATCAGTTTTTAAGGTTTTGTTAATGTATTTGTTATATAGACTTAATCAAAATGATGTTGATTTAATCTTACAGTTAAATTCCTTATATATAGTATACTTATATCAGCAGGTGCTTAGAGCCTATTTCAGGTCAAGTAGTAAAAAACATCTTATGGATCCACCACTTGGAAATACAATTCGCCCTGTAATATCCCACTGCATAGGATTTTTTCTCCACGTAGGAAAAGCATTGGAGCTTAATCCACCATGATGCTGAAGATATATTAACTAAAACACAATAAGTTTGGTTGTGGATAAGAGAAATGCATCATAAATAATAAGTTGACAGAGGCCAAAGGACTAATTGAGTTAAACGCCTCAGAAAATGTCGAGTTTACAGTTGTAGACAAACAGAAGAATCTTGTAACTATACTCGTAGTGATAAAAGCAAAGCTTCTTTAGCATTATATCACAATTGTGTATATCACAAATGTTCGATCATTATTATCATCATCATCATTACAGCCTATACAGTCCACTGCTGGACATAGGCCACAAGTTTACGCCAAAAATAACGTGAACTCATGTGTTTTGCCCATAGTCACCACGCTCGGCAGGCGGGTTGGTGACCGCAGGGCTGGCTTTGTTGTTGTTCGATCATTGGTAGTTTATTGACATTCTAACAGTTTCTGTAATTCAGTTTATTTTTATAGTAACTTATATACAAATCTATGTATTATATACCTTGTGTATACAACTATTATTTCTCATATCTATCTTGAATTTATGTTCAAAGTATAATTAATAAACAAATATTTAAATAATAGAAGAGGATTTAATGTGAAAATTAACTATTTTATTACTGTGTGTCTCGGTGTTATTAATAATATACTAAAAACTATCAAGTTATAAACAAGTGTTCTGCAAGCCTTTATTATTAAAACTTATGTTAGTAGATATAAAATAAAATAAACTAGTTATATTTAGATTTTGTAAAAATAATTTCGCATAAGTGTTTGGTATTGAAAATTAGAATTATTTCTACAGTATAACCTTACAGAAGATCACAGCTAAATAATACTGCTTTCAAGCAGTATTGTGTTCCTGTTGGTGAGTAAGGTGACCAGAGCTCCTGGGGGGACTGGGGATTGGGTCGGCAACGCGCTTGCGATGCTTCTGGTGTTGCAGGTGTCTATAAGCTACGGTAATCGCTTACCATCAGGTGAGCCGTACGCTTGTATGCCGACCTATTGACATAAAAAAAAAATCTACAGTATATAGATATAGAGTATTTAGTGGAGATTGAGTAATGTATAATGTAGTTATCTAAAATTTTAATTTTTGGGACGATTGCGCGATAATTGCGTGATTCACTGACTTAAAAGTACAGTCTTTTTTCAATCTTTGCTTGATATTATTTCCATGGTTCTGATATCGTTTTATGGTTCCATAGTCGAAGGTGTCAGTAATATGTCGTTAGGAACAAAAAAGTCACCTCACCTATTTTTACTTTGTTACACAATTCCAAATTATATACTAGGTAATAAAATGGTATTAATCAATATTATCGAACAAGCACTAAACATTTTTTTTTAATAAAAAAATGTATATCGACAAATTTTGTTAACAATCATTACACAATCGATAACGCATCTTCGCTAACTACACTCGCCGTTGGGTAACACGATACATCCCTAACTTTCCATTATGAAAATTAAAAACTTTACGCATTTCGATGAACAAGAAATTTATTTAGCCTTTGCTCACACTCATTGGAGTGCATCGCAGCTGCACATTGGTATAGGATAACGTTAAATTACCGGTTCTTGAAAATGCGGGTTGCAGAGCGTCGGACACACGTGCTTGTACACTAACCATTAGATCGAAAGGAAAATGCTATCGTAATTAGCTTTTTAAAATGCGTGTACGAGTATTAATGTGTCCTGTCGGTCCGCTAATGTAATGTTCTAGAACAGTGTCATTTGTTAACAGCTGAGTAATGGAGAATAACGTTGAGTTGATGATGCGTAACTTACCTTGAGTTAACTCAACTAAAACTCGTTTGAAAATCTACAGACTCACGTGACGTATTTTGTTATCATAATGATCACACCAAATGTACAATTTATGGATGACAATATTTCGAAATTGTGAAATTTATCAAACGTAGATCACATTGCATTTGGATTTAAAAAAATTCTGATCTTTAATATTTCTTAAAAAACTACTTTCAAGTACACGTTCATATGCCTAATATAAAATTTCAACATATTTGATATTGGTATGAACATAAACTTCTAAATTCAACTTCTCAATCAGGAATTTAACTAATCTAGACTTACACAAATTATATTTTTAGTATCGATTGAATATTTCAATTTAACTACATAAGCAAAATATGACATTAAAAGGTGGACCAAAATCGAAGCGCAATCAATATTACAAAGTAAAAAATAGTCTGGAAAAACGTAACCTTTTCACACACTATTTTATGCACAATAAATGAAGTCTTTGAAAAACATTGTTACATTATACATTTTTAAGTATCCCGTACTTTGTAAGTAATTTTAAATGCGCATGTCTAAAGCGGAGTAGCGTCGTTGAGGCGCAGCGGAGCACTTTCTTAGCTTACGGTGAATATTGTTTTTTTTTTCCAGACAAAGTAATTCTATGCAAAAGATTAGCTCATAAGACCTTAGGCGTCGCGTTTTAAAATTACTCTAGGTGGAGCCTTGAAGGTTTTTTTGGATGGATATACAAAGACCTAGAATTACAAAGGTATTTTCATTTTTTATTTTAAGTCTGCGATTTAATCAACAGATTAAGAAAATTTCTTTAAATTATTACTACAGTTAATTATTGGAAAAATTATATTTTATTACCAACTAAATTTTGAGCTGTATAAATAGTTGAGTTTCAATTCGAAAAAGAGAATTTAAAAGCCTTAAAACACTTTTTCTTTAATACAAATCTTCTTAATTTAAGCCTATATAGGTATATTATTCAACGGATAAAGTTAGAAATTAAACTTAAAATAAATTAAAAATGCATATCTAATACGACATGAAAAAACGAAATAATTATTCTATCATTATAACGACACATACAAATATATATATCTCAAAGATAAAATCAACTTAATTTAAATAAAATACATTCACAGCCACAATGAAAATATTAAATAAATTTTATCATCAAAATTTTCATGTGAATAATTAGATGTTAGAAAGTATGAATTTATTAAATAACAATGAGAAAATAATGTAGTTCGTTAGTAAGATGGTTTGAAACAATAGTAATACGCGGCGATAAAAGTTGAGGGGCTCGTAAATATTAAAACAAAAGAGGTGCAACAGATTAACGAAACGTAAAATGTATACTAATGTATGTAAAGTGGTGGAAATTTGTTCGTTCATGGGATCATTTCTGGATATTTCTTGTGTCATTTCTTCTATCCATTTTATCTTTGGTATCATTATTATTTAGAACAGTATGACCCAGGCTTGTGTAGACATTGGGATTATTTTTTTTCGTATTCTTTGTCTGAGCGACACTCTTATGAAGTGATTCGTTCGTGAGCTACTTTTTTGCTAAAAGCATAATAATCAAGTATTTGTAAGTGTTATCTTGTGATGGGTAAGTACTATTTATAACGTTAGTATAATTTATAACATTATGTTACTTAAACATTGATATTGTGTAAGTTGTAACTGAATCCCTTTAAAGATATTATAAAAGTTTTATAAAATATTATTTAATTATATTATAGTTATTATAAAAGTGTTATTATAAAAGTAAGAAGAAGCAACTGCACGAACTGATAATATTCATTATTCATTTATTAATTCTGAACATTCATATAAATTTATAATCGATAGTTGGAAAGAGTACTTGAAATTAATAATAATTAGAATTAATATCATTTGTGATAGATACAATAATTAAATACTGAGAAACATATTCTTAGTATTATTATTTTTTAATAAATTCACAGATAACGTAACACGATTATATATAAAAATGTTTCCACCTAATCAAAGGAGGAAGAGGTTTTACATTCAACACGCTATAACATAACTAATATATTGTAAAAAAAATTTCATTTCAATATCTATATTAGAAACTCACGTTTCCGTTGCTTACATCGACACGAAACAATAAATAATAGATTGACAGAAAAAAAATAACGTAAATTGATATGAATCGCATGACAGAAAATGTAAATAATATCGAATTAAAATATATAATTAAGAATACTAACATTGATATTTACTGGAATAATTTACACTTTTATACTTTGAAAACATGTATTATTAACACTTTGATAATATTAATAACAGATTAATAATAATATACGCGCACGGCCGTCTGTTTCTATGGTAAGCAACTTAATACTTGTGTTATAGGTAAAAGCCGACGGTTGTAGCAGTTCTCATTGGCAAATATACATACAAATAATACCTATGTAAATATAAATTACACCCAGACTCGGGCGGGAATCGAAAACACAACCCATGGAGAAGAAAGCAAGGCCACTACATACTGCGCTAACGGTCTCGTCAAAAACCTGATGTTTACTACTTAAATACTTTTTAAAAGTATTTGTTAGAAAACTTCAGAAACTAATGAACCAATTTTTTAAAATATATTGATTATTTACGCTATAAAATTACAATTTAAAAATGTTTTCAATATCAATTAGGACAAAGAAAATTTTGATTCGCAATATATAAGTCATACTATCTAGATGTAGTACTCACAGATTTCTAATCCAATATAGGCTATAACACATTAAGATAATTATTTTTAATAAGTTTTAACTTATTAGAGTGAAACGATGGCTGTAAATGAGATCTTAAGTAAAGGTAAGCCAGCAGGAAATTTCCTGCTCAAAATATAGATCAGCCTGACTGAAATAGTACCTCGACTTTACAAGATCACAGCTAAATAATACTGTTTTCAAACAGTGTTGTGTTCCTGTTGGTGAGTAAGGTGATCAGAATAGAGAAGGGGGTCGGCAGCGCGCTTGCGATGTTTCTAATGTTGAAACTACGGTAATCGCTTACCATCAGTTGAGCCGTGCGCACATTTGCCGACTTAGTTGTATGAAAAAAAAAGATGAAATCCTAAGTAAAATTGATAAAAAACTCTCAAATCAGACAAAAGTTGTATATAACTCAACATGCAAGAAAAAAATATTAATTATACAATGTTAAAAACATCGAAAAAATATACATGAATAACACGTAAAGTGTAAAAATATAAAGTTTTAATAAGCGTGTAACCTTAAAGAACATTGTTGCAGACGATTCAATGTAAAACCTTCAAAGGACAAGGTGAGGGGAATATAATTAATATAAAAACCGATAAAAATGATGAAAACAATGAATTTAAATGGTCTACGGATAGCGATTACTAAGGCGTAGAAGTATTAAGGTACTTTTACACTTATGGTTTATTTTTTTAACGATTTTTTAAATTCTGGGAGTACATTTATTACTCCAGAAATGTGTCAGACAGACTAAACAATGTGTAGCCGAAATCAATATTTAATATCTTACTCACAAACCAGTCCTTTGTTACCCTATATGCGCTTCGCGGTTTCACCTGCGTTGATTCCTCAGTAAATGGAGTATTTCATAGAAGAATAATTTTCAATTAGAACCAGCTATTCCTGAGAATAGCGCGTTTAAACAAACAAGCTAATTAGTTAATTTCATGAACACTAACTTACAACATCTACTTATCATACTTCATTATGAAATATATTTTAGTTGCAAAATATTTTTTAAAATAATGTTAAACCTCACCTTATATCCATAGACTTCCAAAATCCTTAATCTCTTAATATTTCTAAAATTTTATTACGTTACTTTTAAATTATTATAATTATTTATCATAAAACCTACATTACAGGCATCTTTTTTTAGTGTAAGCTGCACCTTTAATTTTATTTTAAGGAATCGCCTTCAGCTTCGACAAAGATTGGGGATCTTCGATTTGGGAATTATATTTAAATATTTATCATGTAACCATAGTCATTTTATATTAAAACACAGTTTGTTTGTTTTAAAGATTAACTGCGGAATTCCTTGCCAATTCTCCTCTGCAGAATCAAGAATCTGGGAATTATATTTAAATATGTATCATGTAATCACAGTCATTTCATATTAAACACACAGTTTTTTTTTAAAGATTAACTGCGGAATTCCTTGCCAATTCTCCTCTGCAGAATCAAGAATCTGGGAATTATATTTAAATATGTATCATGTAACCACAGCCATTTCATATTAAAACACAGTTTTTTTTAAAGATTAACTGCGGAATTCCTTGCCAATTCTACTCCGCAGAATCTACATTCCGAATCAGTGGTAGATACCATTTTTAAAAAATAATTAAAATTGAAATTTGTAAGATGATTCGAAGGTGATTTTGCAGCCTATTTGAATAAATTTGTTTTTGATTTTGACAGTAAATTATCCACTTCGAGAACAGATAAACGTGAATATAAACATTTATTAATTTATTTAATATTATTTAAGCAACTCATTGTGTACGTACCTTTACATGTAAGAATTTACTTCCACTGTTTGCTTACCGAAAGCATTCGAGTACGACACGAAGTACTACATACTAATAGTATTAAAAGTCATTCTTATTCAATTAAAAGCCTCTTAATGACCGACTCGAGGATCGCAAATCATTGTTATACTCTCATTTACACTGTTTTTTTACCTCGTTTCTGTGATGATGGTCTTTACGTGTTAATTTTACAGTAATACAGCGTTCGAACCTGTCTTTTGTAGTTCAAAGAAATGTTTTTTTTTTAAATATGTTGAGATGCGTTCGTATTGGAAGATTTAAGCGCAATGTAAGTTACTGTCAATTTCTATTAATTGAACGCACAGACGCGTCTGAACTTAATACTATAATATATAAAATATAGATGTATATATACATAAATGAACAATGGAATAAATAGTAAGGTTACAGCTTTCTACCAAGAGCCCCACCGGGAATTTGATATTATTTCTTGAAATTTAGATTTAATTTCTAGTTTTAAAAGAAAACTCTCCAAAGGTATTAAAGTTCCAAAGTTCTTTGAAAACATATAAACTAATTTAGATGTTTTTTTTTTTTTTTAATTTATGTAAAGTAAAAGTACTCAGAAAATCAGATGAAGTGTACACTGTTAACTAGGGTTCCTCTTCTGCTTACGGTTATCGAATTACTGTAATGTTTCTTAGAGGTGAAAATGAAATGTATATTACATAGATAAAGAAACTTTAAAACTAAAACCCTACAAACCGACAAAAGAAATAGTATGTCACTTTATATCCTTTAGAGTGCACTACATTCAATTTAATGTGACACCATATAGCCTATAACTAGCAGACAATTAAGACGCTTCTAATGATACCTTATTTTTCAAAATATGACAAGTAGTTTGGGAGATATAGCCCTCCATTTAGGTTTGTCCTAATCGGGTAAAAACGCGTAAAAAGTGCTTTAAACTGTCATGAAACAACTCGATACTTGAACAATTGTAATGTAATAAAAAAACAATATGTCTGCAGTCCAGCGTGTGAACCGCTTGAGTGTTTGTTTTAAATGTTTTTATACTTCAAGACTTACGTCAAGAATTTTAAAATATAGTTTAAATAATAAAACGAAGAGGTTATATTCTAAAAAGGAAAAAAAAAGTATTAAGCGAACAAATCGCAAGTATCGACTCTTTCTTTTACGGTTAAACTGTTGTGACAAACATATCTGTAATTAATTTCCTTCGATTATGTTTGTTCGAGTGCTTACCACGTTTATTGTTTCGTTGAGGTCCTTATATTTCGGCAATGTTTCAATCGCCATGATCACGACGAGATCAAGTGTGAACATCGCCACTGGGGAGATCAACTGTGAACAATTTCCAAAGTTGTTCACAGTCGGTGAAAGGCGAAAAGTCTTTACTGTCACAGCATGAAGACACTTGATGTTGTAGGTTCTTTGTATGTACTACAATATCTGAAAGTCTCATTTTTAGAATCACTATTACAACAACCCCGAAATATATGTGAAGCTATTAGGAATACAACAAAACAATAAATTAAACTAATCACAAAAAGGACAAAAAATAAGTAAAAAAAAGTCCCGACAAAAAAAAATTTAAAATAAGTAAGTAGGGCTTGAATACGATATCGGCAGTAAGTTTTCCCGGTTGCCGCAATTACTACTGCGCTATGGCTTCTATTAACAGTTATGGGAAAACTCGAATCTGTTGTACTATCCCATTGATTGAAAGTCGTAAATGTGGGTACATGTATATTGTGTTAGCGTTCGCTATCCACTGACTTTAAATGACTTAACGGCTACGTTATAGTTTAAAGTTTACACACCACGACGAAATGCACAGTGGTTTTACATTTTTTAATATAATAATAATAATAATAATAAAAATGGATTGGATGGAATTTATTAATCTCGCTGCTGAATATTCTTTGAATGAGCAAAGTAACACGTCGTTCTTCGATCACCGGTAATTAATAAGCTAGATAAGAAGTATTACAGTTTATCTAGATATTAAACTGATGCTAGATCAAATCTGTAATTATAGCATGATGAGGATTTGAGATATGTTATGTGTTTACCAACGCAAGTCAGATTTTTTTTTATTAGTTAGATGTAATACAAAACTTATATTGACGATCTTATCTATATGATACCAATAATCGGGGGTTGTCTGAAAGAAGTCGCTATTTAGCGATAAGACCGCCTTTGTAGGTATATTGTATCCGTTTGTATATATATAACATTTGTGTTAATTCCTTTGTTAGTGGTGTACAATATTCTCTCTCTTAAAATTTATTTTAAATTAAAAGTTTTGTAATTCCAAATTTCCTTAGCTCAGATAAATAACAATACATAACAAGCCATATTCATAAAAAAATACTTTGAGTTTTTCTCGAGAACTATAGCAGCCTAAACAATTATTTTTAGAGTTTTCGCAAAATTCATTACAAGGTGAATAGTTGTTATTCCGAAGATCAAGCTTAAGCTCTATTGTAGATGTCATATTAATAAACCGTCTAGAAGTAGCATCATTGCTCTATAAATGACTGTAGTAATATCATAACGCTTAATCCACGTATAATATAGATATATTGACGAACATAGATGGAACCGTGAGTAACCGCTAGTATAAAAATACTTTGTACCTTCGACGTTTCCCAAAAAACTCGTACAAAAGCCGCCTCAAGCGCTGTTTACCAATCGATATGCTCTATGATTCCAATAAAAAGTGCACGTCCATTTGTTTTGATATGACAGCGGATGTTTTATATCTCCTTTTTTTTCAGGAGTCTCAAGCGCATACGCACTCGTTAACGGACATTTCGATCACGCGATCTTTAAGGCTCGTTGCGCAAGCGCAGCAAAAAATGTTGACAAGTGTTTTACGATAAACAACATGCGTGTACTGTTGTAGTAATTTTTGAACGTCTTGCAAAAGGGGCGACTGTGGATTTCCATTTGTAATCGATTGAAATCATCGTTTGTTATTACATAAAATTTGTTTTGTTTGATGTTTCCGTTCGAATTTTAATATGCGTAAGACGGTTTTTTTTTTATTATTATTCTCTTTACTAAGTGTTTTAAGATCTTATTTATTGTCATAAAGAATTAATTGTATCATGAGTGTGAAATGTTTGTTAAAAAGATGATTACTTTATTTTTATTTTAGACAAGCTACATATTGTTAAATCAAAAATTAATGTAATAAGGATACATCTAATTATACTTTTTATTTTATAACGCGTCTCTCGATGAAACCGTATTACCGAACCGAATTTAGAGAGAAAAAATATCCACAGCGTCGACTTCGAGATGGAAATTTGATTTTAATAGTTTTATCTTCAGTTTTAATTACTGAATTCTGAATTTTCGATATGCAGAATTCTATTACTACCGCTTTATTATTGTTTCAGTGTGGGACGCTCTCCGCTGGACCGACGATCTATGTAAGATTGCCGTTAGATGGCTGGATTACTGAAAACCGGGATTTTTGGCGTGAACTTGGGAAGGCCTATGTCCAACAGTGAACTCCTGCAACTAAATAGCATTTCGAACTAAATTCCGAGATTAAAGCGTTAGAACAAACAAACTGGACAGTTTTACGACGGTAATAAATGTATATAAACCTTTATTGATGAAGATTGTAGGCCGTAATTATAACATGTTACGACTTATAGGAGTGGAGTAGAAGCTGTAAATATCTTAATACTTATTTACGCCGTTGTGAATAGTGCTATTTGACGGATAACGGTATTCGACAAAAGTTTATATATCGTCTAATTCTACAATGTTTATGAGATATATATCGATTCGCGAATATGAATCTAAAAGTTTTAGTTTATTAATTGAATTGAAACATACCCTAATTGCCTTATCTACCTCCTGCTGGTAAACTCTATTCGTAATTTATGTGCAGGATACATTTATCCATAACAGGTGAAACCAGCCCTTAGATTGTATTAAAAACAGAACTATTTTTGCAAAAACAAGTGACACCGGAGGTAATAACTAGTGAGAATTAAATTAGTACCATTTTTTTGTACTTCTGAATGTTTAAAAATAAAAATTATAAGGCAGTTTACATCAACACTGTCACGCATTAATATTTGAAATACATATGTAATTCAATATTAATTAAAAAAGTAAATTGCAATTTATGATTATAGAAAAATAAAAAACGGTTAGTTTTAATCGATTAGGATTCCGCGGTAGGATATCGAAGTAATATATTATACATAACCTGACTCAACAGACTGATGTTCCCGCGTCGCAAACTGTCAAAAGTTTGAAATTGAATCGTTACTTTTTGTAATATGTTACAATTTTCTACGTGATTTTCTTAATTTTTCATTGAGAAAGAACCTTCTACAAAGTATTACAAAACTTAAAAACTTATTTATTTTATCTATATAAATAGAAGATAGATTTTTGTTTCAGACCTTTTTTTAATCCTGACCCTATTTTAGCCAAATTATAACGAATATATGTTTTTAGTTAATTTAGAAAAGTGAAAAATGCTATTTTTCATTAATAATGCAAGTTTTTTTTTATTATTTGATATAAATTCGATATTGAATAAAAAAATTAATTTAGCTTGTAGGAGAGATTCTTGCTCTTTCACGCACTAACTTAATTGCGCCTAAATCTAGAAAATAAATCGCTAAAACTCAGACTAAATATATAGGTTAATTTTTATTACGAAATTCTTAAAGGATCGAAAGTAACACGAGAAAAATTTCAGCTTAGTATTAGATACGAATTTACTTATCTTCGATCGGACTTATGTAATTTAAAAAAAAAAATACTTTCTCATAAAATAGCTTTTTTCTGAAGAAATTCAAAAGTCTAAATATCTCTTCACATACACTCCTTAGGAAAATTGATTAAAAACATCAGCAGTGAAATTCAAACTTTTTGAAATACACCTAGTACCTACGTCAATTGTACGGAACTATTTCTTCCGAGCAAATCGTGCTTGCCTCCTTTTTTATTTACTCGTTATGTTTACGCATAACTAATGCAGATTTTTGCATTAATACCTAATATATTATTGATAACTCTTCATACATTTACATTTAAGTATGGCCGTCTTATCGATTTCTTTTGTTACATTAAACTTTTTAAAGGTAACAGTCCGTGAATGTTCTTCTGTTGTTTCCGATTGTGCAAAAAAGTGTATTATGTTTCTCAAGATACACTAGATTCTTTTGTTTAAATTGTTTAAAAGAACTCTTAAAGTTCTGCTTTTCTTTGTCTTTTAAATTTACTGACAAATAATTATTCTCAATTTCTTTTAATTTGGATTTGATATTAAAATATTTAAAGTGAATCAAGCAACAGTATTCTTTTTTTGAAATTCTTTCTAAGAAATTAAAAAGTCATTTTAATTTTCTTGTGTTAGACTTCTTATTGCACGCCTCCAGGGAGGCAGTGCTTTGTTCTCACAAAATCAAAAGTATGGGAAGCACTTACTCTTATACTTCTATATTTTTATAACAATGCATTAATATTTTATAAAATACACACTTTTATTAGAAAATATACTTCAAACTATAAATAAAATATCACTTCAAGGCTTTTTGAATACGTCGTCAACTTTTTGGATGTACGTATGCCAACAAAATAACGCGAGAACCATTTGACGAAAGAAGCTGATTTTTATTATGTCAGAAAACTAACTTAGAAGCCTATTGAATATGAAAGCCTGAAAAATTCTTTAATTTTATACAATAAGCATTTACACGCCTCCAAGTAGGATGTGCTTTATTATAATAATAATTATTATTAAACATTACACGCGTATTTTGCGTAGGTGACACATTTCGTTAAAATCTTTTTCAACGTTAATTCACATGTTTTATTATTTATAATCCTTAATAACCCTTCACCAAAACTGCATTTAGTAACTTGAGATACATCTTCTTTTTTTTAACACCTCTTATTTCTTAAATTTCTCCCGCTTCATTTAAAGTTTTGTCCGGCGTGTTTAACATTTTTATTTGAATCGACCTTGGTTGTATTTTTAACAAGCACTCTCCTTGCTGCTTGGCTGTAACATTATAATTCCACTTGTCTTTTTCGAACGTGATCTTTAATAGTAATGTTAAGTAAAAGTATCTTTTTGGTCAAGTTATTCTTCACCTTCTAATGATTGTAGGCGCAATGCAGACGTAAAACTATTTTAATTGGTAATAATCACATTTAATAATTATCATTGCTTTTCATTTAATCACATTGTATAGACGAAGTTAATAGGATATTTTAATACTAAATAATAATATTAATAAAGGTAATTAATGTTGTTGGCTAACATCTAACAACTAGGTTAAAACAAGGTTTCATTACAATAATTAACACAGCTTTCGCATCATAATAATATATTTAACAAACCGTTAAACTATCTTGTGAATAATCATATCGAAACATATATATTCATTATTTATACGAATTCAGTTTGATCCGATCTTAAGAGATTAAGGTGATTACGCGTTATATAAACGTGCCTACGATATATATCAACGCATGCAAATTCCATTACGATTCTAGTTCAGACTAAGCATCTTCACACAGAACACGATAATCGCATAAAAAGCACGCGTTTTAGAATTACATATCGATCTTATCTTTTCGATCGAGTTCGAAGGAGGTGCGCAATGGAACTTTTTATTTATTTTTTTGTATATCTGTTCTACGCGATATCGTCGGCGATTGTTACACGATTTTAGTTGTTTTTTTTTTAATAATATGGGTGTACTTTGCAGGTAAGAAGGCTTAAAATACCACTTTAGATGTCACATTTTTAATGCTGTGTACCGTTATTGTAACCTGTCAATATCCCATGCTAAGACGACTTTCAAGTTTTTTAATCGACTTCAAAAATAGAGTAGGCTGTTCCATTATTTATTTATTTTTATCTGTTTTTTCTTTATAGGGAAACAAAACAGTGCTTAATCTAAACTCAATAAGAATATCAAATCAAATTCGCACGTATGCTGATTCTATTACTTACACTCTTCAGCTGAGTTATTATTTTTTATAATTGAATAAGATGATAGTTTTGTAGCATTTATGTTACATGTAAATGTTTTAGGTCCTGTTTACCGTTTCAACTATTATCTCTAGGTAAAAAAAGTGTTTCTTAGACCACACGACTGAAGTAAAACTTTATATCTTTACGAACTTATATATCCCTCTTAACTTCCGTTCGCCTCAGCCGATCACACTTTTCGTAACGCTCTCGTTATGCATTCACCAGCTTACTCCGCAAATCAAGCGTGCGTAAAGAAGTTTTACTTCAAAAAATATTGTCGAATTGAGACATCATAGTAAAATCGTTCAAGACAGTGATATGACTAATCAGATTTTGACATTTTCATTGTGCGGCAACAACGTGTTTAGAAGTGGTGTACCATATTTGTATTGTATGTAATCTCAATTAATGATGGTACTTTTGGAAATTATAGACTTTCTTTGTGTTAATGAAATGAATACTGAATTTCTTGTCACTTAGGCTGTATCTTATACTTAAATTATAAATACATAAATCATTATAAAATTCGTGTTTTTCGTATCTTATTTATTTTCTAAAATAAAATTCACTCATCGTTCAATGTTATAATATTCAAAATTTAAATTTAGAATATCTTAAACAAAAGTGTGACGAGTTTTACGCGATTGTAATTATCCTGTGTGGTAATTCCCTTACCATAGATTATTGAGGACAAGGAAAATTATTTGATTTAAATATATATATTATGCTGCATACAAATGTTACACTATTACAATGTAATTTTGTAAAATACCAGCCAAAGGCTTTCCTTCAAGGTTTTCAATTGGGTTGTAATGTATGTCTTTATGTATGTTAAATTTCTAAGTATAAATTAGCTGTATTCGCGACTTCGTTGTAGATTTCATTATTCGACATATTTTTTTTCAATTGGTTTAAGACATTACTTGCGTACTTGACTGGCATGGTTACAAGACTTGAAATTTGCCAAATTTCATTAAAATTAATTCAGATTTCAGACTTCTCCGTGTCATGAAAAACTAACAACCTAAACAGATAATCGCAAAAATGAAAAAAAATTATAGTTTTAATTTCATTTTTATGGAATGCAATTTAAAAAAAAATAGCCAGTTTACATAATAGGAAATGTAACATATTTTTACAACTTAAATTTCATTACAGACGGCAATTGCATGTAATTTTTTAAAATAAAACTTAGAAAACAGCCGATGACAGATGTCATCTCGATCATTTAAAAACGCTTAAAGATCGTGCGTGTGTGTGCGAGTGATCGATCTTAGGTATGTATATCGAACGCGTCAAAATAACGTAAGAACAAAAATTTTGATCAATCAGTGTTTTACGAAAACGTATCATCAATTTCAACTTACTGCGTGATATCACAGATCTGTGTGATTACAATTTTCACACGGTTTCACTTGTATTATTAATACTTATTAAGATCATAACATCGAGAACTCATGTTGTTTATATAATATATTGTCATTTAAGCTATCATGATTTATTAGCAATGATGATAGCAACATAAGTACTATCCACATATGTTCTATTTATCCTATGCTTTAAAAAACGTAACAGTTTAGGTTTGAAAGAGGAGTACTTGAAAACTATAAACGATATATACATATATATTTTGATTAAAATAATCCAACTACACTGCTACTGCAACTGCTAACCACTGCGGTCACCAACCCGCCTGCTCAGCGTGGTGACTATGGGCAAAACGCATGAGTTCACGCCATTTTTGGCATGAACTTGTGGAGGCCTATGTCCAGCTGTGGACTGTGGTAGGCTGAAATGATGATGATGAATGATGAATCCATCTACAAACAGTAAGAACAACTTAGAAGTGTATCTAGATTATGTTAGGTCACTGTTTTTTTTTTTTTTGTTTTTTTTTAGTATTCGTGAAACATGCTGTAGAAGCGTTCTACAGGTGCCAGAAACCAATCTAACATTAATAAAGTGGGTCCAAGAGTAAAATGTGTAAATATAAATATTTTTGTTTATATAACTAAAATATTAAATTAAGAGCTGAAGGAATGGTACAACAAATTATAATTAATTTTTTGTAATTACTGACAGTTAACAATAAGAAGATAATAATAACTGGCCATGTGCAAATCGTATAAAAATGTTAAAAACTACATACACTTTAAATGGACACGAAGAAGAACGTTATTTTGCTTGATACTCCTTAAACTTCTGTGTGTATAACGTTTTTATGTAGCTCTATCAACTATAAATAGTGTGTTCAAAACCCAAGAGTTCTACGCTCTACTGGAGACGGACAGAGGGACAGACAATGAATAGTCTATATAGATTCTATTGGTCAAGTCTGGTTACTGGTTGGCATTACGAAATTTAAAAAAAATATATTTTGAAATTAGAAAATCAGTAGCTGTATTCGTATTATAATGTTTTTGGAAGCAGAAATGGTAAATATAAACCTAAAGATATGTATTTTTTTAATATCGGTGAAGTTTGCCATCTTTTAACTTCGTTCCAAATTAACAATTGAATGAAAACTCGAATGATTTTGCTTTTTTATGGAGATAGTAACACAAAACAAACATCTGTCAAATTATAATAAAACGAATTTGAGGATTAATGCTGTACTTTATAAATTTTGTTGAAAGAGGCTTTGTCCGATCTAATTTATTACTGTTATCACGTAGTCTACGTCGAATAAGTATTACAAAAATGTCCATAGAACAAATTTAAGAACGTGGTCGAATAATATGTCTGTAGATAAATTCCTTCTGTGAAATTTTGTTTGCATAATAGAAGTTGTTGCCTGCATTGCAGTGTATATAGAAAAACTCAAGTATAAAAAGAACTTTATTTGCACCTAATCACGATTAATGAAAATGGCATTTTTTGGTAAGTAGCAGTATACTTGCCATAACTGACTATCCACTACTCAACATTTAACAAATACATTGCATCACATTTTAATAAAGCATTTATTTAAAAAATCTATAAACGTTTAAAAACATTTGAAAAATGAATTTCACCCAACGCCATTATTACTACTACACAGAACTAACGATTTATTTTAAATTAAGTCGAACCGTGCCAGTGTCATGTCTATTATTTATAAAGAACGAAATGACACGTTATATTTTATAATTATGTATAAATAGCTTTTATAATTCACGTCACCCTTATGCGTATATATATAGAGACTGATTTCGTAAAAAAACAAGTGAACATCGGACGCGTATGGGGCGACTTATCTCCGATCAGATTGAAACAGTATACTTAATAACACTATTTCCATTCTTGTCTGTGTCGATTAACGAGAGTCATTAACGAAAGGAATTATAACGTTTATAATTATTATTGTATTAGTTTTCGATCAAATGTATCTTTGCCATGTGATGTGTTATTAAGTAGGTAAATGAGATATTTGTATCGATTCTGATGTACCATTCGTGCGATTGACCTAAATTTTTCAAAGTCAGTTACGCTTATTTTCAGTTATTCTGATTTTGAATGACCTGTTTCAGTAATTTCTGATTTCGCTGATTAGGGATAAAAAAAAAATTGCACTCTACATAATTATATTTTAAAGCAAGTACGAGCAAAAGTTTGCGTTGAATCTTTCAAGTTTTCATTAATATTAGAATTAGCGTTTTTGTACTACATAGGTACCTATTACAAATTAATAACAGGACGTCACGCTGATTTTAGGAAACTTAATTTTGTATTATTACTCTCAGTCATTATTTAGAAAAGCTCAGCTAAAATCAGATATCAAAAGCAAAATACATATTTGAACATATCGATGACACCTCATTTAATGTTAACATTGTATTGATACAAGTTTTTAGCGTTAATCGAATTCCTTTTGAAGTAGAATTTAGGTTTGAAACTGTACACATTTTTTGTTAATCTAGCTCAGATATGTCATCTATAAAAATGATCATTTCATTATTATATAATTAAATATAACGCACGATAGACAAACGCATGCATGCAATTTATTTTATTATTAACGTCTGAATATTATTAAGGATTTATTAATATTCAGACATGATTAGCACTCATAGTAAATATCAAATAGGACAACATGCCAAGAAATCAGGAACTATTTATATAAAACAACTTAAAAATCCTGGCGCAAGTACAAGAGTGTCTAAAACTTGCCAAGTCTATAACCAAAACATTGGCTAAGTAAAGGCACACTGACACCATGACTCTTCCTACGCCTTGGACAATTATGCCATAAGCCGCAACTAGATGGGCACAATGCCATCGCCCATTTTATACCAGGATATAGTATCGGGAGTCAGTAGGAGCCTCCTGGACAACGCGTTGTACGAAAGTTATTGACTTTGCTAATAAATGAGGGTAGATTTGGTTTTGCTCAGAAATCTGACAAAATATTAAATCAAACACTTTGTTAATTAAAATTTAAATATCATTAATGTATGTTTTTTCGTTATAATTAATATTTCTATTATTATAGCAATGTTTATTTCTAAGACAAATTAAATTAACTAACAATTTTATTATTATTATTTTATTTAGTGATTTAGTATTTTCCTTTAGTATTGTAGAAAAGTTACAAGTGTCACTGGAAAATCGAATTAGCATAAAAATCAAGAAGTTACAAAAATAAAACCAATTATTTTCCATAATTACACGAATTTAATACCTAAATAGTGATAAAAAAATTAATTTAGTGCTTTTTGGTCATAGCTTCTTTCATGGGATTAAAATATTTTTTGGCAGACTGAAAGAAGTGTTTTGCTAGATTTATGAATAGAACGACATTGCATATAGGTTATCATTTTTATACAAATTATATCTATATAGCTATTTAATTTCAGTATTTATGGATATAACTTCTGTATATAGACGTTAACTCCTAAATGGCGTATCGAAAAAAAATTTTGCAATACCAGATTTAATGACAGAATTTTATTTTTTTATTCTTCATTACAGCCATACAGCTTAAGGCTATGTTGGACGTTAAGAAATATAAATGTAAGAACTGATAATGATTTCGCCTAAGTTTTTGTTTGACCCACGAATATATATAAGCAGACAAAAAAATATAAATATTTATTGATTCGACTGCCCTAATAAAAATTAATCTATAGTTTTCTGAATTAAATGTCTTATGTACTGACAGTTTACTATAAAAGCAAGACCACTTTTTAAACGTATTTGGTAAAGTATTGTAAGTATTTAGGTATACGCGGCATCTTGAAGTTAATAAAACAGTTTTAATATGTAGAGCTGTGCTGCACACTGTAAGAAATCTGTCATAGATTTTTATTTAATTCCTCCCAAAAAGAGGATGCATGCGAACTCCTTGTTAGATATATTAAGTGTAACATTTTTTTATTAATTTTTTTTTAAACTTGAGATAGAGGTACGAATGACGATAGATAAAATTATTTTAATGTTTTTGATTATGTATATTCGTGTATTTTACTAAAAACTGGCGAAATCATCTAAGTTCGTATGGCACCATTGAAAGTCATTAATACTAAAGAAGAATAAGATTTTGTACGTTTTAAGTACATACTAATTAATTTATGTCTAAAAAAACTATCATCACATCAACCTATCGCAGTCCACTGCTGGACGTAGGCCTCCAGCGGCTATCGGGTCTGCGACACAGGTGACCAGGTTACAGCCACTTCAACTCGCTAGTTCTATGGACTATGTCGATTTCTTTAGTTCTCACGCAGATAGTCTTAATTCTGATCCTATCTTTGAGAGCCCCAGTGTACCCCAAACATAGCCAGTTCCGTTGCACGTGAGTAACTTTTAGCTTGTGGACTAGTCATATCGTCAGTGTCCATATCGCGGCACCGTATGTTAAAATCGGCAAGATACATTGCTCGAAGACTTTTATCTTCAAGTATTTCGGAAACTTCGAAGTAAAGACTTGATGAACACTGCCAAACGCCGCCCAGCTCAACGGAATCCTCTTCTAACTTCAAGAATATAATACTAAATCTATACTAATATTACAAGCTTGAAGAGATTTAGTTAAAATAATACTCAGGAAGTACTGGTTCGAATCAATAAATTCTTTTTAGCGTTGAATAGCTAATTTACCGAGAAAGAATATAGGCTGTATAATATTACGCCACTTTTTTTTTATTATGTTATGGGCTTACTCTTGACCCCAGTCTAGAAGATCCAAGATGGAGAGGAAGAGCTCGAAGATGGGGCGAGCTCACCCAAAAGAAGCCTATTCACTCGCGCTAATCAATCAAACAATAACGGAGCATCAAAGAAAAATTTTGCAAAACGCTATTTTTTTTTGCTTTGGATAACATAATGTATGGGATTTCTAGTAAAAAAAAAAAAATAACAGCCGACAACATATGGGTACTATCAGATGTGTCTATGGTTAGTTTTATTGATAAATCTATAAGTGATAAAAAAATATACTGTTGTCAATACAAGCTATCAAAATACCGACAGTTGACTTTTTGCAAACAGTATTATAATAATATTATTTTTAAATATTTAATACATTTTTTTTTGTTTCTTTAATTATATTCACTGATAACACTGTCGCTTCCGCTCTTATTTTTTATAATTCAATTATAATTTAATGAATAATTAATTTTAAAAATTGCACATAGTTTTTTTTTTAAACTACCGTTAGGCCAGTGAGCGTCTGGAATCATTGATCTTTATTCAATCATAATCTACTGTTATAGAAAAAAAGTATGTTTATTTTGTATGAATTTTTTAACGGAGTTTGGAGTTATTTATTATTGACAGAAAGGTGTTTTTTAACCGACTTCCAAAAAAGGAGGAAGTTCTCAATTCGACTGTTTTTTTTTTATGTATGTTACATCAGAACTTTTGACTGGGTGGAGCAATTTCGACAAATTTTCTTTTGATCGAAAGGTGGTGTGTGTCATTTGGTCCCATTTAAATTTATTTGAGATCTAACAACCACTTTTCGAGTTAAATCTAATAATGCGTTTTTATTTGACGCTTTTTTCGTCGACCTACGTTGTATTATACCGCATAACTTTCTACTAGATGTACCGATTTTGATCATTCTTTTTTTGTTGGAAATGGGATATCCCTACTTTGGTACCATGATAAGGAAACCAGGATCTGATGATGGGATCTCAGAGAAATCGAGGGAAACTCTCGAAAATCCACAATAACTTTTTACTAGGTGTACCGATTTTGATAAATTTTAATTTTATCGAAAGCTGATGTTTATCATGTGGTGACATTGAAATTTTATCGAGATCGGATATCTAATTTTTGAGTAATCTTTGATAACGCGTATTTACTTGACTTTTTTTTTCGTCGATCTACGTTGTATTACTCGTCGATGTAATTGAAGTCGGTTTTTTTTTTTCGTTTGCGAGCAAACACAATTATTGGCTTGGAGTTTATATTCAAAGTTAATTATGTATAGCTTAAATAATGTTAGTATTTTTAATTTTTTTTTTTTGTTATTTACGTTAAGTATTTAACGCTTTGTAGCCGTAGTAAAATGTTTACTTTTTAAGGCTTTCATATATATCTTGGGTTGTCTGGAAGAAGTGGCTAAATAGCCATAAGTCCGCCCATTGTACTTCACAGCCTGTAAATGTTTTTTAAATGTGTTTATTGTTTAAAATGTAGTTGTGGTGTACAATAAAGTATAAATAAATATATAAATAAATCTTTTCTTTTCTTATTGCAGGTGTAATGACTTTCGTTTTTATTTTGTGTTATTTTTTTTAATAATTATATTTACATATGACTGTGACTAATGAATTTTCGATTGCAGATAACATTTTATAATTATGTCCGATATATAAAAAAGTAAATTAATTTTTATTCCTTACTTGTTATATAACTGTATAACGTGTAATAAATAAATAGTGAATGTAATACTTAAAAGTATTTTGTTGATGTAAAATCTTTATTTCGTAAGAATTACATTCTCTTATCAAAAAAGTAGTTTAGCGTTTATTTCCTTTTATACATAAAATAATATTCCTTGATTACATGTTTCATATAACATTTACAGAGTTGTATATAATGCCTTCGTGCTTAAGTACCATGTCTATAGATAGGCAAAGCTTGTTACACTCGTGCCGAGATAAATCCTTCGCTAACTTACTTTTACCGCGTTACGACACCCGATAGTCCGTTAAAGAGATTGTGCAGTTAAATTTAGACGAGAGCATTGGAATAATTGTACAAAATACTAGCTCTGACTTAAATGTAACGGATACTTTTTGTGCAGCAGTGGTTATTATTTTAAAAGACAATGTCTCTTTACGAGATCTTATCGACACGTAATTGGGTTCAGAATCAACGTTTCGAGTGACTGTCACTTACGTCCTGCTGGTTAAAGAAGTCGTCTTGGGCTTCCTCATTCGGACACCCCATATCTTGGAGCAGGGGAGTCACATGCCGCTCCCAATCATCCATTATGGGGTAACTCATCTAGTAACGAACCACAGCTCAGAGTTCACAAGACATCGTCTACCACTACGCTTTTCGCGCCAAAAACTTTCGACCTGACTCTCACGGCGGGAAATTCGCGCGCGACAGCTGTCAGATACGAGCGAGATAGAAAAATCGGCCCGGTGGTTGCGGCGCGCATTCAGAAACTAGGAAAAGCCGGCGAAAACAGTGCTCGAGTCAGTCCGGCGAGGAGCGGGTTCCCGGCCGCCCGTCGACGCGACCGGAACAGGAGTGTGCGGCGGTCCGCGAGGCCGCACGCCCTCTGCGTCGCGCCGCCTCGCGCCTCTCCCTCTCTCGCCTCAGGCATCTCCATATCACCGTCCCTCTCTCGCGCTTCGGCTCTTCACGCCTCCCATGGGCGGCCGCGTTTTCCCGCCGTCCGCAACATGGCCGTAGCGACGTAGACCATTCACCACCTAACATGACCATCCTCGACCATGTCTAGGCCGGTCTCGATTTTAACCACCCAGCTCGGATATAAATTAGGTCTCGCCGTTCAGAATTCCGATCTACCACTAGTATATTTGTCTGAAGTGGGAAAGTTTTTTTTTCTTCACTTCTTTATTTTTTTATCGTTATTTAGAGAAATAACATAGACATAGCAAGTTGTAATTAAAATTACTAAATACGCCAAAAACTTTTTCCGATAAATTTTTATCAATTTTTTATTATTAATTTTTTTTTCATTTAAAAGAAATTAAAAATATTTAGATAAGAAAGATTAAAAGAAACTAATAACTTAGCTATAATATACTTTTTTTCATAAGTACAATAACCTATAACCTATAACTGAGTATTATTATAGATATACATATATTTCAAAATAAAAATGAGGCAGATTTATTAGCTATAACTCTAGCGCGAAAAATGTTTTTAAAAGTAATAAAAATTACACAAATTTTGTCAAAAATTTTATATTAGTATTGCTAAGTATTCTAAAAAAGCATATTGCCCAAGTGAAAATATATATCTTATACATTTTATTTCCTAATATGTACGATTTTATTTTTTGTGTTACCCTCACATTAGGAATTCTAAACAATTTTTAATATCATATCAAAAATTGACCGCTCCAGCGGGATTCGAACCCGCGTCTCCGACTGACCGTGTCGGCGCTCTAGCCAATTAAGCTATGGAACGATGTACCCGCTAGAGCGAAATTTTTTTCCTCCAAATTCTGAAAGCAAATAAAGCTTACGAAGTTTATCCTAACACAATTTCAAGTTTGCATTCACATAGAAACTTAATAATACTTTTATTGGTCAAATTCGATATTTAAATTAAGTAATTTCATAAATTTAACAGAACATTTTAATCATGCACTAATAATGAGTCTTTTACGGCCAAATTTTCCACTTACGACTATTTTTATAAGTAGCGCTGTTTGTAGTCAACGCTCACATGCAAATAACTGATAATATTACGCTGTTTCTTATATTTTTATGGTATGACTTATTGAAATCGTAAAATCCCATTTGCGTAGTAATAAAAATTTCTATGCAAATCGTTGCATATGAGTTCAGTAAACTCTTCTCATCCTAAACTAAGTTAAGCATCTGTGACGGTTGATCAACCCTCTATCAAACCTCGACAACCGTTGATAAACCGTTGATAATTAAATACGGAACGCATGACATAGTTAAACACTTTAGAAGTTCTGTTCGAAAGATCTTACAAGCAGCCAATTAAAAGTTAAATGTCTGATTCTTGTACCAAAACTCCGTAACTAGTACGTAGTTCCTGGAGGTATGACATGACAGTCTTCGAACTTGTAAAGAAGTAATTTGAAGTTTATAGTGTTTCTGTTAATTTTCAGTTCGCGGGTTGTTTTTCTAAAAAAATTTCAAGTAACTTTGTCCATATTTTTAATTTCATTTTCAGACGTACATAATTTTGACATCAGTTTTTTTGACAAATATTAATATTATTGTTTCATAATATAATATTATATGTATATGTAACTCATAAATAACAAAGATTGGTAATGTCATAATTGTATTTGATCGCAAACAAAAAAAAAACGACTGCAATTACGTCGACAAGTAATACAACGTAGATAGACGAAAAAATAGTCAAGTAAATACGCGTTATCAAAGATTACTCAAAAAGTTGTAATCAGATCTCGATGAAGTTTAAATGTGACCACATGATAAACGTCAGGTTTCGATTAAATTAAAAATCATTAAAATTGGTACACCCAGTAAAAAGTTATGCGGTATAAGCCACGTAGGTCGACGAAGCAGTAAAAACGCATTATTAGGTAGATATAACTCGAAAAGTAGTTGTTAGATCTCAAATAAATTTTAATAGAACCAAATTGCATGCACCATCTTTCGATTAAAAATTTTATTCCCAGTCAAAAGTTCTGATGTAACATAAATAAAAAAAATACAATCGAATTGAGAACCTCCTCCTTTTTTGGAAGTCGGTAAAAAAGAGTTTTTATTAGTAAATTCATACGAATGCTTTTTATAATATTTGTCAATCTATATTTTTATTTAGATTCTCCGAAATAGCGTTATACATAAGCAGATAGCTGACATCAAAAGTAACTTAGACTAATTTCTAGTACAGGAAGAGGCTTAGACTTAATAATTAAAATAGAAGAAATTATGACAGAAATGCGATACGGCGGTCAGTTTTACAGAATTCTATACCGAAGTAGTTGCAAGTTGGCAGATAGAGCTGGCAATGAGGCTGGCAAGAGTCAGGCTAAACAAAAAAAAAAAAAAAAATGGAATAATAGTTTTTCTTCTTTTTAACAAAAGTTTACGTTTTTTTGTATATAAATTTATAAAAATTATAATTTATAAGGCTTACTATTAATTACTTGAGGCCACACAGGTCAGCTTATTCAATTCGTCGTCTAGTAGAGTTCAGTGTTCATTTTTAGATTTCGAATCTGTGTTAGTTAATTGCATTCTATAAACACACAGACAACCTCACAGTCGATTAAAACGTTATACGATGATAAATCTATTTTTAATCTAATATTTAAAAAATCGACAAGAAAATGCAAATTATATTTACACCATAGAACACCATAGGTGTGAAGACCATACCTTTGACAAATGTAGTCAAATATTGTTGGCCGTTCTGTCCGTTGTAGTCACAAGCATTGTATATGTAATTGTTACATTATATCTACAATATAAGCGACTAAATTTGTCAAAATTTTGTCGAAATAGATTTAAATATTAATGTGATAGATTCCACAATTGAGCAAAGGATTTGTGTTTTTTTTTTGTATTGCACCTTTTTTTCTTGATAATCTATTTTCTTATTTCAATACATTTAATTTATTTGTAGATAGCTTTATCACATTATTAACAAACAGTGAAAAGCGTTATTAACCAAAGATAATTCAATTGATGTAATTAAACATCGCCTCCGTATATATTTTTTTACTTTTCAGTATTTTAGGACAAGGTTTGTATAAATAAAAAAGAGAAAAAAATATATGCGCAAAAAAAATTTGTGGTACGAAGTGCAACGAGTCATCAAGGACTATCTATTTAAATTTTAAAGATTACTATCTTCCAAATAAGGAGCACTAAGAATAGGTTGAAAGTGTACTTTTTATCTAAGAATAATGAGCATCGATATAGCCATAAAGGAACTTATTTTAAAACCGCATCCTAATACAAAAAGCCGCAAGGTATTTTTGAAAATTTCCTGAGAGCTTCTGCACCGCTATCGACTTAAACTGACTAGTATTTACCTCTTACTTCGTATGGTTTTTATATTAATACTATTCTAAGATTAAAAATCAATAATTCCTTGGACACAAACATAGTTACTACAGTAATAATTTAAAAAAAAAAACAAGCACGAATAAACGAATTTGTCGTTCAGAATTACGTTTGTACTTTTTAAAAGTAGAATATGTTTTTGCATTTGGAATAAAAATATCAGTAAAAAATTGTACATTGAGTATTTTTCTTTTTTACATTAATTTGTTGTCTTTGGTTTTTTTACTTTGATCTCTTTGTAAAGACAGACAACTTTGACTCTACATAGTCTTTATGTTAAATATTATAAGTATTTCAAAATTTGACTAAGAGTTTGTAGTGTACTTTCTTTTTATTACACTGGATCGGCAAACAAGGGCACGGCTCACCTGATGGTAAGCGATTGCACCGTAGCTTGTACTCGTAGACGCCATCAGAAGCATCGTAAGCGCGTTGCAAACCCTAACTCCAATCCCCCAGAAGCTCAGGTCACTGTACTCACCGCCGGAACACAACACAGATTGAAAGCAGTATTATGTAGTTGTGTTTTTCTGTGTGTGGTCGAGGTGCTTCACATATTTAAGCAGGATATTGCCATCCGTATCCTACCTTAGTAATATATAACTAAATTGTTTGTTAATCTTTGAGATTATTTCATGTTTTACTAATTTTGCGTCCCCAGTCGAGGTACTCCAAATCCGTTAATATTTCTTTCTTCTTATTTGCATATTTCAGGTTAAAAGTGACGATACCTATGTCTTACCGGTACCTAATATTTGTTACTTAACTAGTTCTGAAGGTGCGTTTCGGCTCATACTCTGTCTGGTTCGCTCACTGCTTGCTGTCATCCAAATGAGTAAAGTTTGTATTATTAGAAAGAACTATTCAAGAGATTGTACCCATGTTTTTTGTAAAAATTATAAATTTGTATGGGATTAATAGAGCTGGCTTTCGTTCAGGATGCTTGCTAAACATACGATACGACGATTCAGCATATAACATCTCACAGCTGGGCATAGGCCTCTTTCTCCATGTAGGAGAATTATTAGGGCATATTCCCTACTATAAATAACGATCACTATCTGGTATTTATAAGAACTGAGACTGACAGTTACACGTGCTCTCCGAGGCACGGTGGGGTGACCCATAAGGACAGACAAAAAAAACCGGAAAGAAATATTAGTACAAATACAAACATCCGTTCCGAGTAGGAATCGAACCAGCAAACGGTCGATTTTTTAGGCGCCTACACGCACCACTACACCAGAGGGGTTGGTAAACATATATATTTTTTAAATTATATTAACGACTTTTTCAATAAGTAACTGTCTCCCTGTCGATTTCTTGCCGAAACTCATCAGACGAATATATATTCCGAGTACGATAGCTTTATATGTAAGTAGTGTAATATAATAAAAATGAGTGACAATTCAAAAGGCTTTAAATACTCCTTAATGAGTGAAGTAGATTTCTATTTTGGATTTTGATTAGACTTCTTCTGAACTAAAAATATAACTGAACCGTCAAATCTTATATATAAAATTCTAGTTTCACAAGTTACCATACCTACTACCCCGAAACGGCTTGACCGATTTTTATGAAATTTTCTGTGCGTATCGGGTAGGTCTGAGAATCGACCAATATCTATTTCTCATAACCCTTAGGTGCAGGAGGATGGTTAAGGGGGTTATTACTATATATGGCAAAACAACGCTTGGCGTAATTTATAATACCCAATTTTAATCACTAAGCCTAGTATTTATTTATTACCGCCATATTTTTTGTGCATATCTTATATACCTTCACTTTCTTTTAATTTCCTAACAATAACAAACACAAAGAAAAACGGGACAGTCGTTCAAAAACTGCGCGTCCTAATATTTCAGCGATTTCCTTTTATTTACCTACAATAGATACGAGTATAGCAGTACAAATATGTATATCTATTCAGGGTAAGCACACTAATTAAGTAAGATTTAGGCTTCTGTTGGTGTGTAACGCAATCTATACGATGTTACACGAAATGAGGTACACCCTCTCATTGTATTGACACACTAAATCAATATATGTATGGGAAATGGAGTAACATATCGTATACTAGCTGTGCCCACGACTTCGTCCGCGTGGAATTTAACAAAAAAGTTATTGTTCAGTTTGCAGAGTTATAAAACAAATACATTTCTAAAATAAAACTAGCCTAAGTTACTCCTTATTACATCAGTTATCTGCCAGTGAAAGTCCCTTCAAATCGATCCAGCCATGTCAGAGATTAGCCGGAACAAACAGACAGACAGACAGACAAAAATTGTAAATAATGTTATTTTGTACCGTGTATGCATTTAGTAAATACATATACATTTAGTAAAAGCAAGCGGTTATTTTGATATTACAAACAGACACTCCAATTTTATTTATTTGTATCGACACGATACACATTCATTTATTAGTGCTAAATAGTTCTATTATAAATACAGAATATATAAAAAAATGTTTTCAAAATTAAGTACTTAAGTAAGTGTCCGTAATAACAACATGAGCTTTAAATACTTTTTGGGGTAATTTGAAGAAATTAAAAAGGAAAGACCACATTTTTTACAGAAAAGAAAAACTAGAAACGAATACATTCTACTCCCACAAAGTACGGTTTCAGTAGTTGCTGATAGCTACAGTAGTCTGCAGCTGGAGCAGCTTACAGCTTCAGCAGTCTGCTGAAATCCAGCAGTGGGACGTTGACATACTTTTGATAAGTACACTTAATTTAACCTTATTTAGCTCAGACGTACAGCCGTGTCATTGATATTATTATGTGAAACATCAGACAAATGTTACGTTCGTGATAATAGCATAAAAAAATATTTTAAGGTTAATTATCCTCGTATTTTATAAAGTTATTAAATAGAGATATGGCAATTAAATATCTTTAACAAACAAACTGAGACTTGTGGAAAAAATGTGAATCAAACGATGTGTTAGAATAAATGACAATGCACCTTATTCATAAATGCTAAAGTTGATTTTCGTTTGGAACTATTTTGTACTAGACACGAGTTGTATCAGATCAAATAAGATACACGAAATATTGTCAAACATTGGGTAGTCAAAACTCAACTGTAGTTCGCTATAAATAGGATTCAATTTCATTTGTATCAAAAGTACTAAATCTCTCAGCTCCAAAGCAATAGTAAGCTGTCAGTGTGAATTTGCAACCACTTTGTAGTTAGTAATAAATCGTGTTTGTAAATTTAAAAAATCGAGACGTGGACATAACTTCCTTATGATCCCTCTGACCTAGTCCAAGAGCAAAATAATGCAACATATTAGAGTATGCGTGACGTTATTATTATATCGATACAGATAAATTATAAAAAATATTAAACATTAATAATAATAATAATAAGCCGTGTGGTTCCCGGCAGAGTAGAATAGGACCAACCCTTCCTACGCCTAGGGTGTCGTAAAAGGCGACTAAGGGCAACAAAAGCTGCATAACACCCGCGCAGCCTCCTTGAAGAGCGTGAGTGCCTCTCCAAGTGAGTATATTAGCACTCAAAAAAAAAAAAATACAATGATGGAGGATGATTGAGAAAGGCGCATAGGGCCGCTGCCTGGGGGACGCCAGGGCGCGTCTGGAGCTGGCGCTGGACGTGGCAGCATGCGGACCGCCAGCCAACCCCGCCGACCGGCACCACCACCTGACCGGTCGGGTTATCCACCATCCCCACCAGTTGGCTTGGCGACGACAGAGTCCCAAGGGACTCAGCATTCGTTGCCCGCCGCTGGTGGAGTACGTCGCATGAGATGGACACCGAAAATGAACGAGAGTGTCATGCGTGCGTACTATAGGGCTGTAGGACGTGAAACCGGGCGGACTGGCTATCGGGCAGTAATGCACCGCGAGTTCCTACTGCTTGAGCGTACGCTAACTGTTACGGAACAGAACCTGGCAGATCGAGCTCGGTACATCCAACGAAAGGGCATATTTGACGCCGCCGAGCTCGAACGATTTCGACGTGAGGCTGCTCCTGAAGTCGAACCCGTGTCCACGGTGCGCAACGAAGTGTCAACGCAACAAGAAGGCGTTTGTAGCGAAGCGCCTGTGGAGGTGATCACTGAGGGAGCAGTCGCCCAAAAAGTAGAACAGATGAGAGGGATCTTGCAAGAGGCGATTTCCGAGACTCGAGGCGCTCCTCTGGAAATGAGACCGCGATTCTCTCGCCTCCCCCTCAATGCCGCGACGCGGAATGCCATTGAGGCAGCCAACAGACTGTTGCCTCCCTATTTGGAAGGCAGCCTCAGCTTGAAGGATACGGGTTCTATTCTCTTCGGCGCCGCTCTAGCGGTGCACCGCCTTGTCGGAGCTAAGACCCAGGAGTCTGGACGCGCTACTCATAAGAATAGCGACGTACCAGCCTGGAAGAGGAGAATAGAACGCCGTATCAACCTGGTCAGGGCCCTCATTGGTAGGCTGCTAGCTTTCAGGTCGGGCAACACAAGGCCAAGGATTGTGCGCTCTGTTAGAATGGCCTTCAACGGGCTAGACATCAGCCTCGATAAGCCTGACATAGCCGATAAACTAACGGAGCGCATCGACGGCCTAAAGCAGAGAATCGCGGCATGGGGAAAGCGCATTCGCAGGTACTCTGAGAGAGTTGAGCGCTTTCGACAAAATCGCCTCTTCGTGAGTGATCAGAAAAGGTTCTATAGAAAGCTGGAGAACCCGATATCGGGCTCTGCTTCCCTAAAACCGAGTACGGTTGACCTCGTCGCCTTCTGGCGCAACATATGGTCAGGGGAGGTGGAGCACGAGGAGGGCCCTTGGATTGCGGCGGTTCAGGACGCATGTGCTAAAATCGAACCGATGAACCCAATCGCCATCTCTACGGAGGACTTCAGTGGTGCGGTCCGGCGGGCTCCGAACTGGAAAAGTCCGGGGGCCGACGGTCTGCATCACTACTGGCTGAAAGGGCTCTCGGTCTGCCATGCGACCTTGGCTCGACAATACCAAGAGGCAATAGGTCGGAAGACACTCCCGAACCTTTTCACTACCGGGATCACTCACTTAGCTCCAAAGTCCACCAACACCGCAGATCCCACCAACTACCGCCCCATAACGTGTCTGACCTCCATCTACAAGACACTGACGTCCGTTCTGAGCTGTAAGATCTCACGACATATTGGTGAGTTTAATATCTTGTCTGCAGCTCAGAACGGATGTCGTGGAGGCGGTCGCGGTACAAAGGAGCTCCTTCTCATCGACTCCGTGGCGGGCCAGCTTGTCAGACGCAACCGTCGGAACTTTTCGGCCGCCTGGATCGACTACAAAAAGGCTTTCGACTCGGTGCCTCATTCATGGCTCCTGAGGGTCCTCGAGCTGTACAAGATTGACGAGGCAGTTCGAGACTTCCTCGGAGTATGTATGGGGCAATGGAGCACGAACCTATGTCTCTAGGGCGAGCGACTGACGAGTGCGGATGACCCAATCAGGATACGGAGGGGTATTTTCCAGGGTGATTGCCTGAGTCCACTATGGTTCTGCTTGTCCTTGAACCCTCTAAGCACCCTGCTGGAGCGTTCGGGGACAGGCTTTCAGTTCCGGAGAGGAGGTACTAAAGTCTCCCACCTTCTCTACATGGACGACCTCAAATTTCTGGCACCTAACGCTGCACGCCTGCAGGAACTGCTAAAAATCACTACGGAGTTCAGCAGTTCCATCAGGATGCAGCTTGGAGTGGATAAGTGTGCGGTCGTGCATGTGGACAGGGGTCAGGTGACTCAATCGGCGCAGCTTAATCTCGAATTAACATCATTCAAGACCCTTTCCGAAGCTGAATCTTACCGGTATCTGGGCATGTCACAATGCATAGGGGTGAAGGAAGTGGACATGAAACAGGCAGTTTGTGAAATCTTTTTTGGACGGCTGACAAAAGTTCTTCGGAGCTACTTGTCTGGAGCCAACAAGGTCCGAGCCTATAACGCTTGGGTCATGCCCACTCTCTTGTACACCTTTGGCGTACTCAGATGGACTCAGACCGAACTTGACGCCCTGGACAGAAGAGTCCGCACAACTATGACGTACCATCGCGTGCATCACCCTAAGTCGTCGGTCATGAGACTGTACATCCCGCGGAAGTGTGGTGGTCGAGGTATGTTAAGCGCTAAGACCATGCATAACCGCGAGGTGTGCAGCCTCAGGGCCTACTTTGAAACGAGACGGGACAGCGCTTTGCATGGTGACGTTTCAATGTTTGACAAAGGACTAACCCCCCTAGCCTTGGCCAAAGAGAACTGGCAGAAACCGGTCGTACTGAGCACCTCTGACCGGGAGACCGTATGGATGGAGAAGGAACTGCATGGACGGTTCTACAAGGCGCTTCACGCACCACACGTGAACAGTAAGGCCTCCGTGCAGTGGCTGCGATTCGGCGACCTCTTTGGGGAAACCGAAGGTTTTGTCTGTGCAATACAAGATCAGGTGGTCAAGACGAACAACTACCGAAAGCACGTCCTGAAGGATGGCACTCCCGACTTCTGTCGAGCCTGTCGTCATCCCGGTGAGTCACTCAGGCATGTGCTTTCGGGTTGTTCCGCGCTTGCTAATACTGAGTACTTGCACAGACACAACCAAGTGGCCAAGATTCTCCACCAAGAGCTCGCTCTTATGTACGGTCTCCTGGAACAAAGGATGCCGTACTACCAATACTCACCGGTGCCAGTACACGAACGCGACGGAGTCCGGCTCTACTGGGACCTGCCTATCGCCACAGACAGGACGATACTGGCGAACAAGCCTGATATCGTGGTGATGGACAGGGCACGGTCGAGGGTATTTTTAGTGGACATCACTGTCCCGCATGACGAGAACCTCGTGAAAGCCGAGACTGAGAAAAAACGTAAATATCTGGATCTGGCGCACGAGATTGTTGACATGTGGGGTGTGGGGTCTGCTGAAATAATCCCTATCGTAATATCTGCCAACGGTTTGATCCCGGTTAGCCTCGCTCACTATCTGAGGCAACTGGGGATCCGGGACGGTTCGCTCGCAGCCAGGATGCAGAAGGCGGTGTTACTTGACTCGGCTAGGATTGTCCGCCGGTTTCTCAGCCTACAGCCCTAACCCCCGGCCGTTTGATCTCCCTGCCGGGGCGTATTCCTCCACCCGCTTATATTTATATATGTAAGTATAAGTAAATTTACTATATTATTTATATAAGTAGTTATTATAATATATGTATCTATTATGTATTGGGCGGGCGGAGTGACATTCAGGATATAATAATAATTACCTACTAGATAAAACCTATAAAATAATTATCATAGTACTATCCTGTTTGCTAAGTTGGCAATTTTGCAGTGACAGCTTTCCACTTCAGAGTTATACATTTGTAGATTCTTGTACTTGTTTCGTTTATACATTTATTACATAGTTACTAGTGTTCGCCCAGTGGTCGAAATTCGACCATAGTTAATTTAAATTATAAGTTCAAACATTATAAAGGTTTTGTTGTCAAAGATTATACTTCTCTAATAATAAGCAAAAGAGTTTATAGGTATACGTATGCGTGTCAAATATGCGGTAGTGTGTAATGTTTTTTTAAGTGAATTAATGTATTATGCATAATTTAAAAAAAAAATTAACATTCTGCACTCCTTCTCTGTATAAACTACTAGCCGACATGGCGAACTTCGTACCGCCTTATTTTTTACTTGAATATAATAATTATATAGATATATCGACATAAAATATAGCCTATCTTTTAAGTTAGATTATGCAGTTTACTGCACACGGTGTGCAAATTTGATTAGAATCGGTTAACTAGTTTAGGAGTCCATCGCGGACAAACAACGTGATGCCTGATTTATACCTATAAGTACCTACATTAAGATGAAAATATATAACTTATAAAAACGTTTATCATGGATGTAGATTTTCATGTCGAGTTTTTTAATATTCCCGACACAGAATACCTAAAAAAATCCCAGCTCACGGGCTGAATCTAACATAGACAGAGTGTTTAGTATGAGCTTAGTCTTATTCAGTTAAAGAATATAAAAAAATAGGCAACTTTATTTGTTAATAAAATTTGTTGTAAAACTATTTATAGCAACATTAATCAGCATGAAAATGTTATGTACTGGATATGAAATTCAATGTAAGTAGCTTTTTCCAGTGTTATCCTATTAAAATTAACTGTTAATATAACTATATTAACAACAATTTTATTTAAATTTTGATATCATATTTTTTAAAATACAATAATAGTGTATGAAAAAATACAATAAAAATATATATTTACGTAATTAATTAAGCATACTTCATACATTATATGTGACATAAGTCAGAAAGAAAATAAACATTTAAAAAAAAATACTTATGTAAGTTTAGCGTGTGTCACGAATTATATTCATGATTAATTATTTAATTAAAATATTATATTAAATGTTCAAATGGCCCCATTACAGTTTTTATTATGTGTTAAGGTGCTACCTAAATTTTTGACGACCCCGCCTGTACCACTAAGTAACCACTTGTCACATGCTTAGTCAAATTTAATATTTGTATTTCAAAGGTCGTTATAATAAATATAACATACGCAAAATTAGTAACTTCCAATTATCTTTAAAGTCTATGATAAAAAATTTTGCGTAAAAATGTTATGCGAATGCGAACAGAAAAAAATCGACTTTAATCTACATCAACAAGTATTACAACGTGGGTAGTCGATAAAAAAATCAATAAAATACCCATTATTATAATATTAATATTAATACGAAGGGCTCTAGATTTTTTGCAGAAGTTTTTTTTAAAATTCGAACAGTATGACAAAATCAAAGCGGTGGCTATCATATTTATTAGGCAACTAAAATTTAAATAACTAGACGATAAACGATTAAGGTAACAGAATGCAGTCACCTAAAAGGTTAAATATTCGTAAAATTGACATCATTGTTGACAGTTCACAATCGCAACAGTATCCTATTCTACAGTTACATTTAATTCAAAAAGTTTTGTTGTTCGGAAATAAATATCACTAGATATAGTGATATTAAATTTTGCTTTTTTTACACACCATAAGAAAACGACGCTACTTGAGGTCTTTTTAAAAGTTGAGGTAGATACCGATCAAGTTAAACTGCTTCAAATTATGAGTAGAATATTACTAGCTCTAGTAAAGATATTGTCCCAAAAATGCTTGACATTTTCCTAATATCGGCTCATTTTCCTCGCAACATATTCAAAGTATATGCTGCGTAATACTCAACCGCCAGTGATTCAATCAACTACCTGCATCTGTATCGCGCAGTTCGCAGTCGAGGTAGCGATATCAATAACGATGTGCTTATTTTATATAGATACATACAAATGATAAGTATTTACCCTTCTCAATATTCACTACAATGCACTACAATTCCAAATATTTAATTTTGATATTTCTTACCTAGTGTTACTAGGTATAATGCAAATTCAAGCTAAATTTAAAGTTTAATAACACAAAGAGTATTTGTCGCTTACAACGTGCCAACATAGAAATCGTTCCATCACGATAATTCGTGTCCGTGTAAGATATTGTTATACTGGGAATTTCATTACGAATTCAACGCGAGCGGCGTTGCCCTCAACAGTAGACGATACGTGGGCATAATTTTTCGAAGTACCTACGCGTGAACGACTAAAATTTTACATGTGTACAATGTTGCTGAATATAAAATTAAGTCATTGCCTTATTTGTCTGATATAATTAGGTACATACCTATATGTACAGGAGCTAAAGTGCGTAAAATTAATACTTGGTGGGTACGTAGTAAAAAATGTATACCTAAACAATCTTTTTTTTTATATCATATCAAAAATCGACCGTTCCAGCGGGCATCGAACCTGCATCTCCGACTTACCGTATCGGTGCTTTAGCCAATTAAGCTATGGAACGATGTACCCGTTAGATCAAAATTTCTGATATGATGATTTTATATTCGGTCTAAGACTGGCTTTGATATTTTATTTAAAAAAAAATGTTTAGAATTTCGTAATGTGTGGGTAACACAAAAATAAATCGTACTAATTAAAATTAAGCTGAAAGTAAAAACACTATCTATGCTGTGTATTCATACATAAAATATTTTCTAAAAAACAAAATCATATAAATTAATTAATACACTAAGGCTTAAGATATTTGCCTCCCTTTTTAGAAAAAGCCTTAAAATTATTACAAATAAATTATATATCATTTTATGGATAATTCCTTGCTCTACCGGCGACAACAAGTAAGTTATTAATTTTTTTTGTAAATTAATTAATTATTAAAATTATATGGCTTTAATTTTGAAACAACGTCAACGTAATTGACGGTTGGTAAATTTTTTGTTCAATTTTAAATCAACTTACGAATAAATACTTTTTTGTAATTTTGTAAAGTGATAATTAATATACTTATTTAGTGAGAATTATTCGAATGGGTATAGCTACTAGCTAGTATTTTATAAACACTCACCAAAATATTCTAACGTAATATAGTTCAAAATGCGTTTCATTACACGAAAAAAGTTAACATTTTGACAAAAACAATGAAAAATAAATTTTATTTCTCAAAACAAACTTAGATACAATAAATAAATTAATAGATTTTATATCTTTAGTGTATGAAAATCTAAAATTTTATTCTATGGATTGAAAAACAGGAAATGTGTGATATTTTAATATGCGTTTTGACGTCTCAAACGTGAAACGAAACGCCATTAGTTTACGAAAACGAATGCAATAGGTTGTTTTGACGTTTACAGTTTTACTCACAAAGTTTTGATACCGTTTACTGTGATTCATGTGAATTGTTATCATAATGTCGCCTCCGGCTGAATTAAGTTTTGACGAAATACTCAAGTTTATGTTAGCTCACAATGGCAAAGTCACAAATCATGAGTTAGTTAAACATTTCAAAGTGTTTTTAATGAACCCCGACATGAGAGGTGAGTGAAAACTTTTTGATAACATAATGTTAAACTTTCGAATAGGTTATGCGAAATACATACTTAACATACTATACATAAAGTATATCTCTTCAAGGTAATATTTCTTTGAATTCTTCTAAACTTTGGTTTCACATTTTATTAAAACATATTTTGTAGATGAAGCGAGGAATACGTTTAAAAAGCATGTGAACGCGCTGGCTATTATTAAAAATCAAAATAACGAAAAATGGTTGATTTTAAAGAAAAAATACATGAACAACAGTGTTAAGGAAAACGATGAAACCGTTGAAAATAAAGCAATGGAGCCACAGGCAGTGGCTTTAAATGAATCTTTAGAACCGAACGATAGTATAAGCCAACCACCATATCGGCCACCTCCACCACTCCAGCTCAACCAGGACTTTAATATCCTAACAAATATCATACAAGACATATCAGTACAAACTCCTAAAGCAGTAGAGATACCTGAAAGTGAGAGCAAAGAAAACCTGACATTAAGTGAAGAGACACCCCCAAAAGTACATCCTAGAAGGAAGTCAATAGAACGAACAATATTGGAGAAGAGATCAAGTATACCAAGTTTGAATAACAGTCCACGGATGTCAATTCCAAACGACTCTACCGAGATGACTGAGTCACTGACATTGACCTCATCCCGTAGCGAATGTATGCTCCTAGAGAGTGAACAGAAAATTTCAGTCAAGGAAAGAAAGCAAATGTTTAACCGAATGGCCTCAGAGAGTGATGTTCTCAAAACACAAAAATTAAGCTTCAACACATCGGTAAGTGTTTAAGCAGTTTTGTTACACTTACTTATAAGACTTAAAAATTTGCATTTTTTTTTAAATATTACTAGGGCGGCAATCAAGCACACGGCTCACCCGAGTAAATGATTACCGTAGCTTATAGACATCTGCAACACTAGTAGCATCGCAAGCGTATTGTCGACCCTATCCCCTATCCTATCCCCTATCCTATCCTCACCAACAGGAACACAACACTGCTTGAAAACAGTATTATTTAGCTGTGATCTTCTGTAAGGTCTAGGTACTACCCCAGTCGGGCTGCTTCATATTTTGATCAGGAAATTTCCTGCTGTGCCCTACCTCAGTTTTCAATTTACAATTTATATATAACAACAACTCAGTAACGAAATATTTATATGGCAA
Source organism: Melitaea cinxia (assembly GCF_905220565.1). Lineage (NCBI taxonomy): Eukaryota > Metazoa > Arthropoda > Insecta > Lepidoptera > Nymphalidae > Melitaea > Melitaea cinxia. The sequence goes on along the minus strand of NC_059424.1, from coordinate 20,381,504 downwards.
TGATGTCATACTAATTTGTCACTGGTCTATTTGTATTAATAGTATAAAAATATGTAGCCTAAAAAGGTTACCTCCAAGATATAACTATGTACTACAAAATATTCTTTATTAATTAGGTTCACAGGATTATTACAATTAAAAACAAGATAATTGTATTTACTCTTAACTCCAAATATTTATTAATTCAATATATTGAATAAAATCACTTGAAATAGTTATGTAAACTACAAATTAATATTGTAAGGTTTTGACTAGCCTGTTGGCGCAGTTTCTAGAGGCCCTGCTTTCTGCTCCGTGGGTTTTGGTTTCGATTCCCGCCTTAGATTATTAAAAGTAAAATTAGCCATAACAGTCAGCTGTTACCTACAACACAAAAATTAAGTTGCTTACCTTAGGAAAAGACGATGGTGTGTGTAAGTTGTAAGATATTTATGTATTGTGTATATATATTAATTAAGGTTGTTTTACTACATTTAATCATACAATCGCGTTTTAAAGCCTCCAATAATCACAGATAGTATTAACTCTATTCAGAATGTTTGGTCATTTTTTGGTTACAAACAGGCAAGCAAAAAAATCTTTTTTCATCGTCATATTAGTATACATAATTATGAATAGATACCTCCCTTTAATTTACAGATTGGTCACTATTAAAAATACAGTTTGATTAAAAGAAATGGGTTAAAGTTATAAACCTTATTTGTCAGATTTGAAGTATTAAAATGAATACAATTAAAAAAAAATAACTACTAATATACTAAAATAATACACATATTAATTTATGAGAATGTGTATAAAATTGCGAGAAATATTATTTATTTTATTGTGCAGTATTTAATTTACTGAAAACAAACTATTTTAATTATGAATTTTCAATAATAGACAGCCCCAAAAACAGGACAATTTTATAAGTACTTGTACCTACCTCTATGGGATGTATTCAACATACCATTTGTATTTTTTTTTGCAATAATTTTAACTTGCCCTAAAGAAGAACCTAACTTTTTAAGCGTTTTGATGCGAAGCAAAAACTCCGTACCTCTTTTTACGAATATTGCGCGGACAGAGTAGTATGAAATTTGCAGAATGTTAATATTTTTTTAATTATGCATAAAAAATACATTAGATCAATAAATAAAAAACATTACACACTACCATATATTTGAGACACACATGCATGTAATCGTATACTCTTTTATTTAGTATTATAGAAGTACAATAGAACTTTACTAATGTTCAAACTTATAATTTTAATATTAATTATGGTCGAATTTCGACCACTACGCGACCACTAGTACAAGTAGAATTTAGATGTTGCATTTTAAACACTGAAAAAAAGTTACATTCTAGTGTAACCAAAAATAAATTATATATTAATTTAAAAAAATAAATAAATGATTATTTTACTGCCCGACATCTGAATGTTGTCTGAATGTTTAACCTTCTTTTAGTGTTGACGCGTTGGCATAGTGGTACTGGTAACAGTAACTGATTGATGCACTGTCCTTTTGGAGTGACCGTTGAGTCTGAGACTTTTATTTTCTCTTATTTTCTTTTATTGAATATTATACTTTTATTTTTGACATAAAATTAGTACATACCTACATTAACAAAACCTACAATCTTCGTACAAGGATTTATTGTCTTAGACTTTACCGCTTTAATAATTAGGTGTGTTTTTGCTTAACGTTCCTTCAATATAACTTAAAACTATGTGATAAACGTGATTGGTAAATTATGAGATTATCACGTACAAACAAACTCTTCCGCTTATATACTATAGAATAGAATAACTAGACGAATCGCTCGGTTTCACCCACATTAGTACCGTACCTACATACATATTATTTTAGTTACGGCTGTCATCTTAAGAGTGATAAATTTACTTAAGAATCATCATCTTCAAGAATTATAATGAACTCTTTGGACAAGTGTCAGAAGTCCTGAGGGCCACCTAATTGCTTCTTCTACGATTCAAACAATAATTTCTAAATATATACATCTATGTAACAATACCCATTATCACCTGATCACAATCGTTACTCGTGATAGGCATTTTTTTTTATATCACTAGGTCGGCAAACAAGCGTACGGCTCACTGATAAGAAATCACCGTAGCTTATAGACGCCTACAACACCAGAAGCAACGCAAGCGCGTTGCCGACCCAATCCCCAATCCCCCCAGGAGCTCTGGTCACCTTACTCACCAACAGGAACACAATACTGCTTGAAAACAGTATTATTTAGCTGTGGTCTTCTGTAAGTTCGAGGTACTACCCCAGTCGGGCTTGCCTCATATTTTGAGCAGGAAATTTCCTGCCTTCCTCAGCTCAGTAAAATTATCTGCCAACTCGAATTGCAGGTTAAACTGACCTTTTTTTATGGAGAAAGACACCTTTTCCCAGAAGTGGGAGGTTACAGGCTGAGTTAATTAGTCAACACGTGTCATGCGTTTAGATATAATATAGAGGCCACATTATCGTTAACCTACTGATTGCGGTAACGAAAATAACCGATTTTCAGTTGATCTTTTACAAGTATTTTGAACCTGTAGCTAAATTAAACTTCGTCATTTAACTCGTCGTGAAAAGGAGAGATTTAAATAATTTAATTATTTTAGAATTTTATTTTTAACATATATGTGACTACGTGATAAAAAGTCTCTATATCAGTGTCATAGGGATGTCGGGTAGGGATATCACTGGGATGTCGGGTAGGGGTGTCACAGGGATTTATTTTGATTAAAATTCAGTTTGTATTTACTCATAATATTAGTACATTTTTAACGAATCTGTTTTGGTAAATTAAGATCGGGGTTAGAGTTGAACCAATTAAACTTAGGTAATGAAGCCGCATAAGAGGCTCAAGCTACAATTTTTTTTCCGCAATCAACACGTTAAAATGTTCTTGATTATTCTAAAATAGAGATCAGTAGTTATCAAAAATAGTCTTTCAAAAGTAAATATTCGCATATCGCATATATATCGTGTATTCAATATTACCTCTTTCCCCGACCATCAAAATCGTGAAACCACGCTTGGAATAAAGAGCGATTGTTCCATCACTAAAAAGAGAATTAAATGCCCTCAAAGTTGACAGTCAAACCCTTTCGTGACACGAAAGTCAAGATGTTTTCAATTCAAAGTAACTAATCGCCAGTTAAATTGGGCACCTTGTTATACTATAGTATTTACTTACCTAATTATTACCCGAGGAAGGTAATTATAGATATTTTGGGGACTCGATTCGAGGGTCAAAACACCTGTTTGCCGGCTGTGGACGAATAATTTAAGGCATAAAAACGTGATAAGTGACATTGTGTTCGCGATAAACTTTGTTAGTTTTATGATTCGACTTTGTATTCTAAAAAAATGTGTTATTTCGGAATACTGGGTCCGAAAAAAAAATTGGCGCGGAATTAGATGATTTTTTTTTCTTTTTTTTATGTATTACCATATTTTTTGTAATGTCTTTCGAATCTTGTCACATTATATATAATTAGCTGCTTTATAATTGTTTCTCATTATTCTACTACATGTTCCGGCTCATTATTTATTATCTATTTATTTCAACAATTTACAATATAACGTTCAGAAAATTGTAAAATTAACTCGTTTTTCGTTTCGCGTTTAATCTATAATTACGCGGACACCACTATTATAATAAACAACGTCTAAATTTGTACACGATGACACTGTTGTTTCGTTATTAACCGTCTATAAACATTCCATTATCAAGATGGGTCCTTATAAATATTAAATAACGTTCAGGCCTTGAGCAACTGCAAAGGGCAACTGTAAATTATTAAAATAAAACTATGAATATCGTTATCTGCTCTAATAAAACTCTTTTGAATAATAAATTGTTGCGTCGCGGTTAGTTTTGCCTCTCCGTCGACACCTGGCGCGGCTAATTGAATTGTAAAACCTTCGTCATGACCCTTTGGCGGTCAAAATGACGTGAATTTGATTATTATCGACAGTTCATTTTTCGTGATCGCGCCGGGATATCGGAAAGGTGAACTAAATTGCTAAATACACGCCTCGACGTATCCTCCGTGCGCTCCGGATATGAGCTCATTATTTCGTTGATCCGATATTCTATTAAAAAACGTGACAAATTGTGGCTTTACAATATCATAAACATTAGGCCGGCACGTAGAGCGCTAAATAACACATCACTACACCCAAAGGGCACATTTAAAAATAACCGAAGAGGGATGTTCATCGGGAAAACAAAAATTTTATATAATAAATTATTTTCACTCGTACGAACGGAATACCCCCTACGAGGGTAGCGTACAATGCAAACAACAAAAGCTCCTAATGACAAATATTAGGCCGCGTCGCGTACGCCTCCAGCACCTAATGGACTTTACAATTGCTTTATACAACGTACGCCACAATGTAGCCTATTAAGAGGACGAGAGTACGTATTAACTCGCTGTAAAAACACATTTTTGTTTGCGTCGACGTGCCCGCGGCGAGACTGAATATTTCTGACCTTCACACTTATCGTCATTTACCTAAGTACTTAATAGTACTTATAATTAGTCTCATTAATGTCAAAGTGGTACACACCGTACAGCGATGAGCGAACGTTAATAATAATAAGGCTCTCTAACAATTAGCACGGCACTTACAAACGTTCGACAGGATTGACACGAGTTTAATTATATCGATATTCACTCAGCCTCGACGCGGAAGCTAGTAAATTATAAACAATACGTTTCACACTAATATGCCACATTGCCACCCGGCCGAGCGAGATCCTGACGCATAAATCAAAACTGAAATAGACCGACGACGGCTCGCTTCCGTTCTTCAATTGGAATACTTTAGAAAAATTAATCCACAAAGATTTTATGAAAGTGCAGTCCTTTTTCATTCCGCTTCTAAATATATTATATAAAAGACTTTAAGATCTGAGAGTTAAAAGTTAATTTTTTTATCCGCTTCCTCTGAACGAGCGTCGATTACAATGTCGACCGTCGTAAAGAGTAATTTAATTACAATGAACGAATGCTTGTTTAGAATTTACTAATCTTGTTTAATATATTCTCTACACGTGTATGCATTTTGTGGACGTATATTCGATGTTGGAATGTGATTGATTTGTACATAGTTAACGAGGGATTACAATAGTTTAATGAAATAGCAAGCTCACAGTCCCGAATGACATGCTATCAATATAGCACTGTTTAAAGTCAATATTATAATCATTATTCATGGTGCATAGTGTATTGAAAGCGGGTTCGTGATCGTAAATCGTCGAAACACAGTTATTGTCGTGTGCCTCCTCACGCACGTGTCCCATTACTGTTCTGAAAAGGTCGTGCACATTGACCACATGGGTGTTTAGGACTTAACTTATGTAGTACCTTATTTGCATTTTCATTCGACATTTATATCGATACCTTTAACAGCGACAAGTTAAACTTAGTGCGGATTTTAGAAGGTACAGATAGGCTTCTAGAAATTATATTATACTCAATCAAAATTAATATAAAAATGGTAACAACTCTACAAGACTGTTAAAGTTATGTAAAAGTGATGAGGTAGGGCACAGTAGGAAGTATCCTATAGAATATCAGAATCAGCCCCACTGGTGAAGTACATCGACCTTACAGCTATCAGAGCTTACAGATCACAGCTAAAGAATACTGCTTTCAAGATTACTAACCTAAAAATTAAAGTGTGAGGGTACATCACAATAGATCATATGGTAACAATATTATCACATACGCGTAAAGAAAGGTAGTATACCTTTATTAGTCCTAGCACGTCTTACTCCTATGGGTAAGGAGTTCCACAAAAGTAGCAATTGGGTAGAAAAAGAGGTGGTTAACAATGTAGATAAATCTTTAGAAATATTATAAACTACTCTTAAAAAAGATATATAACTGTTATTATACAGAGGCAGTCACAATAAAATTCTCGTTTATTTAACATTGATTATTGCGGCACGTTATCTTGTTTTGAAAAATGTTGAATGCGTAAAGTTGAAATAATCATTACGTTTTCCAGTTTATAAATTACGAAAAAAAACAACCTTCTGCAAAATATGGAAAAAGATTGAAAAAAAAATATATACCCGAATTAATCCAGTCGTTCTTGAGTTCGGCCTTTAGCAATACATAAATATAGGAAATCATTTTTATTTACGTAGATATAAACGAATACAATATTTTTTCTTGTATCTAACCTTTAAAACTGTCTAAATTATTAAGTTAATGCGAAGTTGAATGTCTATTCCGTACACCACATACCACTTACCTAATCGGTAAATACTGAGTAACATAAATGTATCTGTTAACATTGAAGTAGCTAGTTTAATCTTACGGTTTAAAGCTTCTCCTAAGTGAGTGCTAAACGCGAAATTCAATTCGTTTTTATTGTCTCAGCACTCAGCGAACCTTTTTATTGCATCCTTTAACTCATTTTATACTTAATTTTAATCAGTTCATGTAATTAAATGCTTAACTTTAGAGATTTTTTGATGAAAAAACGTGTGTAGTAGTGTTTCCATTTTATTTGAATTGATTAATTATGTCGTTAAACGTGACTAGTTTTGCCTTATATTTTCTCGTAACAATAAGTCAAGTCCTAAACTGTTAAGATGGAATATTGAGATATTGATTAGATCTTCGGGGACACAATTGTAACTTAGTGCAGCATTTTCTTGCGAGATTTGAAAAAGAACATAAAAAGGAACTTAAAAATTGAAATCTCTTTTTTTTTGGGCAATTTTATGACATAGTTGTCGACCAGCGTCGTAAGACTTGCTTTAGCTTAACATTCTTCATAGGTTGTAGCGTAATGAAATATAATTGATTAAACTGCTTTTTTTACACAGAAAATCTTTTTCAATAAAATTTTCAAACCATTACGCAGTCCAGTCGATTCTGAGGTTACTAAATATATATAAGTTCCAGCTTCATTGTATTTACCCCACTATCTAATAGTTACTCTTCTCTCTTTCTTAGACTTGAGTTTTATCTTTATATTAAAATACATTACCTATCTTGTTAAAAAAATTAGGTAAGAAAACTTCAAGGACACAGTTGTAGAATTGTTTTACAAATGTATTTAATATTTTAATAACGGTCCATTGTTACAAAAAGAAAGAACATGTCTAATTATACAAAATGTCTCAACAACTACTCGTTTTCGCTTACCGAAAGTCCCATTTCCCATAATATCTATTGTTATATTAATTAACGAACCATATTAATAAAACAATCAAGAGTTTCGCGAAAATAAGCATCGTTTCAAGCAAAGCCGTCATCGCTTAAACAAACTCATGCTAATTGTTATGCACGATGCGAGATAAGCGATCACGGTCCGCTGCGAGCTGGCAGGAAAATATGACCGATTTCATTGTTCTCACTCTGCTATTCGGCTCTCAGAATCACTTGCAGCCATCAACAACGCGGATGCCACAATCAACGAGCCTTGTCGATGCGATGGAAATAGGAACAAGCGAATTAGCCGCTATTGAAAGATAAAAGATTTGAAATGCAACGCGAAGTACAATTGAATTCTAACATCGATCTTTTCGCATCGAGTGGAACGAAAAAATATGCTGTTTCGCCATTCGCATGATGATTGATACGAATGGAACTCACGAGAGAAAGTCTCAGTTTTTTTTTGTTTGTTTGTTACTCTAAAAAATTGTATCCAACTCGCAAACATTTTCACGATCTTATCTTTGCGAGGACTTAAGCCCTTCTTATCTATAATGGGTCGTGTTCGACAAAATCAATTTTATGAACCCTTGTTTTTGATAGGTCCGTGATTAGTTATATAAATGTTGTCTCGCTTTATCTTGTTTTTCTTTTATATATAAATGTCAGCGTGGACGTCAAAATGATAACGACGCTATTAGACGTTCATATTACGTGCTAATTTTATGAGTAATTTTCCTAATATTTTTTTCAGTTTAAACCCGATTCTTATCAACTTCATCAGTATCAAATTTCTATCGCGTTAAAATTTTATAATTTTGTTTATGCATCGTTACCAGATTGTCTCTAAAATATTAATAAGATGTTACGCCTGTGGTTATTCAATTACGAATACTTCACGAATTCTATCCATCGCACATAAAATTCCGGTAACGAATTGCCAATAAATCCCGATAAACAAATTTCCAGCGGCGACAAGTCGACTATTATAATGAGCAACGTTGGATGGCATGATGTGTATCGATCGTACCGTGCCGTCGCCACCATAATGTGGCTTCGCACACCCTGATGCGGCCGGCGTCCTGCGGCGAGGCACGCACGCCGGGTCCCTACGGCGACGCACTGGCGTCTCATGACTCCTTTCGATACATTCGAGTTTCTTTCTCTCGTAAATTTTAAGTCACCACACTTTGTCTTTTACATTACATAATGTATGTAGTCCCATATTTACAGTTCAACTCTAATTCCCACCTTACGTAATTATGTCGATTTTTTTTTTGAATATTTATCGATTAAACTTATGAAATTATGTTGTCTTTATATATTTTTTACAAATAAAAGTTTTACGCATTGTCCGTGTTAAATATGTTTATAATATAATATAATAAATGTTATGATATTCAATCTAAAATGTTTTCATTGATGCAATTAATACTTGAAATAATAATGCTAATGTAATAGTTGAATTAAATTACAAAGTTGTTTATCCTGATTTATTCGAGAATGAGCTTGATTAGTTGTATGATATCGCAGTATATAATCAGCTGTTATGTAGATGCTACAAATCAGTCTTGTAACCATTTATTGAAGCAATCACGTTTTACGCTCACTCATAAAATTTCACAAGTAAGACGAATATGATCTATAATCGCTTTTATCTTCGTGTAAATTATAATAATCTGTTAATTGTGTTATATAAAGAAAAGTGGTTTGGAGTATTTGATTAAATAAATGACAGTGCGTCAAAATTGAACAATACAAAAAATTAATCATTATTGATAGCGGTTACGAAGATAATTGACAGTATTACTCCATCGTTAATTGTCGTTATCGCAGAAACCAAAAAACCGGCAACGTACAAACTTAATCTTCTTATTAAATCAAACACATCACATTAAGGATGTTATCTTGTCAATATTGAAGTCCCTAACAGTGAGGGCAATAGTGTAGACATAAATATGTAACGACAGGTGGTAAAGTGGTCATGCTGAGCAACGCACGCCCGGAATAGCACAATCAAAAGTAGCTATATCATTCAAATCTCGTTTAAAATTGTATTTTAAAACACTTACAATAGAATCTATATTCACATTTCTCAATTTAAGACTCTTAAGCCCGTATGCCCACTCAGTCAAACGCAACGCAAGCCTGAAGACGGGAGAATTCGAATTTATTGACCATTAATTCAAAATATTATTTTCACAATATAAGTACTCATTTATTAATTTTGAAATATTAGGTTCCGATTAATTTATATGTGTCTTTAAGATATTTATTATGTATGTAAATATCGTCTTTATTTATAATCCTAATATTTTATTTTCAGCGCAGTAAGTTTATTTCATTTTGATTGTGTTTGAGTTTTTGGTGAAAAGAATGTCTACATAAATCTTTTGTCTTTTACAGCTTGCAATTGATGATTCAATGTTATAGATGCAATCGTAGTTATGGCATGATTGGAAAACACTATAAAATATTGCAAATTCTTCTAATTACTTGATTCGGTAATTTGTTTGTTGCTTTTGTCAGTATAATAAAATTTCCTTTTTTTTTCAGAGTGTCGACGAAGAAGATAGATCATCGGTGAGTAACAACACCATAATTATGTTAACAACTTCAATTATTCTTTCCATATCTCTATTGAATTTCCAACACACGTTTGTCAAAAATCAACTAACAGATTGTATATCTTATCATCTTGTCAGACTAACATGTATTACAAATTTTCATGAAAACCAACGCCGATCTTAACAAAATTATTTTCTCTGTTAGTGAAATACTTACGCATGGAAAATATATATTTAAAAACCCATTTCTTCAGCTTTGAAATAAATAGTGAACATTAGTGTAACATTCGTGTAAAAATGTTCTTTCATTTCGGTAACAGAACAAACAAACAAATATAATTAATTACGTTCACTCACGCTATTTATGAAGATTGAATATTTACACTTCGGATAATGTTTTACAAATTAAATCTAAGTGCATGTGAATTTTGAAAATTGATATAAAAATTAGGTTAAATATGTAAATAGATAAAGTGTTCACCAGTTCATTTCTTCGAAATGTGAATTGTGTCAGTTGTTATTTTTTTCTTTTTTTTGTCAATTAGTAAAATATTATCTAGGTTGTAACGGTATTTTAAGAGTTTAATTTTAAGTTTTTCTATTTTTTTAGGATTTAACGCCAGAGGATTATTGTAGTTACTTATATATATGTTTTTTGAACTTGGTATATCCAATTATGTATCAAGTATTAATTTAATTGCAGCTGGAACCAAAAGAAACTGGGCCGTTAGATCCTAAACAGAAGCAATGGATTCTGTGCGCGGCTAGGGGCGAGTACCACACCCTTGCTAAGATGTGCAAGGAGAACGCTAAACTTGTTCGTACTAAGGTAAGTCATTAGAGTTAGCTTCTTCATCAGTAAGATATAGTTATTTTAGTTAAATGGAACATAACGGACCAACGTATTAAAATACATCTTAAATTGTATGAATATGCAGTATTGTGTTAAGGACGCTATAACATTTTTCTACAAATATCAGTGTTTTTCACGTACCATTTTAATTAATTAGGAGTCACCCTGAGAGGATATCTTGGTTTCAAATGAAAGATAATATATTCATCTCCGAGTGAGACCATAAAAATTCTATAGCCCCATACAAACTTTTCACACAAATACAGTTTAACCATCACAGAAATCGCAAAAAATTAAAAAAAGACGGGTCTGAATTGGAACCATTATAGCCTAAATACACTGCATTAAGAAAAATAAATACACTAAGAAATTGTTGCTTATTTAGTCCTCTATGCGTAGCGCTAGATATTTTATATAAAAATAAATAATATTTCCATTTATGAGAAAAAGAAGAAACGCTCTCAAATTTCTTCATACATTTTTTACAAGTGAACCATCGTCGTTCGTCATTCCGCGCCGAAACGCGCTCATGGAAGCACGGCTGTATCGCTTCAGCGCAAGTAATAATTACGTAAAAAATGAGTTTTTTGTGTGTACTGTGCTTGGACGAAATTGATACTTCACAATCGATTGTCTTTGTTATGCATCTGGTTTATATATAATAATCAATAATAATAAGTAATCTTTACAATTTGTCTTCTTTTCAACCGACTTCAAAAAAAGGAGGAGGTTACTCAATTCGACCGTATATATATATATATATATATATATATATATATATATATATATTTTTTTTTTAATGTATGTTCGGAGATAACTTTTTCGTTTATGAACCGATTTTGATAATTCTTTTTTTGTTGGAAAGGAGATATCCCTAGTTTGGTACTATGATAAGGAAACTAGGATCTGATGATGGGATCCCAGAGAAATCGAGGGAAACTTTCAAAAATCGTACGGGTGACTAGTAAATTTAATCATGTTTTCATTAAGTACTATAAAGCACGACTATTTAATAAAGGTCTGGAGTCGATCTGATTGATGATGGAGAAGAAAGATAGTCGAGGGAACTCTTCAACAATTTATAGCAATTACCTGCTTTTTGATCTTAATTCGTTTCTATTGATGAGAACTTTGCACCTGTATTAGTTATAAGTGCCATTACAGTCTGATAATGGAGACAAAAGATAGTCGAGGGAACTCTTTAACGATATATAGCAATTACCTGCTGTTTGAACTTAATTCGTTTCTATCGATGAGAACTTTGCACCTATATGAGTTACAAGTGCAATTACAGTCTGATGATGGAGACGAAAGATATTCGAGGAATTACCTGCTGTGTGGTCATCTGTGTCACAGGACCAGGTTTGATGATGGAGCCCATAAACACTCGAGGGAATTTCTCAACAATTTACAGGAGTTGACCTTTTGCTGTTTGACGACCGCTTTGATATAATGGTGCATGTGCCGCGTCGGCGGCGCCTAAACACTGACGGTCGCGGGTTCAATTCCCGCTTGGAGTGGATATTTATGTTTATACAAATATTTATTTTCAGTCTAGTTGTTAATCCTTGTGGTTCTCCCAACCTAGCCTCGGAGAACACGCTAGGCTGTCAGTCCCGGTTGTCATTACGTGCACCTGATAGCGAACTTTACTCATAGTATGTCGACGCGTTAGCGCAGCGGTCACAGCACTGGCTGTTGCGCTGGCGTTAGTGGGTTCAATCTCCGCGCAGGACAGACATTTGTATTGGCCATATAAGATGTTTGTCATGATCTGGGTGTTTGTGCTTGTGTATTGTGTATGTTTCCGGACCCCCGACACAAGAGAAAAAGCATCCTTGTTAGGTCTACCCATCACTAAAAATTGTAAAATAAAATAATTTTTAACAAAAAAAAAACCGACTTCTAACAGGAAACTAAAAAGTGAAAAATAAACTTACTTAGTACAAAGTAATTCGTATTTTGATTTAGTTAATCAGAAATGATTAAATAAATATTTTATAATATTGAAGAAGTTTCCTGTTTGAAGTCGGTTTTTTTTTGTTCAAAATTATTTTATTTTAAATTTACATTCATCATCATCATCATTGTTCTAAAATAAAAGCAGCCTATGTTACTCCTTATTGCATAAGATATATCCCAGTGAAAGTACCGTCAAAATCGGTCCACCCGTTTCAGAGATTAGCCGGAACATACCGACAGACAGACAGACAAAAATTGGAAAAATGTTATTTTGGTATATGGACCGTGTATACATCCGTACGCATTTAGTAAAAAGCAGTATTTTAATATAACTAAAGGACACTCCAATTTTATTTATTTGTATAGATTATTTACGTAAAATATGTTATGTTTATATTATTATAATGTTAAAACTATAATAATATAACTTAAAATTGTATGTGATTTTGAATTATAAAAATAAGCGTATTATTATCTATTATATTTTATTGTATAGTACGACGAACGAGTAGTAGATACCCTAACGCCTTAAGACATCGTCATAAACAGAGTAGGGGAGAGGTACCGTGAATAGTAGGTACTTAGTAACAGTTACCAAGTTCGACTTTAAACTTACAACTAAATTTACTAATCAATACCAGTAAAATTAAAAATTAATACTTTCAAGTACCAAGATTAGTTACGTCGGTACAAAATCGAGCAGATAGCGGTATCAATGTGTGCGTACGCGTAATGTTATTGTGTTGCGATTTAAATACCTAAACTTGAGCGAGTGAAAAATGTGATAGCGTCCTTAAGCAATATTTACGCAAAAAGTTTTACTGACATGCCGCTGACGTAATATTTATCTTGTTCAGAATAAAATGTCTCAATTACCAAATGTCTATGAATATCATAGCTGCAATTCAGTTAGTTTCGTCCCTCTTTTTTATTATTTTTGTATTTGTTTAAATAATACTTGTGTAGGAACTATATTTTTTCTGTGTTCGCAAATCTATTCATTAAAAAATAAACAAACTTCTTAAGAATCACACAGTAACAAGTAGCCATTTAAATTTCGCGTCAGTATACAAAATGAACGGAATAAAAAAAAATCAGCACGGATTCCAGAAAAAAGGTGATAAACGTTAACGGATGTAGTGGTCTCATCCTGGGTCGTTGGGCGTTAGTTAGCGCCGAACGAGAGCATGTGTCCAAAAGGTGTGCGTCTAATTGGGAATGTCTCGGCGCCGGCCCGCGCCCCCCGCGCGCTATCTTGACGTATCTCCGGACTTACCTTGTTTTATTTTACGAGCCATATCTCAAGTCCCTTTTTTTTCAACTATTGTTTATGCTTACGCGTACTTGATATATAGATGTCATATAACTTGAGGATCGCTAATTCGCCGCTGATCGATGGCACGATTTACAATTGTTTCAACTGTAACCGCAGGGGTTTCTTATAAGCGCAATTATTCGTTAAAACTTCCTCATTTTTATCAACGATATTATCGACGGGGTTAATTTTTTATCGTGGATCGGTAATTTTTAGTTCGAACATTGTGTCCTTAAATATTTTTTATAATGGCTACTCGACTGAAGCTCTTCATTAAGTATTATGCACATATAACTATTTATATATCTGATGCGTCGAAAATCGTTTATAATTTACGTTTGCTTAAAGTCTCCATTCGAATGGTTAGACGGGATGCGAGTACATTACTTTTATTGTATGCGCAATAAAATCAGTAACGACAGAGTCCTCTTTTATTGATTCGTTGTAAATCAAGTCACGAAGCAATTGGATTCGAATTTTATTGGAATCTTCGAGGATATGTGAATAGTTGTTAAGTGAACTTAATGAGAATTAAGAAAACGAGGATGTCTCTTAGCAGTTGTAATTTGTCCGAAGTTAATTTATAATGCTCATCCTGTGGTCTCGTTTTCGAGTACATACCTACTTTTGTTTTCCTACTTTGTAAAATGTTCTTTAATATGATTCGTTATCAACTACAATATAATCTATTTTGTCATTGATGTATTTTAGTATATTAGGTCAGGGAAAAAATTTCTTCGTATTTTATATAGAAATTCAAGGTAAGATTTAAAAAAAAATATTTATATTAATTATAATAGACACGTACCGTTTTGTTCGATAAGTTGTCGCCATCTCGTAAGTACAGAACTCCGTTGCTGTAGAAATTTTGGGACTTCTCATTAAAACAAGGGGGAATTAGGGGTTGGGTCGGCAACGCGCTTGCAATGCTTCTGGTGTTGTAAACGTCTATAAGCTACGGTAAGCGCTTACCATCAAGCGAGCCGTACGCTTGTTTGCCGACCTATTTGTATAAAAAAAAAAAACGGGAAAAGTAGTTTTGATAGTCCACTCTTGATGTTAACTTTACACTACCTAAAGAATTCTGAAGAGACCGAAACAGATGGAGATCTTAGGGTGCAAGATTGGGTCTATAAGTGTAATATAATAAAATAAGAATAGTAATACAATAAGACTTTCGAGTCAAACTCTCTCAATTTTTGTTGAGTGGTTAAAGACGTATATGGTCGGGCATAAGTTGTCGTGATGAAAGACCACACCTTTTCTGTTGATCGTTTTGGGCTGCGTGTTCCCGATTTTGTTTACCTCTCATCAGCTGTTGACGGTAGAAAACCGAATCAATGGTTTTCCCCGGCGGTAAAAGCGAATAATGAATGATGCCTTACCAATCTGACCATTCACACAACACCACCTTATTGCGTGACAACCAACTTTTCACGATTGTCTGTGCAGCTTGACCGACCTTTAACCTCGATCTATTTCATACCTTCTTATCGTAGGTGATTCATTTTTCGTTACCAGTGATCAATCTCTTCAAAAATGGTTTGATTTCATTACATCTTAAGAGAGAATCGCGAATGTGTACACGCTCCATTAGGTTTCTTTCAGAGAGATTATGTGGCACCCATATATCGAGCTTTTTTGTATAGCCAGCCTTTTTCAAATGGGGTCAAATCTATTTTATGGCCAATTCTCAGATCTTCAGCTAAATTATTAACTCAAGTGTCTCTCTGATCTAGAATGATCTAGCTCCACATTTCTAAAAATGTCGTCATATTTATCCGTAGCTGGGTGACCAGAGCGAAATGCATCTTTGACACCAAAATTTTGTGATTGAAAATGCTTAAACCAATTGTGTGTTACTCTTACTGACAATGCATTTTAGGTCCATAAACGTCACAATTTTAGATTTTTTCGCAGTTTGAGTCGCATTTTCTCCTTTATTAAAGTAAAATTTTAAAATGCACATAATTTCTTTGTTGGATTCACCCATATTGGTGGTGGTATCAAAACCAGACAGCTATAAACAAATACAACCAAAAGTTTTATTGCAACTTTTTACTAAAAAATACGAAATGACTTTTTCCTCGACTTATTATTAACATCTTTAAATAAATAATGAATCTCATTATAAAAATCATCGGTACTTTTAACGTTATAAACCCAAATGGAATAATTCGAAGCGAAAGAAAAAGTGTAGCGAATTTGTAACACGTTGTTAATATAAATCGCAAAGAACATGCTAACTATGTAAATGTTAAACTACCTAAAACCGTTTCTTCGTACACACATAAGAATTTTATTTCCAAGTCACATAAAACATTCGTTTTAGCTCGCTTTCGTGTTAGAAACTTCGACCAGTTAATTATTATTCGAAGTATTATTTCAAATTTGTCTCCAATTAGTCCGTCACCGAGTCTATTGGTTATAACATCTGCTTTGAAATTTCGTTCGGTTGTTTTCATTTTCTCCTATCCGACTAATAAAGCAACAGTAAATATTGTCAGACAGTGTGTAACACGTGTTTGCTACTAAGGCACGATGGTTGACATTTGTCGTCTCGTCGATAAAAACACTTTGATGATTATTTTCGTATTTGCCCTACTCGATGATGTAAATATCGATTTGTGGAAACGTGTCTGTGTGCGTGTACTTAATACATATTTTTTATTATATGATCCGCTTGTATCTCTTAGAAATGAGACACTTAAATATGTCATCGTAGCTTCCTATCTAAAGAGGACGGATATTTATTAATTGACTAAAGACCGCCCGCGGGGAGCCCGGCTTCGTTTCCGAGTCTTTGGAATTCTTTAAATTATCGAAGTTCGACTTTCGATTTGATCGATTATGAATTTTTTATTCAAGGTTGTTCTACTTTGATTCGATTTATTTAATGTTACTTCGCTTCGCGTGTCTGTATCATCAGTACACTTTGAAATTAAAACGTCTTTATATAAAGTACAAATGGTAATCATTATGATAAAAAGTGAGTATGTTTATGAAAAATGATTTCGCTGTTGACATACCGAGCGGCCGTTCTCTGAAATGTACGCGGCTACGGTAAAACATTTATAAATATTTATTATTCGCTCTTTCATTATCAACATCATAATATTTGACAACGTACGTGGTCTCGTAAAGAATTTTATATTCGGTCCAAAAGCGTAAATAACGTTTCGCGCTGTCATTAATAATAAAATTTATGTATTATCATCTCACTAAAAACATTTTAAGTAAATGAACATACACATCGACGGAGCATCTTTAACGATAGCAATTCAAAATCGAGATACGTTGACAGACAAAAAAAAAATTAAAAAAACAAACTCGCTACAGGTAAAGTAGGCAGATCAATAGGAATGTGAAATTTATCCGTTCTAGATAAGAATATTGCAATTTTCAAACTGATCCCTCGAAGCAAACTCTCATATTACAAATAAGATAACACGATGCAAGATAAAATCTTTTTGCTGCCCGACTCGGTGGTAATGACCATGGTCGTTTTTATAGATGGCAATTCGTACAAAACGTATAAGAAAAAATTGTTCGTATTTGATTTGTCGATGTTTTATAGGATGAATCGGAGTTATTTAATTATTCCTTAACGGCCGTGTAATTGTGTTGATGAAGGTTTGTTTAGTCAATAAAACTGAGGAGAGTATCTTGTTATTTTACGTGATTTACGACTACCCGTTTAGGGTTGGACTAGGGCGCGCATTCATTTACGAGTGATTTGTTTTAATTCTATTTTTGAAATTTAAATTTCGAATGACATATCGGGATGTCATTTTGTAACTCTCGCGGTATTGATGTGTTAGTCTTGTGTATGTCATTTGTGTCAGTGCTAATGTGTGCGTAATTTCAAATGAGTTCATAGGTAAAATATGTTTCCAACTACCCACATGGATTCTTAAATGATCACCACTTAAGTTTTGTGGTTTTATCCTCGTTAATTTGTCAGAGTTCTAGTCAGTGTTGAAATCTATGGTTTTGTTATTGATTTTTTCTTTTATTATGATAAGGTTATGGTAGCGGTGACTTTCATAAAGGTGTGTGACTAAATCTATAGTTATTAAAAGGTGTCTTTATGAATTTTAAAACGGTAACTGTTAAATACTTTGATTGTTCTTCTCACCATAATATACATTACACATTCAACGGTAGCTTTGCAAGCATTTCAATATTTTTCGGAATTTCATTTTTTTTAAAACCGCGTAATAAATTCCTGTGTCTTATTATACAGATTATACAACAGACAGATAACTATTTAGAGATAAGATATAATCTTTTGAATGTTAAAAAATAAATACACATATAAAATAAAATGTTTCAAATAGTAACGAGAACTTAATATATATCATCATCATCATCATCATCATCATTACAGCCTATACAGTCCACTGCTGGACACAGGCCTCCACAAGTCTACGCCAAAAACAACGCGAACTCATGTGTTTTGCCCATAGTCACCACGCTGGGCAGGCGGGTTGGTGACCGCAGTACTGGCTTTGTCGCACCGAAGACGCTGCTGCCCGTCTTCGGCCTGTGTATTTCAAAGCCAGCAGTTGGATGGTTATCCAGCCATCGGTCGGCTTCTTAAGTTCCAAGGTGGTTGTGGAACCTTGTTATCCCTCAGTCGCCTCTTACGACACCCACGGGAAGAGAGGGGGTGGCTAAATTCTTTAGTGCCGTAGCCACACAGCACATAATATATATATATATATATATATATATATATATATATATATATATACATACACCTGATCCTGCAAGCGTTGTTTTGCCTTATATGTTATTAACCCTCCTAATTCCCCCTCCCCCCTTATAACTTAAGGGTATGAAAAATAGGTGTTGGTCGATTCTCAGACCTACCCGATATGCACACAAAATTTCATGAAAATTAGTTCAACTCTTTCGGAGTAGTATTTTAACTAAAAATGTGACACTAGAATTTTATATGTAAGATAATATGTCAGTCTTATTGAATGTCAACTTAAATATCCTTATTAAAATTGTAGTATTCCTTACTTTATGAAAAATTGTTCCCAATCGAAAAGAATTCTCTTGAAAGTATTTAGTTATCTACTAAAAAAAAAAAAAAAAACTAACGAACGTTTATTAAAATTTTATCTCCAAGTTAAGTATTAATTATAACATTATTACAGCTTAGGGGTCGTCCCTTTATTCTGAGATACAGTTATCTAACTACTTCGGATAATAATAGGTGGACTTTAATTTGAAATACATTTCCTTACGCTTCAGCCTGTAATATCCTACTACTGGGCATAGGCCTCTTTCCCCATGTAGGAGAAGGATTAGAGCTTAATCCACCACGCTGCTCCAATGCGGGTTGGCGGATATATTCCCTACTATGAGTAACGATCGCTATCAGGTGTACATGATAACAACCACAATAATACATTTCCTTATACCACCTTAATAATTGTAAAAATGTGAATTGGACCTATTTGTTTGTAACCAGTTAAATATTTTTTTTTCCATTAATCACATGGATTTTGAGGGGGGTTGTCGGAAAAGCGTCATAAAAAATCACAACATTTTATTTTGAGATAACACGTGTATTTATTTTACGTTGAACGCGCGATTTTTAAACAAAAAAAAAAAACACCAACAAACACCTGACAATCTTAATTTCTTAAATTTAATCATATTATCTTTAAAGATGATCTGAATTTTGATTATCTGGTCAACACGTATGTCACGGCCAGCGCAAGAGCCATAAGGCCATTCTATGGCTGTTGCGTTAACACGTCGTCAACTAGTTACCAGTAGTAATAGGTTTTACTTAAGCTTTCAGTACTATACGTGTAAGTTGCATAAGTTGTTTTCATTACTTGTCATGAGTCATAGCGTGATGTGAAGACTAACATTTTCTTCGTTTCATCATTGCGCTTGGAAAACAAAAAATTACACAATTGTACCAGCTTTTGCCACGGATTCGTTCGCGTTAAAATTTATTATATTAGCAAAACGATTGTAGATATACCCTATATCCCTATAACCCTAAGTTGGACAAAGTTATATATAATCTGTGCAAAATTTCATTAATATCCGTCCATTAGTTTCGAAAATTAGCCCGGACAAATATCGTGAATTAATAATTCTTATTTATAAACCATATAAAGCCTTTTAATAGGTACAGGAAGTAAATCAAAGTTAAGTGGGATTGAGTTTAATGGAAAAATGTTTGATTGAATCGTAAAGTCGGAAATAAATGTTCGTAAGTTCTATAATATTTGTTTAGAACTCGCCGTATCCTATGGTTTCTCTTGATTTGTTCAAAATTCTGTGTTAATGGTTTTAATATATAAATAAATTCTTTGTATGAACTTTTTAGAAATTAGCTGTTTTTTTTTTTCATTTTTGTACTTATGTAATAACATCCACCTATCAGCAGTGGAATAGCGTGGTGGATTAAGCTCCGGCCCTTTTCTACATGGAGAAAGAGATCTATGCCCAGTCGTGGGATGTTACTAGCAGAATCAATCAACCAATCTTATATTAAAACATTGTTAATTCTATTAAGTACTGTAAAATAAAAATGATTTTTTTATTAATAAAATTATTCGAAAGCGTCAACCCTATTCAAGTACTAGCTATCAAATCGCATATAAGTTTAAAAAATTCAATTATCGCCAGCCTTGTAATTATACTTTAAAACAATACGTATAACATTGAAGAATTTATGTTGGGAGGAACTACAGACGTTGTAAAAATAAGTTTAAATTCATTTATTACGTAAAAAGGTTTTAATGTATATGTCAATGGTATGATTTTAAAACGTCTTTACCTTAAAGTTCTGTATAATTGAGTGAGAGAGATATATTCCGTCAAATTTCTTCCCATTGTTGCCAACATAATCCTAGTTTACTTCATATGTTGTAAATCATAGTAGGTTTAATTTACTTTTACAATTACTATAAATAAATAAAAAAACGCCTTACACTCTAATGCGTCACTGGGATTTACTCCTGTGTCGGGGGTCCGGAAAGACACAATACACAAGCACAAACGCCAAAATCACAGCAAACATCTGTATGGCCAATACCAATGTATGCCATATGCGGGGATCGAACTCGCGGCAGTCACCAGCCAGCACTCTGAGCGTTGCGCTAACGCGTCTTCCAACTATTGACGCTATATTTAAAAATAATTTACCATTATAAAATCAGTCATTAAAAGTGTTTTTACGAAGATTTATCGCGTAATCTTTATGAACATGTCTTTTTGAATCACAGATTATTATTTGACTTATCAGGTTTTTTTTATTGATTTCTAAGATATTAAACTTACATTTCGATGACACATTCGATACAAATAGAACTTATCAAAATGTAGAATTTACAGTCAATCTGTTGTCAATATTGAATATGTATCTTTATACGTTTTGAAAGTTTATTTAAAATTGGATTAATTTTATTATGGTTATCTCCAGTACATTAAAAATTTTGGTATCGATTTATATATTCAAAAGAAGACTATCTAAGTGTGGAATCCGTCATTGATGTGCAATGAATCAATGAATATGTTTCAAATGATATACCTGCATATAAGTGTGTTTAAATTCTATAGGCGTAAGAAACAATTCAAGAGTAAGGTAAAAAAATTTATAGAATAAATGCTCTCAGAAATTAGTGCTTTAATCAAGGTAGTTTCAATCTCCACAATGAGAATGTACCTAAATTTAAGAGCCTAAGTAAACATTTCAAGGAAAACAAATAAAAATCCAAGTCCACAAGTCTAGCCTATTAATATTAGAACCCAATTAGTCTCACCCGAAGCTGTTAATACGTAAAACAATTTAATACGCTAACACACGTGGCCCCTAGACGCCGGGGTACGGTTACAGTGTAAAAAATTACTACGAAACATTCCTTTTCGTCCGTCTAATATTTCCACTTCACGCGTTATTTACGCCCAGTCGACTGTGGGAGTGTCGCGGTGAGCAGATTGCGAGCTGATTTATTTCAAACTCCACGCTGACATCTCTTGGTCTAATTAAGACAGTCATTTTACTAAATGATTTATATTTTAATACGCCATTTATATGGCTGATTACAGTACTCATTTTGTGATAGTTAAAATCTGTGATTTGTGTGATTAAAATATACTTGTTATTTTGTTCCTGTTGATATCTATACTAATATTATAAAACTGAAGGGTTTGTTTGTTTGTTTGAACGCTATAATTTTAGGAAACACTGGTCCTGTTTTAAAAATTATTTCAGTATTAGTTAGTCCATCTATCGAGGAAGGCTATAAGGCTATATATCTACATCACCACGTTAAGACGAATCATCAATGAAGAATGTTTCAAAGCTTCAGTTACGTGCGCTACGTAAACAGTTAGTTTCGCAAAAATCATTTATGACAAAATAGTTCCTATTCCACGGGGACGAAGTCGCGGGCAGAAGCTAGTGTTATATAATAATAAAGTTGAGACTTGGATTTTTTCGCAATATACTTTAATTTATAATTATGTATATTTTTTTTTGTTTTATCTATGCTTAATATTATAAAGTTGAAAAGTTTGTTTGTTTGAACGCGCTGTTTTCAGGAACTAGGTACAGGATCAAACTGAAAAATTATTTTTGTATCGGATAGTCAAAGGAAGGCTATATCATATTACAGTACGTTCTTTCTTCAAATTACTTAAGTGATTTTAATTTATTTTAATTTTTATTTTGTTTTATTTAGTAAACAAACAGTAAAATAATACAGTAAATTAATAAATTTTTAAAGATTAATAATAGATTAGCAGTAGTGGCAATTACATCTTAAATTTTCGTTTAACTATTAATCTACCGTTTACTATAGATTAGATTCCCAATCATTACAAATGTATGTTTTGGTAAAAGAGATGCTTGGTGTGGTTTTTCTATTGTATCTTTCTGGACCACAAAGACTCTGTTTACTAGAGAAAGTTGAGTGTGCTGTGTCGTTCTTGTCATTTTTTTTTTGTGTTAGACCTGATCATCGTTTTACGGGAAGGTATTGTTAGTCATTCTTGCTTCTAAAAAAATACAACTTGACCGTCAAAATAGGAATTTTTTTTTGAAATAAGTTTTCAGTGTTAACATCAACAATTTTGTTTTCTGCTGTAAGTAATTCATCGTTCATAGAGTTTGTAGGAGAAGTACCTTCAATTAGTTTTGCTATATATATTTAACAATACAATAAAAAGGCAGAATGAATTGTAGAAGAAGAAAAATATGTAGACTTGCGAACTTAACTAACATTTAAAAGTTCACCCATGTGAATTATTCATTATTTTTATTTTTATTTTTTTTTTGTTTTTAATGTTTATAAATAATCAAATAACTATAATATCGTCTATAATAAATAGTAATAGCGTCTTCGGTGCGACAAAGCCAGAACTGCGGTCACCAACCCGCCTGCCCAGCGTAGTGACTATGGGCAAAACACATGAGTTACGTTATTTTTGGCGTAAGCTTGTGGAGGCCTATGACCAGCAGTGGACTGTATAGGCTGTAATGATGATGATGAAATAACTAAACGTGAATACAATTATTATGTGTTTGCTAAATATAAATAAAAAAAATAATGATGATGATGAAATAACTAAACGTGAATACAATTATTATGTGTTTGCTAAATATAAATAAAAAAAATCCTGCAAATAAATTTCGGCAACCTGTACTATTTCATCAAATCATTCATCAATCATTTCATCAAACTCAAATTTAGTGACCCTAATAATGCACTAATTACGTTCAAAAAGTCGTATCACCATCGAATATCATATCACAAATCAGTCAAACTTCAACACAAAAAACAAACAAAATATGATTCCGTATAAGCCCTTTTTTCATTTCGTGGGTTTAAAGCATGCATACTGTTGTATTGTTAACGATTTTTTGTCGTCTACGATGGTTGAGGTCGGATGTGGCGCCAAGTTGATGCAACTTGAGATTTAACGCCTCATTTGAGTCGAGTTCGGTTGTTTATGTGTTTGACATGTCATGGAAAAAAAAATTGTATCAGGAAGTTTAGATTTGAGTCACTTTGTAATTACAAATAAGCTGAGAGTGAATTGTGGCAATTGTTGTTGTATTGTTGTTTTAAAAATCTAATTAGTTGTGATGATGTTTTGTTTTGTTTTCTTCTATTCTTTGATCATTTTTATGTTCATTGGTGCTATTTTACACATTCTGTTCTTTTTTAAAGACTTGATCTTTCTAAACATACTTAGTTACAGTTACTATTTATGAATTGTTATAATGGTATTTGCATTGGTGTTTTAAAAATCTAATTAGTTTTGTAAATGTTTTCTTTTGTTTTTCTCTATATATTCATAGGTACTATTTCTTTCCTTTCTACCATAACCCTACCTTTCGAAAAAAATAATAATGCTTATGTCAAGTGTTTACGTTATTTTAAAAAATACTTTATATCATAAATTAATTGTTAATGCACATAAAAAAAATATTCGAAATTTAACAATTGTTTTAGACAAAGGTAAACAAAGACAAGGGTGACAAACTTATTATTTAACCATATAAAATTTACAATTATTAAGTAGGTTTTAGTAGAAGGAGATGGTAGTGAACATTTATTTAATTAAATATATTTTTTTCCCTTTAAAAGGGAATGTATTCCTGTTTGTAGATTGAAATATTCGTTTTGTAGTACTCGCACCATTGAATTAACAAAAATTATAATACGATACTGAATAACAATAATACAAAAAAAAATAATAAACACATTTGTATTAATATTTTATTTTATGGTTCCTATTCTATCTATCTATCATATTAGAAGAGATAGAAATTTGTCATGAACTTGACAGTTATACTAAAATTCTACATTTTTTTATATAACTAGGTCTGGTACTGATGGTAAGCGATTTTCGTAGTTTATAGTCGCTTGCAACACCCGAAGCATCACAAGCGCGTTGCCGACTCTACCCGTGAAATACCGAAGGAGCTTTGATCATCTTACTCACTACAGGAACACAACAATGCTTGAAAGCGGTATTATTTAGCCGTGATATTCTGTAAGGTCGACGTACTACTCCAGTTGGGCTCCTGCTGTGCCCAACAGTTTGCACAAATTACTAATACAGATAGAATTTTGATCCATATTACCTTGTTATAAACTAAATAAGTGATTAGTTTGAACGACTGATAGTTTATCACATTTCCGTTTAAATATCCTTAACGCTTACGTTATGTACTACTCAGACGCTCAACTTAATTTTCGTTGTGCGTTTTAGTGCTATCACAATTAACTGATAACTGAAGAAAAAATAATGATAAGAGATTGAAACAATCAAACTGTATAACGTATCTGTTTAAATGGGGGGGGGGTGTCTCGAACGCGATCAAGTTGCGCGGCATAAGGCACTTGCGCACGAGTGCAAGTCACTCTCACAATAAGTGATTTCCAACACGGTGACTCAGCGTTATTATAATAGTTGTTTGCTTAGTGGCTCTACCTTACCCGTGTATCGAAGCAATCATACATGACTGGTTTTGTTTTTATACCGACGTTTTATTAAAGACTTCATGGGTGTGTTGAGGTACAATCAAATTTTGTGAATAGACAGGTTGGCGTTCGCCGTCGCTTTGGTAATTTAGTCTTGGGCGCCGTTGAGGTGTTTCCAACGTACGATGAGGCTTATTTATACGATGGTATTGTTTCTTTTATTATGATCGTTTAATAATCTACGGACGTTGTATTTGTTTAGACGTTCCGTTCGTACTACGATTTGTTCTTTTTTTTGTGGGTCGGTGTTTTCTTTTTTTTTTTTTTTTTGAGGTTATTCTCTCGGAGGTTTTATTCAATGCTTTCTGTTATTTATGTTTTTTTTTTTCATATTATAAGTAATAGTCTTGTGGTTTTCCCCGCGCAACTTCCGATTTCTTCAGAGTGTTGGCATAAAAGCATACTTTATGTGTTATTTTAGATCTCCATCTATCAGACCAAGTTTCGTTGCATTTGGTTCAAAAAATTCGTAAAAGCGTAATAAACATCCATCAAAACATTCGCATTTAGAATAAAAGTAGTATTTCGACGATACATCATTGAAATACGGGCCTCAATGAGCTTCGATTATGCCGAGCTTTGACCTGAGAATTACGAGATGGCATCTCGATGACCTCTGGTACAAGCTATTATAGGTTTGTGGATGTGACGTCGAAAGCATGACTGTCAATTTTTTCTAACCTAAACTCTTTATAGCGATCCCATCAATTTGTTGTATAGTAGACGTCTGACGCGTTTCTACCTCTTGTTATACTTATATAAATGTACTAATAAATATCGTTGAATACGAGTGTGGTGATACTTTTGGAAAATGTAGTTTTTTGTGTGTATAGTGAGAGAATTAATTAAATAGATCTAAAAAAGGAAATAAATACCCAATGCTCGTCCTTATAATATTAGTACAGATACAAAGAGATTTTACGCAGTTAAAGGTGGCATAAAACCAGTTCTAAATGTTTGAATTTCGAACATTTTTTTTTACCGAGTATAAAAAGAGGAATACGCTTGTTTTGTCCGATTTATGTTCTTTCCGAAAGGATTTTCATGTGGGTGTAACTCCGGCCTTCGGTGCTTGCTTGTCACTTCGGAATGGAGGATAAATACAGTTCAAGTCGATTTTACATTTATGTTTCGTTCAAATTAACTTTCGCCTTTTAAAATTTCTAGAAACATGTTCTTGAACCTTAAAACAATTACTCTAAAATAATATAGATGATGACATTTAGAACATAATAAACACATCATAATCAACGATCGACATTTATAATGAAGAATTCTGCGACCGGAAATATATACATACATGTGATAAAAACACAGAATCAGAATCAAAAATTACTTTATTTAAGGGGGTTTCAAAAGCACTATAGAAACGTTATTATTAATGCATATATATCCTAAAAAATATTACTATTTATGTGAAGCTACGGCCTATTCGGAATATAGACTGCAAACTTGACTTGAAAGTAGACGCGACTGCTTAAAGTGCATTATTTGACCAATCCACCGTTAATTTTATGTAATGAAATAAAATATTATTTATCTCACACATCACCCATACTTATTTTTATTACAAATTACTAATACCATAATATCATACAATGTTCTTGTGCTAGATTTAATGACATTTTATTAGTTATTAAAAACTCGTGTTTTGTTATTAACGATTATATTAAAAATAAAGTTATATTACATAACAAAATAATGTAGTAATATAATATCTAGAAAGAAGACGTGGAGTGCCAATTTCGCGATTAGCATAAATATAGATGCAATTGTAAGCAACAACGGAGCGATAACTAAAGTTATTGATATAAAGTCGGTTTTGTTATCGCTAAACATGAACTGCTTAAAATTCACCAAGGAAGGGATAATAAGGGCGGATGGAACGTCACAAGAACGATTGTCGATCGCATGACAAACTACCATGATATAATCCAGCCCAGTGAAGTATTTGGGTTATATCTGACCCGGAAACAGTTTAAAAAGTAATTGCGTCTCAATTATATGATCAAAACATCTTCTTAATTTATTACTAATTTGACTTAGATGTAGTTTCATAAATATTAGATTAACTTTAATATTCAGCTGTTAGAAATTGTAGAATAAGGCTTTTATGCCTAAAAGTTAAACGTTTACAAATTGCGGTAGTTTTTGAAATCCTAAACTTTGTTATATTGTATTTTAATAAGTGTATAATTAGAAAATTGTTGCTAATGTTGTGACATTTCGTTTGTGTAATACAAATAATTAAATATCTTTCTGTTATAATTTGAATAGCTATCGTTGCCATGTTCAGAACTGCGACACGCATGCATGTATGGTGTTAGGCATCATACATACTCTATTTGTTATGCATTAGAACAAAGAATAAAAAAAACGTACATATGTAGTAAGATAAAATTGTCTCGATAAAGCAGTACGAAAATAAATGTAAAGTTTTATTGTACTTCAATTTAGCGAACACATATTTACATAAGCCATAGGAAATCGTAAAGGATACCCAATTAACCCGACCCGAAATACTCCGACAGCGTGTTTAGGCGTCGAGTTTTAATTTGCCAGAATCGAGCATCATTGTTATGTGTATGTACGTTGGGAGATGGGTGCAAAATATACGCAAGCCGACTACCCGACTACCGGAGCCCGTTCACCGCGGCACATTAATTACCGAGGGCTCCATGCGGCCCGTACGGCCTGAGGTTAGATTTACGACACATTCGGCCGGCATCTATCCGCCAAACTAATTGCAGTATGCAGCTATTGTTTCTAAATACTGGCACGGCTAGGAGTCGATTGTCCTTGGCGCATTCAGGCGCACGTCTCATATTCGTGATCGATGTTCGACGGTAGTCGGTACGTTCGGTGTACCACCTACCTACTCGGCCGTAATCTCGTGTACTGCCTTAGGTTAATTGTTTCTTAGATGAAGTAAATGTTGTGGGTCTAGTTCGATTAAGGACGTCTTTGTTAGTAAAAATGTTATTGGAATAAAT
Organism: Melitaea cinxia; assembly: GCF_905220565.1. Lineage (NCBI taxonomy): Eukaryota > Metazoa > Arthropoda > Insecta > Lepidoptera > Nymphalidae > Melitaea > Melitaea cinxia. The sequence goes on along the minus strand of NC_059424.1, from coordinate 20,353,097 downwards.
AATAAATATCGTAAGTGAGATAGTGAAAATTATAAATAAAAGTGAATTTTGTGTAACATTGCGGTATATCGAGGGCGTATCGTACTCATACTCGTACGGCACTCGCGGCGTACACGCGCCCGCCGCCGGCGATCCACGGAACAACCCGCGTTTCCGATGTGTTTCCCATATATTTTAACGTCTGCTATTCACAAAACATTATCATGTTATTCAAATACATCTATATAATTCGAAATTAGAAAATCATTCAATATTCGAAGCGTCGTTTTCGGAAGTTCGGCATCGATGGCTGAATTTCGTAATTTAAAAATGGAACATGGCAATCTACCGTCGTTCGCGATCTAAACCGTCGCTCGCACGTGTACACGTATCAGCTCCTGAGAGCACTGTGCGACACGTGTTTTTTCGAACGCTCCGAGCTAATCCTTGCAAATGGTACAGGCGTCGTCACGTCTAAATTCACTTTCATCTCCGTCTATATCCGTTGTTCGGTACAGTCGAGACAAAAATAATTATAACCACGGAGCGTAGGCAGCGAGACTCGGTTAAGCCACTACAATTCGTTTGCGGCGGCAATGAGCGGCTTGTAAATCAAAGGGATTCAAACATAATTAAGCTCATAATTAATGTAAAGACTCCTTTATTTATAGGCACGTTCATTCTTAAAATTGCCCCCGTTCTGATAAGACGCCCTCAAACACATGTAACACGTTAATGGGCGTAGATAATGGAGACTAAAAGTCGGTTGCATAAAAATAAACACAAAACGTTATTCGACACAATAAAACGATAAAAAACTATCAAGAGTAATAAAATATGACTCGAATTCATAAAAATTATTACGAGATATATGTTTCCTTTATAATAATCGTGATGGAGACAGGATATGTGCGTTATAAAATTGAAAGAATAGTAACTCCTGATTTACAGCTGGCTCGTCAAACTGAAAACATTTTTTTTCTCCGCGCCACGACGCTGTCGCTCATCCGCAGCGGCGTCGAACGGCCCGAATTACACGCGCCGCCGCGGGTAGACCGACACTGGCACCCTATTAATTTGTTTATATTAGTGACGTTCACTTGCGCACTCAATCACGATTGTCGTCGAACGGCCGATACGCGATTTGTTTTCGAAAGATCTTAGCCGTGTTTCGGTTATTTCTGTACAATCGATGCTTTTAAATTTAGTGTCACCGCAACTCTCCGGAGACGTTCCGAGCATTTGTCTCGGAATATTTATCGCCTCAGCACGTCGTATGTATCATCCTCTCGCTATTGTGGCCATCTATCAGGAGCCACGCGGGCCGGGCTAAATTGATTATTTATTCGGGCTTACTTAAATCTTCTGAGCGCTCGTGTTATTTGTAGTCCAAATAGGCTCGAGGCGCTTAATGTGTATAATAAGTGTATCGTAACGCGACGTGTTTGCCGTTCGGTAAACGGAATAGTGTTTTATGGCCGTGGAAATTTATCGGAACGATAAAAACGTTTGACGGTATTGTCGTGTCCCATATCGTATTAAGTACGTACGGTAAACTTTCTCGATAAACGGTCCACTTAAATTAGCCAAGATGTTTATACAATAAGTTAATAAACGATGTAAATGAAAGTCCCGACATCGTTAAGCAAACAATGGCCGCGACCCCGGACAATACGGTAGTCTAATGAACGCTTCCACTAGATTATTATGGGGATCATTTTACACACAAAACGTAACCGAAGTTTGAGCGTGTCCCTTTGTAATTATATTACGTGCTCAGTACTCCTGAGTTTAAGCGGGAGGGCACCGGGGCAGAGTGGCACGACCTCCCCGGGCGTACGGGGATGAACAGGCCGCACTCGAGGAAATATAAAACAAGTACATTATTTTAAAGCTAATTGGCAAAGGCCGCTTGCAGCGGTAGGTGCGAGGATCGGGAATTCGCCCACGGCGGTACCGAATTCGCGGTACGCCGGCCTCATTACGGCAAGGACACGGAGCGGGGGTTAGCTGAAGTGGCATGCGGTGTGTCCTAATAAATAATAGTAACAATGAACCCTTAGTTAGTTATAATCCGTGTGTAGTGTTGTTAAAACATACAAACATTCTGTGTAACTTATACAAACATTAGTCGTGAGCTGACATTGTAATCGAGACAACTTCCACAATAGCAAAAAACTGACAACTAGCAAAATTTAATCTGTGACTGGTAACAAAATACATCAATCGACAAGCTATTACGCCATAAGCACTATATTATTTTAAACAAAACAAGCAAGATTTGTGTTCATACAATGGGCTAGATAGATGGGCCATCTTATCCCGAAATCGAGGACGATTCCCTTGTTATAAGAACGGAACATTGTCCACTCAGTCAGACTTTATAATTCATTACGATAGTCCTTTTTTAGTCTTCATCGTTAGATCCAAATAATTTGAAACCTGGAATATAAAGTAATCTTCGAAAATACGACTAATCTTAAGCTGGTGTTTGTTTAATAGCTTTAGTGAAAGAGATGACACAAGTACTCATAGTAGGAAAATAACAATACATTCATGGCACACGTACGATACCATTTCAGATTATCTTAACTCATTGTTCTGAATCTACAGATATGATTATGTATATACAGCGTTTCTGCATTAAGCACAAGTACACGTCCTTCGAGTACATATATGTGTTACGCTATGTATAGTATGTATGAGTGAAACAGATATCTGAGATGTGTAAGTATGATCTCGTTGATAAGTAGTTAACATGTAGATAAGTACCTTAGTGTTGCAATTGATTGTTAAAAACCGCCTTGCTTTAAGACGTGATTAAGAATTACGGTTGTTTTTGTTGACTTTTATGGTGGCTGGTTTACCATGATGTGTAAGCTAGCGTACGCCTAGTTTTGAAGAGACACCTACAATGCAGGGACACAGACCGAAAAACAAATATTCAAAAAATCAATCCCGAGCGAATATCGAACCCGCGACAATCGGTGCTTTAGTGCCAGCGTGTCCCAGTACACCAGAGTGGTTGTTAAATGTTTGTTTAAAATAAATGTTTACAATTTTTTTTAAACAAATTATAAGTAACTGTTATTTCATACAATATTAGGCATAACATCGTTTTGAAGACAATATTAGTACAGAATTTTAATAATTTCCGAACAAGCCACTCCATTGTTTTGTCATCTCGGTCCATTGTTAGCTAATCTTTCGAGGTGCCGACTCGAAGGACCGAAATGCGTTCAATAGTGTGAGCGAACACTCTTGAATTAATATATATATATATATATATATATATATATATATATATATATATATATATGTGTGTATTTAAAAAATAAAAATAAAATATATTTTTTAATTATCATTGACATGGAAATGTCTGTTTGGACCAAATCGAGTTCTGAATAAATTTTTTTATATATAAAAAGAAGTTGAGTTTGATACTAAGCGGTTACTATTTTTTTTTTAAGCGGTTAGCTATGAACGCGTACTACAAGGAGGGTCACGAGCGTCTTGCTAACCCAATTTATATTATAATTTACTTCCAAAAATAAAGGTATTGGTAAGTGTTGCGTTCTTTATAATCCTAAAGATTTCTTTCACTGCGTGAAAGTAATCTATGCTAGTTTTCGAGATTTGAGTTAGTTATGCATGCTTGAGTGGAGTAAGCAACTAAGCTCACTTTCATGTTTAGTGCACTAATTTCGAACTGGGGTTTCAACGAATCTACCTGTATAGTAAAAATAATGGGCAAATACGCTGAAATCACAAATGCTTCCATTTCAAAAAAATAACAGGGCTTAAAAATATATTTTAGATATCTGACAAATACACGGTTCATTTTAGTTGTAACCGGATCTTAGTGAGTGCGCAGGTACGTAATGCCGAAAAGAAAGGAATATTCAGAATCCTCAAAGTATTTTCGAATTCTTTTTCGATACAACCCTTTTATCTATTTACTGAAAAGATTAAACTTTATAAGAATTATCGTTCATGATCTCCGCGCCCGCGGCGTGTATCGTGGAACTTTTGTGTTTTAACCACAGTTACGGAGCGTTGTTTTACTGAAAAACTTCGTTTTATAAGATACAAAAGAATACTCCGACCCCTTTCTTTGAGATCTTTTTCAAAGAAGTTTTAATTAATCAAATTTTAAAACGAATTGTCTTGTCTAGAGTTTAGCGGGAACGCCAATAAGCATACTGTAAAAACAGTTTGTGCTTGCAATATCATTTAATTATATTTATGATTATACTCTTACATGTAAATAAAAAATAATTTAAATTTTGCTTAATGTATCGACTTTTTTTTTTCTATTTTTGTTGGACAAACTTCGTCTAATTTTCGGATTTGACTAGCGAATTTTCCACCTAAGGTAGACGGAAAATTTGCTAGTCAAATCCGTCGTTACTAAAATAGAACGTGCTTTGAAATTTAAATATCCAACGGCAATTTTACTCACGTCGTATTTTAAGGCATAGGTTTTGACACGCGTCTGTCAGTTCTTGACAAATATCGATTCAAATGTCGTCTCTTCGTTTCATCAGCAACAATGGATGAACTTTGAGGTGTACGATATCGAATTTGTCGATCGAAGAATGCGTCGAAAACAATGTCAGATTTTTATTGTAACTTAGAAGTGCCTTCTGGCAACCTTTTGATTTACATGCTGATGTTTGTTTTTGCACCTTTGATCTAAACATTTCTATATACCTAAGATTTAAAACTCAATTATTCGATGTCTTAAATATTCTGGAACAACACGATAAAAAATATTTATACATTCCCATTATTGTATGAATTTAATAAAAGCAAATTCAGTTTTTTTTCTGACAATAGGTCTTTAGCTTCTTGTGCTAATGACTAAGTAAATGTTTTTCAAAAACACTGTTATTTTTTTTTTCATTTTAGTGTTGTGATGGAGGATTATTGAGATTTGTAAATGCTAAGCTTCGTTAATCTGATGTCGTTAGTTTTCTTTTGATTATGATGTGTACAGTGTGGGATGCCATGTATATGTATAATGTCTGTATGATTAATTCTCTACTATATTGCTTTATAAGGATTGATAACAAAATAAAATAGAAATTAACTTTTAACTATTAAGTGTCGAAGTCGACGATACAAAAATGTGTTCCAAGTGGTTTTGAATCAATTGTAAATATTCCCAGTGAACATGATGGTTTCAATTTAAGTCACCAAAGCTGGATTGTCGGCAGTTAATTGTTTCGGTACCGCGAAAATTGTTAAAAAGGAGTAGCAATCAATAACAATTTCATTTGTCATAGTTCGAAAAACGAATTTTATATCAAGCATATTAATTTTATTACGTGAAAAATTAATTTTCAACGGCTCTCTAAGATAGTGATAATTTTTTATTTTTTATTTTTTGTTAGAAACAATAATAAAAATATATATATATATATATATATATATATATATATATAGACTAATCAGTGCAACATCGAACCAATACCATCGTTCAGTAACACACACCAAGATGAGTTATATCAAAACGAGAGCCGCAATATGAATGGAACTCCACTTAATCACTAGTATCCGTGATGAAATGTGTCTCAAACGTAATTCCGAGTGTTGATTTAAGCCTTATCAAGCGGGCGGTGCTGCGTCCTGACTTGATATTGGTCTTAAATCGTTGCACCTATAAATACCGACTGATAATGTTTATATAGATATATTTGATAGCTTTGTAAGAGGAAAATATTTATTTATGTTTGTGTATCTGTGTGTGTGTTGAATTTTTTTCTTCATTTGTAATTTATTTGTAAAATTCCTTTGTCCGTAATACAATTTCTCTGACTACCTGAAGAGCGGTTATCGTAACCGCGACCAGCGGTAATTGAACATTTGTCACCATTTACTCGAAAACACACTAGAACAGTTTAACGACAGTGAAAATATTGTCATCGACTTAATAAAAATTTACAAGTAATCATTATAACGTAAGAATCACCTCGAACAATAACTCCATTAAAAAACTTAATTGATAAAACGTACAGTCTCAGAAACAATTGAAGCGAAACCGCGGCTCGACGTCGTGTTCCATACAATTATCCGGCGAGGTGCCGCCGCGGAAACCTATTATAATATAAAAGATATGATCTCATTTTTAGTACGAGGTGGGCAGGGCAGTATAAACAAGGCTCGGATGCCATCTCCCATCAATATTTCAGCATCTCAAATTGTTTCTAATTACCCGCCGACCGGACATTCAATTCGATATTGTTTGTAATTATTTTTATGTTGTTTAATTCTATTTGTAATTTGTTATTTAATTGGCTTCTGATTATGAATGAAATATCACGGGTTTGTTATCTCGTTAGCCCGTCGAGTTTAAATTGTTTCGTTGACTGAGCGTGGAGCGTTACGTCTGTTACTAACGAAAGGAGTGACTTTTGTACCGTTACATATTAATGTTGATGGAAAATTATATGTATATTTATAAAAATAAAAATCGCTGAAATGCATGAATGCTCATAACTTCATAATAAATGCACGTAATTTTATATACTAGCAGTGCCCGCGAATTCATCCGCGTGGAATATAACAAAAAAGTTATTGTTCAGTTCGCAGAGTTATAAAATAACTTTCTAAAATAAGAGTAGCCTAAGTTACTCCTAAGCCTCCTCCTCCTAAGCTATTTGCCAGGGAAAGTCCCGTCAAAATCGGTCGAGCCGTTTCAGAGATTAGCCGGAACAAACAGACAATAATTGTGTTTGCTCGCAAACGAAAAAAAAACCGACTTCAATTACGTCGACGAGTAATACAACGTAGATCGACGAAATAATAGTCAAGTAACAACGCGTTATCAAAGATTACTCAAAAAGTAGTTATCAGATCACGATAAAATTTATATGTGACCACATGATAAACATCACCTTTCGATTAAATTAAAAATTATCAAAATCGGTACACCCAGTAAAAAGTTATTACGGATTTTCGAGAGTTTCCCTGGATTTCTCTGGGATCCCATCATCAGATCCTGGTTTCCTTATCATGGTAACAAACTAAGGATATCCCCTTTCCAACAAAAAAAGAATTATCAAAATCGGTACATCCAGTAGAAAGTTGTGTGGTATAATACAACGTAGGTCGACGAAAAAAGCGTCAAGTAAAAACGCATTATTAGATATAACTCGAAAAGTAGTTGTTAGATCTCAAATAAATTAAAATGGGACCAATTGGCACACAAAACCTTTTAATTAAAACAAAATTTGTCGAAATCGGTCTACCCGGTCAAAAGTTCTGATGTAACATACATAAAAAAAAAAAAAAAAAAAAAAAAAAAAAAAAAAAAAAAAAAAAAAAAAAAAAATACAGTCGAATTGAGAACCTCCTCCTTTTTTGGAAGTCGGTTAAAAATTGTAAGAAATGTTACATCAGTATGCATTTAGTAAAAAGCCGTTATTTTAATATTACAAACAGACACTTCAATTTTATTTATTTGTATAGATGACAATATAAAAGTTCGTTAAAAATAGTTGAATAGCATTCTAAAATACAGTGAAGTTATAAACGCTAATCGAGCGGGAGGTTGCCGGGCCGGGCGCGGGCTCCGTGCCGCCATTTGCGTTGTATACGACGTCTGAATATAGTTTTTAATTAGGACCTGCCTACCCGACGAAGCCTCTATTTGTTTAAGCAAATGCAATGAATGAAAAATGTTTTAACAAGCGAGATGAAAGATAACCACTATCACGATTTTATTTGGATTTTTATTTGCTAAACCGAAGGTCCAATAAACGATTATGTTGTGAATACAAAAGTTATTATGACCGAGACTGAGATACGTTATATCAATTAAAACTAAACAAATAAAACTTAACAGGATTCAGTTTATGAAATATTTGTTTTTTAATTTCTGATAGAAAAAAAAGTATTTGCGACTTTATATACATATAATTTAAATCGTAAATTGTAATTGTTTTGCATAGTTTTAAATAAATAATTGATGTTAAACGTAGCAATATCATTTTTGTGTAGATAGTTAGAATTTTTTCTTTAAGATATAAAAATTAGGTTTATCGGTTTTTCAATAATCTAACTAAATAAGTAGATTAAAATAATTTCTCCAACTTTAAAATGCTACGTTATACGCAAGCTAGCTCTTTTCGAATACTAGTGTGGCAAACAAGCGTACATACCTGATCACAAGCGGTTACAGTAGCTTATAAATAAATAAATGAATAAATATCATATAACATACACGATCGTCTGTTCATATGGTAAGCAACTTAATGCTTGTGTTACAGGTAACAGCCGGCTGTTAAAACTATTTTTTTTTTGATAAACATACATAGAAATAATACATATATAAATATATAAATACAAATATTATACACTCAGACTCAGGGGGGAATCGAACTGAAGAACGGTAAGCAGGGCTACAAACTGCGTCAACGGGGTAGTCAAATATAGACAATTATAACAAGAGAACGGCCAACTTTACCCCTGACCATCTTATGAGCTCAGAGTAATTAACAATTACTTAACATAGGAACGCAATACTTACTTGAGAGTGTTATTAATTGTCTGTGATATTCCGTGTGATTTAGTGTGGTATTTCCCCAGTCGGTCTGCACCAGATTTTGAGCAGAGTATAGTTGCAGAGAATAGTTGTTGCAATTTCCTGCCTCAATGAAATGAAATCATTTAACGATAAATGCCACGATGATACGTTATACCGTAATGGTTACAACGGATGCCCTAGCACAGCGGGAAATATCCTGCTCAAAATCTGGAGCAGCCCGTCTTGGGAAGTACCTCAATATTACAGAAGATAACATTCAAATAATACTGCTTTCAAGCAGTGCTTTGTTCCTGTGGTAAGTAAGGTGACCAGAGCTCCTCAGGGGGATTAAGGGTAGAACCGGCAAGCTACAATAATCGCTTACCATCAGGCGAGCCATACGCTTGATCGCGACATACTTGTTTAAAGAGAAAGTGGTTATAAAATTTTCGAATAAAGCAACGCCGGATATCTAGTCGTAAGGGGCGTGTACTTGAAAAGATTTACGTTCAGCCGCTCCGTATTTGGTTAACAGCGACAATCAATTGATTACATAAAATTAACAACAGTTGGGGTAAACAAAACTGTCTCATCTATTACGATAGGTGGTTAATTTGCATCAATTACGTCGCGGAGTACTTTTCTGTCCCGTTTTAATTGTTTGTATTAATTCGAAAGGTGTATATGTTAGTTTAATTGGTCACTAATAGATGGCGGTACTTGTATTTTGAATCACGCTAATGTTTGGATTTTTCTAAACTTAAATGTGTTACATTCGTGTATGTATGCACTTGGAAATATACATAATAGTTCAATCATAGTGTTTGGTTATTTAATTGTGAAGAAGTGAAGCAGTGAAGTAGTTCAAAGAAAACGAAGTGTTTACTAAAGTGGTAGCGGATTGTACAAAAGGGTACTACTACTGTCTACTATTTAAGTGATATATGGTTATTCTATGGATGTAGATTGGAAGCTTAACTTTGTTCTTTATTGTTTGGTATTACTTGACTCTTATTACGAAATGCGAACGTTTGATAGTCATAACGTGACTTAAATACTGTAGTAAAATAGGAAAATTCGGATAAATATTTTTTACTCAATTACACCGGAGAGCCTCGACAAATCTGGAGGAAAATTGGCATAAACGTTGATTATGCTTAGCGCTGTTATTATAAAATACTAGCTGTGCCCGCGGCTTCGCCCGCGTTGAAATCAGTTTGTCACAAAGTTTTCCCGGCAAACTTCCAGTCAAACTCTCATCAAAATCGGCTTTGCCGTTCCGTAAACCTTCCTCTTGAAGCCCTCTATCCATTTGTGAAACCGCATGAAAATCCGTTAAGTAGATTTTGAGGGAATCGGTCACATACGCTTTTGGGAACTTTGTTTTATAATACACTAACTGTTGCCCGCGACTATGTCCGCGTGGTTATGAAGATATGCATTACTATTAAGATGCTTAACGCAAATTATTTTTTTATTTCAGTCACTTGAAATGCTTATCACTCTGAGTAACTTTTTCAAAGGCACAATTTAGTATAATTTAATAGTTATTTTTATAAAACCTCTCTATACACCACATTTTTAGTTTTATTTTCAGGCTGCAGTATGAATAACCTATCAGGCGAACTTGTTGCTACTTTATATGTTTCATACAAACTATCAACCCCAATTAAACCCCCTTAACGATGGAATATCGCAAAATCCGTTCTTAGCGGACGTCTACTAACTATAATCTACCTCCCTGCCCAATTCCATCTTTGTCCATCTTGGATGGATGGACCATCCAGCGGTTTTTGAGTTCTCGTGATGTCAATCAGTGACCTTTCTCTTTTATATATATAGATTACGATGTATTATTTGGACACTTCCTCGCCATCTATAGAGCATACATTTTAAATTTCAAGTCTCTTACTTTAATAACATATGACTTTCATATAAACTTCCAACCCCCGTTTTATCCCCTTATGGATCGAGTTTCGTAAAATCCGTTCTCAGCGGATGTTTACGCCCTATAAGGAACCTATCTGCAAAATTTCAAGTTTGTAGCTGTTATAGTTTCAGAGATTTCGTGATGAGTGAGTCAACCTACCATACCCCATTTTAACCCCAAAAGGGAGTTGATTTCTAAAGATACATTATTTGAACACCTTCTCAACATCTATAGACTTGAAATTTAAAATGTATGCTACATTTTAAATTTCAAGTCTCTGACTTCAAAAACATAGGACTTTCATACAAACTTCCAACCCCCGTTTTATCACCTTAGGGGTCGAGTTTCATAAAATTCGTTCTTAGCAAATGTATATGCCCTATAAGGAACCTACTTGCCAATTTTCAAATTTGTAGCTGTTATAGTTTCGGAGATTTCGTGATGAGTAAGTAAACCTACCATCCCCCGTTTTAACCCCAAAAGGGAGTTGATTTCTAAAGATTCATTATTTGAACACCTTCTCATCATCTATAAGGTATACATTTTAAATTTCAAGTCTCTTACTTCAAAAACATGGGACTTGCATACAAACTTCCAACCCCCTTTTTACCCCCTTAAGGGTCGAATTTTGTAAAATTCGTTCTTAGCGGATGTCTACGCCCTATAAGGAGCCTTTCTGCCAAATTTCAAGTTTATAACTGTTATAGTTTCGGAGATTTCGTGATCAGTGAGCCGACCTACTATCCCCCGTTTTAACCCAAAAAGGGGTTGATTTCTAAAGATACATTATTTGGACACCTTTTCACCATCTACCTATAGAGCTTACATTTGAAATTTCAAGTCTCTTACGTCAAAAACTTGGGACTCTCATACAAACTTCCAACCCCCATTTTACCCCCTTAGGGGTTGAGTTTCGTAAAATCTGTTCTTAGCGGATGTCTACGTCCTATAAGGAGCCTACTTGCCAAATTTCAAGTTTGTAGGTGTTATAGTTTCGGAGATGTCGTGATGAATGACCTTTCGCGTTTATATATATTATAGATATTATAGATGTGCGCGAACGTTTGCTTACCTATTTGTATAAAAAAATATATCAACATATTAACAAGATTAAGGGTTCGTTTTGTTCACAGTACGTACGTTTAAGGACATTGAGATTCATTGAATTATTTTTTTGGACTAATTGTTTATTGGGGAAAGTTAACTTGGTAATGCCGAGTATGTCATCTAAGCAAACATGGGTTGATGATATTGTCTGGTAAATATAAATATTGTTCAATCAAAATAGAAAAGATATTTTGAACTGTGTGTCGCGGACCGAAAAAAAAACACACACACCTTTGTCGCACCGAAGACGCTGCTGCCCGTCTTATGTCTGTGTATTTCAAAGCCAGCAGTTGGATGTTTATCCCGTTATCGGTCGGCTTTTTAAGTTCCAAGTTGATAGTGGAATTGTGTTATCCCTTAGTCGTCTCTTACGACATCCACGGGAAGAGGGGGGATGGTTATATTCTTTGCTGCTGTAAAGACACAGCCAAAAAAAATACAGTATAAATGCCCAGACCACAACCAACTTCCATCTATCAAAATTTGTGTAAAATATATATTTCATTTAATATTAATATTCGTATAGTCGTAATTACCAATAGTGCAAATGTACCGACACATCTAGTTACCTACCCTCGCTTGGCACTGAATAATATCCAAGCCATTGTTAATAAAGATAATACAGACAAAGGATTATTATTTCAAAACAGAACACAGTAAGAACAAAAAATAAGTAGAGTAAATATCTTACCCAAAAATATTATTTTACAATCGTCTATTGTAAATTCTAAAAAACACGAGAGTTTAAACAAATTCATGAGTTAATTAAATTAATGATAATCTATAGAATAAGAAAATTATCTTTAGATTTATTATCAAAATATTAACTCGAGATGTTGTTAGTGTTATAAGTTACAAGTTGCGCCTCAAAGATTAATGATTCTGCTGCCAAGTCAAATTAAAGTTCTTTCCGAGATTTTAATAAGGCCTTTGTCAAGAAGTTTTAGATTTATGTAAATTGCGAAGTTACGGTCGAGACGAAAACTCTCACTCATGTTTCATATTGTATGTGAAATTTGCTTAACAGGTAATAATGCGGATACAATTATGCGGTAAATGGTTATGATGTTTATATATAAACGTTTTTTTTTTTTTTTTTTTTTTAATTATAAGTCAAACGAAAATGTCTTTATATAAGCTGTTGTTTTAGAATTTAATTGTTTGATTTTAAAATATAAATATTTATAGAGCGAGTCAGGTCTTACTATAGAGTCTAAAATATAGCCGTTAAATCATAGACTTTAAATAACGATAAGAAGAAATAGGGGCTAATCCACGATAGACTTGTAGTTAATTATTTACTCACATAAAAATAAAAGTTTATAGTCCAGTAAGTCATGTCACAACGTTTATTTGACGAGGAAGAAATAAAATAGGAGATATACATTTAATACACTATTCAAGTACATCTGTTAAGCGATATACACGCAAGTTAAAAAATATTTTCGGAATCATTTGAATGCATAAAAATTGACAAAATAAAATTGATTTAGTACAGAACGTTAGTGAAAAAGGGTTAACAGGTAACGCGCGGAAGGGCCGTATCGTCGGGCCATAGTTTTCAATTACCTACCCGCTACCGCCATTGAATTGTTCCGTTTTGCATAATGCCCGCCAGCTGCTTATAATCGATGATATGTTTTACCTTTTCAATTTATCGATATTCATTCCCTCTCGGACAATTTATTTGTATTAATAATCCGACTTCTGTTTGTTTTTATGCGTCCGCTGACGGGTTTATGGATCGAATATTTGATCGAATAAATGAGGATCGCTCCGTTCGGTAGTATTCGCTCGTATTTGTATAGTATCATCTTCGTTTTAGTTGTTCGAGATAATTGTTAGGTATCTTGATTACGAGATTGAAATCGGCGAGTTTGCGCATATGAATATACCTACACATATACCTAGTTGTTTGTGTAAAACGATAATTCTTTTATTTTTATTTTTTTCCTTGTTAGAAGTAGTAATTGTTAAATAATATTTTACACAGATGACAATAAAATATTTACCGACATGAGCGTTTCCTTACATTTATACTAGGTAACATTAGTAGCAGTTTGTATTGTGCCCGATCACGCATTTGTTTTCAATATTAAAAACTACACGCTACCTATATAAACCTTCAAAGGACTGTCACGACTAAAACGGGTATAAAACACGTTGCAAGAACACTTATTGTTCCTCGGCGCCGTATTTATTGAATAACCAACGTACCTGACATCAGTTACATTCGTAACCTCTAGAGGCGATGACTCTAAGCTCAGTTCTTGGCTAAACTAACGGACGACAGCGGTCGAAAACAGTTTTTCACAGGTCGGCACATAAGTGCATTTTCTTGTAGCGACACGGCGCGCCGCAGCGCTCGCCTCGGGCCGCGTCAATGGGCGACTCCTTTATTTATATATTACCCTTCTGTAATTAACGATAGTAAAAAGAAATACGTATATCTTTGATTTATATCGAAACTTTTTGTTCTTTTTTAAGGAAACAGATCGTTTATCTCGGAATTCATCGTGCCGCGTGCGTTCATTATCGGTTCGTAACTCGGATGTTTAATCGTTTACGTCCTCTATATTTGTGACGTCGGGGTTATCTTCGGATTGCGATCCGTCAGTATCGATCTCGAGGTCTCGAAGCGTTTACTTTGCTACATCCGAATAGCTACGATCGCATAAATTATATGTCGCATCTAATTAACTAGTTGTGTTTGAGATGAACCTAATTGCATAAATATTTACGACGTCAGTGATTGAGGATTGAATCGAGAGTGTCAATCAAATAGCAGCTATGTCGAGCCAATTGTCAACCGCTTCCCGTCTTCGGCTCGTATAAATCTTCTTTAGGTCTTACCCGTGCGGTCGTTTTATTTATAACCGCATAAACTACCCGATGCATTTATCGTCTCTTTTGTCTTACACAAATATCAATGAAATATTTGAATTCTTTTCAAAGCCGTTTTGCGACACGCGACGCTCCTACTGAAACATGACTCCTTGTAATATACGTAATAAACGTCGGTACGAAATATAAATTATAGTGAAGGGGTAGCGTCTAATCAATTGAACGACCATTCATTTTTCAAACGCACAACGTGTAATGAAATCGATTTATTGTAAACACGATAGACGAAGTAAAATGCCAAAGGCGACATAAATATATTAAAATAATGATCCTCGTTTCATGTCATTGAATATTTTTATTTTTTTTACTGGACACGCTTTGCAGAAAACGTGAGGCGAAAAGTCGAGAAACTTAACGCGAACCAGAATCACAGCATCGCAGCTATAACACTAACGCAAACAAATAGAATTGCGAGAGAACGAAACGAAAATTGAACGTAGCGTTGATAAAATAAGAGAATTTAGGAGTAGAACGTGAGGAATGAGACATGGACGCAAGAGTGCAGAGGCGTTTGAGCAGCTGACACCTGTCATCGCGCAATTTATTAGTCGCTCCGAAATAACAGAGTCAGTGAACGTTCGAACAAAATGAAGAGACAACGCACTATTAACGACACGTCCTCGGGGTGCGCGCTAACAGGCACGCAATTAAATTCACAAAGTTTAGTCGCCGAACAAAAAAATATAAAAACAATTATCTACCCGATCCGTACACGACGTAATTATGAGCCATTAATGCGAGATTAAAACGTCCAAATCACAATGGCTTCACGCTCGTTTCTTTATACGTTTACGCGCCAGCGATCTATCAACAAGGATATTGAGATTATTGATATGTATCGAAAGTCAATTCGACGGTTAATATCGAGGACGTCAGTATCGGAGCTAGAGCGGGCGAAAGAATAATGAGAAGTTATTTGTCAACAGGTTGATGTATGAACTAGTTTCGAATGGACGCCGCACGCGAAAGAGACGATATCTCCGAGTGTATCGAGTTCGCTTCATTTTGATGCAGTGTTCTAACGCTTAATAACTGTCGATGAGTGTTTGCGTCACTGCCTGCACCGCTCTCTGTAATAAATTACCTCTTATTTTAGAAATCCTCATTCACCACGCTCATATTCAAACTAAAGTATCATTTACACGGGCGACACGCATTACTCGTAACGACATCTGATGACTAATTATTTACTGTTCCGTGATTTTATGATTGATATTAATCGTTCGGATTTCCTTTTCGTTTATTTATTTTAGTTCGTATTAAATATTAACGATTCGAGACGAACGATAACGTTCTCGAGTCCCGTTTAAAAATTACGATAATTTTTATACGTTCAATTTGTAAATTGATTATATTATATAAACGATCACGACCGGAACTCAAATAGATTTATTGAATTAAGGTGAATTACCGGCGTTATTGGCGTCAATAGCGGTCATTACATCGCATGCTTGCGGCAGAGATGATGGGATTATTAAAGGTATTATGGCGAAATCGGTTCGACCGCTGAGGAAGCTACGTCGGAGCCTATTAACCACATTACATATTTTCATATACATCGAACCCGAGATTATGGTTGTATTAAAAGCGAATACGTTTCATGGGAATGAGTGACTTTTTGTCGGCGTTTTTTTTTTTTTTTTTTAAACAGTTTTAGTAGGCGATCCAGCGAGACGTACGTTATGGTGCTCAGAGTTTAATGGTTAAACGTGCTTTTTTGTTTTATTCCGAAGGGGAGAGGTAGTGCTAATGTCCCTATAATTTTTTTTCGTTTCGCTATTCGATCGTTTTTTTACATTTTCGCGTTGGTAACTTTGAGACGAGTCGCTTGTTTTCAATCCGCATTGGCGGTTACTTAAAATGCAATTTGTATTTTTAAATTTCTTGATATGAATGTGTTAGTCCCGTAACCCGGTCCCGTAAATTTTTAGGAAATTTAGTCATTAGAATTCTTCCTTAATCTTTGTATGTACATATATTTTATGTACATAATTACCTACACGTTGTTTGTAAGTACAGTATATAACTAATTTGTTCGGTAAAAATGTACTTATATAATGTTGTTTCTTGAACCTGTAATATCCCACTGCTGGGCATAGACCTTTTCTCCCATGTAGGAGAACGATCAGAGCTTAATCCACCACGCTGCTCCAATGCGGGTTGGCGGATATATTTCCTATTAAGAGTAACGATTGCTATCAGGTGTATATGATAACAACTGGGACCGACGGCTTAACGTGCTCTCTGAGGCAGTGGAGAGACCCACAAGGACTGCACAAACACCCAGACCACGGCAAACATCTGTATGGCCAATACAAATGTTTGTCATGGGGATCGAACCCGCAACCGCCAGCACAACAGCCACAAACCATTGCTTGCCGTTGCGCCATCACTTCAATATTTATGACGTATGTATACAATCTAATGTATGTAATGCGTCATGACAATAGGTGCATATTGCGATAGATATTCTGACACATGTATATATTAGACGTATAGAAAATTATAAATCCATCCTCTCTCTTTTATAAGTTAACAGATTTATGCTCAATAGTGGGACGATTACCTAATTTTTTTTTTTACTCTTGTTTACTAATGAGTATAACGTATAATTTTTTTCTCAGAGTAACCTGTCAATTTTATATGAACTTTCAATTATAACTGAACTATTGCTAAAATTCATGTTAAAATGTATTAAATTTCCTTTAAAACGCGTAGCAACATTTTTATAATTGTGTTTTTCATTGTTACAGGATCCATTTACGGTAAGTCGATGTTTTACTCGACTGTGACTCAACAAAGAGTATAAGTGTAATTTGTACATTTTTATTATTGTTATAAAATCTTTATACAAGTATAATACTAGTTGACTGTCGTGGTGTTGTCTTCATTATTTAAAAGACGAATTTTCTAAAAATACACATACATATTTTCAATTGATTATTGTTGCTTTTTTCAACGGGCTATTCTCCGCAACTCGACGACTTAGTGCGCCTATTTTGCGTGGTAGGCTGGGGGCTTCATTCATGCCAGCCTAGCTCCTTGAGGAAGCCTAGCAGACCCCTTGCGTTGCCGACGACTTCCCGGAGCGACCTCGGTGTCCCGAGGTGTATCGCCCTGTAGTTCGCCACACTACCGCATTCCAGCAGGATGTGTGTGGCCGTTTCTTCTGCCTCCATGCACGCTCTGCATAGGGGGCTGTCTGTAACACCTAAGTTGTGTAAGTGTTTGTTGAGCAAGGCATGTCCGGTAACAGCCCCGACCAGTAGTCGGAGCTGGGCTCTCCCATAGCCGCGAAGTTTGCGGGACAATCCTGGGTTGATCGTCGGAAGAGCTTCCTTGGTCTGCCTGCAGGTGGTTAGGTTTGTCCAATATTCTTGGTGCATTACCTTGGTGTTGTGTCGCAGCTGGCTGCGCAGCCATCCGAAAGGCAGAGGTAGAATGGGTTCGGGTCCGTAGACCCTCATCTCCGATCCTCCCAGTCGGTCAGCCGCGTCGTTGCCTCGCGATCCACTGTGGCCCTTTATCCATTGGAGGATAATGGTGTTTGTTTCACTTACCCTCGTCAGAGCTCGATGGCACTCGTATATTAGCCCCGATGTCATGGTGTCGCTCTGTAGGGCTTGCAGGACCGATCTGCTATCGGAAAGAATACGGATTGGAAAACCCTGTACCTCTCTAGCCGTGATCGCTGTTGCAGCCATTATGATTCCCATACATTCCGCCTGAAAGACGGTGTTGTGGATTCCCAATGGCGATGACATGTTGATATTCAGGTCTTCTGAGTAAACCCCAGAACCTGTACCTGTTGATGTTTTCGACCCGTCTGTGAAAATTCTCAGCTCCTTGGGGTTGATGCCTTCCCCTGGGTCTTCATGTAATTGTATTCTATATTTTTTGTCGAATACGTACTGTTTGGGTATTCTGTCGGTGACCGCTTCGATGAGCGGTTCCCTGTTCGCCAGTTCTCCAAGTATACCTGTATGTGTTACTTTTACGTTTCTCCATAGGTTTAGCTTCCTGAGTCTTACCGCGGCCGCTCCCGCCTCCTGTTGGATAAACAGATGCAGCGGCGGCAAGTTCAGTAGGGCTTCCAGGGCCGCAGTCGGGGTGGTCCTCATGCAGCCCGTAGTCGCCATGCAAGCCAACCTTTGAAGTCGTTGTAGCTTTGCTTCGCCGGTGATTAGTTTGGTTCTCGGCCACCAAACCACTGCGCCATAGCTGATAATTGGCCTGATGACGGACTGGTACAGCCACAGAGTGATTTTCGGGGATAAACCCCATCTTTTACCTATCATTCTGCGGCACTGCCAGAAGGCTATTGTGGCCTTGTCAATCTTGCTGTTGAGATGGCTGCTCCAGTTCAGTTTGCTATCTAGAATGATTCCTAGATACTTCACCTCCGAGCTGAACTGCAGCTCCGTTCCGAACAGTCTAGGGGGATTGTAGTTCCCCAGTAGTCGTTTGTTAGTGAACATTACCTGTTCCGTCTTTCTGGGATTGACGGTAAGTTCGTTGTCTATGCACCATCTCTCCACAATCCGTAGCGCCTGTTGTGTAACATTACACACGGTACTGCTGACTCTGCCGCTAATTAGAATGGCAATATCGTCAGCATACCCGATCGTGAAGTAGTTGTGCTGGTTCAGTCTGGTTATAAGGTCATTCACCACCACGTTCCACAGTAGTGAGGAGAGCACCCCTCCCTGTGGACATCCTTTAACCACCAGTGCATGTTGTGTCCCAGATGATGTAAGTCTGATGACTCTTTTACTGAGCATGTTACCTATCCAGTCAACCATTACCGGGTGTACACCGTGCTTAACCAGGGCTGACGAGATGCTGGTGAAGTTGGTCATGTCAAACGCACCTTCTATGTCGATGAAGGTGCCGAGACACATTGCCTTGTTTTCAATGGCCTCTTCTATTTTGCTGACCACTGCATGTAGAGCTGACTCTGTTGATTTACCTTGGCTGTACGCATGTTGGTGTGAGTGTAGGCGTACCGTAGCCAGGGCGTTTTCTCTCAGATCCCGTTCACACAGCCTTTCGAGAGTCTTCAGCAGAAACGATGTTAGGCTGATAGGTCTGTGGGATTTGGGTTCGGAGTAGTCACTTTTTCCCGGTTTGGGGATGAAGATTACCTTTACCTCCCTCCACTGCTTTGGCACGTACCTGTGAGCTAAGCACGCTACCAAGACAGCGGTAAGCCTATGGGTCAGTTGGTTGCCTCCCCACTGCAGAAGTGCTGGGAAGACCCCGTCCAACCCTGGGGATTTGAAGGAGTCAAAGCTGTTGATAGCCCATCTAACTTTTGGTGGACTTACTACCTTGAGTGCATACTCCCATTGCTCCTCTGTTGGGGTCACATCCTCTTCGAGCCAATCGATCGACCGCATAATGCGGCAGCCTGGAAAATGCGTTTGCACCAGAATGGTCTCAGCTTCTTCCAGCGTGCTCGTGAAGGTGTTGTCTGGCTTTCTCAGGGAGCCCCTCAACTGGCTAGATTGGTTAACGAGAACCTTCCTTACCCTGTTGGCCTGTTCGCAGGTTTCCACGCTGCTGCAGAATTTGCGCCACGAGTCGGTACTTCTATACCTTAAACGTTTCTTGTATCTGGACTTGGCCTTCTTGTACTTGTCCCAGTCCAGATCGGCGCATGTATTCATTGCTCTGTTTAGGAGTCGCCTTACCTTTTTCCTGAGTCTTTCCAGTTCAGGCCCCCACCAGTTCACTTTGTTCTCCGGTGGGATTGATAAGGGACATGCAGTTTGGTAGGAGTCTATAATATTGTTAGTTAACATATCTACCTGTTTTTCTATCTGTCCTGTTCCCTCGAGTCTGTCTGGGCATGTCTGCTCGCTGAGCAGCTGCTCCAGTCTCTCGACGTAATGCACGCGGTTGGTTTTGCGTGAGTTACGCCTAGGGACTACTGGGACTGTGTTTACCTGCACGTCGAAGCGTATCCATCTGTGGTCTGAGCACGATGCCTCATCGGATACGTGCCAGTTGGAGATGGTTCCAGAGGCCGCTTCTGTGGCTAGTGTTAGGTCGATGATTGTCCTACTACGTCTGTTCACGAATGTGGGTTCGGAGCCCACGTTCACGATCTGTAGGTTAGTCGTCATCAGATATTCAACTAAGGAGCTTACCTCTTTCGTTTGTTGTTTTCATTCCCCAGAGGATGTGATGTGCATTGGAGTCAGTGCCTACAATCAGTTGCAGTCCGGACTCTTCGCAGTATGTTGTCAGCCGTGCCATGTCGTGCGGCGGTGGCGCGTCAGCCTCTGGCATGTAGGCCGACGCGATCACCATCTCCGGCAGGCTGTGGTCTTGCGTTCTGTGCAGCTTAATGGCGCAGAGATCTCTAGAACAAAAGCTCGTCAAAATTTGCGCCTGTATATCCTTAGTGATGTAAATACAGGCCCTGGTGTTTTCCGGGCCCGTATGTGCAATGAGCTTACCTCCAGCATTCCGGAGTCCGCATACCATGCCATTTCTGACCCACGGCTCTTGGATCAGCGCAATGGCTGTTGTGTTAACCTCCAACCATTTCCGCATCTGAGCCGTCGCTGTCATGCTATGGTGGAGGTTAGCTTGGAGGACCTTACAGGACGAGTGAGTCGGGTGAGCCATCTTCAGATAGCCTCTCCCCCGCCTCCTCCGTCCCTGTCCCCCCTATGGCCAGGTTGTCCAGGCCAGTTAGACAAGCCCCTTCCTCCGACTCCCGAAGCGGCTCTACCACGACCACCGATTCTTCGGTCTGGAGTTTGGGGCTCGACTGCCTCGTAGGGGGCGGCTCAGGAATGGCCGGGATTGCTCCTGACCCTTCTTCCTTCGCCTGCCCTACGCTGTCATCTGTGCCCTCCACTTGGTCTTCACGCCCCGTTGGCAGGTGCTCGGCGAATTTGCCCTTTGGACCCTGGAATTTTACGTACACCGACCCCAGCAAATAGCAGAGTCGGCGTTCGCGTTCAACCAGGGTCTGCACCACATCCTCAGGAGCGCTAAAGATCAGGAACGTGTTACCGTCCTGTCTATCGACCTTGTGGAGGACCCAGCTGTCTACCCTTGCCCACTTGTTCTGGAACCGCAGCGCGCGTCCCACCTTCCAGATGTCCGGTTGTTCACCCGGAAGCAGAACGCCGCAGCGGACCAACTTGACGAGGTCGCGCTGTCGCTTGACCGTCAGTCTAGCACCCGTGGGCAAGGTGAGCTCCGAGACTATGCGCGTGAGGTATCCCACGGTATCCTGGTCACCACACCACAGTTTCAGAGCCCCGTTTGCGTAGGTCGGTTTACCCTGAAAGACAGGGTACACCGGCTCGTCATCGGTCGCTTCTATGGAGTCCTTGAGAAGGCGCTCCTGTAGAAGGACCTGTATCTCTTGTGCGGCTTGTGCAGTCAAGGGCTCACCGGTCGCAGTTGTTACCGCAACCAGTAGGTCCGACTGCACAGCCGCAGCATAGGGGACATGGGTTCCGTCCGCTAGCTTCGGCTTTTTGGGGTCCCCCCTCGGCGACTGAGAGTCGTCGAGGCGAGCCCTTTTGGCCGGTGCCTGGGACGTACTTCCATCCCCCGCTTTGACCTTCGCCAGCGCCTCGCCGCGTTGGGCGCGACCGGTTGCCTGGTTGCCCTGGCCACCTGCCGCCCCCTTCGCAAACTTGACGGACCCCATGGGTTTGGGTTCTTTGGCTTGGGCCCTTTTTTGACGTTGGCGCTGCCTCTTGCTCTTGCGCTTAGGCTTAGGTTCGCTCCCTGGTTGGGAGGACCCTGTACCACCCACGCGTCCCGCCGACTTGCTGGGTTTCCCCTTGGCCTGTCGTCGGTCGACAAGAGTCCACGCCTCGTCAAAGCGTTGGAGGGCAGCCACCTCTCCCGCCGTCCGGGTTCCGGGTTGCCCCGGTGCCCTGTCGGCAACAAGGATGGCACCCTCTGTTGAGGACGCCGTCGACGTGGACGGCCTAGGTTCCTCCGGTTTCCCAGTTTCCCCTCGGCCACCCACGGACTTGCGTTTTGTGTGTGGTGGCGCCACCTTGGCAGCACCACCCCCGTGTTTGTGTGTGTTTGCTGAGGTCAAGGTCGACTTCGCTGCCTTGCCTCCGCTTGTGGAGGAGGGCGGTCCCAACTTCGTGGTACCGCTCCCCTGTTGTGTCTGTTGAAGTTGTAGTGGGTGTTTGGTAGACGGACCCGCGTTTGCGGTTCTCGCCACCAGTGAGGTACCATCCGGTTTCCCTTCAGGTCCCTGTGTGGGTTTGGATCTGTTTTTATCCATAGTGTGTAAGGTGTAATTTCATCCACTACGCTCCCTACCCTCCATGGAGCCCGCAACGTTGGGGATGCCGTTTCGACACCGGGGCTACGCAGTGGGTATAGATGTGAAAGGTTGGGTTCCAAGCGCGACATCGGGAGCTGCAGATGCCCGGCTGGTGACCGCGATCCCACGGCCCCCAGTTGTTCCGAACACCCTTGCCCCGTCAGCATGGCCGGTCCCCGTGTCCTCCCAGAGGACCCTTCCCCATCTCGCCAGCGTAAAGCACCCGGCTCATCCGTGCAGTTACGCATGTCCGTTTCCCCGCAGTGGCTAGCTACGGGGCTACCGTTTAGCCTGAAATCCGGACCAAAGAGGGCGTGTTGTCTCCCGTGGTAACAAAACCCAGACCCCGTTCGACTCAGCCCCCCAGGACTCCTTCATCCCTGCGTACGGCGATCAACTGCGCAGGACACACGCAGGTAGGCATTTGCAATTGTGATCCGCCGGGTCACCTACTATACCCGGCGGATGGCCTGTCATACTTAGCTACAGCAGTCCGGGGAAGGTGGTAGTTTGCGGCGCCCGTTACGACCACTGTATTACCAGGGTGTGCGACCCATCCCAGAAGACATGACGTCCTAAGGAATGGGTTCGCCCCCAAGCCCGTACGTCGGCGAGCTGAGGGCGACGTGGACGCGTATGGCAGACTTGACAGAGGCGAGCCGACTTAACGCCGCACACTTAAGCCCACTCGCACCCTGCCCACACCCCTAATTCACACTTTTAACGTTTTAAAAATTGCTTATGAGTAGTCAATTTTTAAGTTTTTCGAAACAGACGCAAAAGTCATGCAGGTGATAGATACCACTCTGATTATATAGTATGAAAATCATGTGGTGCTATCAGAAATACTTGTGGCACGAAATTGATCTAAATATATTACTTTATTCTCTTCACACTCATCGACCCCCAGTCGGATTTAATCCTGTGTCGGGGGTCCGGAAAAACACACAATATACAACCACAAACGCCCAGACCACGGTAAACATCTAGGTATATGGTATATACAAATGTCTGTTGTGAGCGAGGATCGAACCCGCGACCGCCAGCGCAACAGCCAATATAATAATAATGTAAGACGATCATTTATACCTTCACCACGAAATTGATAAATTTTATTGATTCTTAAGATGTACCGTTTTTTTTTACATGTCCGGATACTTTATGCCGTGCAGGGTGTAAGTATATTCATATATTCCTTTTTAAGTTGATTAAAAATAAATCTTATGAAGTCAATAAAGTATTTGGTAGGGTAAGCGTATGTTGAGGCGCAGATGGCAAAGAGCGAGATGGCTGAAGGAGGGTTAGTTTTAGGGTAACTTAATATTGAGTCCAATCTGCGTACGGGTTTTTACTACAGTAATTTTGACCACATTTGATCATGTAGCCTATAAACTTGTTGTGAAATAATCGAGGGAAAAGTACATATGTTCATTAAGTTGTAGTTCACAATTATTATAGTTATTTACAAAGATTTTAATCGATTATATTCTTTGTAGCGCTTAAAATTTTCGTACAGTTAGTTATTTGTATACAGATTTAGTTAGCAACGGTGGACTTATCTCTAGCAGAGATCTCTTCCAGCCAACCTGTGATAGTGATAACTAATGTTACATAGCAGGCTAAGAAAGTACATTAATGTAGATAATATACACATTTTTTAACCGACTTCCAAAAAAGGAGGAGGTTCTCAATTCGACTGTATTTTTTTTTTTTTTTTTTTTTTTTTTAATGTATGTTACATCAGAACTTTTGCCGGTGTGGACCGATTTCGACAAATTTTGTTTTAATCGAAAGGTGGTGTGTGCCAATTGGTCCCATTTAAATTTATTTGAGATTTAACAACTACTTTTCGAGTTATATCTAATAATGTGTTTTTACTTGACGCTTTTTTCGTCGACCTACGTTGTATTATACCGTATAACTTTCTACTGGATGTACCGATTTTGATAATTCTTTTTTTGTTGGAAAGGGGATATCCCTAGTTTGGTACCGTGATAAGGAAACTAGGATCTGATGATGGGATCCCAGAGGAATCGAGGGAAACTCTCGAAAATCCGTAATAACTTTTTACTGGGTATACCGATTTTGATAATTTTTAATTTAATCGAAAGCTGATGCTTATCATGTGGTCACATATAAATTTTATTGAGATCTGATAACTACTTTTTGAGTAATCTTTAATAACGCGTAGTTGCTTGACTATTATTTCGTCGATCTACGTTGTATTACTGGTCGATGTAATTGAAGTCGGTTTTTTTTTCGTTTGCGAGCAAACACAATTATTTAAATAAAAAGTTAATTAAATTCATAACTATGTATCTAATATCTAGTCTAATCTTTGATCTGATCTATCTGAATAGGTTACATCGACCCTTTCAATTATGTTCTATGTAGTGTTCTAAATTATTACGATTTAATTGGTCAAAGGTCGTGGCTAAACTAAGTGACAGAGATGATTGGCTGATTTCATCACTCGAATAGGCTTTAGTATTAATTAATTTGTTTGATACGACAAAGCAAATCGCGAGGTTTATGATTAGTCGGACTATAGGAAGTAGGAGATTGTTATACCTCATCTGCCATATGTCCATAACTATGAATGTTCTGCTTTACTTAACATACACTTACCCTCATATGATGAATGTGGAAATTGGTACTAAAAGCATCAGCTATGAAGACAATTATTTTCAACCTTTAATTAAATGTCTGTTCTGTTTACTTTTGTTACTTATAATGAAAGTATAGAAAGTATCGTTGTGTATTTATCGAAGGAATTTAAAAATAGTTTGCTGGCTCAGTTAATTCATTAGTTTAGAAAGTAAGCGAATGATTTTCATTCGATTTTCATATAAGCGAAATATCAAATCCGTCCTCATACATCAGGGCTTATGTCGTCTTATTTTAATCGCTCTCAGATCCAATAAGCATATCAATTTCCTGTCACAATGACATAACTATATAGTGACAAGACGATAATTAGCGCTGAAGACGCATCGCTCCGGTTATACTAATTGACATACAAGCAAACGCAATCAATATACCGTACTAGGAAGATGTTCACACCGGAACAAATAGCGCCACGACACCTGGTCACACCGATGCGTAATTGCGCGGCGAAAAAGTTTGCCGTGTCAAAGTTTTTTTGCAAATACGGTTGGAAAGTTTACAAGTGCTAATTTAACTTTTTTTCGTGAAATCTAAATATTTCTTAGTGTTATTACCAGTTATTTTAATTTTGTTCATACGTACCGTTAACATGCGTTTTTTTTTGTGTTCAAAAATTTGGTTACGTATCTTTCTTAGGAAATAAGTTAATAAATATATAATATGTATGATCCATCTAATTACGAATTCATTTCTACAATTTAGTTCATTTTAATTATAATTTATTTTATCTGTAAAATTGTATAAGTTCGTTTCATAATAAGATCACTACCGTGTCATATATATCATCTAATGTCAAGACATTATTTGTAGAATATTTAGCAAAAAAAATATATATATATAAAATTTTTTAATTTATTTCATATATTTGATTGTTTGATGTACTCTACGCATTTATTCAAATTGACAAATGTTAAATTTCTGATACAATATATAAATTTTTGTCTAAGCTTTGGTAAACATGCTGCTGAGTTAGACTTCCTATTCGATTTATATTACTTAAATCAATGTGACATTACTTGAATCAATGTTTAATAGATTCATGTACAATTCAACG
Source organism: Melitaea cinxia (assembly GCF_905220565.1). Classification (NCBI taxonomy): domain Eukaryota; kingdom Metazoa; phylum Arthropoda; class Insecta; order Lepidoptera; family Nymphalidae; genus Melitaea; species Melitaea cinxia. Next base: position 20,326,609 of record NC_059424.1, on the reverse strand, counting down.
TAGGTGTCAATATTCCTTCCCAAATATCGAAATATTTTTTGTTATTCCATTCAAACAATATCTAAATGAAAATCCATTTTAAATACAAATTCACTAATATCGTATAACAAGTTTAAGAGTCAATAAAACTACTTCCGTCCCGCTATAGAGTGTAAATTACAGGTCACTTTATTTTAGTTTCTTAAAAAGCAATGTTGTGTTTAGGATGTGGGGTTACAGTGTTAGCGGTCCAAGCGATTTCGGAGACGCTAAGAATTCAATTCGATTTTATATACTTTTTTTCTTTTTGTTGCGTTTCGTTGTTTTAATACGTTTCGAAATTAATGGTTTAAAACATTAAAGAACTTTGAATTGTACCTACTATATTTAGTCTCGTGAAATGTTTTATAAATCAAATAAATTAAAATTTCTTGTTAGTGTTTGCTATCGAAATCCATCGGTTTCACCGATTTATATATATATTCGTGTATTTTGGTATGTCTGAGAATAGGTCATAGGCTATTTTTTATATCTCTAATTGATAATGGTGTCCCTATCCAGGAGCAAGTATGTCAGCTAGTGTAATGTAAATAGATTTTTAATGAAATTACAAAGTGAAGTTGCGTTGTGTATGAATCTTTGACTGAACGCTAATTTGTTTTGTTTGGTTGGCCTTTACTTTTGTTTTAATGGTTCAATTTTTCTTTATTGGAACAAAGTTCCTTACGAAAAATATATAACGGAAGTGACGTAATATCAGTCACAGGACTGTATAATATGACGTTTGTAAAGCTAAAATATTACTAGTAAACTTTTTTAGATTCTTTATATAATTTTATACCGTCGACAAAAATAAATAAAGCCATATGTTTTTTTATTTCACTTAATAGTTTGAATTATTATTATTATTTTGTTTGATTTATTTTATTTTACGGTATTTGTTATTTTCTAAAATACTAAATTTCCTAAATACTTTTATGTACTTAATTAAATACCAATCTACAATATTAAAAAAAAAAAAAAATTAAAACTAGAAAATATATATAAAATTCAACATTTTTTTTTTCAAATTGTATTGCTTCTATCCTATCCGAAGAAACTTCGTTCCTACTTGGTGTCCCACGACACCACATATACCACCACATACCACACACCACATACCACATTTTTTATATACTATAAGTAGATATATAAAGATCGTATATAATAAGAACGAATTGAGTCAACGCCATAGTTGTAGTATGTACGATGTTCTTTGTATGTAATCATTTGTTCAATTAAAGACTTGATACTGTGATTTAAATACGATTTTAGGCGGATTTATCTCTAAAAGAGATCTCTTCCAGCCGTCTTTAATATAATAAAATATCAATTTTATTTTGAGTTACATATGTATCTTTATAAATAAATATCTATTAAGTACACTCACGGTCCTCGATTCCTAGTTAAGCAACTTTATGCTTGTGTTATAGATAACTGTCGGCTGATATAACTACATTTTTTTTTGTCAATAAACACATATAAATAATAATTACAAAAGGAAATAAATATATCACACCCAGACTCGCTGGTTCCGATCCCGCATCACCTTGGACAGAAAGTAGGGTCACTGCAAACTCCGCCAGTGGGTTAGTCAAACATACTAAGTATAAGTTTTATAATTATGTACATATATTAAATAATACTTTTATTTAAAATATACATATAAAATTATTTAAAATGTAGTTAAGGGCGGGTGACTAGTATATAGGTAAAGGATTTTTGCAGAGAACATGCCACTGTAGGCCTCTTCGTAATTTGTCCAAAGAATTATATTCAGAAGTTGAGATTTATAAGGACAAATTATAAAGCTTGCTTTGTGCGAAAGCCAAGTAATCCCGCAGTAAATTTATTAGCTTAGCGGACGATAAATTAGTGAATTCGGCTGCCTTCTGATACGGAAACGTCCAAGATTTCCGTTTTTAAGTGTTTTAAAGGATTACGCTCGGGTTACGGAATTTTTTATGGTATGAGTTTAACCATAACATGCCTATTTTTTCTTTACAATGACACAATTTAACTTACATTATAAAGAAAGTTAAATAATGAGATTTTTTAATTAACAATACAGTTCAGAACCTACTTTTATAAATAACATTAAGTCGCTCCGTACAAATATGCGAAATAGTGTTGCTAAGCACAAAACACGAGAACTGCTATGCTAATGCAACGAATTTTTCTTTCATTTTAAATAACTTACTAGAACTGAACTAACTTTGTAGAAGTCTCTTACTTAGGTGATGGGATGAAACATTAAGGAAAAAATGCATAAAATAGTCACGCGTTTTACAATTTGCAAGACTGTGAAAGCTAGTTAGACTATTTATGTTGATTTTATTATTTTTGTCTTAATCGAAGAAAATCCGTATTTTGAAACCACTATACATACGATTATAAATAAATCAAACGTCAGCGAAAGTAATATTTCATCCGCCCTACTAATTACTTGAAGCTTATTGAATTATAATTAAAAAAATAAGTGGGATGATCTAATCACACACACACATACACAAACACACACACACACACACACACACACACACACACACACATATATATGTAAAATAAAGTATAAAAAGTTGGTAGTATAAAAAGCGTTAAAAATGTGTAAAGTTGAGTTTCAAAGATAACTATCGAGGGCGAAGGGCAGGTGTCCAGCACTTGACACGTCTAACGACAAAATGCGAATGTGCTTAGGTTTGTGTGAATTTCATTTGCTTTAATCTTTGATTTTATTACGTTGAATTAGTTTTTATATCTTATAAAACTTTTATCTTATATGTAAACACTTTATTAAAAAAGTATAGCTTAAGGGTTTTTGAGATTTATAATATAATGTAGGTATACTAATAGGCTTTACATCAATGCCTAAAATTTAAAATTCTACGTTCTTGATCACAAGTTACGATGTAATTTTTATTTTATTTTAGTAATCGAAAAATATGTAAAGAAAATTATAATGTACGTTTTAAGCGAGATCATGTTAGATGCGATCTAATGAATAAGCACATACACATACACACAAAGCGAAATTAAAACTAACGCAGGGCACAGCAGGAAATATCCTGCTCAAAATCTGGGGAACTGATTGGGGAAGTACCTCGACCTGACAGAAGATCACAGGTAAATAATACTGCCTTCAAGCAGGTTTACGTTCCTGTGGTGAGTAAGGTGCCTCCTCCAAGAGTAACTCCTGGTGGGTAGGGTCGGTAACGCGCTTGCTATGCTTCTGGTGTTGTAAGCGTCTATAAGCTACGGTTATCGCTTACCATCAGGTGAGTCATACGCTTGTTTGCCGACCTAGTGGTATAAAAAAATTAAACAAATAACCGCTGAGTTTATTGATTGCAACTGTATACCTAATCCAATTTTAGTTTTCACAGTTTTTGTGAGTGTGAGTTTTAGATATTTTTTTTTAACAACTAGTACTGGAGTAGGTACCAAATAAATAAATGGAATATGTTAATCTATATATTAAGGCGCCTCCCTGACCAAAACGCCGCGCTAGCCGTTTTTTGTGCACTTTTTTGGAGCTATCTACTTGTTAATGGAAAGAAGAATCAAACTAATAAAAACACAGTTAAATTCTGCATAATTTTAATTATACAATGGTAGATTTTTTTTTTTTTTTTTGAAGGAATAGATGTTAAATAATCTCCTTACAACGATACCACAAAAATGAGAAATAGTGATTGATAATATGCATCTCCTCGTAAAGTAAACATTATTTTATTTTGCAACCGACACCAATGGATTGACAATTTAATACTGAACAATACGTAAGAATTTTTTTTTTCAAAAGACCCAAATTTGAATTTTTATAGATTTTTTTCTAAAATCTGGGCGTATTCACTACTGTAACTCAAGCACAGGGTATCGGAATTCAGTCTGCCGCAAGGTTTGGAGGGAGAAGCTTGTGTTGTTTGTCACCGTGTCGGCTAGCGCACGCTCAATACACAATATCAATTAACAATAATAAATTTATTAGCATCTTGTTAGCATTTATTGTTGAAGTTTATAAAATAAAATTTACTTTGTTTTAAATAAAAAAAAAAGTTGTTTGTTAAAAATAAAATATTTTTCTACTTACACTGTCTGAATAATAAAGATAGATTGCTTTTTAACCGACTTCCAAAAAAGGAGGAGATTCCCAATTCGATTGTATTTTGTTTTAACCGACTTTCAAAAAAGGAGGAGGTTCTCAATTCGACTGTATTTTTTATGTATGTGGACATCAGAACTTTTAACTGGGTGGACCGATTTCGACAAAAAAAAAATTTAGTCGAAAAGTGGTGTGTGTCATTTGGTCCCATTTAAATTTATTTGAGATCTAACAACTACTTTTCGAGTTAGATCTAATAATGCGTTTTTACTTGACGCTTTTTTCGTCGACCTACGTTATATTATAACGCATAACTTTCTACTGGATGTACTGATTTTGATTATTCTTTTTTTGTTGAAAAGGAGATATCCCTAGTTTTGTACCATGATAAGGAAACCAGGATTTGATGATGGGATCCCAGATAAATCGAGGGAAACTCTCGAAAATCCGCATAACTTTTTACTGGGTGTACCGATTTTGATAATTTTTTATTTAATCGAAAGCTGATGTTTATCATGACATTTAGTATCATCATATTTAAATTTTATCGAGATCTAATAACTACTTTTTGAGTAATCTTTGATAACGCGTAGTTACTTGACTATTTTTTCGTCGATCTACGTTGTATTACTTGTTGATGTAATTGAATTTTCGTTTGCGAGCAAATACAATTATTAGCAATAAGATCGCCTGGTTGAACAATTTATTACTATAATTGCTCATTATGTAAATTTTGTTCTTTATTTACATGTGCAATAAAGTATATTATTATTATTATTATTAGGACCTGGGTGACCGAGCTTAGCTCGGTATTTTTAGTAAATCGTGTTTTTTGGAATTCATATTTAAATTCGAATTACATATTTATAAAATATGAATAATATTTTTTTTAAAATAACGAGTGCAATTAAAAAAAAGGAAAAAAATAATTGATCAGGGACATTGGGATTTGAACCATGATCTCCTCGGTTGATCCCGACCGGCCGATTTCCCACCGAGCTATTACAACTTTAATGACAGTTGCGAAATTTACCTTCGTATTCTAACGATATTATAGCTATTTTTTCACTCCCTAAAAACAGGGATTAAACGTCATTTTCTAAAAGTGAATCCTAGTTAGATGGATTTATCTCCCCCGAAACCTCCTATATACTAAATTTTATGGAAATCGTTGGAGCCGTTTCCGAGATTCAGATTATATATATATATACAAGAATTGCTCGTTTAATAGTATAAGATAGATAACTCGCCTTCAATCCAAAAAGTCAACACCAAACGAGTATCATGAATACTTATACTTCACTACATAGTATAAAACAAAGTCGCTTTCCACAGTCTGTATGCTAAGATCTTTAAACCTACGCAACGGTAATATAATAATGTACTAATATATAATATATACATTATAATGTAATACAATATATTTTTTATATATTAGTATCTTTTCATCTATATATATTTTATATTTAGTATCAGCATTGCACCCGTGCGACGCCGGGGCGAGTCGCTAGTATTAGAATAAAAGTTGTAAGTATTCATTATGAACGTAAGTGTAGTGACTGAATTCATTACCAAAATTATTTATGCACCAATTAAATAAAATTAATTTACTTTTTATTGTACACAGCAAATATATTATATATTATATTAATATTAAATAAAATATATTTGTAGTACATATATATATATATATATATATATATATATATATATATATATATATATTTATTAACGTAGGTGTTGTCACTGAATTCATTACCAAAATTAATTTACTCACCAATTAACATTTCTTTCTTTCTTTAAAAAAAAAATTTTTTTAATGAATGCCATGTCTACGGACTCCATGATCTATATTTTTTACGCGTATTCGTAAGTTGTTTACCAAATAGCGCTAGTAGTGTTTTACGAAGTATTGTAGAGGTGGGGTGCGGCAAAGAGGGAACGAATGCTCAAGGTTATTTGGTCGGGGTAGCGCCTTAATACGTGAAGCAAAACTTTGTACCCCTTTTTACGAAAATTACGCGGTCGGAGGTGTGTGAAATTTCGCACACTTAGAAGAAGTGCAGAATGTTCATATTTTTAAAATTATGTATAAAAAGTAGGTACATTAAAAAAACATTACAAACAATGCCATATATTTGACACACACTTATTATACTTTTTTGTTGATTGTCAAAGGCTGTAGTCAAACTGAAAAATTTAAAAAAAAGGTTCTTTATTTTCATTATTTTTTAATTTTCTTTAATTTAAATTTTTAATTATAGTCGAATTTCGACCTCTGGGCGACCACTAGTTTTATAAAGATGCTTTCAGTACTGATTTTATAAGTCCACGAAAAAAAAAAAAAAAAATAGAAAAAATTAAAATAACGCTCAACCATAGTGTTTTTTTTTTTTTTTTAATAAAGTTATGTTAACACATGTTTTCGAATAGTTTCGAAATGAACTTGTGTTTTTTTTTGTATCGTATCAACACGAAAGCTTAAAGTGCTTATTAACTAATTTTCCGTTTATTTTCTGCATGTCACACCCGACGCTGGACAACGGCAGTATGTAAGTATACACTAAAATTAGTATTTCAAGTATTTTAATTATAATATTAAGTAATATTGATTAATGTAATGTGGAAATTGAGTAAAATATAACCGATGCTTTTGTGCTTTGCCTTTTTGTAGTAAAACTTCTTTACGCACGCTTGACTTGGGGAGTAAGCTGGTGAATGCGTAGAGTAAGCTGGTGAATGCGTAGAGTAAGCTGGTGAATGCGTGGAGTAAGCTGGTAAATGCTTGACGAGAGCGTTACACAGTGCAGGTCTATTGTGCATGTCTATTGCTAAAGAAGTTTGACTTCACTCGTGTGGTCTAAAACATACGTTTTTTTTTTTGTATATATTTATGTTTTAGCAATAAAAAGGGAATTAGTGCGGTTTGAAATCTAATTCAGTTCCTCTGACTAATTAAGCAGATAGTAGATGAATAATTTTCCTATATCTAATTCGTTGCATTTGTATTAAAAAGTATAGTAAAAAATGTTTACGTTACATTATTGATATTAAAAAGAAGCAAAAAGTAAAAAAAAAAACAATATTTCACTTATTTTAATTTAAATATCCGCGTCAACAATAGCGTCACAGCAGGTCTCGAATCCGAACCCCACGGGTATCGCCCCTAAATACTCTCCAATTAAGCTTTGCGTCTGACACTGCGAAATCTTTGATACAATGTGTCTATTCACTGTAAAGGACAGCTTACACTGAATGCAATGCGCTGCGCTGCTACCGCTTTTTGAACATATACAAACAAAAATTTGTCTGTGTTTGTTGTGTGTGTGCGTACGCTGCTATGGAAATGTCAACCGAAATTTCGTGGGTTTAAATGTGATTAGTTTGTAGTGATGTTAAAGATTTTTGTCCAACAGTGGGATATGTTAACCGTTTGCAGAAATACGATTTAATACCAAATACGAATTGCACTAGTCTACTAACTCGTCAAATAAAGGAGCAATAGAACATGAATGTATTACCTTTTCCCATTTGTATTTCTGAAGAATTTTCTGACCGATATATGAAGTATCTAACAGATTTACTTAGAACCTTCCCTGATCTAGCACAAAATTTATAGTTATGGATTTTATTCAGTTTTCCTTTACTAATTCATGTAAAAAAAAGTTCGAATAATACCTTAAGAATGTTCGGTAATATAAAATCTCTTTATATTAAAAAAAAAAACCTTTTAATTGCATTATATCTAAATAGTTTACGAGAACTTCATGTCCTTGACAGTTGTGCGAAACTCATTTCATTTCAATGAGTATCTTAAGTTTCACGCAATATAATGTTTACGTTTTACAACTTTTAATTAGTATAAAATAACATATAACATATATAGCCATCCAATTTTCAAAACACGAAAAAAATACATAATTTATAAAAATAGTCTATTACGGATTTTAATCTATACAATAGCCATGGCACACACATAGGCACTTGTATAAAGGTCATTAAACTTTATTTCAAACAAAAATACAACTTGAAAAAGGATAATACACACAGTTAAAATATTTAGGTCACACATTGCATATGTTAGATTTCAACAATGCAAACAATCTTTGACCGATGATAAATAAATAAATAAATCATAAATAATGTCCTATTTTAAACTCATATTTATTAGTCTATATAATATATAAGCAATACGGGAGCATAATTATATAAGGCCGTCAAATCTTTTGAGAAATAAAGACTTCTTAAACCGCATAGACATTAACTAACTTCTAAGATACGCGCTTTTCATCCGACATACATATAATTGTATATAAGTGTAGCGTGGTCCCGTATTTTCAATGTAAATGAAGACACACCCCCCAGTGGTCCATATTCAATTTCCCCTTCAATACAAATACGGAGATTGTTCTCTTAGTACGTTTAGAAGTTTATTGAACTTAATTTATTAACTGTACTATTTATATATGTATAATGAATACATACTCGACTGTGAATGTAACAGTGAAGCTAATAAAAAAGTGTGTATGCCTAAGCTAAGACAAGGCGACTGGTGAATTCTTAAGAACGAGTTCCGTAATATAAAATTAATCTTAATTAAGAGAATAAAACTCATAATAAGTCAAAATGTAAGGTGACTCTTGCTATCTATATCAATACATATAATAAAAATGTAACGAATCGTTCTGTACGTGGAAGATATACCTACAATACAATACAATACAAATACTCTTTATTTATTTATTTATTTATTCTTAATGTACACCGAAATACAGACACACATATAAAGAAAGATACAATAGAAGATGTACAAAGGCGATCTTATCGCTAAATAGCGATTTCTTCCAGATAACCTTTATTGTACACTATCAGAGAAAAAAAAATTTTACACCGAAAAAGAAAATATGAACATGTACAAAAGGCGGTCTTATCGCTAAAAGAGCGATCTCTTCCAGACAACCTCAAGCAGGAAAAGGACATGACAAAAGAATTAGACGGCATGGAGGTGTACATACATAATATATACATATAATACGCAAATATACATACATATACACATTACACACTCATACACACACACACACATATATATATATATACACATACATGTATATATCAAATATATATAAACATAATATATAAAAGATATATGAGGAAAAAAAATTATAAGGACCTTTATAAACGCAAATAGCACCCACACGATTGTTAGAATATTTGTCCTTTCGTCTGTGCGCTTGTGCACGCTCGTTTCAGAAACGGCTTATCCATGTGGCTACCACTAATATATTGTGGCAAGCTTCACTTAACATTTGATGTTTGTTTCATGTCAATCGGTACATAAATAAAAAGTTATGCCAATTTAAAAAAATCACGTTGAACATGTAAATACCCAAACAACGGCGTTTATAATACAAAATTAACCAAAAGATGTGTCCAAAATATGCTGTCCAGTCACTATTCCAAGCGGACAAAGTCATACGCTAGTCTTACACAAATATGCAAAATATAATTATTTTAAAGTTTGTAATGTACTAGATTATTTGAAACATTGCTAGTAACACTATACGGGCTAGTTCCAAAATTAAGATTCATTATTATTATTATTATAATAAAAAGTTATTAAGCGTCAACGTCATTGAGAATTAGCGTTGTTGTTTTATATGTTTTTACTTCTCATATTTGTTTAACACCATGGTCCTCGTGTCGTTTCTTGAGTATATATATGTTTTTATCTAAAGATAACATAATCCGTTATTCGTGTAATTGTAATTAAATGAATATGTCAATTCACCAATTCAAAACTTTATTTAGGTCTGTTTTAAATTCAAAACCGAAAGATCGATCAGTTTGTTGATACAGCGGAAACGTTTTTTGAATTCAGTCGTCGAACAGTGTAGTCGAAAAACGCCCAATAACGAAATTGCCCGCAACAGCATATCGTAGATAGTTAATACACGAAAATGGCACCGCCAATTTCGGTCGACGTTTCGAAATCGCACCGGCCGCTGGAAATTAACGTCGCCTCCCCCGAGTCCCATATTTCTCCCGACGCCGAACCTAGGTACAGGGCACTATTCCACTGAATCAGCTACGATCACGCCTACACCTTGTACGTACGATTGGTAACCCCCCCGATGAAGCGACGCTCTGTTTACTCCGAAAACCGGTATGCGGTCGGACGCAGTCAAGTTCCTCTCGAAAGATTTTAAAGATTATTAGAGGTATCGATCTTTAAACTCGTTCTTTTTTTGAACGAAAAAAAATTAAATAAAATAAAAACGGTCACACCTTTTTTAGCAAACCTCGAAATTCATCATTGCATTTATCTGTTCGACGTACAAAGGTTTATTAAGACTCAAATCGTATAATAAAAATACGAGTAAATATTCATGAGGTTAATACACAAAAACCTTTAGCGTGAGCCCTTTCATTCAATAATTATATTGAATACTAAAATTATTTGTGGGCCTTTATTAAATTAACCTGTCCCGCTGCTTCGCTGCGGGTAGCGGATAAATATACATTTTAGAATTTATTCAGAGGCGTATAGGTTTTCTCACAAAGTCTCTTAACAGATGACACGATAACAATTCGAAATAAGTACTCGGAGTGGAGACGTCGCGTTCAAATTTCAAATATCTGTAAAAAATAATATCGAAAGGAAACATAACTTAAAATAATGATAAAAAGGTCTATCGTGTAGATAAGACAAAGGCGACGGCGAAAAGAAAGTCTCAATCTAAACGCATTAAAGATAACAAGTTATCGACACCGTCCCGAAACTTTCCGGGCCGACGATTTAAAAATTAAAACGACCGCTGATGATGGCCAAGGTAATTCCTATAACTATGCTAATAGCGCCCACCTTCAACAAAATATAATCTTTAATCTGGATGCAAATCATCCTAATACGTTCCTATTATCATGAGCTATAATTTCGACATTATATTGTCCGTCAGTGTTTTACATACATAAAAATAAAAGGCGAGCAATCAAGTCATTTGTTTCTCGTCCTACTAAAAACTTTCGTGTTTTGAAGTTAGGCTTAGATATTTATCCTGATAATTTGCTGCCATTTAGATATAATCACGGCAAAAAATTCTCTAATGCTTCCGTGCGATTTCTAAGTTTTGTTTACGACTGGCCTTCTTGACGTACGGGTGGTAAAAAAGTGATTCCTTTAAGTACCGTTTTGAGGTTTAGTCGAGTTTCTTGTTTTTGTTATTTCCACAATAATTCAAATAATAGGTCTTTTTCTATTTTTGTTTTAATTTGAATTTTTACGTTTTTACTATTTTGACTAGGTTATATTTTTTAAGGGTTTTTGTTAGATATTTCTTTAATCTATTTAAAGGTTAAACTTACAATTTCAGTTGATACAATTAAAATAATCATATTTTATAATAAAAAGCTAAACAATTAATATTCTCAAACCTCATAACAATCCTACTATTGGGCAAGGGTCTCCTCTATTGAAAAAGGAAAGGCGGCGTTGTTTTATTTAGATAATAGGTACACTCAGGTTCCAAGATAAGATTTATATATTTAAGTTAGAAAATAATATTTTAAGTTAACACTTGAATATAGTAATTAAGTCCAGATTTAAACCTTTAAATTTTTATTTGAGAGTCTCTTATGTTGTTCATATGTGTATGGAAAGTCAAATTCTCGATCACAATATTTCAGACCGCAATGCACTGGGCTTGTAAGCGAGGTGACGAAAATCTTGTAAAGCTGCTGGCAGGCATCCATCGTCACATAGTAAACGAGCGCTCGGTGAGTAAATTGTCTGTCAAACCGTAATATATTCCTGTGATTGAAACCTTTTATAACGAATATAACTTGAAATAGACTTAAGTGGGAAAAATTATTTTTATAACCTTTGTTTTAAGAAGTAACTTGTGAAATGTAGTATTTCCGATTTCTAAAAGTTGAAGTTTCTATGAGTAATAGCTAAGTTATCACATTTTTAAACGGTTTTGGAAAAGGTGTAGTTATAAATCCGCCCATACTATTGTTCAGTTTCGGAAAGTACACCATATATTTGGTCTTAATTGAATTTGAAGGAATAAATACCACCTAAAGGTGACAAAATTAAGGTATTTTTAATAGGCTTGAGTTTTATTTCGTTTTTGTTATAGTATTCCATTTAATGTCGAATTAGTTTTTTCAAAATCATCAGATAACATATGTTAATTCAGCTCCGACAAAAATTTTGCGTCACGAGTAGTCTACACGATATCTCGTAACATCTTTAATGGCATCTAGGGCTACCATCCGGAAGAGTGTTTGAAAACCAAGCTAAGGAATTATTAAAAATATATACATTTGGGTGTCATTACACAAATCATGGTTGGAAGTAGGGAATTAGAATTGAAGTAGTGGATTTAGCGATCACGAGAGAACAGTATTTAAAATTCTGCATGTAGCAAAATAACTTATAAGAAATATATAGCGTATTAACAAATAAAAGCTCTGTACACATCTAAACAAAATTTTCAACTTTTAAATGTTCACTCGTATCTGGTTGTATGACTTGTATGTCTCAGTCAACTTGCTGTTAATATCTCTACGCTTTCTATTAAATTTATTTAGTTGAAATTTAGTACATTATAGTGTATGACTTAAACAATTAAGTAGGACGTCAATAAATATTTATTTTGAGATTACTTTTAGTGCAAACTAATAAAATATAACTAGAAAAATTGTCTTCTTAATATACCAAACATATAAAACGTACGATTTCATTAGAGAGGCGTCAAATAATTAATTCTAAAGTTTTCATACACTCATCGTTAAATACTCTTGCAAATCAAAAACAAGTAAATTAAGAAACAAAACACATTGGTATCAATCCGGATGGTAACCCTAATCAGACTTAATATCATCACGTGCTAACTGCCGAACGCTGTAAACACGTACCCAGAATCATTCTTACCCAAATCTTAATGTTCAATCAAATTTACACCTCGCAAAACAGTTTTACCCCAAGTTTTTACTGTATCGTTAAACAGTCATTACTTTTCTTTTTCATGTGCTGCCGTCTCTCGTCTCAGAATGGGGTAAGTCTAGTTTTATTCACTTGTAGATTCCGAGTAGAGCGCGGTAAAATTAAACCGCCATTTTGATTTTACTGTCAAATAAAGTTAGATTGTTTTTTTTTTTTAATATTCTTTTCTTTAAGTTATGTTTACTAATTGATTTTAAATCTTTATAAATTACAGTTACAGATAATTTTTATTTATTTAAAAATTAATAATCATAACATTTAATTGTGAATTGTTGTATACAGAATTTTAACTTTCTCCGACTTTCTCTCAGCATAATTATTTTACATTATTTATTATTATGTACATACGTTTTGTTTCGTTTAGTTTGTAACGTAACGTTTATTAAAATTGTTCTTTTTTCGTAACACCTGTCGATGTGATATTGAGAGCGAGCGTGATTTCGTACTATATAATATTGTATTAAATCGGAATAAACCGAGGGGAGACACGGAGATTTACGGGTGTTAGAGAGAATTTTACGGCGGAGAAAAGTTTTGATAGTTCGCAGATTGATTCAGAATTATTGTAGACAATGCTATTCTTTTTGATGTTATACGATGGAATATTTTGACTGTGTGGGATTAGGAGCTACTGAGTGTACATATAGCTTGGTTATATATTTGGTTCAGTCACCGGTCGTAGATAATGTGTGTTTAAAATTCACTTTGGACCTGTTTGGTTTTTGTTTTTGCGAATAGAAATATCCATCAGATAAAAAGGAGTTTTGTGGCGAAAATGAAAATTATTTCATAAACTTTTGTATGTTGAATACCCGTTATATGTCTTCTTTATCATCGACCGAATGATTGCCTATTTTTTCTAATTATGCAAAAATGTTACAAACTTAGTGTTGTTCTTAATAAATTCGCCAAACTGTTAAAAATGAATATGTACCTACATTAAAGTTATGATTTTAAATTGAAAAATACATTTAAGTCTAAATTTTGTGATTACCATGGGTGATCTTCGTAAATCAGTCGCGTAATATGTCGTATCGCTTCGCAGCGTTTCGCGTCGCGTCGCAAGTACCTAATTAATTTTGTTTATTAATATTAATAAATTATTTACAGGGATACACGCCTCTACATATTGCGATGAGATTTCGACATGAAAACGTTTATAGACTTCTGGTTGAAGTATACGGTAAGAGTGATATTTATTAAATAATCTATTCTATATAAATCAAAAATCACCTCGAATTAACGCTAACGCGGTTCCGGAGCGTTGGTTACTAAAGCAAGAGAGAAGGGTTTTAGTGGGTAAAAAAACAGACATGCGAATAATGACTGATAAGTGTGTCTTTTTGAAGATTTAATGATATCAAATACAAAGCATCGATACTGTACTCATGAGTATTATAGAAAAAAAAGCATAGTACTTACTCATAAAAGTATCGATACTTCTAGGTATCGAGTACAAATACAAAAGTACTCGGTACCTAGAAGTATTGATACTTAGACGTCCAAAATAAGAAAGGTCGTCGCTTCGAAAGGTTATCGTACAAATACTGAACAATCGTTTTCAAACTTCAGTCGATTAAAAGGCAATACTACCCATTTAAAACTTTCGATGCGGTACCTGCCAAAAAGTACTCATTGAGTAAAAGTATCGCATGCAAAGTATCGGGTACAAAAGTATCGGTATCGAATACGTACTCGGTACCACAAAGTATCGATACTTTTTTGTGTCCCTAACTGGCGGTACAATCTGTTTTGCACTTCACTTCAGCCTATCGCAGTCCACAGCTGGACATAGCCCTCCCCAAGTTCGCGCTAAACATCTTATCCAGCCTCCACATGCTGGTGGATCTTATGTAGATCTCCGTCGTTTTGCTCACCAACTGTTAAATTTAGAATACGGCGTTTTCGAAAGTTAGCGGTTATCACTGTTCGAAGTAATAAAAAATAATAATAATAATAATCAAACCGCGTAAGTGCCAAAATCAGAATAATTTAGTATACAAAAATCAGTTAACAAGGAGATAAGATTAAGAGTTGCAAGTTCCTTGCGTTCCATTTGCAAATAAAAAAATGCTTTTAATATAATTGGCTCTAAAAGGGAATTTCAATTTTATAAATTAATTTCGAAGACTCAATGACATTTATTAAAAATATTTTTAACATATGAATCCGTACTAAAATTCATGTGTATATGCAAATAACGCTAATATTATAATACAAACATTCAATCATTAATCCATACAAAATTAAAGGCACTTAGGAAACTTAACTACTAAACACGCTTTGTTTTAATTTGTTATAATTAGAAATAATTTGTTTTTCCAAAATTAGTCCAGTTCAGGTACTATCAATAATTATTACGATTAAAATGCTTATAGTGATCAAGAGTGACATCTAGTAATCGCAATTCGTAACATTGTCCTACAAGCTTACGCCATCTAGTGAAAATTTATCGAAACCTGTTTATTAAGTACTCGTTTATAGTTCATTGTTTTATCAAAAGATAGCTCTCTTTACAACACGTTCCGTGTTCTTGAAATGCTGTCATGCAAGCGTACGCCATCTAATGAAAATTCGCCGAAACCTGTATTAAGTACTGTTATTATTATAGTTCATTGTTTCATCAGAAGAACGCTTTCAAACGTTCCGTGTTTAACTCCAATGTATGCCACCTAGCGTATGAATTTCGAACTAAATTAAAAATGTTTTATATAACATTGTATAGATGGCGATACACGATTGGAATGTACATCGAACCTATTTATTACAATGTCGCGTGGCTTTAATCGCATCGTCTGTAAATTCTTATTTTTCATCTCATATAACTCATCGTGTTGTTTTTAATTTAAGCTGTTGTAACTCTAAAGAAGACTTTTAATGTTGACGCGTATTTTTTTTTTAATTTGTAAACAATTAAAATTGTTCATTCAACCTGTGCTATGAGAGAATAATTTTTAATCTTTAATAATTAATAATCAAGTTCATAACGGAAATTTGAAATCCAGCAAATCTAGAATAGAATATTATATTTTAATTAAATTATCAAAAATAAAAATTGTGACTACTCTACGTGCTGCGGAGTACGACATGCGGTGTCGGCTTGTCCTCAAACATCAAAGGCGTTGGACCACCGCATTTATTTGTACACTGTTGTTGTCTCTAATGGAAATAGAGAAAATGAACTTATCCTGGAAATATTATTTACGGCCGTTTTAAATTATCTACCTATCTTTGGTTATGTTTACTTGTAATAGGTTTTGTGACACACTTATGGTGTTTACGTCTAATTCAGTTCCGGATTAAGGTAGCTTGATGCCCGAAGCAATCTTCCCCTGTCCCCCTATCCTTGTGTGAACTACAAAGAATTAATTGAAAAAAAATGTGAATACGTATCGTAAGTAGAATATATAGATGTGTCATTCCTTCTGCCCTTCTTTTAACTTTCGTATGCTCGTTTTTTTTTCTCGGTCGTCTCCGGTGCACCCCTAGACGGGATGCCCCAATAGCCTAAATAGCTTATAGGCTAATCCAGGGCTGGTCTCATTTAGAGATAGATAGTTTCAATAACTGGCCGTTAGTATTTACAACAAAAAATGGCGCTTGGTGAAACGCCGGCGGCAACTAATTAGCGAGAAATATTGTACGGTATTGTATCTTTATCGATTCCTCTCCTCTCATCAACCCACCATTTCAAATTACTACGATGTTCGTGGAATTATAGGGAAGCAGTATAAAAAAAAAATAAAAAAAAATAAAAAATATAAAAAACTACTCGTATTTTTCATTTTCAATATATTCTTTCTTGCAATAATTATAATATTGGATCGGAAAAGAAGTTTCTTCGTAATTTATACAGGCTTACTTGTAATATGTCACGATCCCTTTAAGGGGTTGTTAAGAGGGGTATGGGCAATCACAGAGAAATATTAAAAAAAAAATCCATGTTCACCTATTTTAGATTTTATTTAATTTGAATTATTATTGATGAAAAACCCCCGAATCTATCACTTTAAAGGGCATTAAAAAGAAATTAATTGACGAATATTCGTAAAATCTTGATAGAATGATAAACAACATTCTAAATAATAATAAATAACAACAAACATAACGATAACTTATTGAATTTTCAACCCTTGGCTCACCAAAGTTAAAAAGAGGAAAATAATTAATGTCTTTGTTTTACAAACTTATGACGTACTGAAAAAAATCTATGAACGTGTATCTGCGTATTATTTTAAAAATATCTACACTTCCGAAGCTATCCAACAAGCTACAATAACCATAGTCAAACTCAAAACCAAAGTGTTAAAAATCAAAGATATTGCAAGTAAAGAAGAATAAATAAAAAATCAATGTTATAATTTTTTAACTATCTTTATGTACATGACCGTGATCAGTGGAAGATCATATGTGGTCACGATCCTCAGCAGTGAGGAAACGACGAAGAAGAAGACTTACATGATGCTATTTCAACTCATTTTAAATTTGGGACCCTTCATTACGAATACAAAGGCGCATTCTTTTCCTTAAAGTGCTTTTTACGACACAATACGCATTATCAAAGATTACTCCAAAAGTTGTAATCAGATCTCGATGAAATTCAAATACGACCACATGATAAACATCGGCTTTCGATTAAATTAAAAATCATCAAAATCGATACCCCCAGTAAAAAGTTATGCGGATTTTCGAGGGTTTCCCTCGATTTCTCTGTAACCCCATCATTAGATTCTGGTTTCCTTATCATGGTACCACACTTAGGATATCTCCTTGCCAACACAAAAAGAATTACCAAAAACGGTTCATAAACAAGGAAGTTATCCCCGAACATACATTATATATATATATATATATACGGTCGAATTGATTAACCTCCTCCTTTTTTGAAGTCGGTTAAAAAATGGGCTGTAATCGCTGGCATAGCTTCTTAATTGTCATTGCATTTTTTTTTATAATATAGCTTTTTTGGAAACAAAAATATGTCAATAATGTCCAGGTCTAAACTTTAAAGTCAGTAGCGTAATTAGTAGAAACCTTGTTGAAATGGTAGTCCTCGTCGCACAAGCGCGTAACTTTCCTCTAAATAAATAAATAAAATAAGGAAAAACAATTGTGCATACGACTTGTTCCTTATAATCCATTAATATTATATTTTCGATATTACAAAATTTAATCCTCGGCATCGTTATTCGGTCGGAGATGCCTTAAATTTTTTAGATGGTGGAAGGTCTCTTTCGACTCCCCGACCCCCATGTATTATTTTATGTAATTATATTAATTAATTATATTATAGGTCCACAGAATACATATAAAAAATTGGGTATATTATATCATTATTAAAACATTATCTGAGATGTATCCCGATACCCCTTACGGAGTACACAACATTCTACAATATATTTATGTCATGAAGCAAGTATATTTAAAATTACATATAGGTATACATATATTTACAAACAGAACAAAGAAATTCAAAAGCAAATGTCCTACTAATTAACAATAAAATTGATAAAAAAAATCATTAATCAAATTAATATAAAAAAGTCAAAAGGTAAGTCAAGAAAACATTAAAAAAAATCAAAATTAACTAAAATTTTAATAATTATATTAAAATGCAAATAAATACATTAATTGCTATTTGTAATTAATACATATAATAAAAATGTAACGGATCGCTGTCTGTACATGGAAGATATATGAGAAAAAATGTTATTGGGACATTTATTAACAGAAATAGCACACAAAACAAAGATAAAATGTTTATCTGTACGTTTGTGCACGCTAATCTCAGAAACGGCTTACCCGATAATTATGTGGTTTATAATAATATATTGTGGTAAGCTTTACTTAACATTTAGTGTTTGTTTCATATCAATCGGTTTATTATTAAAAAAGTTATGCCAATTTAAAGAATCACGTTGAAGATGTAAATACCCAAAACGCGGATGAAGTCGTGGGCACAGCTAGTTATAAATCAAATGTAAATAAAATGTCATTGTAATATCATTGTCAAATTCATTATTCACAAATTGTCTATCATGTCAAAAAAAAAAGAAATTGATAAAAAAATGGGTTAATTAGGACGAAGAGAAAAAAAATCTAATTACAGTCCGATATAGATTCCAGTATTCGTTATTTAAATTTATGCAAAAATCGCAAAAAAAAATCCCACATCTGGCACCTGGCTGCACAGCTCGGTATATTCTACACAAATTCTGTTAACGGGTGAACGGCGTCCTAGATCAGTCATATTACGAAAACACTCAAAACTTTGAGAGGCTTAGATTCACTCGATATAGGAATTACAGCAGAGCACCAGCACTTAAAGTACTTGAAAATGAATTTTGCATAATATATATGTATGTTGACATGCTTAATTCCGCCGACAAACTGTCACGAAGTTTGGCGGGTTACGAAATTTTAAAAGTATTTGGTGCATGCAAATAAATATTTTTTTATTATTATTTAAGTACTGTTACGTGTAAAGATAAAACATATCTTTTATATAATTACAGTTATCTGTCTAATGTAGGTACACGAATCGTACATTAATGTAATTGTATTATTCGAATATTGTTAAATTATTGTTAAAAACCTTTCCGTGTAAAGAAGTAATTAATAAAAATTTGGAATCTAGACTGAATACTTTTTGCTTTTGGTTTTTTTTTTTGTACATGATACTAATAAAAAATAAAAAAAAAATGCCATACGTAGTACGATTCTTTTATTATATTTTACACGAGTAATTTTTATTCATTATTCTAATACGCGTTTTACTTTCCAGACGCAAGTGAAATACGATCCCTGCCAAACCACTTGACCAAATGATTTCTAATATAAAATATTGACTTTGAAAATATTACGTCAGAATCAATCGACTTGGAAAATGTTAGGTCAAAATCAGAGAATACGCGAGTAAGAAGACCGAGTCTTTCTATATAGTCTAATCTATATCTAGTCTAAGTAGCACTACTTTGATAGCTCATAGCTCATAGCTCTTTCATAGCTCTCACGCATTCCTCAGCAGCTGCTTTAAAAGTAAAATTATCACTAACTGATGAATACAACTAAAGAACTGAGATTGGAAAGAATTATTTTCTTCGAACACTTAATATTCCGTGCTATTGTAAATTATAGCTATGCTTATGCGCTCATTGGTCGGTTATGCAGAATAACCTTTGGGCTAGGAATTTCTTTTCACGTGGAACATGATCTATTACGCCTTCAGAATCCCCCATTTAAAGGAACGTCGTTAGGACCTGTATAAATCTTATTTGTTACTTATCCATATTTTTACACTATTAGAAATTCATATCCGAGCGTCCCCACCCATGCTACAACCCCATTTCGAGAACCCTTTGATTTTCACCTTGTATATGTGCAAGTCAATCCAAAGCGCTTTTAATTCCACTTTGTGATATGTTGCACGGAGTCCGAGAACTGTATTAACTAAACACAAAATTTTGTATCATTTTCAGCTAAACAGCCATTTCACTTGTCATCTGTGGTTGTTTTTCTTAAAATTTTAGACAAAATGGCCTTCTGTAGAATGTGTCAAGATGGTGGAAATAAACACAACACAATCACTATCTACCAGACCAGTGCCGGATTAGCCACGTAGCAAGAGTACCAAATGCGGGCCCCGCGAATTAGGGGGCCTCGCCTCCAATACCTGTCTGACCGTAATTAAAATAATATCTCTCTAGAAAAATGTGCTAAAAGCGTATATTTAGCACATAAAAAATTGTAAAAGTTATAAACAATTAAAAAAGGAATTAAGGAAAACAATTAAGGAAAAAATGGTCTTTCGTTTTTTGCAAATATTTCATAAACTATTAATATTTAAGAAATTTCAAAAAAAGATTCTGAAAGAGGAGGAAATTTTCAATATAAAGTCTTACTTTCGGAACCCTGTCTCCATTATTTATAATTTTAATTCAATGCTGAAAGTGGGTCTCCCGTGACATTTTTCGGTTGCGCGCGCGACGTCAAAAGCGAGTACGACACAATGATTAATTTATTTAAGGCATTGAATTTTTTTTTTTAATTTAAAAAATTATGGTGTATTCCGAACACTATAAATACATTCCCGTTGGAAATATTACTTAAAGTTAATTTTTCAACAAGTTTTGATTTGTTGTGTTTGATTTGATTGTTTTCATTTTTCATGATTCATGTCATGATTTTTCTGGAACTACAAAAATTATTATAAAAATATTCATACCTTGGTATGAATATTTTTCAAACTTTTATACCGTGATCTTGTAAATTATGTGTTTAAGAAAGTCTTTAGGAAGCGAGAATTTTTTACGACAATTACTTAAGCTTTTTTTTTTCATTTACAATTGAGACGTAATTTCAAGAAAATTTTGTTAGTTAACAATTGTTTAACTTGTTGAAAAACTAACTTTAAATAAAATTGTCGACCATTTTGAACTTGTCGACTGGACTATCCTGAAAATCTAAAACCCGATTTCGTCACGTTAAATCGTAAAAATAAATAGGTATTTTATGAACTTTTTAACCGACTTCCAAAAAGGAGGAGGTTCTCAATTAATAATAATAATAATAAATACTCTTTATAGTACACCACAAAGAAACATTACAACAAAAGTGATACATGAAAAGAAAGATGTACAAAGGCGGTCTTATCGCTAAGAGCGATTTCTTCCAGACAACCTTTGGGCATAGGACATAGCGAAGAAAAGATACAATAATTTTTCAATTCAACAGTTTTTTTTTTTAATGTATGTTACATCAGAACTTTTGACCGGGTGGACCGATTTCGACAATTTTTTTTTTTTAATCGAAAGGTGGTGTGTGTCAATTGGTCCCATTTAAATTTATTTGAGATCTAACAACTACTTTTCGAGTTATATCTAATAATGCTTTTTTACTTGACGCTTTTTTCGTCGACCTACGTTGTATTATACCGCATAACTTTCTACTGGATGTACCGATTTTGATAATTCTTTTTTTGTTGGAAAGGGGATATCCCTAGAAAAACGACGAAGTTCTCCCCGAACATACACACATATATATTATATCGGTCGAATTGAGTAACCTCCTTCTTTTTTGAAGTTTGTTAAAAACAAAATAAAATAAAATAAAAAAATCCGAAGTTCTTTTTTGACTTAGACATTAAACCACTTCTTTTCTTTCTTCGTATCGTAATTTTACAATAAAAACATTAATTATTTGTACAAAGTTTTCAAGTTATTGTATTATGAATCAAAACAAAGCGCTCTTTGACTAGCATATTTTTTGCTTTCGACACAATAGCGATACCTCGGCAAAGCGTAGCTGTCCCGAACATATTATTTTAAAGTAAAGTGTATGTAGTTGCCTAAATACGACATTATAATTCAAAAATAAAACGTCACATACTAAAATGTTTTATAACAAAATGTGAGTCAACAAAATGTGACCCTTTTCCATAAATATTGAGACCTATGCAATTTAATGTAAGAGGGTTAATCAATCAGTTCAATACTCTAAATAAAAATATTCCTATCCGCCTGAGCCCTTGCTTCTTTTAAAATAGGAAATCGTAATGCCCTTCGTACCGCTAGAACGTAATTTTTCTATATTTTTCCTCAGCCGCGAAACGTTCCTTACATCAAAGTTAAATATTATATTTAACTAAATGAAGCCTTCGTAAAATACGAATAATTTATGAATCGAAGTGAGCTTGAGCGGTTTCCTATCGTATACAATTACCTTTATTATATAATAGATGAAAAGTAATTTATGAAAAATTATTAATAATTCGCTTTCAACTTGATATCAATACCGCAAGGTTCGGAACCTGAGATTTAAGTTGTTTACAAAGTATACTCGAATTTATGGTAGTTTAATTTGTTTTATTATTGTCAGAATAAATGATATTTATAAAACTTGTAGTTAGGCCTTAATTTCATCGAGTGCTTTACATACTGTTAGTATGCGATCTAAGTTTAGACTATAAAAATTAATGTATACATTAGCACAACACATCAAATATATTTAAACGAAGAATATCAAATCAGTCAATAATAAAACACCAACTTTTAAATTTCCATAACAGTCGTAGTTAGTCCAAAAAGATTGTCCCTTAGGCTTTTCTGGTAACTAGCATATATACGAGTGGATGCTATGAGCGGTTGGGTATGTATAAGAATGCTGTGTCTTTGTCGTCGATGTCGAAGGATTCTCTACCAAGCCTTCACTCACTCATTTGGATCATGGGCTACGATGCCTAAATACCTTTCTGCGTCGGTTCAGCCTGTAATATCCCACTGCTGGGCATAGGCCCCTTTCTCCATGTAGAAGAAGGATCAGACCGTAATCCACCACGCTGCTTCAATGCGGGTTAGCGGATATATTCCTTACTATGAGTAACGATCGTTATCAGGTGTACATGATAACGACCGGGGCCGACGGCTTAACGTGCTCTCCGAGGCACGGTGGCGAGACACACAAGAACTGCACAAACACCCAGACCACGGTAAATATCTGTATGGCAAATACAAATGTTTGTCATGATCAGAAACGCAACCGCCAGCGCAACAACCACAAACCAGTTCTGTGACCGTTGCGCCAACGCGTCCAACCTTTCTGCGTAGGTCCTTTTAACTCACAGAAATTTATTGAGACTTGAACGATACAAAAATAATATCAATTTGTGAAACAAACTTCCATCGTGATCTATTCAAAACATGCCAATTACTTAATGTTAATAAAATTAATTCTCATCTTAGAAATAGATTCATTTAACTTAGAAACGTAATTAGTAACAAGCACTGCACTTCCAATTATGCCCTTGTAAAATTAGAATGTGTCTTTTTTAGCTGTGCCCGCGACTTCGTTCGCGTGGAATTTGACAAAAAAGTTATTGTTCAGTTCGCAGTGTTATAAAATAAATAAATTTGTTAGATAAAATTAGTCTAAGTTACTTCTTACTACATTGGCTATCTGCCACTGAAAGTCCCGTCAAAATCGGTCCAGCTGTTTCAGAGATTAGCAGGAAAAAACAGACATACAGACAAAAATTGTAAAAAATGTTATTTTTGCATATATATCGTGTATACATCCATATGCACAGGTATAGTAAAAAGCGGTTATTTTAAAATTACAAACAGACATTATTTGTTATTAACAGTCAGGAACGAGGGCCACATTATCGGCGGAAAATTCCATATATTTGCGATCGATTCGCTTCGTTCCTCCTTAGCTGTATTTTACTGAAAAACTTCATTACATCCGTTTGATGGAATAAACTCTTACAACTCCCTCGACTAACGATAAGGAAATTATACTATTAGAGGTCAGGGCGAGGGGGCCGAGCCGAGCGTCTCCCTAAGCGTTAGAAGTATTTTAAAATAGGATTTTTTTAAATATATTTATCAGTGCGTTGAATGGGGCTAATCTTACTTCTTGATAAAATTATTTATGTATAACTGTATCCAAGAAATAAATGTATTTGGTATAGTTTTCTTGTTATCATCAAACATCATTTTATTCGTCATGTATAAGTTTTCAATATAATTTTTTTTTATTTTCTGGTTAAATTTATCAATAACTTTTCTACGATAAACTTTTTTACAGTAATTGGTGTAGCAGATCTTAGGTCTATTGTTACTGGCGTAATGAACTAATACGGTAGCCTTCTACAACGCAGAGCTAAAATAGAAATAGATTCGAGCAATTATACAAAAGCAGTATATCCTATGTATATAAGAATTAGCTCCATATATATATATATATATATATATATATATATATATATATATATAATTTAATTCCATTATATAAAATTAAAAGAATAAAAAGGGTACACACGTAACAAACGATAAAAATAATACACTTAATAAAATCAGATATAGATTAATTACAGCAATATCAACTAACAATTTGAAAATTGCTACATTTTAAAATGGTAAAAACTTAGGTAATGTACAACCGAATTAGAAAAAGTAGTTTTTTCTATTTCGTGTAATTTACCCAATGCTGTGCAAAAATTAACAACCGTTCTGTTCAACCTGTTCTATTATAGTGCATGTTGTCGCCTAAAACACCGACGGTTCGCGGGTTCGATTCCCGCTCGGGATGGATATTTGTATTTGTAAAAATATTTCATTCCTCGTGGGTCACCCCACCGTGCACGTAAAGCCGTCGGTCCCGGTTATTATAGTATCTTAACTACCTGAAAACGATCGTTACTCATGGTAGACAAATATATCCGCCAACCCTGTGTGGAGTGGAGGACCGTGGTCCGTGGTAGATAAATCTTCAATCCTTCTCCTACATGGAGAACATGATTTAACTGAGGTAGGGCACAGCAGGAATTTCCTGCTCAAAATCTGGAGCAGCCCGACTGGGGAAGTACCTCGACCTTACAGAAGATCAGAGCTATATTATATTATACTGCTATATTATATTATACTGTTTTCAAGCAGTATTGTGTTCCTGTTGGTAAGTAAGGTGACCAGAGCTCTTTGGTGGATTGGGGATTGGGTCGGCAACGCGCTTGCGATGCTTCTGGTGTTGCTGGCGTCTATAAGCTACGGTAATCTCTTACCATCAGGTGAGCCGTATGCTTGTTTGCCGACCTAGTGATATAAAAAAAGGTCTATGTCCAGCGGAGGGATGTTACAGGCTGAATAGGAACAGAAGTGTTCCCATATTATTCATCGTTAATGTTTATTTGGGTCACATTAATGACACTTATCTTTTCTTCACATACATACTAATGTTTTCCATGATCGCGGCGTTTGTGCTATTATTATTATTTGTATTTCCGGACCCGGACACAGGATCAAATCCTAGTAGCGGCCGTTGAGTCTGAGGTATTTAAGGTTAATATTAAGAATATTTACTACTATAAAAAAACTTGTCATACATTTATTTTCTAACTAAGCAGTTAATCAACAGATGCCGATCCCAATGTGAGAGACTGGTCCGGAAAGAAACCACGTCAGTACTTAGTGCATATGGACACATCTTTGTCGCCAGGGTCGTATCGAAGTGCGTATTTTTATTATTTACAAAACTATAAATGAATATTATTTATCTTAAACTAAATTATAAGATCTTAGAAAAGAAGATAAGTTTTCACTACTGTTTAAGTATAAATATTTCTAGGAGTACAATTAAAATCGTGTTATTTTATATATATTTATATATGTATCTAAGCTTAACTGAAGGTCAGCATCGTGTGGTCTGTAATTGCTAGGACATGGGAGCCGAAGTATAAAGTACCTGATGTTTACTTTAAACTTGAAATAATTAGTGCCTGACTTTGCTGGTTGATAAAAGCTAATATAAATGTGTTTTTTTAATGGTCTGTTAATATTAATAGGCACATTAAGTAGTGGCTCTAATTCTTATCAAATTTCGTACTAAATGGAGATTAACTTCAGTAAAATTGTATATTTTCCGTTTATTCAGTAGACGCAAATATCTCCGAAATTGAGACTAATTAATTACAGTATGTTCAGATTGAATCGGTGTAGGTACCATACAAAAATGGCGTGCGTTTTATTTACTATGCTCCAGTATAGAAGCTCCAGAGGCTGAACGTTTGTAATACGATTTATGGAAGTAGCTTCTGTAAGCAGCGTAATCCGATTTCGTATCTTTAAATGTGGCCTCTAGCTTCGATTTGCCGACGTTTTAAAAATTACCGGTACGCCACTGGCAGACTGGTTGGTACTCGACGATTTGCGTTGATAAAATTATTAGAGAACTAAATTGTTTTACTATAAAAAGTAGAAAATCAAACGGAAAATCTTAGAAAAAGTCTTAAGATGTAAATATCATAGGCATTAGGGATACTAAGATAGAAAAATTAGTTCTCTTAATGTAAGCTGCAGTAGTGTACCAAGTAAACGATCACTAACATAACTAAAAATTGGAATAACAAAAGCACGGGCATTATAAGCCTGTGGACATAACTTTAAAATAAAAAAAAATCTAGGAAATCGTTGAAACTTTTAAAGCTTTCTAAAATCGATCCATATTTCGCAGATCGAAGCATCAATACAAATATACGTCGTACACCCCCCGTACAGATCATACGAGTACCTCAGGTTGAAGAGCTGAACAAAAACGGTATTCGTTTCAGTAAAATGGTATCTTTGTGTACGTAAATGGGTCTAATTTCGTCTGTATGTTTATTATATATGTCGCTTTCGTGTGTTATCTTCGTACTAACTGCTATCTACACTTTGACTAAGGCTTAATAAATTGAATTTTATATTAATAGCTTTAAAGTTGAATTTCGTGTGTATTAAAACTGCTACTATATCAGTATGGAATGGAAGATAGTAGAAAAAATGTTTATGAGTCTGTGAAAATAAAATACATTTTTGGCCGTTTATCTCGTGTACTTGAGCCCTTATTCTTCTGTGAATTCTTGTGATTTGAGTCGAGTGAAATGAAATTATTTGGTTTTGTAAAATGATCTCTAATGTGTTGGGATTGGGTATTATTTTGTTTGTGTTGTCTCATATATGTGCTCTTTTTCCTGGACGCAGTAACAAACATTGTGTGTGTATGTATGTGTGATGGTTAAGTAAAATCATCTCTATTCGTATTACAAATAAGTTCAATTTTGTTTGTATAATTCACTCATAAGACTTTTCGTCTTCATATTATTCGTGTAACGTTAGCAAAAAAAAGAAAATTCATAAAACCATCCTTATCTAAGTGAATATTAGACGCAATTTTGTATAACAACTTATTTCATTTATGATCTTATTTATACTTTCAAAACGTATAGTAAAATTATCTTTATTAGTAGAACATGAGAGTCGTATTTTGTAGGTGATTCTGTTCCGTGGAAGTTTCAGTGAAAGAGATGAAATGTGCAATCTTATATCATATAATCACCTCTATGTCTTTTGCAAATAGGTTCAATTTCATTTATATAACTTAACATATTAATGTGTGCGTTTATGAAGGGTAAGTCGTGTTCAGTGAAATTTGAATAAAAGATTCAGAGCCGTAGTTGAAGTTGTTGGCGCCCCTTGCAATATTATTATATTATGGTGCCCCTTTGGTGAAAACTTGGATTAAAATATTATTTATTAACTTAAAATAACGTATTGTAAATGTGGATAGCTTGGGAAATTAAGACTGAAAATTCCCAATTACGCTATGAATACATTTATAATTGGTTATATTTATTTATTTTTGAATTCTCATATTCTGTATTAAGCCTCTTCAATGTTTTTTTTTTTTTTTGTTTAGCTGTTCTGAGATCTTTACTAATTTTATAAAGCAGAAAAGTTTGTTTGTTTGTTGAAAAGCGCTAATCTCATCAACAACGACTACTAATTGAAAGATTTTATTTTTGTGTTGGATAGTTCATCTGCCGAGGAAGGATATATAAGGATTTATAACATCACGAAAATCAAAGAAATACGTTATTCATCACAAGTATATATTTTTATTAAAATTTTCCTTGACATCATTAGATTTCATAGAACATCTTAGAAGATCTCATAGTTTTAAAATAACTGCTACGAATTAATGATCAAAATAAAATTTAAAAGTAATTTTATTGCATTATTATTAGAGAGCCATATTCCTTAAGAATGAAAAATACTTCATTAATACGGCAATTTTATGAAGATAAACTTTGTCTTTTATAACTTTTAATTTGTACAAATCATTTAGGAGATGATTTAAAATCAAATGAAAATATGCCCCTTCGCGCCCGAGTTGCACAGTAATGGTTTAAAAAAATATTTTTGTAAGTTTTTTCTTAAGTTAACACGGGTGAAACCGTAGGGTGTGCCGTTCGTTAATCTTTTTATCTTTTTATTTTCTTGCTAACTACATTTTGTGATGGTCGTGCTTTTGTTGAAATTTTAAAACATCTCTGTTCATTCTTTTTCGTGGGACTAATTAGTTGATTACAATAATCTAAAAAGAGTTTTACTTGAACATATTTGGTTTCATTAGATCGATCGCCCCCTTGAAATTTAAATTAGTATATTTTGCCCCAGAGCCCAAGTATTTAGTCCGAAATACGTCTCTGTAAATAGGTCAATAGGAATGTAGGGTATTATATTGTGTTTCTGTATCTGTTGCTGTATCAACAGGTTTAATTTAATTTTTTTTTGATCTTTGCTTTTGTTTTTTGTGTTGTGCCCATGTTTTCTATACCGTTTCTAAACACTAACCCTTTTCCTTACTCCTGTTAAAATTGTGATAAAGTACCATTGTTTGTATCGACTATATGCGATTAATATCATACATGTAAATTATAACTAGTTTCTATAGCTATATGTTAGTTATCTAGAAGAACAGACAACAGGCAATTTTAGCATTTTTCTTCACTATTGTATATACCTGTATAAAAAAAAATCTAGTCAGTTGGCAAGTTCGATCATTGCCAGAGTCACTCGGTGCTTCAATCTTCGAACATAAATGTAATATATACTATGTATATGGCGTGTCAAAAAAGTAAAGTTATATAACTTACCGCTGCTCCCTAGAATACAGACAGTTGACAAATTTGGTATATATTTTATTTATTTTAATTTAAAATCAAAGATATGGTACGAAAATAGTTTTCCATCGATAAAGGTCAGAGTTCATAAAAGCATTATGCGTACAATATTAAAGTAAAATTTTTCCATCCTACATAAATATTATAAAATTGGACTAGTAGTGTTAATATAAATATTAAAATTTTCAATTTAAGAATTTGAAAAATCATTGGTTTAAACTTGTTTAAAGTTTTTGAATTTAATATATTCATTACTTTTACGATGTCAAGAGTTGTAATTTAATTTTGTAACGTACAAGTTTTCTAATTAATTTTGTGAAAAATTTACTTAACACTCATTTTCGAATTTTGAAATTGTACAAAATGTTAGAAAAAATTAATGGTTCACTGAAAATAAAATCATATTCAATCTGGAACGTTACTGTCATAGAGATAATCAATGTGAAATTGATTCATTGGTCTAATCAAAATTGTGATAGACAAACTTGACAAAGGCCATGAGTCTACATGGAATCGGAATGATTGAACCACTAATCAAATACCTGTTGAGTCAAATTTAAACCCATCGATTGACAAAATTGGTAATCGCTTTTTAGTCATTATCAGTTTGAATTGTAAGTGAAAAGTAATGTCTGTAGTAATCAAAGTTTGTGTGAAAATGTTTGATTAATATCCTTTACTACAAACTATAGTTTAATGGTCATATGTGATGTTTTCCTATTTGTTTCATATGTGTTCATAAAGGGACAGCTATTTTTAGCCAGAAAAATAAAAAAATCTTCCAATTTCAGAAAAAGAAGGTTTCCTCCGAATAGGGTCTCTAAACGTTCGTGTCAAGAAGACGACGGAAGCGTTCAGTAACTTTTTAGGAGTCGGAGCTACGAGGTCATCGGCTTATGTTCCTAAATCAGCTCGAGACAGGGATCTAGATAGGCGGTCTGATGACGGAGACCAATTGCACAAGTCATGGGGATCAGCTGATAATATACAGGTATAATCCCACTGTTTCACTTTCCCTATCTTGAACTAATACTTTTAATACTATAACATTTATTAATATTGGAAAAAAGGGATTGTAGTACAAAGTTTTCAATTTTGACTTTATTTGATTTAACGACTTGGATTGGGAAAGAGGCAATAATATTTTGATAAATATCACACAGTTGTATCTAAATTTACCGACTCTTAATTCAATAATGCAATTTTTTTTTTTAATCCTTTTTGGCTTAATGGCACTCAATAGTGACAAAAGAGCATAGACGATTTTACCAATGATATTATATCATGATACGTAGAGAAAACTTAATGTTATTATTTTGTTTTATATTACCTTCTTCCCATTGCATGATGTAAGTACTATTACCATAAAATGTTTTTTTTTTTTGTGTGAATTACATATATAATGTTCTTTACTTGTACTTAAATAATCACATAGAAATTGAATAATTTCTAGTAAATTATAAAAAAAAATTGTTTTAATAACATTTGTTGCCAATCGAAGATAAAATAACCCACTATGCCGGGAGTCTAGACTATGATTACACAAATTACAATGTCCTAAGTTGAGCAATATCGTAGACCCTTTATTAAAACCTTGTAAATAATACTAAATAAATTGGAAATGGTATGTAGAAGGATGATAAACTGATGCCTCCACCGATGAGCAGTAAAGTCAGGAGACGTGGTGCCAGTGGAAGACGAGGGGTCGGGTCACATAGTCGAAGCACACCTTCTACTCCTGATCAGGTAAGACAAATTAGCGAGTGGCAAAAGAAAAACGATCTAGTGGTTAGTGCAGACGCTTAAAAGCCGGCTTTTTGAGGATTCGATTTACGCTCGGAATTTATATTTGTATTCGTAAAAAATTTTGTTTTCAGTTTGGATGAGATTTCGTTGATTCGTCTTAATTATATTCAGGAAGTAATATTATAATATCTACTTTATAATAATCATTATTATGTAAATGTTACATAAAAAATTATATTAAAATGTTTTTTTTTTTTTTTTTTAAATAACTTGCCTGGCAAAATTTTTACTATTGCTATATATAATGGAATTCCATTCGTTTTGGTTTTCAAAAAAAGTTTTGAAACTGTTTTCGCCTGGAAATATGACTATTAACTACATAAGAAAAAGTTAATAAATATACGGCAAACATCTTAACCTTAATACGCTAAGGTTAAGATGTTTGCCTCCCTTTTTAGAAAACCTTACAATTACTCCATATAAATTATACATAATTTTATAGATATTTGCTTGCTCTACCGGTATCCACAACTAAAAAAAAATATTACTTTTGTTTTTGTAAATTAATTAATTATTAAAATTCTATATATGACGCCTTAATTTTGAAACAACGTCAACATGATTGAAGGTCGGTATTTTTTTTACTTATTTAGTGCGAATTATTCGTATGGGTATTGCTAGTTTTATTTATAATAATAATAATAATAATCATTGACTAGCCCGTTGGCGCAGTTTGTAGTGGCCCTGCTTTCTGTTCCACGGGTTGCGGGTTCGATTCCCGCCTGAGTCTGGGTGTAATATTTGTATTTTATATTTATACTAAATGCTAAATAGGATACTTTTGACTGGCCGATGGTAGGATAGAAGTTCTACTTGACTGCGTGCAGTCGTATCCAGTGCTCCATTATCGGCGAGTCAAAACTATCCGTCAATGCGCCTAGGATGGCTTATATTCTTTCCTGAATAATAATAGGCAGAATTCTAACACTAAGCCGATTTTCTTCTAGCCTCGAGCTCAAATCGGCGTAAGTGAAGAAGGTGATTCAGATTCTGATTCAGCGGCTGGTTTCCACGCAGCCTGGAGGCAACCACGAGGATCTCAGAGTTAAATCACCACCCAACCAACAACTACCAATTGATTATCGATATACGCCTCATCTGGAGCAGCAAGATAACCTTACAGAAGATCACAGCTAAGTGCTCCGGGGAGGGTTTGGGGGCTTACACTTGCAATGGTGTTACAGTCGTTCATAGGCTCCGGTATCCGCCTACTATATCAGCCGGTATAATTTCTTACCATTTTTATAATAAAAAAAAAAACTATTTTGTTGTCCTTTTATAATAAAGTAAGTAATAGTGTAAAACTTATGGAATCTAAAAAAAATTAGTTCAAAGTTTTGGATTTGCTAAAACTGATATGGTATTATAATATTAATATAGTTGTAACAAAATAGGTTTCATAATATATTTTACAATTATGAAGAAAAAAAACGTAATAGCGTTAAAATTTTACAAAACCATTGAACGATGCCTAACCCAAGTACGACAGTAATGAAATTTAAAATTTGGCAGACACCAAATTTTTTTTCTCTAAAGTGACCTGCCCGTATCGAGGAACTTCCACAAAAAAAAAATATGGAAATATCGTCACACCTTCAATCTTTCAAAGAGATTCAGCTTTTAGTAATTACTAAATAAATATTAGTCGGCCACTGGACTATTATTATTAGTCCTTTATAATATACAAAAAAAAAAAAAAAATTGGGAATTGTATTGTTAGTTCCTGATATAATAAACTCTTCAAGCTTTATAGTATTTTAGTAATAGTCTAGATTATTTTAAGAAATACCAATTTTACTCGTTTTAATATTAGGTGAATTGTGCCTTTTTGTTTGGTAATTTTAAATGTAACTTATATCACAATCATCTTTGATGAGATTATATTTGTCATGGTCAGCTGTTACGTTCACGGACTTACTGGGACTAGGATGATTTAATGCGAAATGATACCTGCAATTGACATTATTGGTTATCGGTCTGTCTATTGTTGTCACAACCTTGTTCACGAAATCGATGTGAATTTTATGTATTAGTTTGAATCACAATTTTATTTATTTTAAGATTATTTGTGAAAGCATGAGTGTGTCCCAAGCGAAACGCCCACTTGGTCTTTCTTTTATTTCGAACACCATCAAAATATCAATTAATTTATTTAATCCTCGATATATTCTGGTTTTTTGTTAACTTATCAGATAGCTCGATTTGAAACATTATATATTAAAGTATCGATTTTATTTTTGTTGTTTAGTATTGATTTTAGTCCATCAATGAAGTCTAGAAATGTCTGTAATCAGCAACCCTTAAATATTTACAAAATACAGCAGGTATCGTCAATGTATTTGATTAATTTATTTAATGTATAAAAAATATGGTATTCACACACTATGTGTACTATTTTTTAATTTGAATCTTTTTAAGTTTGAGGATTTTTTTCTCATGTTAGGAGTTGTCCATTTATTACGTGATGTTTCTAACAACCTTTTAACCCCTTGCCTTTCTTGATGCCACACACACCCAAATTTGAAAATTTTTGTATTTGCATATTGTGGTGTACAATAAAGACTCAATAAATAAATAAATAAATAAATAAATAAATAAATAAATAAATATATTGTGCAAACTAAATAGAAAATTTCAGAATATTGTGTCCTATACGTGTAATCTGATTAATTTTTGGAAGATTAAGCATTGTGATACAAATTTCTAGATAGGGATCAATGTTGCAGGGTGTTTGTGGGCTGTGTTTTTTTTTAGAATTCGCGCGTTTAATGAACAATAAATACACGTATTGTCTCAATATACAATTAAGCTTTATAGTAGTCTGGTCAGAAGTAAGCTAGAATACTGCAGTCAAATTTGGAGTCCTCACTACAAAATCCAGTCCGAATTGAAACAATACAAAAGAGACTGCTACGTCATCTCGCGTACCGCTCGAACGGCAGTCATAGTGGTAGTTCATACGGGGGTAGGTTGAATCAATATAATATGTTGTCACTGCAATCACGAAGAATTATTTCGGACATGATGTTTCTGCACAAAATACTTAATAACAGCATTGATTGTCCACCAATACTTCAATTATTTCATTATAATATACTATCCAGATTACCCAGGGTACGCCACGCCTTGCTAAATGTATCCCTCTATAGATCTAATTTGGGCAAGTATTCCCCTTGGTTCGACTGGCACGTACTTATACCGATCTGTCGTCAAAGATTTCTGGCCTTGACATTACTTTTGATGGCTTGCATGCCTTTAGATTTAAATTGATCAGTTTTTTTTTTAATTGCTTATTGTTTTCTGGATTAATTTAGTCGTTGATATTATTTTGATTCCAATTGGTTATTTTCATTAAGTTATTTCATGAAACTATTTATAAAATTGTCAAATAATTATATTTCTTTTTAAAAATGTATATCAATTTATCTAATTATATAAATCTAGTTTTTAAGTTTTTTTTTTTTAATATTTTTATTTCATATTTACTGTTTGATTATTGCAAGTTATGATTACATTTAAAAATAAATACAATTAAACTTCTTTAATCTATTATGTAAAATAATTCTTTTTTTCTTTCTATTGTTGTAATTTCTGCTGCTAATCCTAATAAATTAATAAATAAATATATCCCACCCCTGTGATATTTCGTGAGTCCCCCCCACATGCCTCGACCCTCACGTCATGAATGGACGATCCCTTACATTTTATTGCGATCAAATAAGTAAATGATTAACTGTCAATAATTAGGACCACTTTTATGTAGCGATTGCGTCGCCATTTTGTATATGTATAAGTACTATATGTTTCTAGTATTCTGACTGACAAATAAATATTTCTTTAATCACATTTGATGAAAATAAAAACAAACTTTGTATTACATCTTTGTGAATTCGTTTGATTGAAACCATAAAAATGGAGATTTTTTTTGTAGTTTGTTTTTCTGTTCGATTAAAATGATTTAACAATGTTTTTTAACAATTTTGTCAAATATATTCGTTCATTCATTCCTTATGCTTATTTTAGTGTAAACATATTATATACTTTGATTAATTTGTAAGATTTTATTTTTGTGTTACCCACACATTAGGAAATTCTAAACATTTTTTTAAATATCATATCGGAGATGCAGGTTCGATCCTCGCTGGTACGGTCGATTTTTGATATGATATTAAAAAATGTTTAATTTTAATAATGTTCACGTTTTTATTGTTAATGCATTATAACCTAATGTTGCTAAGGGGCTCCTTCATGTTGCTGATAAAAACATTTGATGTATAACGATAACCATCAGATAAATATGCTATTTTTTTTATGAAATGAAACAGACCCTAACTAATTAATTATCCCTCTCTGATAACACGTAACGGTAACTTATTTACAAGATAAAATATGTCAGCATTATTGTGTATGTTAATATATTCCAAATTAAGTTAGCGGAATATTATATTTTATAGCGTAACGATGAATTTTGATATTTGCTGCCTCGAGGATGTTATAATTATGTTGCCCTATGAGTGATCTTTAGAAGTGAAACTCCTTTTGGCGGGACTCCTTTTTCCTACTGCGGGTAAATTTTTTATGAATAAAACGGCAACGTTTTTGTCGATGGCGCTAGAACGGAAATTTAAAGCTTTCAGATTTGTATCAATATAAACGAGACTTAAAAATTAGTTTGCCAAAGAAGTTTCACTTCTGACATGTTTTTTTTTTTTTTATACATCTTACTTAGTATTAGGTAAAGGCTTCCGATATAAAATTAACATTCCATTAAAATTTATTTAAAATATTACTACACGATCATACGTAGTTTGGTTATTGTAGAGAAAATAATGTGTTAATTCAGTATTAAAATTTATGTTGTTTTTTTTTGTAAGATTCCACGTTGAACTAAAATTTATATTAAGTTCGTTTTAAATATTTTCTTTTTGTTAAAATACATTGATATCTGGAATTCACGTTTTAAAATATGGGCCTGTATATTATTTACCTTTAATTAATTATTTTAATAACGATAGTGCTAGACAAAGATCATAGCTTAGACATCACAAATCTAAGGCCTGTTTCACCACCTGTGGATCAATAAATTAGAACTCTTAGGTTCATATTTGCGAATAAAAATATCTCACAGATTCAATGAAATTCGATTTGAAAAAGAATAATCCATCAAACATTTTAGTCTGTCGGATACCGTCATTCGTCAAATAGCTTTAACCACAACTGATGTAATAGGTCCTTAATATTCTTTTCGAAGTATTTGTATAAAACTCATAACTCATATATTATATATTGTACACAAGGTGATCAATATTATTATAACTATATTTGTATTACTATTATTTGTTGATTTTTTTTTCTTTATGGATTAAAAAATTAAATGTGCTAATGAGGGTAGTTTTAGTTGATCATATTTCGACTACCTTTACAAACGAATTTATCATCGTATTGAAATTATTTCATGCAGTATTGATCAGGTGATATTTTTACATATATACAAGTGTATAAGTAGTTAAGTTTTATTTTCAGCTGCGAACTTTTGGAGGCCAATGTCCAACGGTGGTCTGCGATAGGCTGACGTGATGATAATGAAGTAGTCATAATGCATTGCTACATTTCATTGACATTTGAGGAATTGAAAAATGTACCTTTATTTCGACACCTACAACGTATCTCTACAGCTTACGAACAAACACTAATATTTTATGTTATTTTTGAGCGCGAGATAAATGATTCTCATTGGAAGTGTTTTATTTATTTATTATTATTTTATTCTCTAAAT
This sequence comes from Melitaea cinxia, assembly GCF_905220565.1. NCBI lineage: Eukaryota > Metazoa > Arthropoda > Insecta > Lepidoptera > Nymphalidae > Melitaea > Melitaea cinxia. Next base: position 20,289,399 of record NC_059424.1, on the reverse strand, counting down.
ACACGATATTTTAGTTACATACTTAATTGTTTATTGCGAAAAAATCCTTATAATTATATTTCATTAACAGTTACATCTCGGCTTTCATTCAGTCATAATATTTTACCTCTACTTTGGCTAAATACAGGTCTTTCAACAATTCGTATGAAGTTATATGCCAAAATTATATATATATATATATAGGTATATGGTGAGTAAATCAATGATGGGATATTTTCCGACAGGTTGCATACAATGGTCGGTAGTCAATGAGTTACAGATATTTTCAGTAACCAAATTCACATGACGATTCTTTTCGCTCACTAACGGTTAAATTTCGAACACGATATATTCGATTTGAAGAACCATAGATTATATTATATGAGAACCATCTGAATTAGGAATCAATATAAGAAAGCTATAATTGGTATACTGTACACATCATATAGAAAGCTTTGGTGCCATTTGGATTTCTGTTGTCTCTATTATATATTATCTTACACGGCCGTCTGTCCCTAAGCTAAGCAACTTTATGCTTGTGTTACAGGTAACATCCTACAGATATAGCTATTTTTCTGATAAATATACATGGAAACAATACATATAGTTATAAATATAAATATTGAAATCAGACTCAGGCGGGAATCGAATCCGCAACAAAATTAGAAAATTAAAAAGTCAAAATTAGAAAGTGTATTGGATTTATTATTCTTTAAATTAAGTATGTATGATTAATTAAAATTTAATTAAAAAATTGTCTAATTCTAGTGTCCGTTCTTGATGAATTTATAAATAGAGTAAGAAGTGAGTAGTAGTGTAAGTGATATTTCCTGTGTAATATTATAAATACTTTTTTGTTATTTTGTAAGAAAAGTCTGAAAATACTGTAGGTGTTTTTAAGCTTAAGAAATAAGTGGTAAACAAATTTAATAGGTACCTATCTATTTAGTTTGCAATAGACATTTTTTTTCTATTTAAAAAGCCACGTACAATATTTGATCTGAATAAGATAAGAATGCTTTGAAAATCGAACACTTACTAAAAGTTAATTGTAACCAAAGTCGGTGAATCCCAACCAGTCAGATGGGGGAACATCGTTCAGAAATTAACCTACAAGTTTCGCAATAAAGAAGTCTTATTTCTGCAGAAAACTTTACCAGATATTGAAGCAGAAGTAGTAGTAAGATATTATTATCTAGTATCAAACAAAAATGAAACTCGAACACGTTTTTACCTTAAACTGTATTGAAAAAATAGTGATTTTTCTTTATAAAATAATTGTTTTCTCGATATCAAAAAAATCACTTAGTGATTACGTTGTAGGTCGTCGATAAAACAGTCAAATACGCCTTGTGAGTCACAAATCAAGAAGTGCTCTTTACATCTCAATCTAATGGTACCAAATTCAAATATAACAACATGGCTAGCAGCTTTCGATTAAAAAAAGAATCATTAAAATCGATACACCCAGTGAAAAGTTATGAAGTAGCACAAATAAAGATGATACACATTTTTTCCTTTATTAAAAGACCTTGTTACTACGGCGACTATATCGTCCTGTTATTTATACGTAATATAGGTTGATATAGGATGACGCCGCTTTGACGCAGCGATCACAGCCATGGATTGTACCTGTTGCGCTGGCGGTTGCGGGTTCGACACCCGCACATGACAAACATTTGTATTGGCCATACAGGTGTTTGCCGTGGTCTGGGTGTTTGTGCAGTCCTAGTGGGTCTCCCCACCGTGCCTCGGAGAGCACGTTAAGCCGTCGGTCCCGGTTGTTATCATGTACACCTGATAGCTATCGTTACTCATAGTAGGGAATGTATACGCCAACCCGCATTGGAGCAGCGTGGTGGATTAAGCTCTGATCTGTCTCCTACATGGGGAAAGAGGCCTATGCCCAGTAGTGGGATATTACAGGCTGAAGCGATAGGTTGATACAGTTACATGATAACATCTTAAGACGCTATTGATAAAACTTCACCAGACAAGTAATCGTTTTTTACAGAACTAGATTTTGGAGTTGCAAGGTTCTTATAGTACAATAAAGAAGTATTTATACTTACAATAAAATTGTTTTTTTTTACTGGAAAAAATTTCGAGAACCATCACCAGAACAGTTTCTAATGATTAACACATAATAAGTAAGTGGTGTGGATGCGCTTTTCGAAAACAAGCTAACTTAATAATTGTGATTACAGGCAGTGTGAAAATTATTCAATTTATCGATTACATTAAAAATAATGATAATAAATAACAAGTGTAACGATCAATAATAACTTTAGATTATTAACTATTAAGCTTTAGATTATAAACATTTTAAATAGAAATTAAAAATATACCAAAATGATAGTAATAATTATAATTTAAATTACGATTACTGTTAGATTTTTTTTTATATGACAATTTTTAGTTAGTGTAAGATCAAATATATCACAGTCTAGAAACAACTTGTACTTATATTAATTAGTAAATTTCGTGCGAATTTAGTTCTGATTGGAGGAAAGCAAAATGTCTCTTTACGTCTAGCACTAATTCGCGGACAATGGAAAAACAATCTCGAGAGCAAATAAGGCGAATTTACATGACTTTTTATGATTTCAAACTCGGTCATACTTGATCTCGTTGAATTCGTCGGTCAGAGGTTGTCATCGTTGTAAAAAAAAATGTTCTGGTTAAAAGTTGTGATCGACTTAAGGATCCTGACAAAACTATTTATTATGAATACGTTCTATCCTAGAGATTTGATTCTTATACTGATGATTCCAAACAGAAGAACCATACTCTAAAATGGATCTAACAAAAGCATTATATAATAATACTAGCTTCTGCGCGCGACTTCGTCCGCGTGGAAACTTGACAATTTTGTTGCTGCGGTGTTATTTTAGAATTGCCATATCTCCTGAGATACTCATTGAAATCGAATTGTGTAAAAGGCTATTTTGTTTTAAATTAAATACTTGTGATGAATAACGTATTTATTTAGCTAATCATTAATATCATGTTTATAAAAAAATCTCCGCAAATAATGCATTATTTTAGAACAAACTTGGTTAGCATAAAAAAGGTTCTAGTGAGCCAACCTTAAAAGATAGATATATGCTGTCGCGAACTTTTTTTTAGATCTTTTAAAGAGGATCAATTCTGACATACATGATTTTTGCGAAACTTTAACTGTTTTCACAGCGCACGCAGCGGTAGCTCTCAAAAGAAAAAAGGATCCCCTGATTTTGAAACGTTCTTCATTGGTGCTCCGCTCTTTTTGGTCTTAGCGTGATAATATACAGCCTATAACCTTCCTCAATAAATGGGCTATCTAACACTAAAAGAATTTTTCAAATCGGATCGGTAGTTTCTGAGATTAGCGCGTTCAAACAAACAAACAAACTCTTCAGCTTTATAATATTAGTATAGATATCGTTAAAAAATATTTTGGAACGATAAACATGATTAGCTGGGCTTAACCGGAAATATTATAAAAATGATGAACAAAACAATCAACATGTAAAAATTTCAAAGGCCCGATTCGTTCTATAAGATAGGCAAAAAAGCTTTGTAGAATAAGAGAAGAATATTACCTAAACAAGAAGTTTTAAGAATTTTCTTATTTATAAGAAAATAAAAAATCTATCTGTATATTTATTACTTACTTAACTTACGAGTGAGAACGAAAGTAACCGACTTAGCGCACAGAAATAGCAAGTTGAAGTGGTAGTGGGTAGGTCTCCTGCAAGTGTCGCAGGACCAGATGCCGCTGGAGCAGACGTGTCTTGTAGTGGAGACCGCGTGTTGGCAAACGCAGTGTAGAACGTCGTTCGGCCCGTTGGACGATCTACGTAAGATTGCCGGTGAAGGCTGGAAGATGAGAGCGGAAAAAAGGGTTGTTTAGCGCTAACTTGGGGAGGCCTATGTCCAGCAGTGGACTGCATAGGCTGAACTAAATCATATTATTTACTCACCGTTGTCCATTATTAGTATCCTGGTGCAGTGTTATTAATTGTTTGGTCTTCCTCTGATACTGGGTTTCAGCTTTCTTGCCTCACACTACTACACTGCAAGTCGGTTAATACTCGACAGTACTACCTGCACACATCTTATGAGATGTTCGAAACGATAGACGTTGATAAAAATTTACGAACGTTGATGTGTCTACACACAAACAGGAACACACATCCATACGTAAGTATATCCTTCTTAGGCACAATTATTTATTACAATTTGTGTGTTAATAAGTTATTCACTGTACTGTTAAATGTTTACTTCTTAATATTGCTTAAAGGTTAAGACAGTAAGCGGATAAAAAAAAGCGAATTAATTCATACAATCTTTTTTAAATCTTGCTTTAATTTTTTTATATCTTGCCTTGAATGTTTATGATTATCGAGATCAAAGAAACTTCAACGTCCGTCTTTAACTACGAATATTTTTTTACCGCTAACTCTATCTAAAAGGAAAGTAAAACTTTTTTCATATAATGTTAGACATCTGCCTTTAAAATTCTCAAAATCCGTCTAAATAATTTCGTTTCAAACAGACATAGAACCTTTTTTTTTTGTACGACTGCTTAGAAACAATTTTCAAACACACCGAGCAATAAATTATTATTATCGTATCACATAAACATTTCAATCCACGATTTATTGTTACTTATTGAATACTATATTACTTTTTTTTCATTACTTGTTTTTCATTATTCATTTACTTGTTTTTTTTTTCACAATTCGATATTCAGTGGAAAAATTTTCGTCAGATGTATACTGAGATGTATTACCATGGAAACTTAAAATTATCCGAATTGAAAAGAAAAATGTTTTCTAAAGATCAAAAATAAATGTTCACTATTCGTAGATAAAAAAACAAGAATTTTGAAACAAGATTGAGATGATTAATTACCCTTATCGGATCCAAGAGTTCGTCAAATACATTATTATCTGTTATTTTGATGTTATTGAAAATGTCTTTCGATATATATTTTGTGAATGAAAAGTGGGAGCAAATGAAAATAGCTTCATTACGCCCCCACACTAACTCAAATGAAAAATATTTTATTTTATTCTCATTTAGTTTCTTGCTGAATTAAGCCACCCCCTCTCTTCCCGTGGGTGTCGTAAGAGGCGACTAAGGGATAACACAGTTCCACTACCACCTTTGAACTTAAAAAGCCGACCAATGCGGATAACAATCGCACTGGTGGCTTTGAAATTCACAGGCCGAAGCGGGCAGCAGCGTCTTCGGTGCGACAAAGCCAGCCCTGCGGTCACCAACCCGCCTGCCCAGCAGCAGACTATGGGCAACACACATGAGTACACGCCAATTTTAGCGCGAACTTGTAGAGGCCTATGTCCAGCAGTGGACTGCAATAGGCTGAAGTATGTGTGTGTAGTCCCTTTTTTAGAATTATTTGTTATTTTAAGGAATGTTTTACTTGATACAGTAGTATCATAACTATTATTATATAAAATAACTATACTTACTGCAGTTTTAAGTTAATAGCTGTTAAGAATAAAAATCGAAATATGGGTTAATAATTTTCGATTTTTGAATTTTCGAATAGAAGATTTGTGATCATAAAAAAATTAATAGTTTATAAATTTTACGAAAGTTGTAAAAGAAGTTAACTTATACCTAAACACGATAGTATAAAACAGGCATAATTATTGTTAAACAGTCAGACACGCAACTTGGCGCACTATAGGTGAAGCCGCCCGTGGTGGTAGTGTTAAAAAATTTGATTGCTTTTGTAATAAAATATACTTAGGTATATACTCATTTCCATCACCCAAAATGTTTTAACATTAGAATTAAACGGAATTACACCCTCATATGTATGAACCATCAAGGCCGACAAACAAGACTCTGGTCACCATACACAAAAACAGGAACACAACACTGGTTGAAGCAGTATTATTTTCTGTAAGGTCTAAGTAGTATGTGAGGTATTACTAGTTTTTAAAATTTCCGGGCAACTGTTGACACTCCATTCGAAAATTCTGATATTTTCCCACTTTACTTCTATCTTTATATTTATAGGAATTAAGATTATAATTTTGCTTATTACAGTACTCGACTACTCAAGTATATTTCTGTCATGAAATATAATTAGGAAATTCTGTGAATTGAATTTACTGAATGGGGACTACAATAGGAATAGAAAGAATGAAAAATAGCTTTATGTTATTGATCTCATTAACAGTAGTTTCCACAAAGAATCAAACTTTTACGAAATACCTATATTGTATAAAGCAGTAAAATATTTCATAATATATTTTCATATTTCTTTTGTAAAATGAATAACGTACGTAATGTACACGACATTTTTCCTGGCACGTTGATTACTCGTCGTGTACCTAATGTGATATGCCAGTGTATATTATCGACGGGTGCAAAGTAAAAAAAGTTAACTACAATTTTGAGATTTTTTTTATTGCAGTAACTAATTAAAAACTTTATATTCTACAACATGGCAAAATAAAAAAATACAAATATCGCCTCATTTCTTGTACTTTTGTCAAGTAAAAGAAGACAACCACTGCTGTTTTGTTAAATTACACGCCGTACATGCGTTCAACTACCGCCTGGCCGCTTTTACGCAGTCCGCGCGGGGGGCGCACGTTCATTCCTATTGTGTCATCAGTCAGATGGTATGTGCTTCGCCGGTCGGCAACAATGTTTATTTGTATTAAGGTTTGTGTGAAAGTGTTATCATAATAGTAAACAATTTGAATACATCACAACAGACATGGAAAAACGTTTTTGGTAATTTTTGGAATCGGAAAAGTCGTACTTTTTATTCTTACTGAAATTAATTTTAAATTTCTTACTAATACTAAATAAAATAAATTTAACTTAATTATTTAAACAACGTGATTGGTGAGCGCTTACGGTTAAAGGCTTAACTTTCTCTACGATTATAATTTATTTAGATTATAATTTATTTAGATCGATTATGATTTAGATCTAATGCACCTACGATCCACGCTGCCGATCAATTTATACATCGCCACCGAGTGGCCTGCACTGCCCACAAATGCAGACCAAAATCTTATAGATCTCATAGTCTCTCATATCTCGTTATGACAATTTGTCTATGTTTTGATAATAATAATAATAAATAACTTTATTGCACACAGTAACATATAACAATTACATAAGAATTAAGCTTAAAGGGAAAAAATAATAATTACATCGCATGCAACGGACGGTCTTCTCACTAGATAGTGATCTCTTCCAGACTACCCACCAGAAAGGAGCTTATTGAATTTAAGGCTTTTGTGCAGCTTAAAAATATAATATAATCTATAATTATATAATACTAGCTGACCCGGCGAACTTCGTATCGCCTAACAGTGACTTTTAAGTATTATCACAAATCTTTTGTGTGGGAGTATAGAAAAGTGTTGTTTTTAGACTTTTTAAAGAAATTTAAATTTTTTTTTTTTAGAATTTTTCTCTCCGTAAGAACCATCCTCGTACTTCAAGGAATATTTTAAAAAAAGAATTAGCGAAATCGGTCCAACCGTTCTCGAGTTTTGCGCTTAGCAACACATTCAGCGACTCATTTTTATATTATAGATATACAATCTATATAAATACATACAAATATCAACACATGCGCAATACTCACAATATTAAAAAGTATGAATAAATAAATAAATAATAATATTATATATAAATAATAAAGAAGATATAGTTTCATTTGATTTATAAGAATTTTTTCAAAGGGTACGTATATTAATATCATCTCGAGAGCTGCTGCCAGGGCTTGCAGTCGATTAAGTATTACAAGTTGACACTAAACAATAGACTTATTATTTGCTTTTAGCTTTTGTTTATTTTTGATTTAAAAAGTGACTTACAATAGCGAAAATAATTGTCATTTCAAAAGACTAATTAGTATCTGATGGCGAAGCCAATTAGTTTATTGTTTAAGGTTAATCTGAGATGTTTATTTTTTTCTAAAATTTTTAAATTTTAAGCAAATCTAACTTACATTAATAGCGTATTTTTAGAGTACGGCGCGTTCATTATCCAAACTGTTAATTAACATTGTTTTAAATACGAAATATAAATTAAAACAAGTCTAATACTCGCAAAAAAAATGCTTTTAATTTCTTAGTACCTGGGTGACCGAGCCCAGCTCGGTATTTTTAGTAAATCGTGAAGGATTAGTAGTAGAAGAGAGAGTTAAAATGATTCGCTGCCGGTTTGGATGAAGTCCTTTTTTAACCGACTTCAAAAAAGGAGGAGGTTACTCAATTCGGCTGAAGGAAACTCAATATATATATATATCCCACCTTCGGTGCAACAAAGTCACAATTCAGGACACTTTTTTTGTTATGTCTTTTATTAGGACTTTTTGATAATTTAATATAAGATTTTTAAACTATAGAAAAGAAAGTAAATTATTAATTTTATAAAGATTTCAAACCTACTATAAATAGTAATCCAGAAATGAGGACGTAAAAGCGAAAAAAAAGTCCTCTCCTGTAAAATTAAGAAATGAGCTGTTTTGACTTTGTTGCACCGAAGGTGCTATATATATATATATCTATATATCACTACATAGTATAAAACAAAGTCGCTTTCTCTGTCCCTATGTCCCTATGTATGCTTAAATCTTTAAAACCACGCAACAGATTTTGATGTGTTTTTTTTAATAGATAGAGGGATTCAAGAGGAAGGTTTATATGTATAATAAAATCCATTAAATAGTGGAAAAATACTGTTATTTTTGAGGTTTCTAATGTGATGTCGTAAATAATTACATTTTTTCCGCTTACATTGCAAACGCAGCCTGAACCCTATGAGATTTATCAAAATAATGTACTAAGTATTATCCACATTGAAAAGTTCTATAGAAAGCTCCGCTATGGTATATGTCTATCTCTTATGGATATCCCACAATAACATTTTTTTTGTCAAATACTTTTTACGACAAATAATGGCTAATTTTCAAAGCGATTTTAACCAATACAGCATTAATCCTTATCTAATTAAATACCTAAAATACATTGTTGATTTAATATAGATCTATATGGCCCTTTACAGCATATGATTTAAATGAATATTTTTGAAGATATTATAGATTGAGAAATTGCGATACGTAACGTTTGCGGCAGTTCCGGCCGGCTTTTAGTCTAAAGTTAACGCGTGCGGGCCACGGACAGTAATGAATAAATCAAAACTACTCGATCGTTTTTAATCATTTTTCAGTGAATGACATAGGCTATAATTATATTTTATATCCGTGCGAAGCCGGAGCAGGTCGCTAGTATATATATATATATATATATATATATATATATATATATATATATATTTTTTTAATGTATGTTCGAGGATAACTTCGTCGTTTATGAAAAGATTTTGATAATTCTTTTTTTGGTGGAAAGGAGATATCCCTGGTGTGGTAGCATGATAAGAAAACCAGGATCTGATGATGGGGTCCTAGAGAAATCGAGGGAAACTCTCGAAAATCCGCATAACTTTACATTAACTACATAATACTTAACATACTACTGGGTGCACTGATTTTGATGATTTTAAACTTAATCGAAAGCCGATGTTTATCATATGGTCATATTTCATCGAGATCTGATTACAACTTTTGGAGTAACCTTTGATAATGCGTATTTCTTGACTATTTTTTCATATACCTACGTTGTATTACTTGTCGATATAATTGAAGTCGGTTTTTTTTTCGTTTGCCTGCAAACACAATTATTAATAATTAATGAACGCAAAATAAAAATAAAAAATAACGATAAATTAAAAATTGATACAAAATACACAATTACAACGCTTCAGCCTGTAATATCCCACTACTGGGCATAGGACTCTTTCCCCATGTAGGAGAAGGATCAGAGCTTAATCTACCACGCTGCTCCAATGCGGGTTGGCGGATATATTCCCTACTAAGCGAGTAACAATAAAAAAGCTATCAGGTGTACATGATAACAACCGGGGCCGGCGGCTTAACGTGCTCTCCGAGGCACGGTGGGGAGACCCACAAGGACTGCACAAACACCCAGACCACGGCAAACACCTGTATGGCCAATACAAATGTTTGTCACGTGCGGGGATCGAACCCGCAACCGCCAGCGCAACAGGTACAATCCATGGCGTAACCGTTGCGCCAACGCGTGTCACACACAATTACAAGATTGAGAGTAATTGCTCCTCAAAAACTGACAGGCGCTTCAACAAATCGTGTTTTTTTTTCTGAAAATCATATTTCAATACGAATTACATTATTTATAAAATATGAATAATATTTTTTTTTACCGACAAAAATAAAAAATATAAATAAATATAAAAAATCAAAAATAAAAAATAATTAAAAAATAATAATGATAAAATATGAATAATATTTTTCAATTTTAGCGACATAATAATAAAAAATAAGAACAGCCTATTTAAATAAAAAATAACGAGTGCAATTAGAAAAAGAAAAAGAAAAAATAATTGATCAGGGACATGGGGATTTGAACCATGATCTTCTCGGTTGATCCCGACCGGCCGATTTCCCACCGAGCTATTGCAACTAAATTGACAGATTCGAAATTTAGCTTCGTATTCTAACGATATTTTTTTCACTCCCTAAAAACAGGGATAAAACGACATTTTCTAAAAATGAATCCTAGCTAGATGGATTTATCTCCCCCGAAACCTCCTATATACTAAATTTTATGAAAATCGTTGGAGCCGTTTCCGAGATTCAGATTATATATATACATATATATATATATATATATATATATATACAAGAATTGCTCGTTTAATAGTATAAGATAAACCCCTTTTTTTAGAACGTAATGAAAGAAATCAAGTAATGTTTACGATATACTATATATGTATTAGCATGTCATTATTCATTATGCGCGGGGCATTATTCATTATGAAAAACGCTCTAATTTCTCAATTCATCTGTAACATACCTGTAATATACTACAAATATTTTCGACGCCCGCTCTGGTATAATGGTGCGTGTGCTGTGTCGGCGACGTCTAAAACACCAACGGTTGCGGTTTCGATACACTTCGACTACAAGAGGGATCTTGTAGTGGATCTTTGTGTTCATAGAAATATTTATTTGCGGTCTGGTTGTTAGTCCTTGTGGGTCTCCTCACCGTGTCTCGGAAAGCACGTTAAGCTGTCGATCCCGGTTGTTATCATGTACACTTGATAGCGATCGTTACTCATAGTAGGAAATATATCCGCCAACCCGCATTGGAGAAGCGTGGTGGATTAAGCTCTCATCCTTCAGACACAAAAAAAGAAGCCTATGTCCAGCAGTGGGATATTACAGGCCAAAGCGATTAAAACTTTTAGTTTATGCTGTGAGTAAAAAGTTTTGAAAATTATTTTTAAGATATTTTTCCGTAATCAGTACAATCGTCGTTAATTATACAACTTTATTGGGTTATGACGATCACTACCACATCCACGGAAATCAATCAAGCGAGGGTATTGTAATATAAAAATTCTAAATAAATTTACTAAAGAACTCACTAAGTAAATTGGAGATAAGTATTTCAAAGTGAAGTTCAAGTTCGCGTTTGCCGCTGACAGGATTACGAAGGAAATTACGAAACGCCTTGATATTAGGAAACGCCTTGAGCGCGAGGACAGTCTTTCTGTGATGTTTTACTTATGGTATTCCAGTCTAGATTGTTTATGTGTTATGTACACGATTTTTGTTTTATTTTTGAAATATAACGATTTCCCTATTGAACTGTTTAACTAATCGTGTCCCTAACTTCGGTACTAGATTTTTTTGTGTTAATAAAAGAAATTACCCATACATATATATACACGTATGTTATGTGCAACAGCTTCTGACTAATATCATCTTATTAAATCATAAAAAAATCTGCAGCACGAAAAGATCCAATTGCATTTTTGAAAAACAATAAGGAACCGAAAATTCTACGTGCGCAAAATACCAAAATGTTTCCATCTGGAATTCGAAAATCTGCTTGAAATTTAAATTTGATATTTTCACAATACTCAGATCAATAACCATACAATATCAAGTCAATCCATTGTGCTTAGATTCTCAGAATCCAATTTTTCTTCTTCTTTTTTATTATTTCCAGTAAATAGTGTACCAAGAAATTGACAAAACATCACAAAGTAATGATACAAAAAAAAAGAATGAAATGTAGCATCTGCAGCCGAACTAGACCTGTGCTTCACCTGTCAGCGCCATATTCCCACGTTTAATTCGGTGTAAGCTCGATTAAATTAATTATTGATTATTTGACTTACGTAAACTATGAACAATTTTATTATGTGCACCACAATTATACAATATAAACGGTATTAAAACTATGTAATATGTGTGATGAGTAAAAATACTAATGACGAATAGAGGTAGAGAAAAATTTATTCCGATGCGTTAGTCCAATTTTCATCGCCAGTACAAATTTGCGCAAATACAAAAAATATTCAATAATTTTCGATCGATACCCAGAATAAAATAGTTTTACAACGTTTGACGATCGCTACAGACGTCTGACGTGGATTCCATTCCTCACCTGAAACTAATATTAGTCTAAGTAAAAACATATTTTGTTATCTCGATATTTGTTCTTGTAGGTCTTCCCCTCTTGTTCCGCAAAGCACAAGTATTTATGACAACAGCTGTACCAGTTGTTATCATAAATACTTGTGAATCATTATAATGGAGCAGCGTTGTGGTATAAGATTTTATATAAAAAAAAAAAACAGTTTTGATCCTTCTCCTTTGCAGTACAGATTATTCCCACCCGTGGAACTTCTATGAGTTTTTTCGCTTCGGTTCTGTCCGCAACGCTATACCTAAGTGGATGTCTTGCGTTCAACGTGACAGATAACTGTAATTAAATAATGTTGCAGCGTAACGTTACATAACAATCGAAATCGAGACCAATAATATTTATGAAATTTGTACAAAAATAATAGTAATAGCCGCAAATGATGACATTTCATTCGTAGCGCTAAGTGTCATTCATTCAGATGAATGGCTTTCAACAATACCAGAATAGCACACATGATTTCGCTAATGTCACATAGAACGGCGAATCACAAATTGTATTGTTATCAAGGAATACAGAAAAACACTTAAAATAAAAACTACTATATTTTAAAATCTTATTTTAAAAGATATTACTCATATGAATAATTTCAGATATTCGTAACGTTGGATTGCAAGCTGAACGGAATGCGAATTCACCTTCGAAAAACGTATAAAATTCTTGACATTTACTTCGTAAAACTCTTTCCTTAACATTTTCTGTAATATTCTTTAAAAAACGAATACTTTGTATATTTACGTCATTGAATATATGTATATAAATACCACTGCTAACGATTCTAAAATTTTAACAGTGGACTTTAATAGCGAGTTTTCTTTGACTATTCTCACATTCTACTATCGCTTATTTATTATATTTTTTGTACATTCTCAATGGCGATTCTATGAAGGATTACTGCTATTGTAACGAATATCTTTCTATATATTGAATACTTTGGTATTTCATTTTAATATATTAGTACTAGGTGACCCCGCAAACGTTGTATTGCAATATATGTTATTAACCCCCTTAATCCTCCCCCCTTATGACTTAGGGGTATGAAAAATAGATATTGGCCGATTCTCATACCTACCCGATATGCACACAAAATTTCATAAAAATCGGTCCATCCGTTTCGGAGGAGTATATCTTCTTTAATATAACTAACATTCTGGCACAAGAAATTTATATATAATATTAAATGCTCTTGTGAGTTATTGTAATTAGGATGAAAGTGGGTAATTTACATATCTATGATTGGCTTAAGAAGGACGATGGACTTTGACAAGGTCCATTTCGAAACTTCTATTAAGTTGTACCAAATAATGCGTGCATTATTAACATTAATAAACTTACTTACGCTTACGTTTGTAATATCCCACTACTGGGCATAGGCCTCTTTCCCCATGTAGGAGAAGGATCAGAGCTTAATCCACCACGCTGCTCCAATGCCAATATAACAACCGGGACCGACGGCTCAACCTCCTCTCCGAGGCACGTTGGAAAGACCCACAAGGACTGCACAAACACCCAGACAACGGCAAACACCTGTATGGCCAATACAAATGTTTGTCATCTCCGGGGATCGAACCCGCAACCGCCAGCGCAACACGTACAATCCATGGCTGTGACCGTTGCGCCAACGCAGCGATAATAAACTTAACGATATTAATTTATTATTTAGGGGTGTTATTGAGGGATCCGTACTATACATATATACGTACTATATACGAACTACGTCATGTCAAACTAATCGTAATACTTTAACATGACGCAGTTGTTTTTGTCGTGACAAATAATTTAGTTTTAAAGAAGTTTTTTTTTACCAATGATCCCAATGAATTCAGTTTAGCCTAATAACACTTTAAAATGAAACTTGCCTACTGAAATTATTTTGTCGAAGAAATTAGGCAGAGTCGCAGAAGAAATTTAATATTCATATTTTATATTCATATTATATGAATATCACGTGGGCGAGCTTACCTTCCAATATGTCAAGTAAACATCTTGTATGGAAACTTTTCATATCGGATCTCGTTATTTAACTAAAGTATAATAAAGTCCTAAAAAATAATTCAACAAGTTATACTTGATATTCAGTACTTAGACTGAGCATACTTGTAGAGATCGAAATAGTAGAACGGGGTGAGTAAAAAACGAGCGCGTAATCTGTAGGGTAACATTCAGAATACAGTAAAATTTACACCTTATTTCCATTGCATAAAGGCTACTATTTAAAAGAAATTAAAAGTTTTCTAGAGAGTTAGGTGGGGTTGCTCGAATAACTTGCACTTTGAAACGGTGACTTATTTTACTTTATATTCCGTTTTGACGATTTAAAATTAGTCGCAATGAAACTTAAAAGCGAGTAGTTTTTTTTTTTTCTGAAAATCTTTGTTTGATTGGATTTTATGGGTTATAAAACGTAATTCTAATCTATAATGAAAATCTCGAGCTGGTCGTCTGAAGTGAACTGAAATGGTAAAGGCTCTACGACTTGACTTATCTTTAAGAGAAAAGTTGAAGTTAAATCATGCTGAAAATTACTGGTGTTACTAACTATTGCAAAATGAACAAAATGCTCTCTATGAAAATAATTGCAATGACACGACTTGCCAGACAGATGACAGCGTACCTAACGTTGTCATCTGTCTGGCCGCAACCGGCAGTTATGGAATACGCCTCGTCTCGCTATCAATTTCTATAAATAATTCAAACATCTATCCGCTAACCCGCATTGGAACAGCGTAATTGATTAAGCTCCAACCTTGCTGCTACATGGGGAAAGAGGCCTGTGTCCATCAGTGGGATATTACAGGCTGAAGCAAATTCAAATATCTACCTAAAAAAACTATTAGGAGCAAAGCATCACAACCCTACGCAAACTTAGTGCATTGATGCCTGATGCTGGAATATTATTTATCGAAACAATGTTAGCCATGTTATTGTTTACAATTACTGCACTGTATTTAAATTTTAACAGTAAGAAAATATGTAGTTATGGACGTTGATATTTTTTTTAAATAAAAACCGGAGGCCAACCTCGCGGTTCCTTAGTCTAAAACGTGCTGAATCAAGAATGACACGAAACATTAACTTGTTCATAAAACGTCATATTACCGCTTGGTAGAGAATCTAGTGATTCACTTATATGTACGGTTGACCAAGAAAGTGGTGTACCAGTTTTGATTTAGTTTCCTGGTTATCGGAAATTACAACAAGGTTCGAGGTTATTAAAATATATTTCTGCAAGAGACATATAATAATGACGTAAACCTAATTGATAATTATTCATACGTCATTATTACACATGAAATTTTAAACTCTATTAGGTATAAATAATATCGTTATCAATAATCAGATAAAGACGGCAATAGAAGTTGTCAGATCGATCTGCAAGCGAAACTAATCTTTATCACCTATGAATCTGCAAGCGGCTTTCAACCTTAGGGTTGTACACCACTTTCCCGGCCGACGGTACCTGCATCGTATGCGCCGACCCTTACATTTGCTGACCATTACCTTTGTCATAAGTTTTTCTAAGACTATTCATAGAACATGTGATATGTCTACAAGTTTCTAGAAATATCGGCGAGAACTATAACAGGTGGACCGGACCGTAAATAAAGATCGTGAGATGTTACAATCTGTACAAGAAATTGAAAATTTGAAAGTATAAAATGTTTTTTCTATTTCATAATAATTTATAAAGAAACGCGTTGTTAACAAACTTATTTATTAATGTCGTATTGAATTCTAAATACCAAATAATAGTCAATAACAAATTCTTTATAACAGTTAAGTCGTCTTTTGTATGAATTAAAATCTAAAGATGTAGGTCAAAATGTGATTCAATGATTTTAGTGAAAAGGTCGTGAAACACCAACAGGTTCTTAAGTGACTTAGTATTATTAAAAAGAAACTAAACATTCGAAAATCAAAAACATTGTTTTGTAAAAAACTGTGTTTGATTTGTAGCGATTTATTTACTTGTAGTGTTTAGGCTGAATCATAATATCACGAACTTCTAAATATTAAAAAAAAAAATGTTTTTATATTTGTACAATATTGAATATTGGATTGGTTTTCATATCGAAGAAACCAATCAAATTTGAAAAAAATATATTTACGTCAGTTATGAAACTACAGATATATGGATCTATCATTTTTATCAAAAGAGTATATAATATGAAAAATCGTAAAATAACTCAAAATATTTATTCAAATATTTTGAGTCAAGTCATAAATACGAAAACATCAAACACGTGGAAAATCAAGTCTATAGATATAATGATCATTATGATATGGTAACGTACGTATAACGAAAGGAGGAAATAACAACAGACTTTACATCCAAATTAATGACTTATAATCTCAGGTGGGCGTAAGAGACACGTGTAGTCAAAGACGTCGCCAAACGGTCGCCGTTGCTAATATTGTAACGAATCAATAATTCAATTTTTTTATATTGGCTCCTTCACCGACGTGAGTCGAGACGTCAAAATACGTGTATCCAAGCGATTATCGTCGAGCCATTTATTATTAATAATACTTTTTCATTGGTAACTAACCATATTTATTTTATTTATTTATTTATTTATTTATTTATTTATTTATTTACAGAAGAAAAAAGATACAATTTATGTGATAAACAGTGCAGCAAAAACAATGAATAGTTTAACAGTGCACTGTGTTTCTAAAGTAATAATACTAAAGTACATACTATATTATTTACTAACATAAAAATATGATATAAAGCTATACAAATATAGATTATTATACATGTGAATATAATTGGAAAGAAAAAAAAATAACATTAAGTGGTTAAAAAAAAGTAATAATCATAATAAAAATAATAAATGCGGTCATGTCAATCTCTCTCTTTAAGTTGTTCTAAAAAGAATTTTTTAAATATGTTTTTATAAAAATACATGCCAAATTATATTTACAGAGCTCTAAATTAGCGTAATAAGTTCTGCTTTTGAAATGAAACAACTTTTTCGGATTTTATCGTGGTTAATTAACTTTTTTAGATTGCCGAAAAAGTTATAGGAAACTACCCGACATATACGAATAACTTTGTAACGTTTGGACGTCTGACACCTCAGTCCTCCCGTGACCATCGTTACTAAGTATCCGAAACGTCGGGAATCTAAAAAAGTTAATAAACCGCGATAAAATCCGAAAAAGTTGTTTCATTTCAATGAGTGAAATTCGCGTAATCATTAGAAAATAAGTTCTCCTTTTTTCTCGTGCTCTTTATCAGGAAACTATTAAAACGAAACGCGTACAGTTCTCCTGAAATTATAGGTATTGTTCACGTAACTTGCTCTGTTTATGAGTAAGAGAGGCTCGAGTCGTACCACTGTTTTCTGTAGGTTGACAAGTTTTTATTCTATATTTCTCACCCGAGAAATACGTTCTCTAACGCAAAGATTTACTCACGAGTTTTTTTATATATATTGCGTTATGTATGTATGAGTTGAAGCGAAAATTCGATAATACTATTTAATAGGCGATCTCACTAAATTAATGTTTTCGACATGCTGAGTTAGATTATGTGCCCAATGAATCGAGAATAGAATTAAATGTGTATAGCAAAATATCTCTGGCGCCAAAGTCTGAAATTACAATAAGGTAAGTGACAGGAATTGTTTAGGCTTTTAGCACACGATCATGGTTTTAAGTCTAAAGAGCCTTACACACTGAATACGTATAACGGAGCGACTGAAAATAATGGCGTGAAACATAGGAAAAGTCCTTCTTTAATATTTAGTGTCTCATCGGCGTGGCCTGTAACGTGTTTCGTGTAAGCAGTGCCTTAGTATCTGTGCCACCTTGAAACTTAACACTTCTTATCATATTTCCAAGAATTAAATCTTAGTCTCATGTAATGTCCTGAGATTTCTTAGTTCATTCATAGAGTACATGGTACAAAAGATGTCAAATGACAATGCCTGTCCATCTATTGCGCATGCTTTGAGCAAGTTGACACGAGTCTTAATATAAGTATTATGTCTAGAACAAAAGAAAATTGTACCTCTAATAGCATTTTTAGTATTTACAATAAATGATTAGTAAAATATTTGTTTACTTATAATTATTTCACATTTTTCTTCCTTTTTTTTCAACGCTGAATTTCAGTATGTTTTTAGATACGATGGCTTATCCGTCACTGTAAAAAATCACAAGAATAATTGTAATGTTGCTTGGTAAAAGATTTCAGGCGTTGAACGTCTTGGTCTGTCTTGTTGTCTGTCCTCTCTGTTTTTTCTTGGTTTTTTTAGACAGCCAGGTCGGCAAACGAGCGTACGGCTCACCTGATGGTAAGCGATTACCGTAGCTTATAGACGTCTGCAATACCAGAAGCATCGCAAGTGCGTTGCCGACCCCATTCCCCATCCTCCTCTCCAGGAGCTTTGGTCACCTTACTCACCAACAGGAACACAATACTGCTTTCTTTTTTATGAAAAAAATTATTTTTTCTTTATTTTTATGAATATATAATACAAACAAATTAAAAGTGACACGGTGTCGTCTCTTGTCAAAGATTTTCATTGTAGTATGAAACTTTGAATAGTTACGGGTGTTATAAAGGGCTCACTATAGGCGGCGCTGAGCCGCGGTCCCTTCAAATAAAAATTCATCTTATCAAAGATTTCGACCGGACGAGTAAATCGTTCCATAGGTTAATTGGCTAAGACCGACACGGTGAGTCGGAGGTGCGGGTTCGATCCCCGCTGGAACGGTCGGTATTTTTGGTATGATATAAAAATGTTTATAATTTCCTTATGTAAGGTTATTACACAATAATTGTGTTTGCTCGCAAACGAAAAAAAAAACCGACTTCAATTACATCGACAAGTAATACAGTACAAAGTATACACATGCAGTATAGTACAAGTATGCAGTACAGTACAAAGTAATATAGTACAAAGACAACGTAGATCGACGAAAAAATAGTCAAGCAACTACGCGTTATTAAAGATTCCTCAAAAAGTAGTTATCAGATCTCGATAAAATTTATATTTGACCACATGATAAACATCAGCTTTCGATTAAATTAAAAATTATCAAAATCGGTACACCCAGTAAAAAGTTATTACGGATTTTCGAGAGTTTCCCTCGATTCCTCTGGGATCCCATCATCAGATCCTAGTTTCCTTATCACGGTACCAAACTAGGGATATCCCCTTTCCAACAAAAAAAGAATTATCAAAATCGGTATATCCAGTAGAAAGTTATGCGGTATAATACAACGTAGGTCGACGAAAAAAGCGTCAAGTAAAAACACATTATTAGATATAACTCGAAAAGTAGTTGTTAGATCTCAAATAAATTTAAATGGGACCAATTGGCACACACCACCTTTCGATTAAAATAAAATTTGTCGAAATCGGTCCACACGGGCAAAAGTTCTGATGTAACATACATAAAAAAAAAAAAAAAAAAAAAAAAAAAAAAAAAAAAAAAAAAAAAATACAGTCGAATTGAGAACCTCCTCCTTTTTTGGAAGTCGGTTAAAAAATAATACAAACAAAATAGGTAAGCTTTTGACATAATTTAGTAATTTATGGACATATTTGTTTAATTGAAGTCATCCTATGAATGAATACTATAACTGCAATGTTTTTAGTGTGTATTTTGTTGGTGATCTAATAAATAAATAAATAAATAAATAAATCCAAGTCACATATAAATGTGTATTAAATGTGCTTAATAAAGAACTTTGAGCTATTTGTGGGTGTGGACTCTCTGTGTGATATAGTAATGGTGTAAAAAACACTTGTCACAGCCAGCATCTGTCTGTAAAAAGTTTTTATATTTGCCGTACGTAAAGCTAAAAAATTATGCATATATAACATCAACCCGTTTAAATCATATTCAGGTGAATAAGTAGTGTTGAGAACTTTGCCTCAAATTAATTGGAGACATGAGACTTAAGTGCCTACAAAGTATGTCAGAGTGTGGTTATGTAGTGAATTGTCTACATTTGAGCTGATTTAGTATTCATTCATAGGATAGTATTAACTCATAAACAAAAATTTACTTAAAGCAAATGCCACATTATATTACCGTGTAAAGGACAGTCTTTAGAGACAAGAGTCAATTTTTATACAATACTTGCTGACCTGACGACCTTTCAGCTAATTTTTTTTCTTCTTAAATATAATAATTACGTATTTCAAAATAAAATATAGCCTATGAAGTTGGATCAAATTGCACATGGTGTGCAAATTTTGTTAAAATTGGTAAAGTAGTTTTAAAGTTGCGGAAAAACAATGTGACGCGTAATTTATATATATTAAGAATAACTGACCCGACAAACGTTGTTTTGCCGCTAAACACTATTAAAAAATAGGGATTGATCGTAGAAGAGTGAAAATTTGAATTTGTATGTATTTTTCAATGGTAAATGATAATTTAAAAAAACATATAAAAATTAAAATAAAATATTCAGGGGTCAGTAGCGTCTTCGGTGCTACAAAGCCAGTATTGTGGTCACCAACCCGCCTGCCCAGCGTGGTGACTATGGGAAAACACATGAGTTCACGTTATTTTTGGTGTAAACTTGTGGAAGCCTGTCAGCAGTGGACTGTATAGGCTGTAATGATTCAGGGGTGGGTAACCCTTATTATTTAGGGGTATGAAAAATAGGTGTTGGCCGATTCTTAGACTTACCAGCCAGTCGAGCCGTTCCAGCCGTTTCGGAGGAGTAACAAACACCGCGACACGAGTATTTAATTTTTATACGTTAGATATAGCATCATTAATATATTTCAGTTTCTTCGATGGTTCCTTTAGATTAGTTTTAACAAATTTAATTTCATACTTAGGTAGACTAGTTCCTTTAAGTAGGCCGCTACTTGTTTACTAGCATATTTAAGTAACAAATGCGTAGAACATTTTTGATTGTGCGATAAAATTCATCGAAATTATAATTATATGGACTACTTGCTGTGCTCATGACTTGACGTGGATTAATGACTTGGGACAGCATTTTTTAGGATGCATCTTTTGGTTTATTTTGGATTATAAACACCGTCGTTTTGGGTATTTACATGCTCGTGATTTTTAAATAGGCATAACTTTTTTATTTATAAACCGATTGACATGAAACAAACACTGAATGTTAAGTGAAACTTAACAACAATATAGTAGTGATAACCACGTCTAAATCAGATGAACCGTTTCTGAGATTAGCGTGCACAAACATATTACATTTACATTTTTATTAGATGTATTGATTTTCATCAAACAATTATTGTAACAGAATAATCATTCCAGTATGTAGAGAAGATATCAGCTATCTTCAACACCATGTTCTTGCAAATAAACAATTATTATTATTAGCCATTAGACTAGCCCGTTGGCGCAGTTTGTAGTGACCCGGCTTTCTGCTCCGAGGGTTGTGGGTTCGATTCCCACCTCGAGTCTGGGTGTAATATAAATATTTATTTATATATTTATATATGTATTATTTATAAGTATGTTTATCGAAAAAAATATAGCTATATACCAGTTGGCTGTTACAAAACAGACGACCGTGTGTGTATTGTGTAGATATTTATTTATTATTTATTATTATTACTAGCTGACTCGGGAAACGTTGTCTTGCCCGCTAAACGCTGTTGTATGTATTTTTCAACGCCAAATCATAATAAAATAAAGAATAAATAATTTAACTAAAAATTAAAAAATAATTATGTGGTGTCATGGGACACCAGATAGGAACGAAGTTCCTTCGAATAGTATAGAAGCAACACAATTTGAAAAAAATGTTGAATTTTATATTTATTTTCTAGTTCTTGATGTTTTTTTTTTTTTGTTGATGAGTTTTTAATTAAGTACATAAAAGTGTTTAGGAAATTTAGTATTTTAGAAAATAACAAATACCGTAGAATAAAATAAATAAATAAATCAATCAAAATAAAATAAATCATTGTTTGCATATATTTTAAGATCGTCCATATATAAGAGATGATTAATCCTGATGCTATCTTTGAGTTTGTAGCTTTTCATTTCATACTTCACTTTCCTTACATTTCAGAACAATAACGGAGAAAGGGAGTTATTAATATTATTATTATTATTTCACTGAATGTCACTCCGCCCGCCCAATATATAATAGATACATATATTATAATAACTGCTTATATAGATAATATAGTAAATTTACTTATACTTACATATATAAATATAAGCGGGTGGAGGAATACGCCCCGGCAGGGAGATCAAACGGCCGGGGGTTAGGGCTGTAGGCTGAGAAACCGGCGGACAATCCTAGCCGAGTCAAGTAACACCGCCTTCTGCATCCTGGCTGCGAGCGAACCGTCCCGGATCCCCAGTTGCCTCAGATGGTGAGCGAAGCTAACCGGGATCAAACCGTTGGCAGATATTACGATAGGGATTATTTCAGCGGACCCCACACCCCACATGTCGACAATCTCGTGCGCCAGATCCAGATATTTACGTTTTTTCTCAGTCTCGGCATTCACGAGGTCCACTAAAAATACCCTCGACCGTGCCCTATCCATCACCACGATATCAGGCTTGTTCGCCAGTATCGTCCTGTCTGTGGCGATAGGCAGGTCCCAGTAGAGCCGGACTCCGTCGCGTTCGAGTACTGGCACCGGTGAGTATTGGTAATACGGCATCCTCTGTTCCAGGAGATCGTACATAAGAGCAAGCTCTTGGTGGAGAATCTTGGCCACTTGGTTGTGTCTGTGCAAGTACTCAGTATTAGCAAGCGCAGAACAACCCGAAAGCACATGTCTGAGTGACTCACCGGGATGACGACAGGCTCGACAGAAGTCGGGAGTGCCATCCTTCAGGACGTGCTTTCGGTAGTTGTTCGTCTTGACCACCTGATCTTGTATTGCACAGACAAACCCTTCGGTTTCCCCAAAGAGGTCGCCGAATCGCAGCCACTGCACGGAGGCCTTACTGTCCACGTAAGGCGCGTGAAGCGCCTTGTAGAAGCGACCTGCAGTTCCTTCTCCATCCATATGTCTCCCGGTCAGAGGTACTCAGTACGACCGGTTTCTGCCAGTTCTCTTTGGCTAAGCCTAGAGGGGTTAGTCCTTTATCACACATTGAAACGTCACCATGCAAAGCGCTGTCCCGTCTCGTTTCAAAGTAGGCCCTGAGGCTGCACACCTCGCGGTTATGCATGGTCTTAGCGCTTAACGTGCCTCGACCACCACACTTCCGCGGGATGTACAGTCTCATGACCGCCGACTTAGGGTGATGCACGCGATGGTGCGTCATAGTTGTGCGGAATCTTCTGTCCAGGGCCTCAAGTTCGGTCTGAGTCCATCTGAGTATGCCAAAGGTGTACAAGAGAGTGGGCATGACCCAGGCGTTATAGGCTCGGACCTTGTTGGCTCCTGACAAATAGCTCCGAAGAACTTTTGTTAGCCATCCAAAAAAGATTTCGCAAACTGCCTGTTTCATGTCCACTTCCTTCACCCCTGTGCATTGTGACATACCCAGATACCGGTAAGATTCAGCTTCGGAAAGAGTCTTGAATGATGTTAATTCGAGACTAAGCTGCGACGATTGAGTCACCTGACCCCTGTCCACATGCACGACCGCACACTTATCCACTCCAAGCTGCATCCTGATGGAACAGCTGAACTCCGTAGTGATTTTCAGCAGTTCCTGCAGGCGTGCAGCGTTAGGTGCCAGCAATTTGAGGTCGTCCATGTAGAGAAGGTGGGAGACTTTAGTACCTCCTCTCCGAAACTGAAAGCCTGTCCCCGAACGCTCCAGCAGGGTGCTTAGAGGGTTCAAGGACAAGCAGAACCATAGTGGACTCAGGCAATCACCCTGGAAAATACCCCACCGTATCCTGATTGGGTCATCCACGCCCGTCGGTCGCGGTTATTATTATTTTTATTATTATTATTATTATTATCATCATCAAGTCGAATATGTATATTTCAAAGGGTATGAATACAAATTATAGCGTTCGCCATGAATTCTGCGATATGTATACACGCTCTATCTGCCAACCCACAGTGGAGCAGCGTGGTGGATTAAGCTCCAATCATTGTTCCTACATAGAGAGAGAGACGTATGCCCAGCAGTGGGATATTACAGGCTCAATGCGATGCGATACACGTTGAAGAGTGGCCAGCAACGATAAAGTTTAAAATGTAGAGTGAATTACTTTTGCGGTACGAAAACACATACAAGACACAAACATCAACCGCCATCAAATAACCGCTACTGTAAATAGACTTTTGGATAGAAATCCGGACAAATACAGCATAAATGCAAACGCCCACATCACGACAAACAGTTTGGCGAATATTTGCAATAAGCTTTAATCCTGGTATCTAATGAATGACGACGTTTTTAGTCAAGCGTATGTGACTTTGATGACGTAGCATGGCCATCATCAAAGTCACCTACGCTTGACTAAAAACGTATAAATCAATAGTTATTACATCGTTCATCCAACCAATGATCAAAGAGGAAGCATCAAATTGACAATTACACGTGGACTATCGAAAAAGTGTATTTAATATACGTGTCTACACAACACGTTAGCGTTGTTTATATTGAAAATCATTCTCCGATGTGATAGAAATATACACATAAAAATTAAAAAAAAAAATGTCAAAGGATATACGGGAAATTACAAGTCCGTGGTAATTTTACAGTAAATAATAAAAAAAGGATACCAAAATTAGTCTTGTCCGCTTTTCCACAATCGCGCCTACTAAAACATTTGTAAGTAAATCTTATTAGTAGAGTAATTGTTAACATAGTGGTACACTTAATTTTTATGATTGCACGGTAAATAAGACTTGGTGTGAAAAGAAATTATTTTAAAAATCGAATTCAAAGGCGCTTAATTTGTAGATTATCACTTCAAACTACCTCCTTATCTTCAAAATATACACAATTAAATATATATTTATATATATTGTAATCAAAATATTGCATATAAACTCAATATTACTACGTCGGATTAAGTTTAATTATTTATTTAAATTTTCTCTCTATAATTCTTAGCGTTTTATTGAATGACGCGAATGTAAATTTCGTATTTTCAAACGGTTTTTGTTACAATATATTCAAAGTTTAGTGATCATGAAGAAACACACACGAAAAAACCTAAAAATGTATTGGAAAATTTTAAGAATTTTCTCAATATAAAATCAATTATACGGATATTTTAAAAGCATTGGCAGCGCGTTGTTGACCCTCAAATACTCCCTAGGAGCTCTAGCTTACTAACTTACTTCAGAAACTCAACAATACTTGAAAGCAGTATTATTGAGATCTGTAATGTTAAAGTACTTCTCTAGTCGGGCTGCTACAGGTTTTGAGAGTGATATTTTCTACTTTTCCCTATCTAAGTAAAAATTATTATTTATCACGATAATATACCCATACCCCGTTCTTGGGGATCCTGGGCACGTGTCCACGTGCTATCAAAGGGAATGTAACATCTATATCCGTAACTGGGACAGTTTTTTTTCTATACATTGAAGATTTTTTAATTATTTTTTTTTTTGCAGGATACTGTAATTTTTATATATTAGATACATTAAAACAATATTATTTTTCTGACTGAATCTTACATGCCTATTGCCTCATAATAATATAATAAGATTTGAGTTCGCACCTCGAGCCAGGACACTGTATACTTTTTAAGGGTGAAATTCAAGTCATACCGTGTACTTAGTTGCGAAACATCGACACATCTCTTTGTTAAAATGTAAATATTTTAAAGATCACGTGTAATATCAGCCTTTAGTTGTTAGTTCAGAAATAACAGATTTCATAACCCTAACCAATTTATTCGTATATTAACTTTAAATCCAAAATGCGTTGAAACTTTTGAACATACTCTGTCTTATATACTTGTTTAAAGGTCTGGTAAATGAGAACATATTTTAAATAACATAAATATAATATTGTATTATTGTATAAATTAATGAATCGTAAACAATATAATAACGATGTAATAAGATTTCAAATAAATAAGTCAACAACAAGAAGATTATACAAGTAAACATTTACAATAAGCAACTAGTGTTCTAACAATCCACGTGTAAATAAAATAAATATTTATTTCATTTCTAAGCAAACTGGATTTTTTTTTCAATTAAAATTTTCGTGACGAGAAGATAAAGCGTATGTTGAAATGTTTTGTCGATGTTTTTGTGTTTATCGTCATATGGAAATATATTACATTGACGATTATTCTCACTTCAAGAATACACGCATTCAGCCTGTAACATCTCACTGTTGGGCATAGACCTCTTTCTCCGTATAGGAGAATGTTCTCCACTGTGAGTAATGATCACTATCACGCTGCTCCAATGCGGGTTGGCGGATATATTTCCTATTAAGAGTAACGATCGCTATCAGGTGTATATGATAACAACAGGGACCGACGGCTTAACGTGCTTTCCGAGAAAAAAATTTAGAATCTTGATACTGACAGTCCTTATATAAAAAACTTTTCAAAAATAATAATATAATAATAAAAGCCTTTGTTAACATTCTTATATATTACATTTCATATAACTACTCATGTACTACTAATACTAAACATGATTGTTTATGAATGCAACGTAATTAAATATTATTATTTGTATTAGAGACCGGTTTCGAGATCACTTCAATACAATAGGTTCATTCGGCAAAGCATTCTGCATAAGCCATATTTCAAACAGGATATTCGTGCTACGCCATACCGACATTTAGCGTAGAAAGACATTTTGTGCTACGACGTAGCATCGACGTAGTCAATGAAAGATAAGTAATAACGCTAAGTGAAAAACAATAATTTAGTTTATTCTTATTATTTTGTGACCTCTTTCATGACCTCTTCATGATATTTTTTATATGTAAAGTTGAAAATGATTCTTTTAGAATATTTTTTTTTTGTGTTGGACATAAATATCTTTTTTTTTAACCTTTTCAATAACTATAATTTACTGATTGGAGTTATAAAACATTATTATCAATTTTTAAATGAATTATGATGATGAGAATATGAACATACATATATTAATTGTTTCCAATTTAGCTATTTGTCATAATATCTATATAGTTATATTTTAATAGAATTTTTATGTTGTGATTTTTATTTATTTTTTTCTTTACTGTGTATCGATGTATGTGTGTGAGTATGAATAAATGTTTATTATTATTATTATTATATGTAAACTCGCATTCAGCCTGTAAAATCCCACTATTGGGTATAGGCATCTCTCTCCATCTAGGAGAAGTATTGGAGCTCAATCAACCACACAGCTCCACTGCGGGTTGGCGGATATATTCCTAACTACGAGTAACGATCGTTATCAGGTTTTCATGAAAACAACCGAAACCGACGGCTTAACGAGAGCACCCTCTCCGATGTACGGTGGGGATACCCACAAAGACAGACATCCAAACTGGAAAGAAATATTTGTACAAATACAAATATCCATCTCGAGCGGGAATCGAACCCGCGAACTGTCGATGTTTTAGGCCTCTTTCCCCATGTAATGGAAGGATCAGAGCTTGATCCACCACGCTGCTCCAATACGGGTTAGCGGATATATTTCCTAATCTGAGTAACGATCACTGTTAGATGTATATGAAAACAACCGGGACCGACGGTTTAACGTGCTCTCCAAGGCACGGTGGGGAGATCCACAAGGGCTGCAAAAACACTCAGACCACGGCAAGTATCTGCATGGCCAATACAAATGTTTGTCATCTGCGAGGATCGAAGCCGCAACCGCCAGCGCAACAGCCACAAACCTGTACTGTGACCGTTGCGCCAACACGTCGTCGTATCGTCGAGTATTACTAGCTTAATCATTATAAGTAATCATAATGATCATAAGTCAAGTCTGTAGGATGCGTGCGTGATATCGGTTGTTTTTTTTAAATATATTGTTATCCAAATTTAAAAAAAAATATATTTTTATATTTTTAATATTTTTAAAGTGTAAAACGTCGTGCAGCAGTCATATGTCAACACCGAGAGTCTGAATCCTCTCTTCCCTATAACTGCAGAAAATTCCATTTTTATATTTATTTACTGTACGAGCGCTACAGCGATAAGAAAACACGCTGATCGGATGTGACACTTACACATGTCAAATTACATATTTATAGGTCCGCGAACACGTATTATTATGTATGTATCCTTGTACTTCTACACAAGAAATGAAATATACTATTACTACCAAAGAAGCGAGAAATTATTTGATTATATTAATTTCAGTTGTCAATAAAATAGATATATAGATAGATAGACAAAGGGTAACTAACTATTGTTATAAAGAACACGTGGTAATTCTAACCATTAACACACACAGTTATATTTGGTTCCAGATTTTATTTTTTAAATCTAAGACGCGCATTCAGCCTATAACATTACTGGACATATGACTCTTTTTCTATTAGAAAAAGGATTGGAGCTTAGTCCACCATGCTGCTCCACTAAGGATTTGCGGATATATGAGTATGAGTAGCGATCGCTATCAGGTATTTATGATAACAACCGGGACCGATGGCTTTACGTGCTCTCCGAAGCACGGTTGAGTGACCAACAAAAACGGACATCCAAACTGGAAAGAAATATTTGTAGAAATACATATATCCATCCCGAGCGGGAATCGAACCCGCAAACCGTCGGTATTTTAGGCAACCATTCGCACCATTACACCCAAACGGTTGTGACATGCAAAAAAAGTGTGTATATCAGCTCCGACATGCAATGGGAGTTTACCCCTACTATTTTGTATCATATAATTTAATGTTAAAGTATTTTCAATTTAGCCAAAAAGTTGTAAAAAAATGTTACCTACATGAAAAATTACACAATATTTAAATGTCCACTCCGCAAAATATTCTTGTTTTCGTAATTATAATGTTGGAGCTTAATCATGCGAATAACATTGCTTTAAGGAATAACTTAGGTGCTAAGCGGTAATTATATTTAGGTATTAGGGTTCATTAGAACTACGGAAACCAAGGCATGACTCTTCAAGGCACGATATAGAGATTCACATATTTGAACCAAAAATAAGTTAATACTGACTATAATAAATATCTACTCCGAGCGGGAATTAAATAACAGACTGTCACGATGATGGCGCGATTGCTTCAGCACGATTTTACCCTCGTAAGTAATGACACAACATTGGTATAAAACTTTCATACAACAAACTATTAACAATATGCAAAAACGTTAATTACTATACAATAGTAACGATTAAATGGAAAAAAAATATTGTGGAACTCGTGCATAGCTATCGAGTGATGGAAATTAGTAGTACAAAATCTTAAAATCTCGAGGTAAATTAGATAAGCCACACTTCATATACTAAACGATTAATACGAAACGAAAATTTTATTCAAAACCTTAAAAACTAAATCTTTATAAAAAAATTTAACCTTTGATGTTATTTAAAATTCCAATATTTTCGATGTGTGTGTGAGAAATGTACGGAAAGTCCTTGGTGTGCGATCCCTTATAAAAGCGGACAGAGCCTGGAACACGGCATCCCTCAGCCGTCAGAAGCGCTTCGCTCTCCGACCACGGATGACGCGAGCTTCCGACCAGTCGCGAACAAGTTAATATTTCTCAAGTGTTAATATTTCTCAATTGACTATTTACGAGTGACTAAAAGAACTATTAATTGACTTTTACAACTCATCGTCCGGAACCGCGGCAAGCCAGTGCAGCGAGAGATCGAGTAAGTTATAGATTAAGTAGTGTTTTGCAAAAAGAAGAGTTTAGTAAAGTTTTCAGGGATTGACGGGACGCATCGAAGTTTCTGTTGGCGGGACATTATTACTTTTAAACTTCGTCTGCATCTTCGTTGCTGTGATTTTTATTTTCTTGCAGATAAATTGATTTATATACGATTTTTGTGTATTAATGTGAGAAATAATAATTAATAAAATACTAAATATTAAATCTAAATTGAAAAGTTTATTATTTTAAAAATACGGATTTTAAAGCGACGAGATATTTGTAAAAAAAAAATAATTACAATATTGTTAAATTTTAAACGAGATTTGTATTTATAATCGAAATCGTACATAAAAATCGTTACTTCAAATTTCACTCAAAAACGGCAAAAAAAAAGAACGGTGAAAATTAATTTCTTTTTGAACATTCAATAATTAGAATTGTAAAGTAAATCCTTACTCCAAAATTCACTTAAAAACGGAAATGAAAAAAAGAAAGGCTGGAAATCCAGTTTTTTTTTAAACATTTAATAATCGCAATTGTAAAGGAAATCGTTATATCAAACTTAAACACTAAAATCACTTAAAAACGGCCATACAAAAAAAAGGCTAAACATTCCGTTCCTTTCACCGTTATTTCAAATTTTACTCAACAACTGCTAGACAAAATAGAAAGACTGAAAAAAACGCCAATAAAAAAAATGTTAACATATACTGTATAATACTAATGCTTCTAGCATTAGATACAAACTTAGCTGAAACTACGACAAAACTCCATTAAAAAAAATCTAACTTTTAAGATAAAACCGATTTTAACCAATTCATTTTCTTCTACGCCTTTTCGTTTTATTCAAAGCTATTAAGAAGTGAAAATGTTACAAACTGTATTTAGATAATTGCTACGTTCCTGTTTCTATCTCGCCGTGGAAAAAAAAACTTGTAATTAATGAAAATTACCTCGGCTTGGGGCCCAGCCGTTGCCAATGGGTTTCCAATTTATTACGACGGCTGACTTATTGCCGCTTGCCAATCCTGTATTTTCACTATTATACACGTTATCAACTAATTAGAAATTTTTAGAATCGTCCTAATTATATTTAAAATGTTTTTTATTTTTTTTTTAAATAATAAAACTAATGGTAAAAATTACATTAAAGAATTAGATATAAAAAAAATCTATGTAACTTTTTTCTAAATAAACTCAACTAAAAAGCTACTAAGAAAATTATTAATAAAAAAATAAAAAAAAAACCTTTAAAATAAAAAATATTTTCAAATCATTGCTATAGAAAGAAACAGAAAACTGAATTTTTAAAATATTTTAAAAAACGTACGTAATGCACTAAGGTGCAAAATTTACAAAATAAGTTACTCTAATGTTTTATCTGTTAATTTAAGAAGTAAAAAAACTTTATTATTGAAAAAAAATAAACAATTAATAACTACGCGATCAAACTAAATCAAACCTTACTACAGCTGAATAGCAAGTATCTTCAAAAAAAAAACCGACTTCAATTATATCGACAAGTAAAACAATGTGGGTAGACGAAGAAAAACTCAAGTAAATACGAGTTGTCAAAGATTACTCAAAAATTCGATCAAATTTAAATTAAAACGTATAACAATGTATCAGCTTTCGATTAAAACAAAAATCATCAAAATCGGTACACGTAGTTATGCGGTACAATACAATGTAGGTTGAGGAAAATACGAGTCGCCTAAAACACCGACGGTTCGCAAATTCGATTCCCGCTTGGGATGGATATGTGTATTTGTACAAATATTTTTTTCGATTTGGATTTCTGTCCTTATGGATTTCCCTCCTTTGTTTCGGAGAGCATATTAAGTCGTCGGTCCCGGTTGTTATCATAAATACCTGATAGCGAACGCCACTCATTGTAGAAAACACATCCGCCAACCCCGCAGTGGAGCAGCGTGGTGGCATTGCATTAAGCATGGCATGGCATTAAGCTCCAATCATTCTCCTAAGCGGAAAAAGAGGCCTATGTCCAGCAGTGGGATGTTAGAGGCTAAATGCATGAATGCGACGAAAAAATAGTCAAGTAAATACGCATTATTCGATATAACTTAAAATTTACTTGTCAGGTTTCAATAAAATCTAAATGGGTCCACATGACATTCGGT
The DNA here is from genome assembly GCF_905220565.1 of Melitaea cinxia. Lineage (NCBI taxonomy): Eukaryota > Metazoa > Arthropoda > Insecta > Lepidoptera > Nymphalidae > Melitaea > Melitaea cinxia. Next base: position 20,256,991 of record NC_059424.1, on the reverse strand, counting down.
TAAAAAAATTCTTCGAAATCAGCCTAAAGTTCTGAGATAACATACACAAAAAAAAAATATAATCGAATTGAGAGCCACCTAATTTTTTGGAAGTCGGTTAGAAAGAGGGAGGGAGGAAAAGGCGTTTAGAAGGAAGTAGGACATATTCGGAAACACACATCTTATAAATAATAATACGAGGACAACGGCAAGCGTCTGTTCGATCTATACAAACATTTACCACATGTAAGAATTAAGCCCGCGATCGCTATCGCATTAGTCAGTTGCTGTGACTATTGCGCCGACGCATCTTCCAATTTAATTTAACCTCATAATAATATCTTTGTTACTTTTACGCTTCAGTCTCTAATATCCCACTGCTGGGCATAGGCCTCTTTCCCCATGTAGGAAAAAATCAAAACTTAATCCACCACGCTGCTCCGATGCGGTTTGGCGGATACATTCCCTATTAGTAACGGTCGCTGTCAGGTCTACATTACAACAACCGGAACCCGACCGGTATTTTGGTTAAATTTATATAAATAAATAAATATATGGGTCGTCTGGAAGAAATGGCTAATTAGCCATAAGTCCGCCCATTGTACTTCACTGTCTGTAACTATCTTTATGCTTTGTTTGTAATATATTTGCGGTGTACAATAAAGTATAAAATAAATAATAAATAAATATATAGAACATTTACTAATGAAGTAGTTAGAATGATAGATCCTGATCAAAATCTGATTAGGTAAGCGTCTTGACCTTTACAAAAGGTCACAGCTAAATAATGCTCTTTATTAGTGTTGCGTTCGTGAAGTGAGTTCAGAGCTAGGACCAGTCTGGGGAGGCGCAACGCGTTTGCGATGTTTATGGTTTTGAAAACGACCATTAGCTACGGTAACCGTTAACATGAGGGGTGGCCCTGTTGTGAGCGAGGCCACCCCACCATTGTGCCGGGGCCCGGAAGCTTTGCCCGGGCCTACCGCCGCGGCGAGGTGGCGAATGCTAGCGCGACCCCATCTCGCCCCACCCAGGCGGACGACTGCTCACACGTGGTGGTTTTTAGTCAGTAGGAGTCTGACATAACCCTCTGGCGCCCCCGCGCTGGAGGGTATCCTTGATGGATTTTCCCCAAAAAAAAAAAAACCGTTAATATAGGTCGTACGCTTGTTCGCCACACTTGTGGTATACGAAAAAACTATTGAGTTGTTCTCTTTGTTCTAACACACGTTATATAGTATGGTGATCTGAGCCTCGAAGTATTATCAGGTCTTTGTTACAAAACTATTATTCTGGAATTTGTCGAAGAAAATTACGAACTTTAAAATATCTTAAACATATACGCTACAAGATGCTCTTGCGTAGGATCCGAGTACGTTTAAGAATTCCAAGAGCCTGTTATGCAGCGTAACAGTTTAGGACGGGCATCACAAATATGTATGCATGATCAGAATATCGTCGCTGTGCTCTCAGCAGCGGAATTTTCATAAACTAACGGAAAATCTTTATCCGACGTTATCTGAAATATGAAACTTTAATTACACCTTTTGAAATAATAAGAACAAAGGGCGACGTGTCTGTCACTCTTTTGTTTAAGTACGTTAGATTTTTTCTGGCCACTTATTTACAACCTCTTTTGTTTGTTAAAAAGAAAACAGTTCAAGGATATACCTTAATAAAAGATCAAACGACATTGGTGAATATTATAACCGCTAACAACCATTATGTTTGAATTTATTTGAAATATTTTCGACTAACTTGTATTATTCAATATTTTTTCGTAACAAATAGAAATTAATGACTGTTGAATTAAATAGTAGATAACTAATAATATTATATATATCAACTTATAATACAATTAAATAAAAAAATAATAATAGATAAAGGATAATCATGTACTATTCAGAATTTCAGATCTCGTAGTAATAAACTAGGTTGGATATATAACGAAAATTATTATATATCGTTTCCTAATTGGAAAGAATTTAATATACATTAGAAATATTTTTTATGTAAAACATTTTATGCGAAGTATCATATACCTACATATTTTAACTCGGATGATACTTATGCAACAAGCCAGATTAACATAAGATTGACATTGTTAATTATGGTCCTCGTCACTAGATGGCGCTGACCTCCATTTCATCGCGCTATTAAAACATATTAGCATAATTATGATTGATATTGTTAAGTTTCGCACTCGTCACGAGATGGCGCTGACATCAGTTGATCGTGCTATCAAAGCTTATTACTGTAAGATTAATAAGATTGTAAGATTAATATTGTTAAGTAACGTACTCGACACTAGATGGCGCTGACCTCCGTTACATCACGCTACCAAAGTTATACGAAGAATGAATATACCTTGCCGGCTACCAATTGTAGGCATGCACTTTTGGAGAAAATGGACTTCTGGTGGTACCTTAGTCCCTGGCACTTAGTTCGTACACGCTTTTAAGTAGCAAATAGAAAATATTACGAATAGCAAAGCCCTCGCTGGTCTTCTTCTCCTCCTGCGCGTGGAAGCTACAAAGTGGTGGCAAGGGCTGAAACACGAGGTCACAACGTAGAAAGAGTTCGAAGAAAAAAAAACAGTATGTAACGAGATTTTTAGTGAATAGCAAAGTCTCGGTGAACCCACCGATGCCTTCATCGCAAAGAAGCGTATGCTTTTTTTACTTCTTGAGATTAAACATGACGAGATCACGTAACTAGACATGTTGTATTGCCTTTTAAATATAAAGATTCGCGATAAAATACTCCACTCCTCTTTTGGCACTTACGACCAACTTCTAAACTCGGCTCGTGAAGTGGAGCATCTCACTAACGAGAGGTCAGAGAAGACTCTTGCCTAAGGTAAACCATTGCCTATCGAAGGGGAACAAACAGACAGAGTCAAGTGGCAAATTTGGAAACGAAAGAGAGGGTTGGAACTCGTCGGTCTAAGGAAGCTTTGAGTAGCTAACCTCAAAACCAGGAGAAACAGATTTCGTCACCGTCGCAGCCAGCATTTTCTTGTTATGGGTGTGGAAAACCTGGTATAGTCCGTACCAACTGCTCAAATTGCTCACTACACGAACTACACGAACCAACTCAGAAGGTTGAGAGGATTGACTTTTACGCAGTTAGTGTACACGTTGATGTTCGTCCCAAACCAATGATACGCTCCAAAAACCAAATTTGAACTTTATAGCTAAACTAAACTTTATAGCCGTGTTTCAGGAAACAAAATCCGCTGTCATTGGTAAGGCCTTCGCCGCGAACTATATGGAGTCGGCGCGAGGTGTACAAAAGCGTCGTATACAAACAGCAGCCTTGATTGAGAAGAAGCTCTTATAAGCTGTATCCCATCCAGCTTACGGCTGATAACTGTCTGTTTGACTGTGTTTAAAAAATTAAGGGAATATTACCCAGTCCAGTGAGGACTGGAAATCTGGAAAAATGTAGATTCTCTTGCTCATCCGTCTGTTACTTAGGACATATTATCACATGTAATGTTTTACAACTTGATTCTCAAAAGACCGAAGCTATCACTAATATGGCAGTACCGAAGAACTTACAACATGTTATATCATTTTTCTAGATATGCTCTTGGTATTAGCGCTTTATTTTAATTTTTTTCCGAATCGTAGAACCTTTAACAAGATTAACAAAGAATAAAACACCTTGGAACTGGAAAGAAGAACAAGACATATCATTCAATAAATTAAAAGAGACCTTGACCACCGCTCCTGTTGTATGACAAGCAGAAGAAACGAGGTAAGCCATATCATTTTTTTACAGAATATATTCCTGCTTATCTGACTTTTGGCCGAGAACTAAGAACTACTAACGATATTGAAACAGACTTAAGCGCGATTGTTGTATCAGAGAACTTTACACCAGATACTCTTAAATTACTACAAGTAGCTGAAACCTTAAAACGCACAAAGAATACAAACGAAGAAAAAGAAATAATCTGAAAAGCATATGGAGACAATAAACGGCGACCTAGTCAAATTTACAAAACAGGTGAACATGTTCTCGTAAACTCCTGTCCAATCAGAAACGCAAATCGGGGATACAGTGCACAATTTGCACTTCGTAGCGATGGATCTTATCTTGTGTTTTCTTCACAAACTATATTAGAATATAATTAAAAATAACGTGTTAAATTTTTACAAAATTTCTTAACCACACACGGTCAATTGTAAATTTAAATTAAATATATCGTTCAGTTCACTTTCGACGGAAATCTCGGGAAAATATGTAATTTAACAACAGTTACTGTTTAAAATTAACCAACAGATAAACAAAACTTTTTCGTGCTCTTAAATACCCTTAAAGAAATTCCCTTTAAAGTGCATCTTTAATATACAAGAAACTTATTTTAAACAATTCTAAGTAATTTGTCACCAATAAAATTCTTTTTCTAAAAGATTCATCTAAATACTTGTACTCGTATAGGTTAAACGGTATAATTCACCATTTAACCTAAAAACAAAGGCGTTACAACTGATGCCTTCTACATTTCCAGCAAAAAATAAATAAAAAAATTATTTCAATTACTACTAATAACACATACATCTCTTCCCGTGGGTGTCGTAAGAGGCGACTAAGGGATAACACAGTTCCGCTACCACCTTGGAACTTAAAAAGCCGACCGGTGGCGGGATAGCCATCCAACTGCTGGCTTTGAAATACACAGGCCGAAGACGGGCAGCAGCGTCTTCGGTGCGACAAAGCCAGTCCTGCGGTCACCAACCCGCCTACCCAGTGTGGTGACTATGGGCAAAACACATGAGTTCACGTTATTTTTGGCGTAAACTTGTGGACGCCTATGTCCAGCAGTAGACTGTATAGGCTGTAATGATGATGATGATGATGATAAAACATAGTAGTCATAATTAATATCTACATTCAAATTTTTTCATCTATACATATAATAAAATGATAGGAAAGTCAAAACTGTACATTAAATATTTTTTTAAAGAATATTTGGGGTGTGATCTACAATCGATACCGAAGCCAAAAATATAGTTTTTAGAATTTTTGTCTGTTTGTCTGTTTGTCTGTATGTATGTCCGGGATAAACTCAAAAAGTACTGCATGGATTTACTTCAAATTTGGAACGAATATTATTAAGAAGTCGGGTCAACATATAGCTTACATATTATCACGCTATCACCTACGGGGAACGAGCAGTGAGCCTTTATTTCTTCAACGCATTCTGTAACAACGTGTAATCTAACGACGCATATTTAAATGTTGTTGTTATTATGTTAATAACCATGCTATAAGCCAGCTTCACATTATAAATAAAGACATTCTGTAGTATATTTAGCATCAGCATTGCACCCGTGCGAAGCCGGGGCGGGACGCTAGTATATTATAAACATAAATAATTACAAAAATGGCAGTTTAAAATAATAGCGCTGTCGTACATTATTGATCGTTCGTTGATAGCTTGTTAATTTTTAAGGACACAAGTTTATTAAAACAATTTGTTAATACAAGTTATGATATCTGGTGTTATTTTGTCAGTAGATCATTTACTTAGTAGAAACAAAAATATTTTCTATTATTTAATCAAAAATACACACAAAATAATTTCTCCTTTCTATCGTCTATTTTTTTTTTCCTTTTGTTCGGGTCTAACTTGACTAACTTGTGATAAAATATTTGTTTACACAAAATATCAAAAATACAAAAAATGTAAAATATGTTTTCTTAAGAGTCTTGTACGTCAAAGAGGCATAATTCATAAGTTACGTCTAAAATATTCCGAAATTTTTATCTTCCTTCCCTCGCGCCACGGACAGTCGTATTTATTTAACTCCGCACACCTGTTGCGTCTATTGTTGCGTTCAACACTTACAAACTTGAAGTAAATCTGGAACTCCGTAGTCCTTTAAGAGTAAAAGTACTTTTATTAAGAGACGATTTACAAATCAAATTATCGTTTTCGTGTATTTTCTGGATTTTTCAAGTACGCAGTAATGAAATAAATCACGTAAATGGCTGTACATACGCACACAAACACACACACACACATATACAAACAAACACACATACACATACACAAACATACACACATACACATACACAAACATACACACATACACACACACACATGCACACACACATACACACACACACACCCATATACACGTAATTATATAAACAAATCATGATCAATCGTGAATATTCCTGACGTCACATTTTCACAAAGATAAACGATAACAATAATTTTTTAAGTAATTTAACAATACTTGAAGATATTGTACTTCACTTTTATTTCCTTAATTTTTTTTTACGGTGAAAATGATTTCACTGTTACAAGATTTCTAATTTATTAAAATATCTCATACTAACTAATTTATTGGTAATTACAACTGCACAGAAAAACAATGGAAGCAATGCCAAGGGCGAGAACAGGTTTTCAGAAAGCGATATCAGGATTTAAGGTTGAACATGGAATATGGAATCAGATTGGCATTGTAATGCCGCTCTCCGTCGCAGATCTAAAAGCTGTTTAATATTCAACTCGAAGGTTCTGCTGCTTGTACCCCCAATGAGAGTGCTTATACTTATAAAATACTAGAATGACCTTGATGGTAATATAAATTGAAAAAAAAATTCATCTCACAATCGTGGAAATCAAATGACGAAGCAAGGGGTGTGACAATAAATAACTATTGTAACCTGTTGAGAGGTGGAATTTTAAATCAAAATTATAAAATCTCATTAAAAAATTTAGATAAAGTTATGATCAAAAACGAAAACGTTCATCTATCAAACTCAATTTTTAACCGACTTCCAAAAAAGGAGGAGGTTCTCAATTCAACTGTATTTTTTTTTATGTATGTTACCTCAGAACTTTTGACCGGGTGGACCGATTTCGACATTTTTTTTTCAATCGAAAAGTGGTGTGTGTCAATTGGTCCCATTTAAATTTATTTGAAATCTAACAACTACTTTTCGAGTTATATCTAATAATGCGTTTTTACTTGACGCTTTTTTCGTCGACCTACGTTGTATTATACCGCATAGCTTTCTACTGGATGTACCGATTTTGACAATTTTTTTTTTGTTGGAAAGGGGATATCCTTAGTTTTGGTACCATGATAATGAAACCAGGATCTGATGATGGGATCCTAGAGAAATCGAGGGACATGCTCGAAAATCCGCAATAACTTTTTACTGGGTGTACCGATTTTGACTATTTTTTCGTCGATCTACGTTGACGTTTGACGTACTCGTCGATGAAATTGAAGTCGGTTTTTTTTTCGTTTGTGAGCAAACACAATTATTTTTCTTCCTACTATCACCACAAATTTCTGCCATAATAAGAGCAGAAATATCGATTTCGTCGAATATTTTTCCTCAGGTTGTCTCCTGGTAACAGTGTCAAAAAAATCTGAAAGATAAACAAATACATTAATATGTAAGAGTAATAAACTACCAATTAGTATTTTTTTTTATTTCTAATTATTTTGTTCAGTCCCTTTAATGATAGGATTTTGCTAAATAAACAAGTAAAAAACAAATCTCATTTTATGGTAAATAAGATTTTTGAAGTTCTTCGATATTTAAGCCGCGTGAGATAGAGATGCCACGGTACGATAGAGAAACAATCGTAATGAACTAAAATATGGAATCTTGATATAGCGTAGGAAACTACTGATTAAATAAAAATTAACGATATCAGTAAAATAATAACACCGTATAACAACCTACAGATCGCTCGCTGATTGCTTGCTAATTGCTAAATACAATTTTGACTGACTTCCAAAAAAGTGGGGGCTTCTCAATTCGACTGTATGTTTTTTTAATGTTTGTTACCTCAGAACTGTTTACTGGATGGAACGATTTTGATGATTCCTTTTTTAATCGGAAGGTGGTGCGTTTCATGTGGTCTCATTTAATCACAATAAATAATAATAATAAATAATGTTAAATAATAATCTCAATAATTGAGATCTAACAAGTACTTTTCAAGCTATATCTAATAATGCGTAGTTGGATGACTATTTTTTCGTCGACCTACGTTGTTATGGGTATTCATACAGCATAACATTTCACTGAGTATACCGATTTTAATGGTTTTTATTTTAATCGAAAGCTGATGCTTGTCTTGTATTTCAATTTAAATTTGATGTACCATTCCATTTAAGTTTGATTGTACTTTTTGAGCAATATTTTATTTTATTTTTTTATTAACACACTAGCCGACCCGTGCCCACTTCGTTGGGCGTTAATTATTATTATATTAACCAAAATTTTAAATTATACAACCAAATAACATACTGTAAAGAACAAATTTTATAGCACTTAAATAAATCATATGTTGCTCCAACGCCATCTATAAGATCGAGAAAACGTCGTCAATAGACTAAAATAAGACTAAATTAATAACGTCGAAAGACTAATAAATTGTTTTCTAATAGCGACATATGGCGCTAGTTTATTTACCATTTTGATATTATATTTTAATCTTTTTCTTATTTACTGAAATTTTTGTTCTATTACAATAAAATATAGCCTATATCATCCCTGAATAGTGTAGCTTTCTGTTAGTGAAATAATTTTCATGATCGGATCAGTATTTGCGAAGATTACCTCCTACATACAAACAAAGTTATAAACTTTACCTCTTTATAATATAAGTATAGATAATAATATTGTAAATATTACAGATCTTAATAATTTAATGCGCTTACAAAATTTCGGTTGTATTAAATCTTTGGTCTCAATATACTGCTTTACCGCCCTGTGAAACACAGCAGCCGTTGAAAAAAAAAGCCTAGAGTTGGAATCTCACGCCAACACACCATTAAGCAGTATCAGTGCTCGAGTCAACGGTGACTCTCGCATCAATCTTGAACTGTATCTTATCATCGCTAACAAAGTGTGCCACCTGACGTGATTATATTTTGGTTCACTCAGAGGTATCAAATTTAGCACTGATAGGTTAAAAAAATTACCAATAATAGGGTATTCTACTATGTTTGAAAAAGTTTTTCATATTGTTGATTTTCCAATAAAAAGCCACAAAAAAATATATTTCGGCAAAATAAACACGCTTTTATGCCATAAAATTATGTACAATAATTTAACGATTGCTCTGTCATATGAAAACTTTACGCGATATTTACTAGACCATTTTTTTTTTTTTTTTTTTTTTGTAAAGACGATTAATGTGCGCTTTTGATTTTATGTAGCGTTTTGTAAGAGGCGTATACCAATCAAGGTAACTGTACTGAGATAGTACAATCTCACGCCGTTTAATATAATTCTGTAACGGCTGTATCAGGGTTGTCAATAGGAAATATCGAATTCCAATTGGCATTTCAAAACGAATCATATAAAGCAGGGAAGTTTGCGTTACGAAAATCTCATTCTGTGCTAGTATCAACCCTTTATGACACGTACAGTTGTCATGACTCCATCTATCGGAACCCAATAAAACTAGTTCGGTTCGGAGTTTCGGACTATCGATCAAATGATGTTACACGGCTTTATCTACTGTAACCTAGTGAGCAATATTATCCACTAGAGGGCAGTAGCAGTTTATTGTTATTCATAGATAATTATGGTGCTTCTTATTTCGAAAGTTAATACTTGCCTTGTGACTACTTTTGTAATTGAAGTCATTTTCTTTTCGTTTCCGAGTAATAAACATATAATATACATATTCATAAAATTATATATTTGTTAATACAAGTAGCGATATCTTGTGCTATTTTGTCAGTAGCCCAATTACTTACTAGAGGTAGATCTTGTCTCTTATTATTTTGTAAGATTTTGCTAAAAATTCTGCGAAGGCCGAAAAATAAACAATTCCATTTGGATTTTAAGTTACTTAACATCTAATTAGTTATTTTTCTGACTTCTAATTATCTTTTCGTCTTTTAAATGATAAGAAATAGCTAAAATAAACAACTAAATAAAATGTTATTCGACGGTATCGAAAACAAGATTTTATTTTTATTTTAATCGAAACATTGAAAAATAGTAATTATTATTTGATTGAGAATTTCGTCCAAAAAATTTATCTTTATTGTATCTGGTGCGTAGGTGCGTAGGTTGCAAATGGCATAATTAAAGATGACATGTTGTCTCTTATCCAATCCTTAAAAGTTTAGAACAACAATTTAGCGCGGACCAGAGCGGCGCGGCGTCGGCGGATTAAAGTTGAATCTTTGTGTGAGTGAGAAAGCCAGAGGAATATACTTTCTTTGTGAATCCCTAGCTTTCTCCTTAGTTTATTTATAACCGTAATTTGCGACACACTTGTTGATCTTCGAAGATTACTTAAAGGCGGTCAAATTATCGGCTCTGCTATTGCTCTTTTACTCCCATTAAAGTTGTTTTTAGTTTTTTTTCAGGGTCATACAGAACGAAAGGCCAGTCTCTAAATAGTCAAATACATTTTACATATTTCTTATAATAGGTAAATAAATAATTAACCACTTTCAGTAATTCTATTCTTGTGTTGTTTATACGAAAATATATCTCAGGTTCTTTGAAGGCTTCCTAACAATTTCCAATAAGCGTTTTATTTAAGATTTTATATGTTAATGTACCGTTCGAACAACTTATTTTTCTATTATTTTCTAATTTTTCCTCTCACTTTATTTCACTAATTATTTTACCATTCTAGGACTGAAGTGTGACGTAATTTTTACTAAGAATACTAACACATTACAAGTACCGCTTCCTCCGTGAACTCCTCATAAACAAGAATTTGTCTTAAAAAAAATCTTCTGATTTTCGGGTTTATTGCAAACTCGCATCGGACGGAACGCAGCGCTCTTCAAAAGTAACTTAACACCGGTGACATTTGCTGCATCTAAATTTGATTGTGAACTACGGCTGCCTTATTTTTAAAAAATAAAATGGCAAGACCAGTTTATATTTTTATACATAAGATATATTCTTATATATAAAATTCTCGTGTGTGACATGTTAGTTATCATACTCCTCCGAAACGGCTGGGCCGATTTTTATAAAAAAAAATTGTGCATATCGGGTAGGTCTTAGAATGGGCCAACATTTATTTTTTATGCCCCTAAGTTATAAGGGGGAATTAAGGGTCAGCTAGTCTTATATATAAAATTCTCGTGTGATGTTAGTTAAAATACTCCTCCGAAACGGCTGGACCGATTTTTATGGAATTTTGTGTGCATATCGGGTAGGTTTGAGAATCGGCCAAAATATATTTTTCATACCCTTAAGTTATAGGGGGGGATTAAGGGGGTTAATAACATATATGGCAAAACAACGTTCGCGGGGTCAACTAGTCTTATTTGTAAAATTTTCGTGTCACAATGTTATTTAAAATACTCATCCGAAACGGCTGGACCGATTTTTATCGAATTTTTTGTGCATACCGGGTAGGTCTGAGAATCGACCAACATCTATTTTTCATACCCCTAAGTCATAAGGGGGAAGGATTAAGGGAGTTGATGACATATATGGCAAACAAACAGCATAGCGACAATCTGGTATGATAAACACTGCCTTCGAGTGATGATTAATATGATAACGATTAATTCGTAAGCATGTGTCTTTGCACAATAAACAATCTCGTATATAAATTATTTTTACAAGGGATCCTGCCTGATGGCAGTAATACAAATAATTAGGATGCTGTATCTTTTACAAACAACGTACACTATACATTGCCGATCTCTGTTGAGGAAGGTCCAACGATATATGGTCTGAACTTATTGTAAGTGGCGAGAGAGGGGCCACTTTACCTCTTTCCATTTTTATTTTTTAATAAAAACTTAAATATACACACATATGGGAAAGAGCTGCTCCTGTCAATAACTTCTACAAGTTGTTAATAGAAATGAGATCGGGACTTTATAACTATTTACAAATAATAATTAAAAAAAAAAACATCTAATAATATTTTTATTCTATCTTATATAATTATTCTTTCCATAGTATGAGTAGAGATTAGTTATATTTTTTAACTGTATATACAAACATTTCGAACACTTTGCAGTTTGAACATCATTTTCTTCATCTCTATTTTCTATGTTGCTATAAAAATTTGGAATATCGAAACATGTAAATTTAAATTTTATTTTCTAAATATTATGTTTCATGAACTAGCTATTGTCAGAAAATAGAAATAGATTTAAAATGTAAAAGTAAAGCTAACCATCCGTCGAAACAACGGCTACACATAACCACACATACATAACCAACATATATATCTGAGATATGCGTGTATCGTCACAATGCTACACTACACAGTTGGCAAATAAGTTATATTACGACGACAAAAAAATGGAACGTACTTAATCAACATTGTAAACAATGCCCGTCGAATCATCAGAGGTTAGCCGAGTGTTATTTTATGTTAAAGATACTGCACTACATTATTTCCTTCTAAGTTTCCTTGCGAAGTAAATACATGAATTGGAAAATTTTTGTTGAAAAAAAAAAATACTTGGGTTAAACAACAGTAACTTTCATACCAGACAATAATCACATAAATTTTATCCTCTACTTTTAAATTGACGTAAACGAATACCAATAATCTGGAGGCACTCGATACTCTGGCGTATTATGGCCATATTATTTGTACATGAACTTAATATTATGTCTCCGAAGATACGAAGTATTTCCTTTAATGCTGCCAAAAAATTCCAATTTTCGAAGAATGGTCAAACAGAACTTTATATTAATAGCTAAGCGCTAGATTATTAAAAAAAAATACCAAAAACGTTTGTGAAACAGTGTAGTATATTATTCTATAAACTGTCAAAGTTATTTTTTATAAAATTGAAATCTAAATCTAAAATGAACATGATATTAATATTTGTCAAAATATGTCCGTGATTATTTCAGAACTGATAGCGACAGTTTTGAACAATTTCCCCACAGGTATTATATATTAACAATCTGACGGAAGCGAGTCCCGACATTAATTTCCGCGTCATAATCACAAACTCGACTTGTAAACTGACTTACCTGTTTTATATACCAGATTTTTATTCAATTAAATATTATATGTTACTATCTTTTTTGTATACGTATTGATAATTCGTTAAAATCGATTATTATTACTTAATTTTATTTATATTTAACTGATACACATTTCGTCACAAAGAGTAAAAGTACTGTTATATAATTTACAATAAATAAAAGTATTATAACTAAGGACTAAGCGCCGATCCTTTTCCTATAAGATAAAAGAGGCCTATGCTCGAAAGAGGGACAGATTAAACCAGTTAATCAGATTATAGATTGCGCATTTTTTTTAATTTTATTAACATTCTAGTAGCAAATTTTTTAAACGAAACGTTTTTTAAAAAGTTCCGTTAAAAACTGTAGTGTCAAGAATTTCTTTGTCGAGTTCAAATACAATTTTAAAGGTACGTATGCTGGTGAAGTGAAAAATAAAAAAGGTATCGAAAAGTTAAAAGCTTTTGATCAGAAAGTGACGCCTTTAACGCGATGGTACAAAGTGGTTCACTCGATCCATTGACAACACAACTGAACTGGCACACTGCTAATTTAATTTAAGCCACCCATTTCTCTTTGTTCAGAAATAAATACTTGTCAAGAATAATATATTATAACTATTTATGATATAATAATATGTTTTTATTTCTTATTTATTATATTTATTAATATCTCATTTTATTGGCTTAAGGTTTAGACAACAATATCATTACAAAAACGATCTAAGGCTTGTCTGTAATGCAAAGAAATAAAAATCGGCGTCACTCAGCTTCAATATAAATAATAGCAAAATAAATAGCATATTAGCCTTTTTAAACACACTTAATATAAATAATGAATTTTTGCTTTTACTTATTTTAGACTAATATTTTAAAAATATTATAAAAAATAGGTACGCCCTATAATATAAAATTCACGAAGCTTGATTATTAATCTTTAAATATGATCCCGAAATCATTTAACTTAGTTTGAAAACCGTTTCCCGAGACAAGTTTGGACTTGACGTCGACTTAACATTTGAAATTCAGCGATCAAAGGAACTAATTACTACAGTATCTTATTTATATAAAAAAAAATACTTTATTTAAAGTATATTTTAGTAACTTATGCCTCATTTGATGTTTATAGCTTTTCTTTGCTTAATCATAATATAGGTTTTTTAACTTAATTAGCAAAAAACTGTTTTAAAAGCAAAGCCCAAAAAAAAAGTGAAAGTAGTTACATTTATAGACAAATCATTAATTAAAAAGTTTATTTTGTAAATTTTAAATTGTAAATAATTTATTTGATTAAAAAAAATATAATTTAGTGTTCTGTTTAAAATAAAATGTCGAAATAAACAACCTAAAAACAATTCAAAAAAAAAAAAAAAAAACATTTCTAAAAAATTTGTTACGCATAGAAACAGCTAAAATAATTTGATTTTGAGAGACGGTAATTAAGTTATTATTTAGGGTTCCGTACCCAAAGGATAAAAACGGAACCCTATTAGTCTCTCGAATGTTATTGAATATTCGTCAATTACAAAATCTACTTTGCAAAAAATTTGTTACAAACTTTATAAGTATTTATTATCAGTGTTCCTCAGTACTATGAAATCCTGTGTTGGGGTTCGTAAATATACAACACCAACCAGTAAAATATTGTTAACTAAACAAAAGTTTATTTAGTTTTAACTTAAAATACAAACTCTGAAACAATTTATTAAGATAAATTCTTATAATATTGTCCCAAGAGCATTGTTTATTTGTTTTACAATAAATTATATCATATTTAGGGAATTATGTGTTCTTCGTATTTAAAACAAAGGATGTTTACTTCAATTTATTTGATTAAATGGACTATTGTATGTGCTAAAAACGTGGGAATATTTTACTGAAATGAAATGTACTGAAATAGCCTGAAAATAGCCTGCTGAATAGCTCTTAGATACGTGGAGTATTAGTTCGCTACGTTACTCCACTGTTTAAAATTAATATAATTTTTGAAATAACATCATTTAATAATATATTCGCTACGGCTCCTAAGTACAATATCGTAATGAAAATAATGTATCATATTTATAACAAAATAAAATAAAACCTTTTCAAATATAATCACACTTTCTCTTATATCCGTAGGTTCTGTGTTTTTCTATTTTAATGATTAAAAACAGTTTAAATACTTCAATATATTTACGGGACCGTAAATATATTTTGATGAATTACATTATGGAATATTCAAATCCAGTTATTCTTTTTTGTAAGCAAAAGAATCTGCTTGTTAAATTGTTATTCATAATTTGCTGGTAATAACTATTATATAACTAACTTTAATATTAACATAATCGAGTTGCAAGCAAATAAAAAAAAATCGCACTTGTCACCACTACGATTTTCGAAAGTTCCCGTCAATTTCTCTTGGCTGCTATCATCAGATCCCGATTTCCTTATCATTGTACCAACCTTAGGATATCTCTTTTCCAACATAAAAAAAATCATCAAAATTGGTTCATAAATGAAGAAGTTATCCGCGAACACACATAAAAATATATATGATCGAATTGAGAAACCGCCTCTTGTTTGAAGTCGGTTAAAGACACGATTGTGTTGAGTAGCGCACTAGCTACTAGATGGAGCTTTCCTCAGTTACATCACACAATTAAAGTTATACGGGAGAATGAATATATCCTGGGTATCAATTTTATATGAGAAAGGAACGAAAAGGATAGGACTAATAGCGCACATATATTGTTTAATGCACTTCATTTGGTACACTCTTCATTGAGTGTCCTAGTTGTGTCTTTTGATCGGATGTTATCAGAAGGTCTCGTCGACGAATATGTATTCACCTCGATAAAATAAACATTATCCTACGCTCTCTTCAGCCTTTCGCAGTCCACTGCTGGACATTGGCCTCCACAAGCTCGCGCCAAAAATGGCGTGTACTCATTTGTTTTGCCCGTGGTCACCACGCTGGGCTACCGCAGGGTTGACTTTGTCGCACCGAAGACGCTGCTGCCAGTCGTCGGCCTATGTATTTTTAAGCCAATGGTTGGATTATCTAGCCATCGGTCGGCTTTAACAGTTCCAATGTGGTAGTGAAACTGTGTTATCCCTTAGTCGTCTCTTACGACACCCACAGAAAGAGTGAGGGTGTCTATATTCTTTACTGCCGTAACCACACAGCAAATTTATTACAATACAATACAATTCATTCTACGCCAATTTCCTCTTTTATTGCCTTCCTTCTTGTCCGTTCGTAGTTTGTTATAAATTATGTTATTAAATTCGGTTTAATTCAAATTTCCATACTTTCCAATGGACATTAGATTTAAATGAAAAAACCTATTAATGCTATACACAAGTCCGTTTCTGATTTTTCAGTACTTTTAATTCCAATCTGTCATCCGCCGGCGTCTGAAGTGCATTAAGCTGTCACCGCGCTTATAATCAAATGAAAACGTATAACGAAATTTGAATTCAAATCTGAATAATGTTACGTTTTACATGGAAACAATAAAATATAAAACGTCTAACACATTCGCAATGTGTTGTGTATATGAATAAGAAAATGATGTTAGTTTGCTTACGCATCATACTAACTCAGAGAAAGATATTTTTTTTTTTTATGACTAGGAAACAGCTTATTTTTTATCGGAGTCGCTGTCTTACCTTATATTTTGTGAGGCATCTCATCTTAGATTATATTTAAAGTTACAATAATGTCAATTAATAAGTAAAGTTTCATTTTTATATTCCTAAATTTTAATAATAAACTCGTTTTGTCTGCTATACGAATTAATATTCTTATACACGGTTAATATTACGACAAATGAGTAAATTTTGTTAAAATTTACTAAAATTTCATTGCTGTGGGTAATATTTCTGATGTTGCATTCAAAAATATTTTTAGTTCTTATATTAATTACCTTACAGAGTTCCATACAAAAATCTTAACAGTCCACGACAAAATTTTTCAGCTATCATTAAATATTTCAACAGTGGTTGAAGTTTGTGGTAAAACTTATTCTAATATCGTAAAATGTTTCAATGAAAAATATATGACCAAATTTAATAATTAATTGATTTAAAAGTTAAATTCAAGGTTTCTTCGACAAAGCAATTATAGCTAAATTGAAAATTTTACACAAAATTTAAATTTGAACTGCTTTAGAAATCCTATTTCTACGAGATTAAAATTGATTTAAAAAAATTAAGGTTTCGGTTGCAAATTGGTGATATAACATTAATTAACATCACAAAAAATCGCAAGAAGATAAGACGGTATAATAATAACAAAATATACATTATATTGTATAAAAAGATTGTTAAATGTGTCCTAAACTTAAAAATATCACGAAATTATGTAATGTACTCTCGGGAGCTATCTTTGTGTGTGTGATTAATTTTTGTCTTAACAATATATACCAATTCTACGAATAGTATTATACAAAAATACATAAAACACATAAACACATAAAATACTTAATAAATATATGTAAATATGTAGTTATACCAGGCTGTTACCTATAACACAAGCATTAAGTTGCTTATTTTAGGAACAGATGACCGTGTGTGTGTGCTTTATTTTTTATTTATTCATTAATAAATATCGTAGTTTATTTAAGTATATTCATTTGAATTGAAATCGTACTTCATTTAACTTGTAATTAATGCTAAAAATAATTAGATGTAGATTTTTATACAAAAATTCCTTCGCATATTAAAACTCGACAAATGATAAATGTCCGAAAAAGGGCACTCCTATAATGCAGCACTAAAACTGTGTTTACGTGATAATCAATACTCATCTTCAACGAACGGCAATTTGTTAGCGACACTAACAAATGAATACTTCGACTATATTTGGACATCTTTTTCCTGACTTACGTCTTAAATTTCGATTTAAATTTTTTAAATTGTTATAGAAGGGCTTGGATAGACGGGTTTGGATAGCCAAAAGCATATTTTTTTATTTATCAAGGGTGGTAGACAAGTTTAGTGTGCAGTGTGCTTAGCATCAGGTGGGCCGAAGACTATGATGCCTGCTACACCAAAAGCCAACCGCAGTAGAGCAGCGTAGTAGATTAAGCTCTGATCGTTCACCTACATGGAAAAAGACGTCTATGTATGTGAGATTTTACTGGCTGAATCGATCATACTTGTAAGCCTCCGTCACCTACAGGTAATGTAGGGTTCCTGCAATCGAAAAACAGTGCTATAGCCCATGTCAGGATTACCAAGTATGAGACAAAAAATAAGTAGCAAAGCTAAAAGAAAGGCACCACAATATAAAGAAGAGTCTATAAAAATGGACGAGACTACTAGATAGCAACAAATATGCTCTCAAGAGGCTTCGGACGCTGGAGGAAAAAATGCTTCAAGAGAGAATATGGAAATCAGATCACAAACCTCATAAGTTAAAGAAAACGGAACGGAAACGAAGACACAAGTAGCGACAAGTGGTACCAGTCAGTATTCACCTTTATCAACTTAAAAAAACTGGTGCTGGTACGTATGGCGTTCGACGCAGCAAGCAGTGTGAACAACGTCAGTTTGAAGAACTATCTCCTAGGAAGACTGGACTGACTAGCATTATTAATCGGAATACTATTCGGGCTCCGCGTAATGAAGATCGCACTCATGGCGGACATAGAAGAAATGTTCATACTCATAAAGATCCACCAGGAAAACCGACCGGTGCAGATGTTCTTGTGTCGAGACGAACCGAGCAAGACACCGTGCGCTTTCAAAATGACATCAATGATATTCGGAGCGTCAAGTTCACCGTTCGTCCCTTACAGCGTAAGGAACTACAACGCTACAACAAGTTCGAAGAAGAGTACCCGAGCTGGCACGAGCCATAAAATAGACAAACTACATGGACGATTACCTAGAGAGCTTCAACAAAGAAAATGAATCAATCGATACTATACGTGACGTCACAAGAACAGTCTAATTTCAACCTCTGAGGATGAAACTCGAACAGTAACAAAGATGTTCGAGAGTATACCGGAGACGTTCGACTATCGTTGCACCAGGAGCATGATATCGGGTTCTTCAGCTTTCTGTAAAACTTTATCTGATCACTCGAAGAGACAATTTTGTCCCAAGTGCTCAACTCTCTTTGAGTACCTGCAAATGTACTTACTGGATACATCATTATTACTTTTATCATTATTAATAATAAAATTTATGATGTCCAAATAAATAACAAACGCTTCGCATTCAATGATTTTACGTAGAAAATCATCCTGTATTGTTTGTGTAGAAACACATAATATAAACACAAATGCTAAGACACCAAGACAAACAAGTCTTCAGTTGATCTGACCATTCCCAATAATAAAGTAAAATTAGTCATCATAACTGACTCATAATTTTAAAGCATAAAAGTTATAATAAGTGAGTTGTTACCTAGCTCTATAGTCGTATGTCGTTTATTCAATATTCCATTTTAAGCATACAATAATAATGAACTGCAACTGAAATATCGAATAATCAAATTTCAATAGTTAGTATGCATTAAAACCTTGCATTTACTTGCTTCGATACTCGAACACCACGGTCACTTGAACAAAGTGTATGGAAAGTTAATTAAAAATTATTGAAAGCTATAAAGCATTCAGTATTACGACAGTAACTAGTCGATAACCGTGACATTGCCTGCATAATAACGTTTGTTCCTAACTCATTTTAGTTCCTAACTCAAATTTATGCAAATCTAATATATAAAATTCTCGTGTCGCGGTGTTTGTAGTTAGACTCCTCCGAAATGGCTTGACCGTTTCTCATGAAATCTTGTGTGCATATCGGGTAGGTCTGAAAATTGAACAACATCTATTTTTCATACCCCTAAGTTATAAGGGAGGGGGGGTTAAGAGGGTTAATGAAATATGAAATTTTGTGTGCAAATCGGGTAGGTTTGAGAATAGACCAACATCTATTTTTCAATCCCATTTCACTTATGTTAGTAAAATATATGGCAAAACAACGTTTGCGGTGTCAGCTAGTAAAACGTAAAAGACACTCCGAATATAATCAAAACATACACACATTAAGCAATAGTACAGTGAATTCCACAACCCATTATAATTTAGATTATACACAAAATACTATAACGGGTTAAAATTCGAGGCACGTTGCGTTCTGAATCCGAACATAAGAAATAAAGCCACGAGGTATGATTAATCAATAGAATAATCAAATCGTCGTAGTTATAAATCGGTAATTATAATCGCGATGATTATGATGTGTGATTTATACATTATATGCAAGTTTTGCCTAAATATATATAGATTAAGCTAAAATACCTATCAACGCTAACTTTATTTTTCCAAGGCAGTCTGAAAAAAGTCTGTTCTGTATTAAAAAAGGTGTGTGAGTTTATTTAAGCTATGTTTCACTATATACTGTATATCACCGTAATAGGTAGGTAAAACTGCCATAACTTATAAATAGTTTGCTAACAAGCAACAATAGTTATAAAGTGCTAAAAGGAGTAAATAAGACCGATAACTATTTCCAAGGTATTATCGAAAGAATAAACACCCATACCAGAAACAATCACAGATATGTACATACGGCTCTTCTCTCGGCCTGGCTTTACTTTAGACACCAATACTGAAAAATTGTCAATAATAAACACAATTTGAGCAAACGTTATCAGTTTTCAATTAAGGAGATTAGAAATACTGAACTCTGTATACAGAGTGAAAGAGACAGTTAATATTCAAATGAAATTACTTTGAATTTTTTTCGTTGTCCAGTTTAGCTAGCATTAGTGCCATCAAAATAACTTAGAAATGTTTTCTCATCTACGTAAAAATTTTGAACTTGATTAAATTTGGCAAATAATCTGTTTCACTGTAATATTCCAAAAACAAGAGCTAAAATTCTAGTCTGCCTCAATATTTGGTAAGACAAATATCAGGACATTTTCGACCGAACAAATTTTTTTTTACATCTATGTACATCACCAATTTAACATCAAATAGTACTATTTGATGATAAACTTTTTGAATATTCCCTTTGACATCGAGAAAGTTTAGTAAATAGCAACTCAGCGTGTTTTCCATATACGATTTTAGATCACAATATTAATTTCGAGGCGGACAAGAAGCTGAAACAATGTGTTATAGGAAAAATTTCTTTGTAATTCCGTAGTGAAGTTCCAATTCACAATACAATTTAATCATGACGATAAAAGTATATTTGCTCTAAACATTTCAACCATTCCCCAGCTATATATATTATTTGAACTCGTTATTGCTAGCGACATTACATACATGTATTTGCTATTGATTAAGTATATTCTTATACGGGATCAGTAAACAAAAATCTAAAACTAAAAATGTTAGGCAAATAAAATTATTCTATTTCGAATTCAATGCTTAGGTCTATCTCAAGTTCCAAACTATTAACACCTCGCGAGTTTTACACGTCCCATAATGATCTTAAGTGAAACATTTTGTAAATTGTTCCTTTGCTAGAAAAACGCTTCTCCTGAACCAGAATATAATTAGAGAAATAGATTCGAACTTAAAAGTAGGCTTTGCTATTTAAGTATAGATCGGTAATTTCATGGGAAAAATGCTGGCCATTAACAAGTGTTAACAACAACTTCTTTCAGAAGCAAGAAGACTCATAAGGGATAACTTCGAGGGTTAGAAATGAATATGTGTATGAATACTTTATTTGGAGAAATTTTTACTCTGTGACACCAGATCCACAAATAATCGGTATTTGTGATAAAACCAGGTCTACTTCTATACTATTCTGATTGAAATTTGGTTCAATTTTAGCATTAAAAAAAGTCTTACTTAAGTATAACTAACGAGATGTCATATTGTACAATGATAACATCTAGTCATTACATTAGACGTTGTGGACTCTATCGCCACTTGTAACAAATGTTTGTTGAGGCCAAACATATAATATTGATCGAAATCTGGTTGTACTTTGATTGTTTTTCTTTCAGACATCAGACAGGTTTTTATCTTAATAATCATTTGAATTGCGAAACTGTTAAAAATTTGAAAATAACATTTTTAAGAAGTTAATTTGAATTTACAACTCGGTTTGACATTACAATGTCTTTGAGATATAGATAATTATATACTCCGGAACTTAGATTAACTCACATAATTACAAGAAATGTAAATTAGTAAAGTTAATGTCGGAATAGGCAATTCTCACTGTTAATACCTAGAGTATTAAATAATCTTAATCTTCTAGTCGAGGATCAATCTCCTCGACTACACGAAGAATTTAAAAATTATGTCACAATAATAATATAAGGAGTATTATTGTGTTGAAATTAAATGTTTGTAATTTAATATCGTACACTAGCGACCCGCCCCGACTTTGCACGTGTACTCGGTCGTAATTAATGCAGCCCACGATTCAGATGCCTCCTCGAGCGAAACAAATTTCCCTTACTGACGAATAACGTCACAATTTTTTGAATAATACATAAAAATGTACAAAATATAGCTTACGACTGTATAGAATAATAATTTTTTAATATATTTAAAACAGTACCAAGGTCTTCGAAATATACTTCCAAGATATGCCTAAACAAAAATTCACTATCGGTGACAAGACCGAAATTGCACCGTGTTAAGTTTCCATGCACAATTAAATTAATAAGCCATTTTGCTACGCTTTAGCCTTTAATATCGCATTTCTGGGCATAGGCCTTTATCCCATGAAGGAGAAAGATCAGCACTTAATCCACCACGCTGTTCCGATGCGGGTTGGTGGATATTTTCCCGACTTTCAGTAACGATCGCTATCAAGTGCACATGATAACAATCGGGACCGACAGCTTAACGTGCTCTCCGAGGCACGGTGGGGAGACGCACGAGAACTAACGAATAGACCGGAAATAAATATTCATATTACCATTATTTACTTCGAGCGGGAATCGAACCCATGACCGTCTATGTTTAGGTGCCGTCAACACGGCACGCGCACCATTAAACTAGAGCGGTCGTCTTAATAAGCCATTCATTATCGTCATTTTATCAATAAAAGGGAGACTAAATGACAGACAAGAAGACTTCTCTGGAAAATTCTCCAGCTAATCGACAAGAAACGATTAACGATGAGTAAATCGTAAATCTGTAAAGATTCCTCTACAGACGTAACAGTCGCTCAGGCAGATTAGACGATGTACACTATTTCGTCACGACTGCAGACGCTCAACGTAATTGCCTGAGTAAACTTGGATTGATGCCCCTGGGATTACACTTTCAAGTTGTAGTTTTACGATTGTTTTATTTAAATTAATTAAAAATGTTAATTTTTGTGATAATAACCAAAACTATACTACAAATAAATATTTCATACTATTAAATTAAGCGAACTTAGTTCCGTCAAATTTAATTTTAAGAGTGTATATTCATCTTTACAATTTTACTGGTACCCTAAATTGAAACTCGTTCGGAAATTATGAGTGTACGTACATACATATCGGTGATTTATTTTTATATATATATATTAGATACTAGTTATGTCCGCGACTTCATCTACGTGGAAAAGTTATTGTTCAGTTCTCAGAGTTATAAAATAAATAAATTTCTAAAATAAAAATAGCCTAAGGTACTCCTTATTACATCAGATATTTGCCAGCCGTTTCAGAGGTTAACTAGAACAAACAGACAGATAGACAGAAAGACTGACTGATATAAATTGTATAAAAAACTATTATTTGGTATATGTACCGTGTAACGATCCATACGCATTTCGTAAAAAGCTGTTATTTTAATATTACAAACAG
This sequence comes from Melitaea cinxia, assembly GCF_905220565.1. Classification (NCBI taxonomy): domain Eukaryota; kingdom Metazoa; phylum Arthropoda; class Insecta; order Lepidoptera; family Nymphalidae; genus Melitaea; species Melitaea cinxia. The sequence goes on along the minus strand of NC_059424.1, from coordinate 20,233,279 downwards.
ATACACCAATTTTATTTATTTGTTTAGAGTGGAGATATATATCTTAGTTACGTATAAAAATAAAAATTAATATACGAATACTCATAAAAAAAAACTTGTAGTAAAAAGATCTACTAGTGAAAATGGATAGTTAAATAATTTCCTTGTTAAAGCGAAGACGGGGGTCTTACATATCTACCCATGCTCTTTGTCATTTTGTAGTATTGGTAGTTTAAAAGGCGCAGAATACATTTGTTGACCCCAACTTGTATATTACTTGTCTATTCTAAATTTAAATCTTTTACAAAACGTAAGTTTTTTTTTTTATATTTACGTATTTAACAGTTCGAAAGACAAATCGACGTCTGCCTGATCAGCTACACACATAGACATAAAGTTTTTGATAGAGAGTTAGAAAAATAATTTAAACATTTTTTTATAAGACCGGCAAAAAACCATACGGCTCATATGATAACAAGCGGTTACCGTAGCACGTGGACGCCTGTAAAAGCAAAAACATCCTAAACTTCGTTGGCGCATTTCTGACCACACCCTCGCCCCTCGCTAGAGCTATAGGCTCTTTACTCACAACATTAACACAACAGTAATTGAGAGCGGTATTGTTTAGTTGTGATCTTCTTAGTTATAATTCCCAGTGATCTTTTACTTATACTTCCCAGTCGGGTTACTCCAACTTTGTAGCAGGATATATTAATTAATGTGCCCTAACACTAAAACTTATCTGATTTCAAACTGTAAAAAGTTCAGTTTGAAACCTTTTACAGAGCTAAGATTCACGTAAAGTGTTCTGGTATTCTGAATCTTATAAAATTCATTTGAACCGTGCAAACTTTCAAAGAGATTACCTAATTAATACTACATACATATAAACAGTATACTTAACAGTCGATAGATTTAAATCGCAATTGGTTTGAGCGAAATGAAGGAAATACATATTTACGGCTTGAACGATTGGCACTGCGATTGACGGCTGAACGTAATATATAGTGCTAATTTTAGCAAAGGTATCGCAGTCAGCAGTATGGAAATTATCACTACAAGTTTCACTTCGATTTGTTTTTGTAATAATTATAATATAACATTGTGTTATTTAATTAGACTGCTTTTTTATATACTTATTATTATTATTATTATTATTAAGGTAAAAGACATTGTGACAAAACTATGTCGCTTTTGTTTTGATCGTTTATGCTGTACTTTACACTAATTTGTTAGTTTCGTGTATTCTAATAGTGATTTTAGAGCAACTTTTTTCTACATAGATTTTTCAGAAGCTCATTAAGTGTTTAAGTAAATGATGCGTTTGTGTTTATAACAATATATTGTTAGATTATTTGCTAACAACAATAGCTACTTCATTTCTTAGTGGAACTGAACGTTTTAGATTCTTTCATTTCACGTAACAATAATAACTTATTTTGTACACCATAAGAAATTTCATAATGTTACGAATATATATTTTATAATACTTAAGAAAATGAGAAAATTTAATAAAACATGACAGGTAAATTAAGCTTAAATGAAACTGTTTATGTGTTATATCACTGGCGCTGGGGTATTGTTTGTTTCAAAATGAATAAGTGCCTGCTTTAATGAAGCCTAGAATTTTATACACGGTATATGAAAGCGTAATTACTCCGACTGATTGAATTTTCGAATATTATACAATTCACCATTGTTCTTCGACAATATAATTTGTATTAATTTAAATATACCAGTAATGAGACAATGCCAAATGCAATGATCGATTTTATCGACTACTTACTTAACTGATAACCGATCTGGCGTAGCGTGTAGTCGCCTAATCACCGGCAGTTAAAATTTCGCTTCCCGCTTGGTGCAAATGTTTGTATTTATACACATACTTATTTGTGTTCTGGGCTGCTTTAGTGGCCCGTGTGAATTTTTTTTTAAATAGTCATGGTAGTGAAATCAAGCACCCACTCGCAGTTGATCTACGCTTCAGCTTGTAATATCCGACTGCTGGGCATAGGCCTCTTTCCCCATGTAGGAGAAGGATACACCACGCTGCTCCGATGCGGGTTGGTGGTTATATCCCCATACTATGAGTAACGATCGCTATTAGGTGTACATGACAACAACCGGGACAGACGGCTTAAAACGTGGTATCCAAGACAATAAATATTAGTATAACACAAATATATACTCAGTGAAAATCGAACGAAAATCGATAGCACCAGTAAAAAGTTATCATGTAAAACTGCTCACTTTATTGTAATAAAATAAACCATTGGTATGTCATAACTTATTATATATACATATATATATATATAATTTATTATATTATACTCGTAATGTACGTAGCGGCGTGGTACGTCGCTAATTATGGATGCACTTTTAATTTAAAGATGGTATAAGTTTCGAACTTGCCTCTTTCAATTTCTTTTCAAGTTAAACTTAAAAGTGCTCTTCATAGATACTCGATTTTCTCGATAGTCAATATCAAGGTTGAACTAATTAATTGGTCTCTAACTTCTCTCTAAAATTTCATACTCTATGTAGAATTTTAAAATAAAATTATTAGTTAGTCTAATTGACATCTTCGGATGGTGTACTTTATAGTCAATTTGAACACGGCATTTTAATGTACATTGATTTTTTAATTGATCAAGGGGCGTATCTAAAATAAGTGATAGCGATGACTTACTAATTTTTCAACACAAATAGACTATAAATAAAAAATTATTCACAAACATATAACTAGTAAATGAAGTGTAATGAAGCAGGTTATATATTACTCGATATCTGAACCTCCCGCTGAGCAAATGATATTGCTCCTCTGTAGTGTTGTGCTCCTGTGATGAGTAAGGTAGTCAAAGGTAGTTAAGGGTCAGAGTCGACAACACGATAGCAATGCGAAGTATCAGTCAGGTTTATCAGTTTCAGGTGAACTTTATACTTTCCCATCCAGTTGTATAAAATTAAATTGACACTATTTCTTTGGAAATGGGTACCGGATAGAAATGGATATTTCCTCACTTCCCACGGTTGATTAACATACAGCCTTTTCACATATTTGTCACTTATTTTAATTTTAATAACATATTTACTGGTTTAGATTACATTTTATTGACCCGTGTTTCGTTAGCAACCTGGATCGTGATGAATTACACTCAACGAGATTTAAAACAAATCCCTAGAGATAAACACGTTGTAAAGCACGAGTGATTCAGTTGAAATTCGTTAAAAATTTTATTACGCGTAAAATATAATAACACAATACAATAATCCGGATATTGTTTCACCCGGATTAAGTTCTTAAATTCACGCGTTTAATCCGGGTAATCTTGATGATTTCTATTTACACCGGTAAATTTTAAAATTCACAACCACGGGCTTATTACATATAGGATAGCTTGGAGATATACAGATTTTTTCCTAAGCCTTCTTTTTGGATGTTTGTCTTCAAAGCCAGATACAGGACTTCACGGGTCCCGTTGAGTATGACACATTTTATTACACACTAACTTCTCTTCTTGCTTGCGGCTTCGTCCGGGTGTATTACACGATTTGGGCTGCACTATTTTCTTCTGTTATAATAAAGACTATCTCAGCGATATTTCACCATTCTCCTGGTAAAAATAAAATATCATAAAATGGGTCAAATAGTTTTTGAGTAAAACAATCATTGAAAAATACAAAATGTGCAATTTTTACGGTATGATATTAACGTCGATTTCAGACGCTCACAGGAACCTGGATATTACTATTTTATGGAATAAACAACGTTTTGGGCTCTCAAATGTTTTACAAATTACTGAAATAATTAAATATCATTTTACATAGTATATTTCAATGTTCAAATATTGAAGCAAATCCTGCGAATTTAAAGTTAAAATTTAATTGACAATGACTTACCATAAATTGTTGTCATGTTATTATTTTACCACTTCAATTAATTTGTTAATTGGACATAAAATACGCATAACTGGTTTTAATTATCATAATTAGTAAACTTAAGTAAGATTGTTTTGATTTCGTTTCAAACTATTAAATTTGGTGGATTATCCTAAGCACAGGTTTAATGTAATAATTCAACTGGGGTAAGAAGTCAAATAACCTTTCAGGCCATTAGAATTACTAGTGATCGCCCAGTGGTCGAAGAACCATAATTAATTCAAATTATAAGTTTGAATATTATAAACAAAAGAGTATTTATGCGTGTATGTCAAATACACAGTAGTGTAATGTTTTTTTTTTTTTTTAATTTAATGCATTTTGCATTCCTTCTATATAAACTATAAGTGATAATTTATCACTTTTTAATATTTATATTACCTCCTGATTTGCGATTGTTCACGTTCACTGTCGCTGGTTGTTGGTAATCAAATAATTACATTTGTGTTTGTCCTCAGGTCTGTCGCTGCTGGTGGATGAAGTTTGAGGGCGCCATAATGTGGTCCTTTATAATGTCCGTAATTCGCGGCAAACCGCGTAATACCGTCATAACGCACACGCCCGAATTCGACCCTGAAAGTCAACGTAACAAGTAATTATTTTCATTAAATGCTACTTACTGTATAAGTTAATTCATTCCGTGTATTGACTAGTCCGTTGGCACAGTTTGTAGTGGCTCTACTTTCTGTTCCACGCGTTGCGGGTTCGATTCCTGCCAGAGACTGTGTAATATTTGTATTTATGTATTTATTATTTGTATTATGTATTATTTCTATGTATATTTATAAAAAATATATATTTAGTTAGAACAGTCGGCTGTTACCTATAACACAAGCATTAAATTGCTTACCGTAGGAATAGATGACCGTATGTGTATGTCATAAGATATTTATTTATTTTTTCAAACTTATTTACTTTTAGGTACAATTTATTGTATTCCACGCCAAAAAAATCTTGTTTAGTATAATTATAGATCTCTTTTTATATATATAAAAAAGTGATGCATTGTTCTCGTAACGAACGTATAAAATCAATTACTAGTTGATCCATTAATTACGGACTGTCGTAATAATAACATAATTGTGTGAAAATCATAACAATATAATCATGGCATTTTTAAACTTATATTCATTTTTATGTTTTTTATTTTCAATTCAACTAATAACAATACTTTTGTGTTGATCACGATTAAAGTAGAAAACTCAATCAATTAATATCAAAGTAAAAATAATGTGTTTGTTAATATAATTTTTAATTGAAGTTTAAACTAAACGAAACAAATACAACTGATAGTATTATCAAATTATAACGATGAGTAACTTTTTCATACTACACTACAAAAAATCTTATACAATTCGACGTCCAACTACACATTATACTCTACAAAAGTTTCAAAAGTCATGTCAAAAAATCTACTTTATAAAATTTGACCAAAGTTACAGAAAGAGAATAACGAAACCAATTTGTTACAGCCAGCAGGAGTGCAAGGTGTTTACCATACAACCGAGACCTCGCATCCCTGCCACCGGACCATCGGGGCAAGCCACCCGGAGCCGCGGCAAATCCAAGTTGAACCTGAACACGGCGGTCTCCCCGAAGCCGAGTCGTAAAGATCATTTGTGCCCGCATATTATCGAGAATCGTATCGAGAGGTACGAAAAGGTAAGTGGCTAATACTAATTACGACCCAATTAATCCGGCCCTGTCAGAAAATCCTTTCTTAGCGGATGTCTACCAACTATTATATTTTAAAATCATAGCACAAAAATGAAGGACATTCATAAAATTTTCAAGAGCCATTAGAACTCATTCGGCCCTTGTCACAAGATCCATTGTTAGTGGTATACCTTTAGTAACTACTAACTATCTCTCTGCTGAATTTCAAGCTTGGAGTAGAAGAAATTAAGAACTTTCATACAAACTCGTGAGAGCCCTTAGACATCTTTAATCCGACCCTATCGAAAAATTCGTTGTTAGCGGATGTCCACTAACAATAAACAACTTCTCTGCCGAATACATATTTAGATCAGTGATTTTTAAATATAGAATAATATATGCTGACCCAACAGACGTTGTTTTAATAATTACGTATTACGCTGAAATTTTAAAACTTTCTGCGCAATTCCCTTAATTTTTCGTTCCGGAAGAATCTTTTACTAAGTATTAGAAAACTTTTAAAATATAAACTAGACGAACTTCTCCTGCATTTCTCTAGATTTTGCTCTTAGCAATCAATACATTTAACGATTTATGTATAAATAAATTATTCTACTATAAGGGAGGGTATACATATGAGTACAAGTAGTGGAGTTCTTGATAGTGCTAATTTTGGGTAATGCGATCAATGAAAAAGAATTGCGAGAGTGATAATTCAAAGCAAAGACTCAACTCATACATAAGATTCAATTTTAGAATAAGACAATACTTTTAAATCAAACGAAATATGTTAGATAAATCAACTGTAAAAACATTATAACAATGATCATAATCGTGATCAAAGCAGTATGATTATAAATTTATGTTTGTTCAATTTTTTTTTTTGTAAACATATTTTTTTTTAATTGGTTGATACATGATCTATAGTCAGTCAGTCAGTTCAGCCTATTACAGTCTAGTTTTCCGCAATTCTCATCCAGCCTACAACGGCAACCTTACGTAGGTCGTCGGCCGAGCGAGCCCAAGGACGTCCCACACTGCGTTTGTCAAGGCACTGTCTTCACACTCCTCTCCTCATAATCTATAATCGATACTTAGCCAAATCTTAAATTTTTGTAATTCTTGGACGTGCATTCCTCTGAAGCTACATAAGCAAGGGCGACTTTTCTCATAGCGCAGGGGGTGCGATGATCCCGGGCGCAGTGTATTATTGGGCACCAAAACCTTTTTTTTCTCATCCGCTACGGTATTATTTACACCTAGGTGCTACATGGGCTTAAACGCCTCTGTTTCTAACCATACTCCGAGCTAGGACGTTTATATACGAGTATATATACATATATCTTTCTCCTATATATAAGAGAAAGATATATAATGGATATGGTATACACGAATAGAATCGTATTGCTTCTGTATTTTAATTTTTCTGTTGCATAAAATTGTACTATTTTTGGTTTTCAGTTTCAAGCTTCTATGAAATCGAGGAACAAATAAAATTATACGGCACTCTGTCCTGTACAGTTAGTTAACAACGTTAACTGCGTTAGCGTTGTTTGATATAACTTCTAATTGACATGAAATGCACTCACAAGTTAATTATATAGAAAAGGTCAAATGTGTAGTGCTTTATTTTGTAAATCCAATGGCAATTATTCGTCTATTTACTCACTCATTTGAGTTATTACGACTTAGCAAAAAATAAAAAAATTGTGTTTTGATAACTTATGTATTTTTTAAATTGTTAATATGGTTTTAGAACTGAAAGCATTAACGTGTCTTAAACAAATTTCCTTAAAGGGCAAGAGTATCCATTTACTCAAAAAAAAAAATTAAAATGTTAGTAAATAGGATTGATGAAAGATAATGATTTTCGATACATTTAATAAATAATATTGAGAGAATAATAGAGTTTTTTAAAAAAACAATGTCATGGAAAGTTAAAAACTATTAAAAAAATTTTTTTATAATCAATAAGAAACCTAACAAAAAATATACATTAATTTACCTGTGCAAGAAATACAAAGATAATGAAAGCGATTCCATAACAGAGCAAATATAGTTTTCTTTATAATTTTATTCCTTTCTTTTAATATCTGCATCCCTAGCAACGAGATGCGATGTCGTCTTTCATTAATTTTATGTATTTAAAAATTAATCCCCGAAATATATGTACCCGAAAACTTTCTAATTTATTTTTTCTTGCGCTCGTTATTATCAGGATATCTACAATTTTATGGAAAAAAAAATTACCATTTTAATTAAAACTTTCAATTTAACCTAATACGTTATTGGGTTTTTCTATCTACCCTCGAAATTAAGGAATTTCGATATCAGTATACATAATCTTATATATATAAAATTCTCGTGTCACAATGTTAGTTACCATACTCCTCCAAAACGGTTGGACCGATTTTTAAGATTTTTTTTGTGCGTAAGTGGGCAGGTCCGAGAATTGACCAACATTTTTTATACCCCTAAGTTTTAATGGGAGGGTTAAGGGTGTTAATAATATACATGGCAAAACAACATTTACCGGGTCAACTAGCTATTTATATATTTGTGTCTTACTCAACATGTGCTCAAAATACTATTAATTATGCGTAATTAATACCTAATAATCGAACAAAGCATCATCACATATCCATTTTCGTGCATCAACTGAATTGCGTGTGGAGCATTGTTTCAGAATTAGTACATGTATACGTCCTTGCACGAATTATCTTGAGGAAGATCTCCACACGTGCCTCATTACAGACATTGTGACATATTTACTGCAGTTCTATGTAACTGTATTGATTTGACTTGATACAGTAAGGTCTTTAGTAAATAAGCGAAAACTTTGTTAGTGTCCCTAGTTTATTCGTGGAAATAGAAATTATCGATTTAGTTAAGTTGTGAAATTATATTCTAATTTAGCGATGATAGCTATGAACATTGCTTTGTTCGATATTTCACATAGAATTTTCTGAAAAATTCACTCTCTTACTCGTTAGACATTTGATTATTGACATCGTCGTTGAATCATAATCAGTCAGTCAGTCAGTCAGTTCAGCGTGATGCAGTCCACTGCTGGACATAGGCCTCCCCAAGTTCGCGCCATACATCCCGGTTTTCCGCAATGCTCATCCAGCCTACACCGGCAATCTTACGTAGATAGTCGGTCCAACGGGCCAGAGGACGTCGAACACTGCGTTTGCCAAGACGCGATCTCCACTCCAGGACCCGTCTACTTTAACCCATCGTTCCTGCGACACAAATGACCAACCCACTGCCACTTCAACTTGCTAATTCTGTGGGCTATGTCGGTTACTTTCGTTGGATAGTCTCATTCCTAATCCTATCTTTAAGAGAAACCCCAAGCATAGCCCGTTCCATTGCACGTTGAGCGACTCTAAAGTTGTGGACCAGTCCCTTCGTCATTGTCCACATCTCGGCTAACATAACATGTTTAACATCATAAAATTATGTAGTATTAATATTGTGATAGCACTCATAGAACTTAGAAGACTGAAACAGCCTGAAATGCTGTATCGATGCTTATTGAGATTGAGTATAACAGGGCATAATCATCCTGCTCAAATTCTGGAGCAGATCGTCTGGGGAAGTACTTAAGCCTAATAGAATATCACAGCTAAATAACACTGCTCTGGTGTAGAGTTTTGTTTCTGTGGTGAGGGGCAGCCAGAGCTCTTCGGGAGGGTCAGGGATAGTGGCGTCGGCAACGCACTTGTGATACTTCTCGTATTGCAAGCATCTATATTCTACGGTCACCGCTCACCGTCATGTGGGCCGTATGCTTGTTGTCGACCTAGTTGTATAAAACTATCTCCTGAAAATCCTCTATCAGTAACGATTATTGTCACGTATGTCTTAATAACAACGACTTTACGTGTCCTAAAAATACGACCTATAAAGAAGCAGACGACGCGTTGGCGCCACGGTCACAGTACTGGTTTGTGGTTGTTGCGCTGGCGGTTATGGGTTCGATCCCCGCAAATGACAAAAATTTGTATTACGGATGTTTCCCGTGGCCTGGGTATTTGTGCAGTTTATGTGGGTCTCCCTACAGTGTCTCGGATAGCACGTTAAGCCGTCGGTCCCGGTTGTTATCATGTACACCTGATAGCGATCGTTACTCACAGTAGGAAATATATTCGCTAGCCCGTGGTGGATTAAAGTCTGATCCTTCTCCTACATGGGGAAATAGGCCTATGCCCAGTAGTGGGATAGTACAGGCTGAAGCGTGACAGTGAAATTGTCATATCTTCTTATGTATATTATGTACGCTCATATTTTTTGAAAGACAGTAAAAAATTGATAATTCTTTTTTGTTTTTATCGCCAGGACAAAATTGTAAATATGTTCATATATAAATAGAAATAAATTAAGCTACTCGTGTTGCTAATTGCAAAGTTGCCAGAGCTCAAAAACGGCATTATCAATTAACTAAGTTAATTTTTTTATAAGTTTTGCTTAATCTTTATCTAACGGTCTAACTATTGAATGATTAATTAGGGAATTGCGCACATAATTTTACCAGTGACACAAGTTTACTTGGAATAAACATAATGGAAAATGTAATACTAATGTACGTATTTGATATTTGCAATTTTATCAAAACAGGACGTTATTAATATTGTAATTAATTTTCAATCGTAACTGAATGTGAAGTATTTATACAACATTTCGACAAACATTCGTATTTACATAAGCATGATTAACTAATATTGAAAATTGGGTGAATGCAACAATTATATTATATATATATATATATATATATATATAACTATATATATATAAATATATATATATATATATATATATATATAGTTTAATTGACTTTGTATAATAATTTATCCATTTGGATTAGCGGCTTTTACGCCTAAAATACTGCCTTTGTTAATGTCAGAAAGAATGGCGTAGGTACTCATTATATAATTTAGCATTTTTAATAAATTAACATCGAGATGTCTCCTCCAATCTTGTTGTAAATCAAGTAACGCTTTACTGAATTTCCTCACTTTTATAAAGAAGAAAAAGTAAAAATCTAAATACTTCCTATCAGGAAATGACAAACTACCACTCGTCAGATCTCGTTAAAATTCAATTGCAAGTGCATGATAAGCACCAACTTTCCAAAATAAAAGAATCACGAAAATCGGTAGATATACTCGGTAAAAACATATGAGGTAGCATATAAATATATTTATAGCGAACTGAGAACCTCCTTTTTTGTTTGGAGTCAAGTAAAAACTTTTTAATTATTGTGAAATAGCAAAGACTTCTAGTGACATACATTTAAATATTAAGATCTGAAACGCAAAACTGGTATATTCCGCTAAAAAGGACGCGAACGAAGTTACTATGAATGTAGATGTGCATCTGACACAGCCTTAAAAATACAAATCGAATCGTCGAGCAATCGTTCAACAAATTAAATCGTCAATCAAATTGAGTAAACCGAGAAATGCTATTGAAAAATTTCAACATTATTATTTATGGGTATTTTAAAAACGTTTACTTTGAATTTATTATTAATTAGTATTTTAAAAAGGTTTGCTTTGAATGTAACACTGGTACAATGGACGTTTTATTTACTTTTAATAATTAACAATAAACTTTGAATTAAAAGGCTTCTACGTTTTGCTTTGATTGAAATAAAGGCTCTGTGGGTAAAGTATTGATGTATTTTAAAGTAACGTAAAATATTTTTGCTTACTTACAACACTTAAACTTGGAAATTAGATCGATTTGTATATACCTACCTACTTTTCCAAAAAAGGAGATGGTTCCCAATTCGACTGTATTTTTTTTTTCAAATCGAAAGGTCGTGTATGTCATTTGGTCCCATTTAAATGTATTTGAGATATAACGACTACTTTTCGAGTTATATCTAATAATGCATTTTTACCTGACTATTTTTTCGTCGACCTACGTTAAATACATTAAATACCGCATAACTTTTTACCCATTTTGATGATTTTTAACTTAATCAAAAGCTGATTGATATTTGTCATGTGGTCACATTTAAATTTCATCGAGATCTGATAACAAATTTTTGAGTAATCTTTGATAACGCGTATTTACTTGACTATTTTTTCGTCTACCTACGTTGTATAATTTGTCGATGTAATTGAAGTCGGTTTTTTTTATCGTTTGCAAGCAAATACAATTATTCATTTTGTTACCAGGTGACCCAATGGATGTTGTCTTTCATGTTTTGCGAATTTTACAAATTTGTTGAGCCACTTTAGTTAAAATGTAGGATCTTAGTAAGTGACGTATAAGTATACTTTCATTATGGCATATAAAAACGGTGGTCATTAGAAATCTTTATATTATATATAAAAAAAATGTCTGAAAAATCAAAGCTTTTGTTAGTATAATAATAATTTCAAAAGTAAACCGTTACAGATTATATATACCTTTGTCATAAACGTAACAATGCGAAAACTACTAGGTACACGAATATCATTTACTCAATCAATTTATTAGTGTACTAAAGTAACTAAATTTCGCTACGATTTATCTCTGGTGTGACCAAGGTCAGAATCAAATACCACAAATATCTAAAACGTTTAAGGCACGCTTTGGCGCTTCGAATATTCCACAAGACACTATGATTTAGAAATTAGATTGGTTTTCAACAAACGACTTGGTTTTAGAACGCCTAGAAAACTAAGTGCGTTGTTTGCGTTGCATTCCGTCTGAATTATAATTTACGAGCAAATAACGAGACTCTTACTATCAGTGACACTATAGTTTTCTTAGGGACAAATTAGTGGAACAATTCAGTGGACACAATTTCAGTGGAACTTCCATTTGTTGTATGTATGATTTTATTTTTGTGTTACCCTCACATTAGGAATTCTAAACATTTTTGAATATCATATCAAAAATTTCATATCAAAAAATCCCGCTGGAGCGGTCAATTTTTGATATGATGTTCAAAAATGTTCCATTTGTTGTCTTTGAATGGTAGACTCAGCTCCGCAGAATTCACATTTCTTTTATACAACTAGGTTGGCTAACAAGCGTACGGCTAACCTGATGGTTAGCCGTACGCGGAGCAGCGTGGTGGATTTAGCTCTGATCCTTTTCCTACATGGGGAAAGAGGCCTATGCCCAGAAGTGGGATATTACAGGCTGAAGCGAAGAAACCAAAGTGATTATCGATTTCGTATTGATTTAAAATAAATCATATTTTTAATGACAGCTTTGACAGCTGACTAACAGTAATACTGTGTCCGTCACTCGTTTCGTGTTTAATGTTTTCCGATGCATTCTGAGTCCATTCCTGATATTTATTTATGGTTTCAAGTGTATATCAATATTTGTAATGAGTTTTCAAAGAGTCTTCACTAAATATAACAAACATTAGTGCTACAAGAACTTAGTGATCGGGTTTTTTTATAGGCATTGTAACATAACCTCACTTTTACAAAAAGTCTAATAACTCCACTCTCAGATAGCCAAAATATAGATTAATTTCAGCGAGGGATCAATAAGCCTAAATGCATTAATTGATACCATTTTTATTTCATTACATTTTGGCCCAAGAATGTATGGAATCGTATCCATCTCCTTTCAGTTGAATTCCTATTGGTCATCCTTGAATGGTAGAATCAGCTCCGCAGAATCCACATTTTTTTTATACAACTAAGTTGGCAAACAAGCGTACGGCGAACCTGATGGTTATCGATGATTATCGTAGCCTATAGACGCCTCCAACATCACAAGCATCCCAAGCGCGTCACGATCGTATCCCTAATTCCCCCAAGAGGTCTGGTTACCTTACTCACTACAGGAACACAACACTGCTTGAAACCAATATTATATAGCTGTGATCTTCTGTAAAGTCGGGGTACTTCCCTAGCAGAGTATTTCCTGCTGGCGTCTACCTCAGAAAAGTTCGACAACTGATTGAAGTTTCTACTTAATTTATTTTAACTGCTTCCATAGTGTTGTCTTACGGTCTGTTACTGAGGGGTAATGCTACAGATATTGTTACTGTATATTATTTTAGGAAAAAAGGGCTATTCGTATTTACGATCTTGGTGCTCGTGTCACCCTGCGGGATGTTTGTAATAAGGTGGACATACTGCAAACATTTCGATGATTTTACAGGAGAGGCAAAAACATTAATTTTAAGTTTTAAATGAATTAAAATTTTAATTTAGAACTACTAGGTACTAGTGTCAGAATTCTTGAATTTTACTAGCGAAACATTAACTGAATTAACTATACAATCAGTATTGAGTAGTTTTAAAATTGTACATTCACCGTGTTTCAAACGACGATAATAATAATAATAATAATACTCTTTATTGTACACTATTAAAAGAAACAACAAAAAAACATAAAATGAAAGATGTACAAAGGCGGTCTTATCGCTGAAAGAGCGATCTCTTCCTAACAACCTTTGCGTATAGGACACGAAATAGTAACTGCAGTTAGAAAGTAAACAAATAATTGATATGCGAATTAGAATATTTGAATAAAGTACAAATAGATAATATATAATAATAAACATACATAATACTTACATATATAAAATACATACTGCGACGAGACGATGTGTTCTAGTAAAATTTAGTTTTCCATTCCTTTTATATAAATAAGAGGGAGTAACGCAAAAGCAAAATATATTTTATTTTGCATTATAATAACAATAAACACCGAATTTCCGGTTTTACCAACGATCTGTTGACCATGTTTTTACGCCTATACACTAATTAATTTTGGTATGTATTTAATGGTGAGTGTAGGTATATATCTATCTATGTGTGTATCTGTTGTTTGACCTGCTGTTGTGTACCTACATGTAAATACAGTATACCTCAAGTGCATTAGTACATAGTAGATAGTTGCTCTTAATGTAATTACTATGAACGTTGTCTCCTCTTCCCTCGCCCTGGGAAGAGAAATTGGATCTAGACTTGACCCGTGCGACCTTTATTAGTTGTGTAACTATATATAGTTACAATACAGATGTATTATCGGATAGAATATATTAATAATATATAATAATTATTACACAAAACGAGATATTAAAATATTTTTGTATAATTATCGTTTTAGACGATTGAACGGTGATCGCTTACCATCAGGTGAGCTGTACGCTTGTTTGCCGATCGAGTTGTGTAAAAAAATCTCGTACGATTGATAGATTGATAGCGAACTCGATACGTAAAACACTTATGGCTATTGTTTGAACAAGAGTGACATGTATTACTTTAGTAGCAAATTCGATAATAAATCCTTTTTTGTCCTTATCAAAGCTTTGATAAATGTACTTAAATGTATTAGCTTACATTTTTAAATTGACAGATTATAGAAAGAACTATTTGAGATAAAAGGCTGTTTCATGGTAAAAAATATAACCAACCTCTACCTGATGGATACATCGGTAACTTTTTCGCAACCAATACAGTGTCCCATAAATATTTCTAGAACTTTCAAAAACCAAACCATTACAATTTTATAAATCTTCCACTTGATCTTTCACATGGTATGGCATGTGGTACTATAAGTTAGGTGCGAAAAGCCTAAATGTACATATTTGTCCATTTAACTTAGGTTAATCAGATTATGATCATAAAATAAAAGTACAAGGGGAGTAGGTGCAAGTGATACTAATACAAATGTTCGATGTACTTGTCAACTTGTTTTTAAGCACGCAGGCGTCTCCGAGACTTAATACGCAAATGATCTTGAACCTCAAAGTTTTCCACAGTTCGACAGTTTGAAAGATATCTCTCTAGGAAAAGAATTAAAATTAGTTTCGTTTCTTCAATCAAGTCTTAACAAAGATTTACTTTCGTACAATTCTATGTTCTAATCGTTAGATATTTTGTAGCTGAATTCCGTTTGAATAATTGTATTGTTTATCGATACAAATAAATAAAATTGGAGTGTCTGTTTGTAATATTAAAATAACCACTTTTTACTAAATGCATGTGTACACGGTACATATACAAACGTAATATTTTTTTACAATTTTTGTCTGTCTGTCTGTCTGTCTGTTTGTTCAGGTTAATCTCTGAAACGGCTGGACCGATTTTGGCGGGATTTTCACTGGCAGATAGCTGTTCTAGTAAGGAGTAACTTAGCCTAATTTTATTTTAAAAATTTATTTATTTTATAACTCTGCAAACTGAACTATATTTTTTTTAAATTCCACGTGGAGGAAGTCGCAGGCACAACTAGTTTATTTATAAAATAATAAAACATTATAAGCTTAAAATTGCACATATCTTTAATAAAGTAAAGATATAAGACGCCAATCTGTCAAATAACTCTGTATGATTGTAGATTATACTGGAATGGACCAATTTATTCAGATAAGGTATAGCAGGAAATGTCTTGCTCAGAATTTGGAGCAGCCTGACAGAGAAAGTTCCTCCGTACAGTGGAGAATTACAGCTAAATAGCACTGCTCCTAAGAACCATCTGTTGAGTTGTGATAAGTAGCCAGAGCTGCGGGCGAAGGATCGGAGATTGGGTCGGTAACGCGCTGGCATCGCTCTTGATGTTGCTGGCGTCCATTAGTTACGCTAATCGCTTGCCATCATGCGGACCGTACTTGTTTGGTTTTTTTGTTTAAAAAAAAATAAAGACATTTTTAGGTAGGGTAGGGTGTTCTTATAGTAAATATCAACGGCAAAAATACAGCAAAAAAGGGAATAATTTTTAGTACGCACGATTCTCACTAGTTCGCAGCCCTACTCTTAATATTGGGGCTGGCCAGGGTTACTGGACACAACTATGACAAATTACAATTTGATGAGCGTTCATAAAAGTGACGGGAAATGTTCGTATAATATTATTAACAGAAATTACATCGTTAAAATTTTTGTTCATTGTTTTACTTGAAATTTGATATAAGTGTAGGTACATGTAGTTATATAATAGAAGAAGAAAAAAAAACATTAAATAAAATCGTTAATCCTTCTTGAGAAGTAATAATGAATTAATAAATCACACTTTCTTGCATGACTGTTATTAACTCCTAAATTCTAAAATTGATAATTATAAAAATGCAATATGTGTGAAACGCTTTAATAATATATTGTTTTAAAAATCATTTAAATTTTACTGTCTGAATTATAATTAAAAATAATATTTCTTCAATGGATTACACGATATAGTATAATAATAATATGGTTGCAAAAATGTCGATTATATTCGCACACACACAGTGTTTAATTGTGCTTTGTATGCACACTATAAAGGCGTGTACGTATACACATTGCTGTTGTGAAAATGAACGTCAGATACAAACCGAATGTGCATAAACGCAGGCAACTTAGAAAGCATAACAAGCTTAAGTCGATCGAACTAAGTTTGAACACTTCATTGTAACAAGCTTATCAAATTTTCCCGAACGTAAAGTAAAATAAACATATTAATGTACAACAATAGCGTTTAATTAGTATTCGGTTTAAAATTTTCGTGCTTTTGAATAAATTCAAGATTTTTTGATCTAATGTTCTTACACAGAATTGATAGTGTGCGTCAATCGTTTATTTTTCTGCTATTCAAAATCCTAATTTATCTTATAAACTTTATTTGACAATTCAACAATGTTTACTTTCTTATTTTACGCGTATTTGAACAATTGCAACGAAATTTTGGCCGAATATGCGTACACAACGTTGATTTTTATGCTTTAAAGAGTTCTTAGCGTCGTCCGTTTATAATTACGATATTAAAATACTAAAAAATCGAGAATTCTACAACACTTGATCAACTAAAATTTGGCCAATTGTACGTACGCGACTTATGATTGCGCTTGAAGCAAACGAAGTTCGTTTATGGCGTCATTCGATTATCCTTACGATGTAATGTGGTAACTTTTTATGATGGTATAGATACTCACGGGGTAAAAATCAATTAAGCCACAAAGTTATTAAAAACAAGGGAAGTGGACGTAAGATATTAGGCAAAATATCGCTTGTAATTGTATACTGTAATTTGTGTTATTTTATATTGATAAATAATTATGTTTTATGAAATAGAACTTAGTATGACATAGGCTATCTAATAAATATAATGATATTATATACACACACATAAGTGCTTTGACTTGAATTACTTCGTTGATCAATATAGTAAGTACAGTGACAATATTTTAAAAAATAAACAACTGATTGAAATGAAAAAGTAGATACGATTGAAAACGTTTTCCGTTTCGAACATATAATTACGAGAGATCAAACAGATTTACTCGGAAACAATTAGACGCTGCAAGTCCATTTAAGCGTATCTAGTGGTAGAATTATTTACAGATTCTCGGCGATAAACATGAACGACTCGCTCCAACGAGCTTACATCCTATCGATCCCAACTCGAAGAGCTAAACAAAGGTATATTCTGTGTAAGATTTTAACTTTAATACGCATCTTCAAGTGCACGTCCATCCAGAACTTTAACTGCCACTGCTAATAACTAGTACAAACTTAGAAAATATGTACTCTATATAAATGTTTTCTATATAAATGTAGGAAATACATGATAACTATTTTCCGAAATGTAGCTGTGTGTTCCAACAGACTGCATCAATTGTATTTATTTTTTATCTGTATTTTTATTTTTCGGACAAGTTTTATATAAAATAACGTTTGTAAAAAATGCATATAATTCACTTGGTCAGACTGTTTATTATAATAATTATTTTGTCTATTGCCAGTTCTATTATTACCAGTGGTATTATTTGTCCACAACTGTTCGTTTTCGGGAATGTTGCACGAATTATTTTTTAGGAATAAGCACACAATACCTGTGTAGCATGATATGTAATTTTAACGAGAATGTACGTTTTATAAATTGTTAATTAATAAACTAAAATAACTACTATATCGACAAAAAAGTTAAGCTTTATATAACTAACAATAACGATTAAGCGCTTAATGATGAATAAAATAAATATACAAGAGGCAATGTTATGTGGGCAGTTTTTCTGGTGGTATGTAACCATTATCAAACTGATCCCATAAAGAACTTTTTCTCCTCATCCTATTAAATATTTTTGCGTAGGAATTTGTTAACATTCGAATTAATTCTGTTTGTGGTATTAAGAATTAAATTAGCCAACAGTGTTGGTTGTATTGTGTTTCCTAAAATATTGGGAACTATAGGTATATACAAATTGTTATTCGTTTCAACTACTTACGTTTTATTACTTTTCGATGTCAATTAAAGTCAGTTCTTTCGTTTGCAAGCAAACACAATTATTTATGTATGATAGGTAACATTAGTAAGAAAATTTAACATTGTTTATTTAATAACTCGCTGTTTTCAAGGAATAAGCATTAAGGTTCTTGCCAATTTTCTTAACTTAATCTTAATTTAATGCTAAGGTAGCTTCGTAATAATAATTCTACTAAACAATATTAAACACTTCATTAGATGATTGCTTAAAAATGCTTTTGTATCCTACTCGATTAAAGAATATATTACTTTTTTTACATATCCATTCTTAGTAAAACGATACCGAAAATAATAAAGAGCAAAATAAATTGAATAAATCCATTATTTAATAATTTAATAAAACATTTTAAAATCGAAATGTACGCAGAAAAGTTTTCGATGAAATCTCTTATCGCGAGTGATCCCCGGAATCCTTTAAATGAATTCGATCAATTTCACAAAAAGACCCTCGAGTATACGTCCAAATCTGATCACGTTAATGCATTCAGTTTTAAAGGGGCAATTACTGTTACGACAGCGGCCTGCCATCGATGTTTACAACGACGACTAACGCATCATAAAACGACAGGGAAGTCGGTACATCATGGCCTATTGTTCGACCACCTTGAACACGCATAGACTTCATTAATCTTTAAAGGCACCGCTCATTTCGCCTCCGAGAGCGTTAGTCTTCGGAACACAACGTAGCGAAAAAGAGCGCTCAGTCCATTAAGGGACTCGACACCCCCTGTATAAGTAATTAGTAGTACTAACTAAATTTCCTTTAATTGGAGTTAGTGGCGGGGCGCTGTCGTGACCCAGCCTTCTAACAATTACAGATAGAGGATCTTTCATTTCACGACTTTTTTAATTATTCTAATTCTTATGAGGACTGCAATGTGAGTTTGTGGCGGTTGGACTGTTACCGGTAAAATGAGTCCGGTTTTTACGATTCAAAAAGTTGGATTAGAAACGTCAGTTGGACAGGTACGTTCGATTTATTGATACCCATTTTATCGATTTTAATTTTAATTTTCAAAAAATCGTTGCGTTTCGTATGCATGTTTAATTTTTTTACCGATTTATTATCCATTTGAGAACTTGCAGTTATTACAATATAAATAATTTTTACATACCAATACTAAATTTTGGAATTAGTTACATCTTATTGTAACTATTACTTTACTTTAATAGTTCAAAGAGCCATAAAGCTAAGTTCATAAAAATTTATTTCGGTTATACGCGTCATATGTTTGCAGATAAACAAGCAAATTACATATAAAAATGATTGCTAATATACGAACATAATTAAAAATATATTTTAATTTTAATAATAGTGTCTAATTCTACGTATTTCGAATTAATTACATAATTTTTAGTTTTTGTTTGTTTATATTAATACTGCATGCACTGTCACGGTCTGAAAACAATGCTGCAAAAAAATATTACGAACTTTATTTTTTTTTAAATATATAGACTAGCGCTTGACTGCGATCTCACTTGATGATAAGTGAAGATGTACCCTAAGATGGTGGTGCGCGCTTGCTTATTCACTCTTGATTTCATTGAATCTGAATTTTTTCCGATACATAAAACTTTATTAAAAGGTTTTGACAGTAGCACGAAATATGAATTTGCAATTGCATTAAATACGTTGAAATTTCCGTTTGTATGAATTTATATCTAAGGACTTTGTATGATTAAATCAAGTACCCTCTAGGGCATGCTGTTGTAATAACATCTTTAATACACATTTACTATAACCTAATTTATATGTATTATTATTTTAGTATTTTAATGATTTAACATAACAATGTTATAAAGTTATAAAAAAAAATTCCTAGAGTTTGAAAATGTATATATAAAAATAGCTAGTGTTTTTTGCAGATGGTATTTTATAAAAATTTATAATAGTGGTCTTTTATCGAGTATCAAAATGTAATGCAATACACAAATAGTTTTATACTTGTTAACAAAATATTGCTATACAACTCAAATACTAAAATCTATCCGCCAAGCTGAATTAGAGCGGCGTGGTGGATTAAGCTCTGATCCTTCCCCTACATGGGGAAAGAGGCCTATGCATATATATATATATATATATATATATATATATATATATATATATATATATATATATACATATATATATATATATATACATATATATACACTATATACATATATATAATACACTAAGGTTAAGATGTTTGCTTCTCTTTTTAAAAAACACCTTACAATTACTTCACATAAATTATAGTACCTACCTGGGTGACCGAGCTTAGCTCGGTATTTTTAGTAAATCGTGTTTTTTGGAAATCATATTTAAATAAGTACGAATTACATAATTATTGATAAAATATGAATGATATTTTCCAATTTTACCGATATTATAATAGAAAATATGAACTGGTTATTTAAATAAACAATCATGAGTGCAATTAGAAAAAAAAAGCAAAAAAAATATCAATCTGGAGACATGGGGATTAGAACCGTGGTCTTCTCGGTCGTGCCCGATCGGCCGATTTCTCTCTCTGAGCTATTACAACTTTATTGACAATTGCAAAATTTACCGTCATAATTTAACGATATCGTAGCCATTTTTTCATCGTCTAAAAACAGGAATAAAACGACATTTTCTAAAAATGAATCCTAGCTATATCGATTTATTGCCTCCGAAATCCCCTGCATACTAAATTTCATGAAAATCGTTGGAGCCGTTTCCGAGATTCAGATTTATATATATACAAGAATTGCTCGTGTAAATAGTATGAGATAATTATCATTTTGTAGATAATTGCTTGCTCTACCGGCATCAATAACTAAAATAATTATTGCTTTTATTTTTGTAAAGTAATTAATTATTAAAATCATATAAACGACGGCATTAATTTTGAAACAACGTTAACATGATAGATGATCGGTAAATTTTTTGTTCAATTTCAAATCAACTCACGTATAAATACTTTTTTGTAATTTTGTAAAGTGATAATTATTATTCTTATTTAGTGAGAATTATTCGCACAGGATTTGCTAGTCAATATTAATTTGCTGTATTGAAAAGCATGTATTATGGGCGTAATGTCGTTCGAATAACTTAAAATGATATTACTAAGAATTTAGGTTTCGAAAGTGCTTAAAAGGCATCGGTGTATTCTATATCATTGGAATTTTACTGCTATTCTTTAATGTAAAGTTATACTTTATGTAAATAATATATATTATTTTATTAATATCGAGTACAATTTCTATTTAACAAGGTTCATTTAAAAAAAAAACCTGCTATCAATATAACGACCTCCTTTAAAACTATTAAAACAACCAACGTTTTCGCGTACGCCTTAAAACACACCGCACGTCGTATGCTAAAACATTTTATAGATGTATCTCTAAAAATCGATCGTACTTGACAACCAGTAACCTCAAGTAATGGCGGAGCGCGACTAATCGCCAGTTTAATAGCTGAGCTAATGAAGGTTCGTGTTTAGCATTCATACAAATGCGTTAAAATAACAATTGAAAACAACTGAGCACTTCGATTCGACTCATCAAAAAATCTCGTCTAACTCGTCACGTCTAAGTGAATTTTTGTTTGACAGTTGTCGAGTAAAAGTTCAGTTTCGCGTTTTAACGGATTATCGGATCATGACGGACGTGATTATTTTACATCGACTAAAAACGTTTTTTGAGTTCAGAAAGAATTTTAAAGTGTTCTCGACCGCAAAGGTTTGCGACGACTATTTTTGTTATATACCCTTTTTTTTACGTGGGGAAAATCCATCATGGATACCCTCCGGCGCTGGGGCGTCAAAGGGTTATGTCAGACTCCTACTGACTAAAAAACCACCACGTGTGGTGGGTGGGGCGAGATGGGGTCGCGCTAACATTAGCCTTGTTATATATCTAGTCCAGCCATAAGTTCAGTTACAAATGAAAATACATTTTTTTAAATGAATTAATGTAATATTATTAAAATTTATACCTACATATTAATTAACGTCTCAGTAAAAAATAAAATATGTAAAAAAATATATACTATTCGAATAAATATATTCTATTCGAAATGGCCACCTTTAGTTTTTATACAGGCCTTTAATCTGTTTTGCCAAGAATCTATAGATTTACGCACTGTTTCCAAGGGAAATTTCACCACTGCTTGCTCCAAATATATTTTAAGAGACTCAATGTCGCCGTGTCGTTTAGAACAGACCATGTTCTCTAAGACTGACCATAATTTGAAGTCTAAAGGATTGAGGTCTGGGCTAGATGAGGGCCAGTCTTCAACTCTTATAAAGTCCGGAACGTTGGTTTTAAGCCAGGCTTGGGTAGTTCGTGCCTTGTGACCAGGTGCAGAGTCCTGCTGGAAAGTCCACGGTATATTTTCAAAAAGTGTATTGCTGAGAGGTTTCACAACATGATCCAAGACTGTATCTTGATATACTTTGGCTGAAGTTTTCACTCCTTTTTCACTAAAATGTAGTTTTGTGACTGCTTGATAAGACACGCCCTAAACCATCACTGACGCAGGATGATGACCACGTTGTACCTTTCCGACAACTTGAGCAGCTCCTTTAGAACTCTGAGCGTACACTTTATCATTTTGCTTATTGTAGTGTTCAATCGTGAAAATGTTTTCATCGGTAAAGAGGATATTTCTGTGCCTTTCACCTGCGTATCGCAACAGAAGGTGTTTCGATCAATCCACTCTTTTTAATTGTAAAGATTGATTTGGGGCATGTCCTGTATATCCGTGATAAGCACCGAGCTCCGGGTCTTGTTTTATAATACGCGACAGAGTCCTAGGAGGAATTTTCATTTTTCGCGATAAGATTTTTTGCTTCCTAATAGGGTTTCGACGAATTCTGGCTTTAACAGCATTAACAGCCTTTGTAGTTCTAACAACACGCGGCCGCCGTATCTTTTCTGGTCTTCGATACCAAGCTTTTAAAGTGTCTGGAATATGATCGACGGCTCTATACACGCTTTGTGCAAGGCGATCACTGCAACGTTATGTTCTTTAACATCTCATTCCATATTGTAATTTGATAATGAACACGAAAAAATATGTGAAATGACACATCGCAATAAGTTTTTAAATTAATAAATATGTTCCAATTTCAAAACAATTAAAAAGTTGAAAAAAAAAAGAAAAGTCTTTATGTAACAGTATTTATGGCCAGATTAAGAGAAGCCAGATTACAAAAATCGGTAACAATCCGCGAAATTGTAATATTTTGACGTCGTTAATCTCAGTGTTGGATGCAATAATGTAATATATATTCTTGAAATATAATAAAACAACCTTTGTTGTAGTCCATAGTCGGATCAGAATTTTGATTTATATTATGTGTATAAAATTATTAACCTTTTCATCAGCCTCCTCCCTGGGTAAACGGTCGCAATGTATACTTTGAAGTCCTACTTTTCAATAACCTCTACGTTGAAACCATTTTAAAAAAATATCATAATATGTGGAATATAATTTTGTTGTCCACTATCATAGATTTTTATTCCATTTGTATCTCTATTAAACGATAAAAAAAATTTAAAGTTACGAATATTTTCCAAATAAGTACAATTTTAAAAGCGATATTTCTCTTAGAAAACTAAGAAATTTTAACGAACTATCTTCATCAAAGTAAACTTACATCATTAAGGAATACAAAAAAAATAATTAAAAGATGTAATTATTTTTAATACATTTTATATTAAATAATAAAAAGATAGTATATATTGCCACGCATCAAGCCCGGTAAATCAGTCGAGCGCTAGCGCTCTTAGAGGTAAGGTCCACGCCAAATTCTGCGCAGCCGTCTCTTTCGCTCACACGCGCCAAGCGCCTGTTGTTATAGCGGATAAAACGCATTTGATACTTTCATAATAAAATATAAATAAAATAAACATATTACGAAAATGACTGTAAAATAATATAATGATAATGTCTGTAAACAAATGGATAATTTAATTTTCTTTTCTCACACTATCAATACAAATAGGCATTTCAATCTGTTTGTCTTGTTATTTGTTAATTAATATGTTTGTCGGTGTCGATGTCATTAAATGCTTTTTTATTCATATCGTAAATATTAGATTCATTCGTAAACTGAAAAAACTAAATCAATTTTAAAAAATTATTTCATAAAATTGATTTTTTTAATTTTATTTTAAATTTATTGACTGTTGTTATATAACATACTTGAAATTTTTAACAAATTAATTATGTAAAAAACATTTTATACCACAGTTATAATTTTTATTATACATCAGAAAATGATCACGATGGTCTTTTGGTTGTCACACTATACGTACTAGCACAAAGATCGCGCGGCTCGTACGACTCGCGCGATGCGACCAAATTTACCTAAACTTGCAGAGCGTAAAATTGTGAAATGGCTCTTAAGTTATATTGTATAGCTTGCTGTGCCCGCGACTTCGTACGCGTGGAATTTAACAAAAAAGTTATTATTCAGTTCGCAGAATTATAACAAAATAAATTTCTAAAATAATAGTAGCCTTAGTTACTCCTTACTACGTTAGCTATCTGCCAGTAAAAGTCCCGTCCAAATCGGTCCAGCCATTTCAGAGAATAGCGGAAACAAACAGACAGACAGACAAAAATTGTAAAAATGTTATTTTGGTATATGTACCGTATATCCATATGCATTTTGTAAAAAGCAGTTATTTTAATATTACAAACAGACACTCCAATTTTATGTATTTGTTTTGTATAGATAATACAATACTTCATTCTTACTTATATATTTTACAAATCGGTCTACCAAGTCAAAATTTCTGAGATAACATACATTTAAATAAAATACCGAATTGAGAGCCGTCAAATTTTTTGGAAATCGACTATAAAATCATCTAGCTACCAGTAGAACATAAACAGTCAGCAAAAGTAGGCGTACCAGGTAAAGAAGACTATATCTAACGCTATACACAGACATGTTGGAATATTATCTTAAGGCGAATCCTTATACAATTTAACTTGAAGTTCTATAACTTATGATATTAAATGCATCCTACTGGCGAGTAATTTATAAATTATTATTTACGATCTACGTAAGATTGCCGGTGTAGGCTGAATGAGGATTGCGGAAAACCGGGATGTATGGCGCGAAGTTGGGGAGGCCTATGTCCAGCAGTGGACTGCGATAGGCTTAAGTGACTGACTGACCGGCGAGTTTTTAGAATTAACTTTTAGAATTAACTTTTTTAGAATTAGAATTTAACCATGTTAATGTTTTACATTGAACTTACTTGAGCGGCAACTAATTTTATTTCGGCCATGTTCTACCTTACTTATATTTTGTAACTCATTCCCGTGTAAACAGTTTTTACTTTGCAATATCATTTTGTCACCTTAGGATATATAATGTCGTTATTTTAATCTTAAAGCCAACTAAATCTTTTTCATGCGTCTACAAATAACATAATAATTTAAAATTTTATTTTAATTAAAAAAAAAAAAAATATATATATATATATGTATATATATATATATATATATATATATATATATATATATATATACGGTCGAATTGACTAACCTCCTTCTTTTTTTGCAGTCGGTTAGTAAAAGAAACGTCTATAAATATTTTTAGTAACATTTTTCATCGAAATTTGTTTTTCAAAATACGTCAATCAACGAATTTCTGTGCCGACAATACCGTAGAAGCTGGGTCCGGAAATAGCGGATACATTTTTTAACTAAAAGTTCTTTATATTGATTTTTCTAACAGTTTCGTCGAAATACGCTTACTTGTGTATTTTATACTACATACAAATATTTAGTGCAAAATAGTTTTATCACTCGATTTTAGTAACAAAGAATATTCATATATTACAAAAGTTTGTTATATTCTCAAAACCTCACTGGGTATCAAAGTGGCTAGCAGTTCGAAACTAGGGACGCTGTTTCAGAGAAACAATTCAATGCTACTGCAGATTTTCCATTACGACGAACGGTACTAAATATCACAACGACTCATAACGTAAAACTAGGCGTGTATTAAAATGGCGTAGCTTAGACTAGCCGTTATCTGCTCATATCCGCTTTTAAACTCCAAAATACTCAATTTAACGATTATTAAAACTTAACTGCTAAGCTTGTATAGCAAAACTTAGGTCTGTTAGTATATCTTTCTTGACTAAATTTTTCGATAGCTACATCCGGAATCTTTCAAAAAAAACCACAGCTTTTATCTTGGGAATTATATATTATATCTCTTGGTTTAAAATTTTGGTTTCTACCCTCTACAAAACTTTTTCGCATACAATCTGTTTCCTTAGGAAAATGGAGATTTAAAAAAAATGGACTTAAAGATAACGAGGAGAGACTTGATACTTTTTAATTAACTTACTAACTGCAATAAAAAAAAATATAAACTAATCTCATCAATATGATTTTTTTTATTTAATAATGACTTTTAGACGAATATTACTACAAATTTATTCTTCCATAAAAATTTATAAATACACAGATTGAAGATTAAATCTCAATAGCATGTAGGATGTCATATCATATATATGATCTATGCAAATATTTGTCAAAGGTAGATCAGTTGAAGCTACTGCTGTGTCGTTACGGTGCTGAGAATATAGCCACCCCCTCTCTTCCCGTGGGTGTCGTAAGAGGCGACTATAGGATAGAACAGTTCCACTACCACCTTGGAACTTAAAAAGCCGACCGATGTCGGGATAACCGTCTAACTGCTGGCTTTGAAATACACAGGTCGAAGACGGACTTCGCTGCGACAAGGCCAGCCCTGTGGTCACCAAACTCACCAGCTCAGCGTGGTGACTATGGACAAAACACTTTAGCTCATTCGAAGCTATTTTTAATTGTTTTATTCACTAGGGCGGAAAAAAAACAAAATAATATAATTGAATGCATTTACCTTTAAAAGGCGACATTTGAATTCCGATTTTAACTTCGACAAAGCGAAACCACACTTTTATAACAATACACATTTTAATTAATTGAAAACATAATTGTTTCAACAGATAATGTTTTTCAGTCATTTCGTTAACCAATTTCTGCTCGTGAAGCTGTAAACTGACTTTGCACGATTTCATTTAAATAAAATGACTTCAATATATTTATATTTTTCTACATTTATACGTTCAGCTATTGGTTATTTGATTTAGCCTGTACATCCCACAGCTGGTCATAAGCCTCTTGCTCCGTGTGGAAGAAGCGTCGGATCGTAATCTCTTCTTAGGTTCAGGGAAGCTTTACTTACTATATACTGTTTGCCCACGTATACCTACTACAGCTATATACACAAGACTAGAAGGAGCACGAGATAATTTTATTATTGAACCTTAAACACGTGCACAGCTTAGAAATAATATGTAGAATATTTGGTATACTAAATACAAAACAGCATTGCCGGGTCAGCTTGTTATTATTTAAAATTTATAAACTACCCGTATTAGTCTTGCAAAATTAATCCACATCATAAAACCGTCTATATATGTCTTCCTGCAGAACAAAGAACTTTCCTATTAAAGATAAGTATGCTAAGTTTAATCCACCATGTTGCGCAGCTATGGGTTGGCGGGTTTTATAATATTATAAAATTATTATTTGAACAAAGCGTGTTCTATTTGCTCGATTATTCGTCTCATTGTAATTACTTTTTAACCGACTTCAAAAGAAGGAATTTTTCAATTCGACAGTATTTTTTATGTGTTACCTTATAACTTTTTATAGGGTGGACTGATTTCGATGATTCTTTTTTGTCCTTAATACAGTGTATTTTAAATTAGTTACTTTTTCAACTATCTACATTGTATTATTTGTCTATCTCAATTGAAGTCGGTTTTTAATCGTTTGCGAGTAAACACAATTTTGTAAAAAAATATATTAATTAATAAGATTGTATTTAATAATAATATGGTATTAATATTATCAAACACTTCATTTTTATACCACTCGAGAAGTCAGCAAGCGTACAGTCCGCCAGATAGTACTCGGTTACTACGGCCTGTGGACGACCGCAGCATCCCTAGGAACTCTGGTCACCTTAGCCTAGTAAAGTACCTAGATAAATAATAGCCAGTGTCCGCGACATAACGCAGTACTTCAGTAATGAACAATATATTAAAATATTTAAATCGGTCAACTTTTTTTTTTGTTTAATAAATATTTCTTATTTAGATAACAAACAACTATCAAAAAGGATTTATACTTTTTTAAAATTATTTCTTATATTGTATAAGACTTTGTGGTTCAGCCTCCCAGTCTTCGTAGACACTCGTTTGAAGTATGGTTCGTGATTTTCCTTTATAACATAGACTCGATTAAACTATTCCCTGCTGAGTCTAGGTGCATATATAGGTGCGCGCGTGCTTGTGATATATGCAGTTATTGATACTACCATTGTCGATCATGGCTGTCGCTCGATCGGTTTCATTGCTTTGCTGTAATGAGGCTATTGTCAATCACTCTGCGTTGTTTCGAGTGTTATATGTCGTTACTAATATATCCTATGGGCTTGTATTGATGTCGTAATATGTATATTTGCATTTTTTATTTAATCATATTAAATGTCAGTCTCTGCTACGATATCTACAGTTGATTTTGGTTTATTTCAGAATATTGTTTACAATTGAAATGATTTTTAATTTATTATTCATCATTAAAAAAGTTTTAAAAAGAAATTATGTACGTTTTCGTTTTACATAAGTTCTTAGCTAAAAATATTAATTTGAATTTGGAAACTTTTGATATCTAATAATATTAAGTTATTATTACTGGTTTAATCCATGGATCTTTCCGTCTTTGATTCATCGATTTTACATTTGCTTTTAAATAAAATGGTCTTACTTATCATCTTTAATGATAAACAGCTACCACTTCGTAATGTGAACTGATTTCTTTTGCGGTCTTTCAGAAGTTAAACATAGGTTAGATTACTTAGTAAAGTAATTTGCTTTAATTTTGTCTCGAAGACAAAAATATATCAAAATAAAAACCTTGCTATGGTTGACTTGTATGAGTATATTTTCTGCCGGCATTCCGCTCCAGAGCGGGACATATAATAAATCATGACTAGACATCATGATGAAAATGTAATAAAAAAGAAGTATTTACTACGAAAAACAGAATTAATTACAACTTCCGTTTATGGCATAGTCAATATGTTTGACTGTTTCTGCGCCGTCCTTGAAGTGTCTCCTTGCTCGTTGTGTCACTGACACCTGGCAATAATCATTAAACTTATTTACGAATACGATACTAAGGGAGTACATTTTCGTGTAAATATCCATTAATATATTTTATAAGAAATAGATGCAATGTATCATAGTTTTGAATTATTCACAAGAGAAATTAAAACTTAGTTATAAAGATTTTTGGCTTTATGAAAGTCGAATATTTTTATCGATTCTAGTTTCGTATTTAAACTCTCTCAAAAATTTCACCACTTACTTCAATATGCTAAAGTACCTACTACTTACACATATGACATTTTTATGAATATTATCAGCTTACTAACTAATAACATTTACAATGAGGGGCTAAATTCATACAATTATCATATTAGAACAATTTATACCAACATTTTTGCTCTCGATCACGCTTCTTGGAACAGTCGTGCGCAAACGTCTCCTTAGGTCTTATTTATAATACCGTCTTTATTAATTTAATTTAAGTAAGATAAATAATTTCTAATAATTTAAATAACATTACATATCCAATCAGACAGGTCTTCACAGGTCTAATGAATATGAAATTCGCCTGTCTATTTCGTCCTACGCTGTATCGAGTTCTATGTGTCGTGTATGTTAATTTACATAATTGTGATATTAACAAACAATAATCAAATTAATAAATATAATGCTTAAATAATATTAATCCTCTCTTCTTCCAATATAAATTAAAGGCCACAAGGGATGCTCACACAAAAGACAAACTTAGAAGGGAAAGAAAATTAAGCGATTTGAATCGATTGGACTTGATGTTTGATTTGAATTTGGTCGAGATCTGGCGAATAGTTTTTGAATTATTCCAAATAATGCGTATTAAATTGAGTATTTACTC
This sequence comes from Melitaea cinxia, assembly GCF_905220565.1. Taxonomy (NCBI): domain Eukaryota; kingdom Metazoa; phylum Arthropoda; class Insecta; order Lepidoptera; family Nymphalidae; genus Melitaea; species Melitaea cinxia. Next base: position 20,202,462 of record NC_059424.1, on the reverse strand, counting down.
GAGTACCTACGTTGTATTACTCGATGAAAATTAAAAACGAAAACGAAACGGGATATTGTTTTTTTTACAAGCAAACATAATTTATATTTATTTATAAGTAAGAGATGAAACAAGCTGATTGATACACGAATTTTGTCACTTGAGAAATTTATAAAAACAGAAGCGTCACGCTTACATTTAGGCTTATTAAAATTCAAACGGCGCCACCGAACATGTCACCATGTTCTCAATGACAACTGCTCATGTTTCATAACGTTAAGGAAAATTATACAAATTTTTTCAACGAAGACCTTTTTTTAATACCATCTCGTATCGAATTATATTTTAGTTAAAATGTCAAGGTATTTAGAATAAACATCGAAATTAAAATTAAATCAAAATAGCTAAACAAATACCTTAACTGAAGACAACGGACTGAATTTTAATTATAATCGAAATCAAAGTCATAACAGCAACATGCCAGTCTAATAAATTTGAAAATTTTCAATTAATTCCTTAGATTTAAATAAACAAATATTTCTCTTTATTTCCAAAAAAAAACTGTTATAAATTTTTGGTCTACACAGATTAACCTCCTTGGTATTATCATTTTTTTTTTAAATTTACATAATTATATATATACCATTTTACAGATACAAGGGTTAGATTTTTATGTAACAATTAATAGTTTTTATTTTTTATTTTTATATGTGGCTTTAAATCGAAGTGTATGCTATAATCGTGTTCTGATTCTGAATGGTTTAGTAGCGACAATTTACCAATACGACGCTCTTATAATAAACGGGTGAAACCGGGGAGGTAGTGTTATCATTATATAATTACGTAGCTAGAAAAAAGATATAAATATATGTTATACGACACTTGTATTATTTTCACGATTGTTGGACGATTCAATAGCCATACTTTTATGGTCGTCATAAAACCCGTTGGTTAGATCAACAATAGTCGTAAGTTCAGCTAACGTTTTTAAACTTCCGTGACATTTAAAGTTATTAATATTTTATGGTACCTATTACGAGCTCAAGAATTATAATAAGTAATCAAATGCAAAGAACGGTGAAATATTCGCCAATCAGTTTTAAAACTCCATATTTAATAGACGTGATAACAAGCTTTCCAAATTTCTAATTATATCTACATATTTAATTAAATAATAAATTATCAAAATATTTTGTTAAAGTATTAATGTTTAATAAGCTGTGTGTCTTTAGCAGTAAAGAATATAGCAACCTCCTCTCTTCCCGTGGGTGTCGTAAGAGGCGACTAAGAGATAACGAAGTTCCATTACCGTCTTGGAACTTAAAAAGCCGACCGGGGGCAGGATAACCATCCAACTGTTGGCTTTAAAAAGCACAGGTCGAAGACGGGCAGCAGCGTCATCGGTGCGACAAAACCAGCCCTGCAGTCTCCAATCCTCCTGCCCAGCGTGATGACTATGGGCAACACACATGAGTTCACGTCATTTATGACGCGAACTTGTGGGGGCCTATGTCCAGCAATGGACTGCGACAGGCTGAAGTGATGATGATGATTAATGTATGATGATATTATTATACAATAGTGGTCGCCCAGATGTTGAAATTAATTTAATAATTTAAATTAAATAAAACTTTCTATAAGAATTTTTTACAACAATATTTTTTATAATTTTTTAATTTGACTACAGACTTTGAAAATCAACAAAAAAGTATAATAACCGTGTAATGAACTTTTTAATTATTTAATGTATTTTTATAATAAAATATTTGCATTCTACACTCCTCTATATAAACTATAAGTGTGGGAAATTTGATACTCCTCCGTCCGCACAATTTTCGTAAAAAGGGGTACAAAGTTTTTGCTTCACGTATTAATTTATAGGCTCGAGTGAGAGATATTTAAAATAAACGAACTATAGAAATTGAGGTTCAGTGAGAAGGTTTGTAGGTTTAACAAGATAGCGCTGTGAATCGTAGAATCAGATCATCGATCATAGCAGTCAACAGGGGCTATATATTCTTACATCGCTATTTAGTATGTTACATGTTTACCGAAAAGCCTTCCAAGTCAATAATTTCTCTCACTGTGCTGGAACTAATATGCTATTTCCTTCACAGCAACGGGATGCCGACCAGCAAAGAAGAAACTGCCTTCGACGCCAGATTTCGAGGTTTTCGCGAAATCTTGGTTACAAGGTCAACGCTGAGAATAGATCCAAGACCCCAGACTGGTTCCTGGACAAATTTGAAGCTCAAAGCTTTAATGATCCTGACGAGCCATTGTACCAAGCAAAACCTTCTAAGTTTCTATGTGGACTGAAGCTTGCTTTTGATCCGACTTCTCCTTCACATTATCGTGTACGTAATCTTCAATTTTTATTACACAGGTCTGTGAACGTGTATAACAAAGAGTGTGTATGGAAGAGAGTTATTTTAAACTAGCTGACCCGGCGAACTTCGTATCGCCTAACACAAACTTTATCGTATGGTATTAAAGTTCAAATTGACTTTTAAGTATTATCACAAATCTTTTGTATGGGAGTATAGAAAAGTGTTGTTTTTAGACTTTCAGGAAATTTAATTTTTTTTTTTCTCTCCGTAAGAACCATCCTCGTACTTCAAGGAACATTTTAAAAAAAGAATTAGCGAAATCGGTCCAACCGTTCTCGAGTTTTGCGCTTAGCAACACATTTTGCGATTCATTTTTATATATAAGACAAGATATAAGTAGTATATATCCACGGGCTTTTGAACCCATGTCCTTTTTAATTTCTAAAACATGTTATTTAATATGGGAGAGAGTATGTATTGAAGAGAGTGTGTATGAAATAGAATGTGTATGGAAGAGAGTGAGATGATGAGCTTACTTGTGTGTCAACGCTCAGGAGCTACTGGTAACGAATAAACGAAGTAGTAAACGAAATAGGGTTTGTCGTCTTAGAACAATGCTAAAGTTTTTGAATTAAAACATTATATATTTATTCATCCGTATAAAAAAAAGTATGAGGGGCTCAATACGAACAAAGTTTTTATTTATTTATTTTGTGTTATCACTTTTTATCATCAAATTTCTTTACGGATGTACGTACCTCATTGATTTTCATATTGATCTCCGATAAATGTTTATATGTTAAACAGTTATAAACTTAGTAATTGACATTTAAACATTCAAGCAGGCTATGTTCTACAGATTATAGGAGAACACATATTTTTTTTATAAAAATGAGATTAAAAAGCAACAAATAATGTAACGATACATAAAATCATCAGGGGCGTACTAAGAGCCAACATACTATTTAAAAATTGTAATTTAGAATAGATAAAACAAAGTTAGCAACCACTTTAACTTCTGTATACTTAATATTCGTTTAAGTATTCTTTTAATAACACAATTTACAATAAATTGTAAATTTACAAAACGATCTCGTTCGTAGCTCCTTCATTGCAAAAGTTTCTAAACATTAAGCTGGACTAAATTGAAAAGCTCTTTAATTTTAGAGTAAAAAGTAGGTTACCACTCGAGTTCTATTTCACTCCATGCAAATTGTATTGGAAAAAATACTTATATCTAGATACGATGATTGCCATTGTTAGTGTCCCACCAAACGTCGGGATAGTGTGTAAGGATATTGGCTCTCCTTGTTGTATTACTTTTTGTAATAGCTGGCCATGCCGATAGTTTTTACCGGTATGAAAGTCACCTATGAGTCTATGTAGAGACGAGTGTTATCGTGGACGATTACAGATAGATTTAGTTTAGTTCAGTTCAAGTTGTAAACCAGGGTAGGTACACGTAAATTCTAACTCAAATTAATAACTGTTTTATTATTATTATTATTATTATTGGAAAATGAATATATAGTACTGTACGGAGAAGAAAACATCGCTAAAAATTTCGGCTATTTTGACACACAAAGATATAAGAGTATTAGCCAATTCATGACGTATTTAAATTAACTATTTGCCCCTTTTAGAGATATATCCAGCAGCGATAAACTTACGATTAAACATTATAGCTAATTTTTGTTTAAATACATATTATAGTTAGTTTATATTTTCCATATTAGTGGCTTGCTGTTGTCTCATTTGCCGTCCTCTTCAATCTGTTGCTCATTATTGCCCGAGCTGTGTTCTGGCAATTGGATCATATAACCTCGTGGTTCCCATTTGACTACTTCTGTGACGCGGTCTACATCATCGATACTGTGATCCGCATGCATGAAGGTATGTTTATTATATTCTTTATTTGTATAATGTAATAAAAAGGTTTCGTTTTTGCTTTCTACGTTGCGATATTATAATGATGCGAATGATGAAAATATCGATTTTCAATATTGTTTTTAATAGCAAGCGAATGGAACGTTAGATATATTGACGATTTTACAGAAAATTGCCGTCATCTTTATAATTTTATTGACTTCTACCGTAACAAAGTCGATTTGAAATTAATTGCCTTTGTTGCAATGTATTTTCTAAGTTGCTTTGATATGGTGCACTTGAGTATGACTATGACGTACAGAAAATATGAAATTCGTATTAATAAAAACTAAAAGAAAATTCGTATGAAGTTTTGATTTAAAATTATCTTTTACAAATGTTTAAATGATTATTCATACGCTCAAACCGAGTGTAGTACGAAAATAAGGTCGCAAATCAACAATTCGATACCCACGCTCGTTGGGCCGCACCTTGCGTCATCAAATTTAGCTAACGCGTGCACAAACAACCCGCCCTGCCCTTGCTTTCCGTACAAATATTCTGAATCGAATGATCTTGATGTCGCAGGATTATTCGATTATTTCGATATTATAATATGACGACGACTCTGGACCTCTTTTGGTGACTTATTCATATGAGATACGATAACTAATAACTTGTAGTGACGTGACGTAATCATTATGACCAATAATCCAAGCGACTTAAGTTGACAGTGTAGGACACATTACATATAATACAAATACAGTATAATAACACTTAATATATGTTATGACTTAGCGCCGCGTTTCTATATACTTATTATAAGTTTCTTATTACTTTTTAGAATCGTTTTTATTGCATAATTTTTACAAAGTTTATATTATTACAAGCATTGCTGTATAATTCAAAATAAAAATCAGCTAGTATTGTAACAGACCACAGCGCTAACGTCCATGGGTTCGACCCCCTTTCGTGACACATATTCGTATTTGCCATACAGATATGTGATGTGTTTGGGTATGTTTGTTTTTCGGATTCCAAACACAAAGCATTCATTCTCATCATCAAGGGCGAAGCGTTGATTTAATAATTGTACTGTGATTAAATAAATCTATTGTTCAATTTATGTACTTTTGTGTGTGTGTGTTTTTTTTAACTAACAGATCAAAAACCGGTAAGATATTTTTTTTTCAGTATACTTGGAACAGGGCCTTATGGTCAAAGATTCTTCGATGCTTAGAAGAAATTACATTAGCTCTGGCGCTTGGCGTTACGACGTTTTATCCTTACTGCCGACCGACATCGCATACATCTGGTGGAAGCCAGGATCGTGCAGCTGCGTAAGTAAAATTATTCAGCAAATTAATGGGAATACTTATAGTTTAATCCATTACAATGCTATTATACATTTTGTTGAGGTAAGTGTCCCGTTGTGCCATACCTTAGTAAAATTTATAAATCCTGCTCGAAATATGGAGCACGCCATTGGATGAAAATTACAGCTAAATGATGCTGCTCTCATGTAATGCATCTGCGGTGACTAAGATGGCCAGGGCTCCTAGGGAGGGTAAACTATCGGGTCGGCAATGCGCTGGCGATGCTTCTAGTCATGTAAAAGAATTATGGAGCATTTTAGTTTATTCAATAATTACAGTATAACAGTTCCACTAAATGTTTCACAGCTGGGCAAACATTTAACCCGCCACGCTATACATTGATGGTTTTGTTTAAAATATATATATATATTTGTATTATATATGTATATATATATATATATGTATATATATATATATATGTATATATATATATGTATATATATATATATTTTTTAATATATATATATCTATATTGGTCTTCTTTGAACACAGTAACATTGTAATAACAAACACGATTTTTTTTACTAAAATTTCAACATCACAGCAGCTTTTAATATATATTAAGTTGAATAATGTTTTGAAACTAAACCAATCGTATTTCGAATATATTATATAATTAAAATTTGAACAAAAACAGCTTTCCGTTTGATGTATCACAACGTGGTCAAGTTCATACTACAGAACGCAAAAATTAATTGTAGAACAATTTACTTCATTACGGATGCGGTTTTATTTAACATCACTAATCCACTTTTTAAACGCAACAAAATTGTAAAACGCTCGCCTGAAAACTTAACAAAACCAGATACAATGCTTTTCATATTAGGTGTTGATAATATGTAAGATTTTTTTTTTTACTCTCCTCTTATTAAATTTTAAATTTAAAATATTAATATCGTCAGTTCTCCATTTAAATGAGATTTGATCGCAGAATATTCCGCAAATCGTAAGAATAATATTATTTCACCTTCTAAGGTAATGCTGATGAAATAGGTCAACTGAGTAAATAACCCTTTTTTTAAACTTGAAATAACATCAGAATTTAAAGAGTAAGATAACTTTTATAACTATTTTTTCTTGTAGATTCAAAAGTATTTTAAAATAAATATGATACTGTTTAACATAAAAAAATTGTATTCAATGTCAGCTTTAATTATGAAGGACTACGTATTGTAAAGCTTTAGCAATTGCACTACTTCTACAACTTCGCAATCGTCTAGCTAGTACTTTAGCTAAGAAAAATGTATTAATATTTTATTAATGTATTCTGCTGCGCATGAAATGCGTTGGTTAAGGCTTTGAAAATAATAAAATCATATTATGAACAAAATATTTTAATGTATTATTAAAAGTACAGTTTCCGATATTCAGATATATTAGTGTTTTTCGGAAAATACACTATGTAATAAAAAAAACAACTAGTTTGACAGTACGATTCAAAAATACATAGAACCTACAAAGTGGAACAACGATAAACAATCCGACCAAACACATTCTTTAACTTTGTTATAACTGAAAGTGTAAATATTGGTTGTGTTTCAGGATCGTTTGCCGTGCCCCGTTATTGTGCGTTTGAACAGACTGTTTCGATTACCTCGACTGTGGGAGTGGTTCGAACGCACCGAGAACTTCGCCAGTTTTCCAAATGCTACAAGAATTATCAAGGTATGTTTTGTTTTTATTATGTAATGGATATCATCAAAAAAAATAATAAACTGGATGGCAACGAATAGGATCGCTTAGAAAATCTTCAATATCTCCAAAAGTACCTTCTTTTCGTCCATCATGGATACCACTCCGGCACGGGGGCAACAAATGGTTATAACAGGCTCCTACTGGCCGAAAATCGCATGTGTGAGCAATCATCCACCTAAGTGGGGCAAATTAGGGTCGCGCTAGCATTCACCACTCAGCCCCTGCGGCAGACATAAACGAAACATGATCGGCTTCGGAAATTGTTCTGCGCTTGCCTTGCGTCTGGACGATTCCCGAAGCCGTGTAAGGACGGAAGGCTGTGCCTATTGCGGAAAGAGGGGCGACCTGTGGGTTCGCTCTCCGCATACAGACCCAGTTTGCTGGATGACACGGGCAAACTCTTGGAGAGTGACTTAGCCTCCAGTGTCATCCGACACCTGGAAAGAACTGGGCCCGGGCAGTCCGAGGCACAGTACGGGTACAGAGCAGAGCGACCCACATTATAAAAGCAGTTGTCAGTTCCAAAGAAGCAAGCGTTCCAATGTATTAGTATTAAAATACTCATCATAACCTAAAACCTCATAAAATGTATTTAATATTACAAGTAAAACTCTAAATAAACTGGACCGCAAACAAAGAGGGTCTGGTCTGGGGAGGAAGGGTCTGTTGGAAAATCTTCGATAACTTCAAAAGTACCTTTTTCAATTTTTTTATATCATATCAAAAATCGACCGTTCCAGCGGGGATCGAATCTGCATCTCCGACTTACCGTGTCGGTGCTCTAACCATTTTTGATGTGATAATTTTTCGGTTAAGCGACCGCGACGCCATCTATAGTTAGCTCCTTACACAACTAGTAACTATTCAAAAATTCGATCTAACGGTTCCATATCGCAATTGGCTAAGGTATGTTCAGACGACGGCCCGCGATCCAGATGCGGCCCTCGGCTTGTTTTCATGCGGCCCGCGACGCATGTTTTAAAGTGCAAATTAATAAGAAAATAGTTTTGGAAACTACTCAAAACAAAATAGGGCCCATCCTATTTTTTTGATGTATTGTATAAACGTTTTACTTTTTTTATCTAATTATGAATAAGTATGCTTGAACAATGTGTATGATTTTTTTTTAACGTAAACTGAGGCAAAAATTAGCAATTTTATGCAAATTATTCAAAATTAACGGTTTTAGAAAAAATTTACACAAATAAGCAACAAGACAAAAGTTTCATATAGCCTTTATTCTTTAAAAATACCAGTTAATTTTGGGATTAGTAGCGTGTAGAGCCCCCTCTGCTACGTATGCATCTTTATTCTTGTAATATTCCATTCGTATGAAATAATTTAAAAGTGAGGCTATCTCTTACTATTATTGGATGAATTCCGAGAATGTATTTGTTTTTGTAGGCTTGAGTATTTGTTTGTGTCCGTATTATTTAAGCTTGTGCTTTTACTAAGTTCGTATCGCCACTTCTCGTACCTATACCGCTTTGAATTTTACACATATTAATATATACTTATACTTAACAAGCAGTTTTGAAATACTTAACTAACTTCATTGTGTCTACGAAGTAGCGAGAATTAAGTGATGGTCGTCCTCTATTTAATGAGAAGTGGGAACTTGACTATTTTATTTGAAACAAATTTCGTGTATGATTTGTATGCAAGTTTTGACTGTGAGTAAAGAATATAAATATAAAAGACATGTCAATGAAGCAAGAAAAATTGTTTTGGCTGAGCGTAAGAAAAAACTAACGCAACAGACAAGTTTTTTTTTTCAATAATATATATATAGAAAATGAACAAAATTTGGCTACTTCTTACGAAGTTTATTTGCAATTATCCAAAGCTAAAAAACTATTCAGCGATCGAGTTTTTTTTTTTGATTGAGATGTTTCTTTTCGAAAAAATCATGTGAATACATTGTAAAATATAAATATTTGAAGTATTTTTTTCATTATTTGCAGCATTCGAGTGTGAAGCGCTTATTATGTTGCATGAAAGTACTGACCAGACAGATATCAATCAATTAATAGTTTTTATTCACTGCCTTTTAAAAGATTTTTCGAACGCGGAAAAAATGTTAAATTTAATACTACTACATGGCTCAATTAAAGGCGGTAATATTTTTCAAGCTGTTAACAAAACTATTATGGAATTCCAAAATGTATTGTGACTGATAGAGCAAAAGCTGTGGCAGGAAACGTTACAGGACTTCTAAAACAAAATGAATACTATAAAAATAGTTTTTAAAATAATAAATCTCATTAGAGGTAGAAATAAAGCTTTAAGTCATCGTAAAGCTCGTAATCTCTTAACTGAAACTGACGCAACCTGTGGGGATCTGCTTTTGCACTCAGGAATCCGGCGGGTAAATACTGGTCAGGGCTTTCAGTGCTTTTTCGATTTACGGAAATGAATTCCCATATTTCCTAAAAATCAAATAAAATCTGATACAACAGAAATGGAAAGTAATATGCAAGATCCTGAATTTCTGGCTGATCTTGCATTTTCAACTGATATAACAACAATAATAATAATAATTGTCGAATTGTAAATGCCCTGAACTGGACGGATTGCATAACTTTCAATATTAATTTTGCATAAATTTGCAATTTTCAATAATTCACTGCCAAAATATATGACAACTGGCACCACATTCTTGTTAATCAATCGAGGGACAAATCGGGATGTACTACTGATCCAAAAAACTACCGCACTATAACTTGCTTACCCATTTATAACCTAGTACATCTGTTCTCGTCGCAAAAATTACAAAACATATTACTACAAATAATATGTTGGCTATGGCTCACAACGGATCTAAGTCACCATAGTCGTGGTGCCAAGCAACTTCTCCTTATAGACATTACGTATGAAATGCAACGTATGCCAACAGGTACGTCGAAACCGAAAAAATATGGCTGCCGCTTAGATTGACTACAAAAAAGCGTATGATTCAGTGCCTCATACATGGCTATAAGTTATGGAGCTGTACAAAACTAATGCTTCTTTGTGCTCTTTTCTGAGTACATGTATGAGTCCATTGTGGTCATGTCTAGCCCTGAACCCTTTAAGCAATTTATTAGAGAATTCAAGGTTAGGCTTTCACCATCGTAGAGGGAGAAAAGCAATATCTGACCTACTTTATATAGATGATTTGAAGCTTTTCGCATGCAGCAGACTTATACAAGTTGTTAAAAATAACAGAAACCTTTAGCACTTGTATAAGAATTGAGTTTGGTGTGGATAAATGCGCTGTCATCCATGTAGAAAAAGGTAGAATCGTATCATCCGAAAATTTACAACTCACGAACTGTTTGTCCTTTAGAACTCTCACCGAAGGGGAAACCCATAAATATCTCGGAATGTCAGAGGCATTGGGCATTGATGACGGATACATAAAACAACTAGGAACGATTCTTTTGCCCACTGGAAAAAGTATTCAATAGCTACTATAGACGGCGCCACGGTTCGCTTAAACCGAAAATAAAAATCATCATATCAAAAATTTCGCTCTAGCGGGTACATCGTTCCATAGCTTAATTGGCTAGAGCGCCGACACGGTCAGTCGGAGACGCGGGTTCGAATCCCGCTGGAGCGGTCAATTTTTGATATGATATTCAAAAATGTTTTCAATAGCTTCCTATTAGGTGGTAACAAGGTACGCGCCTTTAACAGTTGGGTTATGCCCTTAATCGTTTATACCTTTGGCATTTTGAGATGGACGCAAACAGAATTAGATTCCCTTGAACGCCAAGTCCGTAAACTGTTAATCACGTACCGAATATATGTATTATCTTATCAAAGATGATCGAGGATTATTATCATCGATCTTCTATGGTGAGATTATAAATCACAGGAAAATGATAAGGTAGTAGCTTTTTAAACGCTAAAAATGTCCACAATCGTGAGGTGTATAATCTTAGAGAGTACTTTTTTAATATCAAGAGCGATATGCTCATGGACGTTGTTGCAGTTGGTAAGAACTTTACTCCGCTGTCCTTAGGCAAAAAAAAAATGGCGTACGTCCATAGTAATGAGTACACCGATTATTTGGAAAGTAGTAGGCCGACCCTACGGAAAAAAGCGGCGGTTGGGGCCGCTGACCTTCCGTCTGGTGCAGGTACTTTTCGGATACGATGCTTCGTCCGGGCCTACGTACCACCGGGCCACTTAGGCGGATAACTGCTCACACGTGGTGGTTCTTGGTCAGTACTTCTCCGGTGCCCCCTCGCCAGAGTGGTATCCATAAGAATTTTCCCCACGTTTAAAAAGGGGTACTTTTGAAGGTATCGAAGATTTTCCAACCGACCCTTTTTCTTTGCGGTCCAGTTTATTTAGAGTTTTACGTGTAATAAAAATATTAAATACATTTTATGATGTTTTAGGTTGTAATGAGTATTTTAATATTAATACATTGGAATGCTTGCTTCTACTTCGTCATCAGCTACGCTATAGGATTTGGAACTGACAACTGGGTTTATAACATAACTGGAGCTCAAAACGAAACCCTAGCGCACCAGTATATTTATAGCTTCTACTGGTCCACCTTAACTCTTACGACTATTGGAGAAACGCCACAACCAGAAACCGAATTTGAATATCTTTTCGTTGTCACTGACTTCTTGGCTGGTGTCTTGATTTTTGCGACTATTGTGGGTAATATTGGCTCCATGATTTCGAACATGAACGTTGCTCGAGTCGAATTTCAGAACAGAATGGACGGCGTTAAACAGTATTTGGCGTTCCGCAAAGTGGGTGGTGAACTGGCCGCTAGAGTGATTCGCTGGTTCTCTTACACCTGGGCAGAAAGCGGAGCTTTGGATGAGGAGAAGGTTTTGTCTTCCCTGCCTGATAAACTAAAGGCCGAAATTGCGATTCGAGTTCATCTAGATACGCTGCGTAAAGTAAGAATTTTTCAAGATTGTGAACCTGGATTATTGGAGGCACTAGTCTTAAAATTAAAGCTTCAAGTCTTTAGTCCCGGTGATTATATATGCAGAAAAGGCGACGTCGGAAAAGAAATGTATATAGTAAAACGCGGACGGCTTCAAGTTGTAGCCGATGATGGCAAAACAGTTCTCGCTACGCTGAGTGCAGGATCAGTTTTCGGGGAAGTCAGTGTTTTAGAAATTGCTGGTAATCGCACAGGCAATAGACGCACAGCTAACGTAAGGTCCCTTGGGTACTCAGATCTATTTTGCTTGGCTAAAAGGGACCTATGGGAGGCCCTCGCAGATTACCCAGATGCCCGGACGACTTTAACTGAACGTGGCTGTCAGCTATTGCGCAAGGTTTGTAAGTCGATTTCACCTGGTCCGTTTTCATGGAATTTTTTCATGAAGTCTTAGTAATAATGTTAAATTTCAATATATTCCTATGTATTTAGAGACGATAGCAGTTTAGTTTACTGTGTGGCTAAGGTAGTAAAGAATATAGCCACCACCTCTCTTCCTGTGAGTGTCGTAAGAGGCAACTAAGGGATTACACATAACCATCCAACTGGTGGCTTTGAAATACACAAGCCGAAGACGGGCAGTAGCGTCTTCGGCGCGACAAATCCAGCCCTGCGGTCACTAACCCGCATGCCCAGCGTGGTGACTATGAGCAAAACACATGAGTTCTCACCATTTTTGTTGCGAACTTGTGGAGGCCTATGTCCAGCAGCGGACTGGGATAGGCTGAAGTGAATGGTTTAGTTTACATTATTCATAATAATATTTACTCGTTGGTAGATGATTAATAATTACTATCACTCTTAATATTCTATTAATATTACTATTTACTATTTTTTATTATTCAGGTGTTCATCGCAAAAAAAAATGTTTATATTATTTGTATTGATATCGTTATTATATTTTTAAGGACGGACTTCTCGACGAAACGATATTCAGAAATGCCCAGCTAAAACAGATAAGCCTTGAGGAAACCGTTCGCGAACTGAAAACTAGGCTTGACGTGCTCCAGGATAACTTTAAAATGCATATGATCGATATCACCGAACAACAGGATGACGCGAAACTAAGATTAAAGGCGATCGAAAATAGGTAAGATTTTAAATTAAGTAGTCCCCAATAACCCCAATTTCATTTACACTGCAAAGCGAAGTAATGAAATGCGACTTTTATTTCGCTAAGCGAATTTTATGCGCTCTATTTTAATTTTTACTATTTACTCAGTAACATCTGTATTTTATAGTATAGTGATTTTCAGGCTTAAAGAATCTAAGTACAACTTGAAGAAAATTGAAAGATCGAATTTAGGTAATGAGATAGCACAGTCAGGCCAGATCCAAGATACATCATACGTAGCACCGAATTATCCAGCTCGTGAACGCGGGCACTCCTTGAGTAACGAGGATAGCCCGTGTCTCATCCACGTTATATCTGAGCAGAGGAGTAAGTCGTTCAGAACGAACAGAATGCAGATCGACCATTCCAAATAAATCATACTTATGTGGAATAGGCTACGATTAATTTTCGAAACGTGAGAAGATGGTTTGGAAAACACTTTTGGGATTCGTATATCATAGTAATATGATTTTATATTGTGATATGGACTCTAAGCTTTAGAGGGTACAGTGTATTTGTATAGTTGCGGAGCAATTGTTGGTGCTGAAGGCAAATGTTTGAACGTATTTTTTTATTATTATATAGAAACTTATGTAAATGTTTTGTTTTGTTGTATGATGTTATTTTGGCTGCACCCACTAGCCACCTTACTATCTAAGATTTGTTCGATCGATTCTGAGAAATCGAGAGAAAATGGAAGACATAAAGTGAGATATATAATATAAACATAATTAAAATCAAGATCAAGTAAGTTTTTCTTAGATGTATCGTAACAATATGACCTATTATTGCTCATAAACGAAGTTAAATATTTGATATTTTAAAGTAATTAGGAAATTTATTATTTTGTAATCAAAATACGTTTCCTTTTAAGCTGTGACGATCTTAATTTCAGTAATTCTAACTGCTTCAAAATAAAATTAGTCCATAAAGTGACAACACACATAATTTTTATCGCTTAATAATTTACAGGGTGCATTTATTTATTTTTTTCATACTTAGTTTAAAATAGGATGTCAGATTATTCCATTATCTTGACTAATGTCCATCATAAGCCGTTGTCAAAACCACTTAAATTCATTTATTCGAATATTTATTTTGTAGACATTCATTACATATATATTATTAATTAACCTTGTTTTATAATTTATATTCATAATGAAGACATGATTAATTGAATACACATTTATCGCTTTGCACCAATTGCATAAAACAAAAATATATCAAAATGCTTAAATATTATTAATATGATAATTTGTAACGTAGTATAAATGGTTATATTGCATAAAAAAGAAACGTATTTTGAAAACGAGCAACTTATATTTAAAGTTGAGGTAAATTTTATACGGGTCCAGTCATAAACTTTAGTCACACATATATGTCAAGCTAGCTTAATACAACCCAAGGGCACTTGGACGGAATCTTCTATAAAAATTACTTCACGATCGTAGACCGGTATTTGATCAGAGAAATCAATGAAATATTTAAAAAAAAATATGTTTTATTGACTTTTTGAATAATTCTTAGTAAGTTTGGTAGTATCATTCCAACACAGGTGCTCACTGAGCAACTGTAAGCTACTACGCCACTAACTACCACAGCTCTGGTTAGCGGAGCTGCTATGATTAGAACAATCCACTATATACATAGCTGCTTCGCGACCTAACTTAAAAATAGATTTCTCGGTACTAAAAATAGATTCCACGATACCAATGTTATGTAATAACTTAGGCTGGTGTCTGTGACTGGATGCGCATTATTTACTTTTTAGCTATATACAACAGGCTATGGTGTATGGTTTTAAATAAACTTTAATAATAGTACTACGAGTACATCTCGTTCTATTTTATATAAGCATTTAGAAAAATAATTGCAAAATATATAAGTATTCTATTACGAACATATTTACAAGACACTATAGTTATAACTAGAATATAATTATAAATATATTAGATATTAATAATTGTAAAAAATTTAATGATTTTATTTCAAAAGTTAGTAACGCTGGCACAACGGAATTGAAAACAGTAGTTTGAGAGTAGTAGGTGAACTCTACTCACATTAGTATTGTTAGAAGTTATAATTCTATGTGTCTATTTACTCTAGATATAATGATGGCCTATCTGTTAAATGGGAACTTTAACTTAGTTTTACTGAATCCTATCTATGAAACGTCGCAAAATGACAAATATTTGATCTATGCAAGTAAGATTTTAGAAATTTAAAGCAAAATGCTTAATCGACGATTCTAGATTGTCGTCTAGTTAGTGGTGAGTTTATATATTATTAATAATGAATGCCAAAGCTTGTAAATTTATTAAATTAATTTAAAAACTAGAATGATTCTGTTAATAGATCTCATTTCGTGATGATTTCTGTCGTCATCACATTTTTTTTTAAATCCGACTACAACTTAATTAACGATTAATATATCTTTTGCAATTTATAGTAATAGTAAGAAAAAAAACAAAAAAAAAAACAAAAAAATTGAAAAAAAAACAAAAAACTATTTATAAGAATATTTCGTAGTACGAGTATAATAATATTTAATCGATCGTCAATCGAAAGTCATTTCTTGACGTAATTTTAATCTCAAGTAAGATCAATTTGAAATCATAAAGTATTTAGAATTTAATGTAACAAAAAAGTAAAAAACAACAAAAAAAAAACATTTCATCACATTTAAAATATCTAAATGTTGAATGTTTTCATGATATAGCGCTAAGCACAAATATGGCGGAAATCTTATAAGATTCCCCATATTTAAATGTATTGAATAATATTACTGTATAGCTTTAGTAACGTCTTCATACTTACTGTTTCAAGTTATTTTTAATTGTATTTTTTTTTTGAAAACTGCAAACTTTTTGTATAAATTATGCCAAAAAAAAACTTTAGATTTATTGAAATTATATAAATTAGTATTTCATGTCTTAAACGGTATCAATGAGGTATTAAAGCTATTCTATATTATAAATTATAAATTAATTAAATTTTCACGTATGTCGCAGTCTCAGTTTGTACTTTTAGTAATTGTCTAGCTTTGTTACTAAACGACGTTGTTCATTGCCGTGACAACCAACTGTTCTATAATATAGGTCAGTGATTAGGATTTGTAACATTATCGAACTGGCTAAAATCGAAAAAGCAAACTGTGATTTCAATTTATTCTTTATTTAGTTTTTCAAAAAAATCCTCTAATCCTGAACGTCCGTCCAGGTATCCATCCGCCTGTCACTAAGCCCGCCTTTCAGAGATCTCTGAATCCGTAAAAACTTTTCAGATGGACGATTGAAATTTTCCTAGAATACTTTGGTTGTTCTTTAAGCGATTACAAAAAACGTTAAAAATAATGAAAATTTAATATCTACTTAGAAATATCTCCCAAAAAAGCTATTGCATAGCATTTTGTATAAACTTATGCAATTATAATTATGTATCTATTTTATTTATGCAGTATTTCTTTTTCTTTGATATTAATTCAAGTTACACTTTTTGAGCGTGGTGACCGATAAGAAAACATTTTTTTTTCTTTTATTAAATAAATAAAAAGTTAATATTGTTTAAAATATTTTTATTATTTTACAATACATGTGGGTTTTATTATCTTACAGTAGCTGTTGGTTATTCAGGAATATTTATCATTGAAACTATAGGTTTATGATAACTGAAATAAGAAACATAAGTTTGCGACTTAACGCACGCACACAACACCGTGTCGAAGACTGCCGAACTGAAACGACGTTAGACGATGCACGGCCTTCAAGCCACACCTCCGTGCCCGTCGAAGTGGGGAGCGTGAGGTTTTTTTCGTTACGGAATTTCTGGATTCGGTCCCCGCGCTCAAGGCCCGCGATAGAAGCTATGCAATAGCTTAAAATATAATTTTTCGACTTTTCGGAATGACCTCAAAATTACGCACCAAAAACAATTACGGACACTTCATTTGTGTAATTTTGTTATTTACCTACCCTCACAACGTGAATTTTCTTTTCTTACTCATACCCCTAACCCTCAAACTCAAATAATGTCTTTGAATCCCATTAATTAACCCAAAAAAATACGAAAGATAAATCGATTAATGATAACTGTTACCAAACTAAATCATTTGTTAGACTGTTTATATAAAAAGTTGAATCCCATTCTTAATTTATATTATCAGGCC
Organism: Melitaea cinxia; assembly: GCF_905220565.1. NCBI lineage: Eukaryota > Metazoa > Arthropoda > Insecta > Lepidoptera > Nymphalidae > Melitaea > Melitaea cinxia. The sequence continues at coordinate 20,184,980 of NC_059424.1, read as the reverse complement.
ATACGGCGTGTTTAGTAACACGGCTCGTTCATTGGTTGTAAGTAGAATTAAGGCTTGCTGACTGCGACGTAAATAAAAATATTTAATCTATCTAAGAATGTTAAAATATTTTCTGAATATTGATGTTTTAAATTATATCAATGATGTAATCGTAGACTGTAGAAATTTAATGTCTAAAATAAACCCTAAAAACCCAAATTAGACTTTTATTGAAACAAACTTTTTTTAATATAATAACTAAAATTAAACTTAATGATAATTAATTAATAAAAGAAAGTTTCGACTTTGTAACATTACTTTTCAACATGTAAATATAATAATTTACTAACTGTGGAAGTCAATTTTAGAATTCTAATTCAACAAACAAATACAAAAAATGCATATCATTATTTAGATATTTAACTCAATAATATTTGTATCACTTTTATATATTTTGTTTATATTTTTCTAAAATATAGTTTTTTATTTGTAAAAAAAAAACTAGCTAACCCCGCCAACGTTGTTTTGCCATATATCTTATGTAGCCCCTTAACCCCCCCCCCCCTACAACTTAGGGGTATGAAAAATAGATGTTATTCGATTCTCAGACCTACCCGATATGCACACAAAATTTCATGAGAATCGGCTAAGCCGTTTCGGAGGAGTTTAACTACAAACACCGCGACACGAGAATTTTATATATTAGACATCACGATTATAAAAATTTAAATGGATTTCTTTGATAAGACTAATGAAGTTAAAGGTAATAGCAAAACGTATTGTAATTAGATAATAATTTTATATTTACCTAAAGCTTTGAATCAAAATTAAACTTGAAGATATTCAAATATGTATAGTACAATATTAATTTAAAAAAAATGTACATATATTGATGAGACAAATGAATAGAATGAAATAATGACTTAGAATAACTTTTTTTTCAATAGTGACAATAATTAAAAGAAAGAAAAATTATACATCACTTCAGCCTGTAATATCCTACTGCTGGGCATAGGCCTCTGTCCTCATGTAGGAGAAGGATCAGAGCTTAATCCACCACACTGCTTCAATGCGGTTTGGCTGATATATTGACTACTATGAATAACGATAGCTATCAGGTACATGATAACAACCGGGACCGATGGCTTTACGTATTCTCCGAGGCACGGTGGGAAGACCCACATGGACTGCACAAACACCCAGAACACGGCAAACATATGTATGAACAATACAAATGTTTATTATGTACGCTACAAACAAAAGCAAAAGCTACCAGTTCTGAGACCCATGCGCCAACATGTCGTCATTATATATATATATATATATATATATATATGAACTGACTCTGCATATAAAAACCTGCCACAACGACGCCAACGCAACTCCTGGACACGGACATTTTCTTTGTATGGTAAAAGGGCTTATACATACATCATCTTCAAGGTAGTGTGGGTTCTAGATTCAAAGCACGCTGCGTATACTCTACGGCTCCAACTACTCTGCACTATGACAGACCACAAAATTTATTAAAATACACACGACGACATACAACGACACGGACGACGGACATACAACGGGATATATTTTGTTCAAAAGATGGAGCAACCCGTTTGGGAAAGTAATCATACAGAAAATCACAGTTAAATAATACTGCTTTCAATAGTGTTGTTTTCCTGTGGTGAGTAAGGGGGTCAGAGTACCTGAGAAGGCTTTAGGGATGGGGTCTGCAACGCGCTTGCGACGCTTCTGGTGTTGCAAGCGTCTATACACTACGGCATAGAGTACGCTACGGTAACCGTTTACTGACAGTTAGGCCGTATGCTCGTTTGCCGACTTAGTCTTAAAAAAATATTAGTAAACAGCCTTGATACAGATCACTCTTGAAGTCACATTAAATGTAAAATACGTGAGTTTATTTTTAATTGGTAATTTTTACATATATGTATTTTTAAAAATTAAATGAGGAGTGTCTTTACAAAAGGGGATTTTTACATATTTGTATTTTTTTAACAGAGTATACAGTCTTGTTCTTAATGCTAAATCACATAATTTCGTCACTTAAAACCTAATAAAAACGGAATATTCTCCAAGTAAAGTAACATCGAATATGAGTTTTAGTTTCAAAAGGGGATATTTCGACCCATAAAATGTAGCTACGCTAAGGTCGAATTGATTTCATAACAAAAAAGGATATTTACAATTTACAGTTATGATAGTTCCGATTAAACTTTTCAAAACGAGATATCTACATATACATAGTGTTTATTACTTTATTTTAACTCCATTGTTTTATGCTTTATTAATCGACTTCCAAAAAAGGAGGAGGTTCTCAATTCGGCTGTATTTTTTTTATTTTTATTTTTTTATGTATGTTACATCAGAACTTTTGACCGGGTGGACCGATTTCGACAATTTTTTTTTAATCGAAAGGTGGTGTGTGTCAATTGGTCCCATTTAAATTGATTTGAGATCTAACAACTACTTTTCGAGTTATATCTAATAATGCGTTTTTACTTGACGCTTTTTTCGTCGACCTACGTTGTATTATACCGCATAACTTTCTACTGGATATACCGATTTTGACAATTCTTTTTTTGTTAAAAAGGGAATATCCTTAGTTTAGTACCATGATAAGGAAAGCAGGATCTGATGATGGGATCTCAGAAAAATCGAGGGAAACTCTCGAAAATCCGCAATAACTTTTTACTGGGTGTACCGATTTTGACTATTTTTCGTCGATCTACGTTGTATTACTCGTCGATGAAATTGAAGTCGGCTTTTTTCGTTTGCGAGCAAACACAATTATATTTTTTTTAACGGAATCCAATATGAGTATCGTATCAGTAGAATAAAAACAGTTACATCATACACATGCTGCAATACTACCATTCAAATGACTCAACACTACACTTTAAAGACATAATGATATTTTTCTGGAGAAAGAAATAGAAAAGAAACCAGTTATCACTAACAAAAATGAATATTACAACATTTTTAAGTAATATAGTCATTTAAAAGTACTGGGTGAAGACTGGATTCTTAAAGATATAAATAGCTTGAAAAAGAGATATAAGAAGCTAGAAGCAGTCAGTTTTTGACGAGTATTTTCGTCTTTAAGAAAAGGTTTCGTAATTTAAACACTGTCCAATTGAAGATCTATGAAAATTTTAGATTTGACACTGCTAGAGAAGAGCCTATGTTGGTATTAAATAATATTGTTTGCTCGCGAACGAAAAAAAAACCGACTTCAGTTGCATTGACAAGTAGAACAACATAGGTCAAGGAAAAAATAATCGAGTAAATATGCAATATTAGGTATAGCTCGAAAAGTACCTGTCAGATATCTTAAATTTAAATAGGACCACATAAAAAGCACCACCTTTCGATTATAATAATTGTGTTTGCTCGCAAACAAAAAAAAAACGACTTCAATTACATCGACATGTAATGCAACGTAAGTACCTAGAATAGTTAAGTAAATATGCGCTATCAAAGATTACTCAATAATAGTCATCAGTACTCGATCAAATTTAACCACAAGACAAGCATCCGCTTTCGACTAAAACAAGAATCATTGAAATTATTAAAAAAGAATAAACTGCAACCCTAGTGGATAATACAGCTCACTACGTTATAGTAAATGGATCTTTAGATCGATTCTTCACGGAAGTAATCTTAATGAAGTCGGATAGATAGTTTTGGCGTGGCGTGGCGTTGCGCCTTTTCATATATACGCGTTATTAAAGATTACTCAAAACTTGCTTATTATATCTCTATCATATTTAAATGGAACCACATGACAAGAATTAGCTTTTGATTTATAAAAGAAACATCAAAATTGGTGCACCCAGTAAAAAGTTATGAGATGTAATACAAAAATAGTTAAGTGTATATGCGTTATCAAAGATAACTCAAAAAGTAGTAATTAGGTCTCGATCAAATTTAAGCTACATATTGATAGAAGCGCCACCTACCGAGTCCAATTGAGATAAAAACTACTCTATCTCCCAAAATGGACCAAATTACAGATGCTTAAAAAAATTGATAAACATTGATTCAGTAGTTTCGGAGTTACATACATTTAAAATTTTCATTGTTGACGCCCACCCCCGTAATCCTTATTGGGCATATAGTTATCCTAAAATACGCCCATCGATTATTTCTACATCACATATAGGAGATTCGTACCAAATTTCGAGTCGATAGTTTAAAAACAGGAATTTTCCATTGTTTCCCGCAACAATATAATGAGTAATGTGAAATAGCTAGTTAATACCATTATTACTGTATGTAAATTAAATTAAAAAGCAGTTTACAAATAAAATCAATTTAATCATTAATAAAGTACGTAAAATGCGCCCTAATATATTATTTAACATGAACTTTATTGAATAGCTATAAAGTTCAAATTGACTCTACATTTTAGTTAGAAAACGTTTGTATGGGAAAAATAAAAGGGCTGTTTTTAGGGTTTTCACGGAAATTATTCAAATTTTTCTCGCCGTAAAAACCATCCTTGGGCTTCAACGAACATTAAAAAAAAGAATTGGTAAAATTGGTCCAGACGTTGTTGAGTTTATACGCTTACAAACACATTTTACGATTCATTTTATTCATAGATATTTTTTTTTGTCACTAGGTCGGCAAACAAGCGTACGGCTCACCTGATGGTAAGCGATTACCGTAGCTTATAGACACCTGCAACGCCAGAAGCATCGCCAAATCCCCCCAGGAGCCCTGGTCACCTTACTCACCAACAGGAACACAATACTGCTTGAAAATAGTATTATTTTGCTATGATCTCCTGTAAGTTCCAGGTACTACCCCAGTCGGGCTACTCCATATTTTGAGCAGGAAATTCCTGCTGTGCCCTACCTCAGTGAATATTATCAGTATAATTATATAAATATAAAATTTATATAAATCCAGGTGAGAAAAATCTCAACACGGCATTGTGTCAGAAAAATATTAGTAAAACTAGTTCACAAAGAATCTCGCTCGTAAACTCGTTGAAGTAAGTCGCAGTTCTTATAAAATATCCTTTGTAAAATATTCTAGTTGAATGTGAAGCTTACAAACAACAATGGGCAGCCTTAGAACGTCTGATACTATCGCAATAAGAAAATTTTGGATATTGTCTGCTACGAAGGTTCTAAGTCAATGTAAGTCTTATAACAAACCAAGCTGCAGACACTGCAGAGTAAAAATAATAAATAGCTTTATTCGCGTTAAAGAGATAATGGTCAAAATTCGACTATAATTAATTTAAATTGTAGTTTGAACATTATCAAGGTTATGTTGTCAAATACTGTACTTCTATGATAATGTGTGTATGAGTGTGTGTGTGTTGAATACATGGTGGTGTATGTTATGTTTTTTATTTATTTATTGATTTAATGTTTTTTTTATGCATAATTGTAAAAAAATATTAGCACTCTGCATTCTTTCTCTTTACAAACTATAATTGTCTGAAATTTCATACTCCTCCGTCCACGATATTTTCGTAAAAAGGGGTACAAATTATTTGCTTCACGTATTAAATATATAGATGTACAAAGTGCATTCGAAGGTAATGCATTAATTTAAATAACATATACCAAATAGAATTTCCAATAGAGGCAGTGGTTGATTGACATAATATTGGATTACGTGGTGACTATGGGCAAAACACATGATTTCACGCCATTTTTGGGGCAATCTCATGGAGGCCTGTGTCCAGCAGTGGATTGTAATAGGCTGAAGTGATGATGATGTGACTCATAGCATAGAAATGACGTGTACTGTGTTCGATTTTTATTTAATGCCAGTCGCGTGCACCTGTTTTGTACATGACTCATTGTACTCTATTTGAGATAATTTATAAGGATTTACAGTATTTTTTTTTTGTGTTTAAAAAGAACTCGACTATTATTTTGACTATTACTTGAGCAATACCTACATGTACCAAAATATTTGAAATTTTCTTCGGAAGATACAAAAAGTATTCTATTATATACATACAAGTATTCCACATTTTTAAAATTCTTTGAAAAATAATTTCATCTCCACGTCAGCTCAATCCTCTTCTGTGGTCGAGCGTAGTCGCCTAATGCTGATAGCTACTAAATTATAACATATAAGAATTGTTTTGGACATGGTGGATGGAGGAGGGGTGAAGACACATCACTTTAAACTTTAATAACAAATCTTTAATTTACTAAAAAATTTCACTGAAGTAAACTACGTGGTTCTATTTTAATTTGTATGATTTCACTCTCTACGCGTCAATATGGTTATTTAAATATCATAACACATATTTCAGTAATCGTACATCAAGAAAATATTAAAGTTAACAATACAAAAGTACAACTTCGAAATACATCTGGTGCCTTTGGACTAAGTAAATAAGTTGGTAAACAGTAATATCGCGGAGCTCTTCAAAGGGAAAATTTTAAAAATAGATTTAATATTGTAAAAGATGAAGCTAGTTACATATTACATAGGTCACGGACATCTCTCGAACGTGGAGATTTAATATTGACCAAATGTCATTTTGCATTTATAATCTACAACATACGCTTTGCGATGGGATTGGGGGCCTTTGCTTTTAGGTCACAACCGGCTGATATACATATATTAGTTACTTTTTTTATAGTGACTTTGGATAGAATTTTTTAGATATGTATATCTTTTGGTTTATTTTGGACACAGATTAGCTCTAATATTTTGTCTCTTGTCGCAAACTTATAAAACATTCATATAAACTTTACATATTTCCACACAAACTTCCATCTTTTATTTCCTATTGTTATTTTAGTACCCTTGAGTAGTTTTGGCGTGAAAGCGCGACAGACAGACATAGTTACTTTCGCATTTATAAAATGAAGTAAGGATTGTAATGTACTCACCTAAGAAACGATAAAAGGCGTATGAAAAAAATCCTGTGAAACAACGAAACAGCGGTTACGTTGAGACTGACGCTTGCTACAGCTAAAACTAGCACTAAATAATAATGACAGCTGTTAGCCTGTAATACCTATATCTTGCACAGTTTTAAGCTTTGGTAAAGCTTTTACCTACCAGCATTTATTGTACGGATACGAATAACAAGCGTCAATTTACTTTTTGATTTTAGAGTTTTATAAATTTTTATTAATTATATACGACGACGCGTTAGCGCAACAGTCACAGCACTGGTTTGTGGCTTTTGCGCTGGCGGTTGCGGGTTCGATCCTCGCACATGACAAAATAGTCATACAGATGTTCTGGGTGGGTCTGGGTGTATGTGTTTGTGCAGTCCTTGTGGGTCTCCGCATCGTGCCTCGGAGAGCACGTTAAGCCGTTGGTCCGGTTGTTATCATGTACACCTGACAACGATCGTTACTCATAGTAGGGAATAGATTCGCCAACCGGCATTGGAGCAACGTGGTGGATTAAGCTCTGATCCTTCTCCTACATGGGGAAAGATACCAATGCCCACCAGTGAGATTACAAGCTGAAGCGTAATTTATTATAATTTGATATATTTAATAGAATATTTTAATTTTTAAATATCACAATAGCGTATCGAAGCTGACACACAAAATTTTATTCATCAAAAAAAAACAACACCACTTACGAATAGTTTTATTTAGCTGTAATCTTCTGTAAGATTCAAGGGATTCAGATTTTGAGCAAGTTTTTTTTTGTGTTATCGCAGGGGAACCCTTTTACGGGTGATATCCAGGACGCCCGAGTAGGCGGTCCTAGACCATATGTCGGCTTCAGCACTTGGGGGTGCAATACCGACCAAACTCGCACTGCCCATCTCGGGCACACCTCGAGGGTGTGCTGAGCCGAGTCCACCGCCGCGCCACAACCGTGACATCCAGTCGTCGGCTCCCTTTGGGCATTCCGACACAAGTAGTCACCAAAGAGATTTTAAGCAAGATGTGCCATGGTATGCCTGTCGTCAAACCCCATATCCTGGAACTGGAGCGAAAAGTACACTCATTATTGACTGCGCTAACAGGCTAGCTAATTTGTTTATTAGAACATTTTACTGTCAGGATCCAATGTTTTGTCTATAAAAAAATATATTTTTGTACTAAACATCTAAGATATCTTTTTGTACTATATATCTAAATTTATTTACAAAACATCAAGACTAAGCGATTTTTGGACTAATCCACCAACCAGGTGGTCTGACGACCTAAGGAAAACTTGATAAAAATTGGTTCAGTAATTTCGGAGTTACATACCAATAGCAGCGCCACTTACCGGGTCCAATTGAGATAAAAACTACTCTATCTCCCAAGTAAGATCAAATTACAGATGCTTACAAAATTTTGATTAAAATTAGTTCAGTAGTTTCAGATTTTATCTGGAACATATATCGTGACACGAAATTTTTATATAATATTATATAGATAGTCTTCGAAAAAGAACCTTAATAATGTTCAAACTTATAATTTAAATTAATTATGGTAAAATTCGACCATTTGGCGTCCAAAAGTATGAGATAAATTGATAAAAAAAAAAAAAAACGAAAATCTTTTCATTACCTTTTGTTTAACCCAATAGGTGAATAATATAAATAATAGTTAATTGTGCTTCAATTTAAGAAAACAGTTTTTGTGTTAAGAATGTAAATTAACAAAAATAAGTATGTTTATTTTTCGATTCACTTTATTGATTATCTTGAATAACATTAGCGCACATATTTTTAATAAGCTGATCAACAGACTTACAGTAAAAAAATCTTGACAGAACAACAAAAATCACATTGACTTAGTTATAGCTATTTAATCTATAACACTGAAGACATTGATACACTCAAATTTATTGTCCGCATCTATTTAAACGACAACAACATCAAGAATTCAAAAGATTAAAATACTCCATTCACGTTAAGATAGTCGCATCTGCATATTACGACAAATTTGATTAAACATTTTCATTATACGACAGTCGCGACATTGAACGCGTTGTGTCGAATCAATCGTATTCAGTTTATCATTACACCAACAATCGCCGCACCTAAAAATACATAACTACACTGTTTTTTTTTTTTTTGGACGAAGTTATATATTACTGGACTTAGTCCAAAAGTACTGTCAAAAAACTTTTTGTGTAACTTTTTTACTCATGTAGAGTAAGAAAGAAACTATTCGATTATGCCAATAATAATTTAACGTAGGTACATAAGATTATATATTTAATAACACAATTATATAAAACAATAAAAACTGGATAAGACAAACGTATCTACATGAAGTATACAAAAAAAAAAATAACCACTTATAGTCCAAATATTAATTTACCTAATTATAAATAACAAAACTCTACGTACATTTATAACTTCGACACCTAGAAATTGACGCATACTACATAAGCCTTATAATTGACGAAATTAACTAATATTAACTTTCCTAATAGTAAAGAATAATAAATTCAGCAAATAATAATATATATGTAGGTATTATATATTAATATATGAGGAATGCTTGATCATTTGATTTATGAGAGATCGACCGAAACCACGAGAGGTAATATGTATACGGATTAATATATATATATAGTTTATCTACATTCGAAAATATGATCCAGTACCTTTTCATGATAAATGGAAACTTGAATCTGATACTCAATCACATGTGGGCCATCAACAAAACTAGGGTGACTGGTTTGATTTTATACCGGCAAGGTGAACTACACGTGAATGCCTGAAACACTAGGAGAATCCTAGGCACGTTCCTGACCTATCCTCGTCGTCAAAACTGCGCATTGCTAAGAGTTCTTGCACCTTACTCACCACAGAGATACAGCACAAATCGACAGTACAGTGTATAACTGCCCGTAGAAGCTTTCGATCTCCCTCAGGATTTCAGGCTTTGACGAGATGACGCTGCTATCGTCGGCTCTCAACTGCGCTAATTGGTTTTGTCCAATAGACAGATCTCGTGCGAACATTTTCGAGCCTTTGTTCCGCTCTATGGCCTCTTCAATACGTTCAGTATTAAAGTGGCGAAGATCGCTTGTCAAGGACTTGGAGATCTGTCTATTCAACTGGCGGAAACGGGTAGCATCTGACGAGGACTGCAGCTGCATGCCATGCCTTTCTGCCATGAGTCGGAGTGTGTGGTCGGAGATCTTCTTTGTTTTTTGGCGGCGGGTCTTGAGAAACTTAGACCCCACCGCGCGGACAATTTCCACCATCCCGTCGTTAAGCTCGTCCACATCTACACAGTCGGCCAGGCTTTCAAAGCGACTTTGGAGTTCGAGAAGAAAGCTCTCGGGGTTTTGAATCTGAGCAGGCACAGATCGGAGCGCAGACCTTATCAGCCCACTCCTCTTAAGCTTGACATCGATATACAATGTGCCTCGGACAAGTCGGTGTTCACTTCCTGTTTTCACAGCATTGATCACTGAGACCTCATTAAATATGTGCTTGTTAGTAGACATGATAAAGTCTAACTCGTTCCTGACAGTGCCGTCGGGACTCAACCAGGTCCATTTGCACGTCCGGCTTCCTGAATAGAAGGAGTTCATCATAAAGAGTCCCTCCTTCTCCATGAAGTCTTCCAGCAGCCAACCCTGGGAGTTCCGTCGCCCGTATCCAAATTGCCCCACTCTCAACTAATCACCGCATCGTCTACCCAGCTTCGCGTTGAAGTCTCCCATCACAACAGTGTAGTTGCATTTACAGCTGTGTATGGCTGTAGAGACTTCCTCATACATAGCTTCCACTTTGTCATCTGGATGTGTCGAGGTCAGTGCGTAAACCTGTATGACCTTCAGCGAATAGCGCTTGGATATTCTGAGTATAAGGTACGGCACCCTGGTCGACACGCTCCTGACGACGTTGATACTGTTGACGAGAGACTTGCGGACGAGGAACCCGACACCACCCTGGGACTGTTGGTCGCCCTCCCGATAGTACAGGAGGTTGCCAGATTTGAGGGTCATCGAGTCCTCTCTCTCTCCTCGGACTATAGATAACCCTATTATATCGCAGCTCAACCTGCTGAGAGCTTCTTCCAGCTCAATGAGCTTCGCGTCGGTCCGCAGCGTTCTAGCGTTATATGTTGCCAGGGCCAAGTATCGTCGTTGGGTGTGGTGGCCTGGCTTCTGCCGGAGATTATGGCCCCCTGCCCCGCCGTTACCGTGGCCGCCACCGTAGCCATGACTAGCGGGGCCGCCGGAGACTAGGCGACAATTTTTTGACGTGTTTGCCATATAGGGGGATTTGGCGTAATCGCCACGCTTGCCAGGCGGGTTGGCGATCGCAGTTGTAACCATGTATTTAGAAGGCGTTGCTGCCCACCCTCTAGTGGTTTTTCCCTCTATCGCCTCTTACGATACCCACGGCATGAGATGGGGTGGCACTATTCTACGCCGGTTGCCACGCGGTGACGCCGGTTGCCACGCAGCGAATTTATTATTACTATTACAAAATAGTGTTGCACGTATAAATCTTAATACTGTGAAAAAGTTTTTAAGTGTTCCAAAGTTGGGCATCATTGGTTGGCACGGAAGTCATGTGTTCTGTTAACGAGACCAATTTATTATTGTCTTGTCCACGTCGGTCAGATAACATTACCACTGTGTAGTACAAGATCATACTTCAGAACGCAACATTAAAAATACTATAAATAATATATATACAAAGCTCATAAGACAGAGAAGGTCCCATAGAGTAACCATATCACGATTATGTAAATTCTTTTAAAATTCTAATTAATTTGTACAAATGGTAAACAGTTTTTTTTATTGTATAATTTTATTTAAATTATATAAATATAACTTTTGATTTGTCAAAATCGACTCGAAATTGCAACTTTTAACTTTTTAAATAAAAATAAGTTCGCCATTGGTTGTATACATTTACACTAGTACATGAAGAGATTCAAAAATTGTTTATTAAGAACTATTTAAAACTTCTCACGAGCGACCCTGTTTCCGTCTTATACCGAAAATTATTTTAATTTCGTGCTATATTATAAATGTGCCCCTCGATAGTAAAACCGGTGGGATGATTTGAAGGATCCGATTATAGTTTTAAACTTTTTATTGGGTCTACTCTCAATCAGAGCTAACCTTAGAATAAACTAAACAAACGATAATTCGGGATTATTATAACTAGCTTTTCAATGGTTCTACTTTATTTTCAACCAATTAGTTCCTTAAATTTATTATAACATAGTTATCTTTGTAATAACAAAATCGAATTTCTGGATGTCTTAACAACTATCGCACAATTTTCCCACAACAATCTCACAAATATCGTTTCAATTTTCGCAATAAATTAGTAATAATTAAATCATCCAAAAGACATATCTCAAAGTATAATTGTAAAAATTTCCAAACATCGTAACTATAATTAGGTCATTTGCTAATACAGTTATGAAACTTTTAAGGCTAGCTCTGATCGTGAAGTTTAAACCTACCTTACGTGTAACACCAACAACATATTACGAGTACATATAGCATCACTCCAGTCTAACGAGCATTTAAATTTACATTTCAGTAACTTGATAAGTTTCTAAAGTCATTTTAGTGCAATACCTATGTCCAAAACAAATTTAGTAACAGCGAACTATAAAAAGAAAAAACACAAGCCTACGACATAAAAAAATGGCACGAGTTTTGGTTACAATATATGGAACAAAAAAATAAAATAAATTAACACTAACTTTTAAATGAAATAACACGTACCTACTAGAGGTAGATTTGAACATCAAAACTTTATACGCTTCTAGCGTACACTGACAATCGACAGGGCTGTATAGGCGAAGGGGTTACCTGGTGGCTAACTTCTTCTAACGAAAGAGATTTATATTTTACTTCAAAAGTGGTTTGTTTTTATGAAAAACTGAATTAAATCAACTTAACCAAATACAAAACTGTAATCTTCACTCAAAACTGTAATTTAATAGTCAACAATTATTTTGTAAATTTTTCTTTGTTGGCAATCCAGCAATCAATTTATCCCAGAATTTATCTGTCAATTTAATGATACACTCGATATATTATTAAACAATATTGATTCAAATGCTCGTTTTATTGGACTTTATAAGCTGTTCACTAACAGTTATTTAAAGAAGAATTAAGTAATCATTTTCTTTGACAATTTTCATCAGTTTTACATGAAGCACTTCGAGTACGATGTCGCGTTGGACAATATGCTCGACGACGATTCTTCTTTAACGCCAACTGGAATGTAACACAAATTATTATCAGAAAAGTTTACAATAGTTTGATGTAAAATTAGCATTAACACTGAACTTATATACGAAAATTAATAATAATAATTGTGTTGTAGTAGTATATTGATATATTTAATATATAAAATATATAGTAATATATATTATATTGTAATAGTTATATTGACATAAATAGACGAAAAATAGTCAAGTAAATTAGCATTATCAAAAATTACTCAAAATGTAATAATTTTTTTGAAGTTAATACTTCTGCACCGCAACACATTTTGTTCGTAGGTAGTAAGCTAGGCTGATCCGTCACGCTTTAAGGTGAAAGGTTCGATCGGGTGAACTCGGAACCGCCGAGTGTACCCGAGCGAGAAAGATACAGACAGCTGCTCTTCTGCTGTGTTTAATATATTCACAATGAAGTTTTCACTTCTGTCGTTCGGTCTTAAGCACACACTCTTTTTTTTTTTAATTTATAATAATACCCACGGGCTCTTAGTTGCCCATGCCATTTGACCCGGATAAAATATTTGTTTTATAAAAGTAATCATTAGATTTTGCTCAAATTACACACAAGCATAAGCTTTCGATTAAAACAATAATCATCAAATTCGGGACACGCACAGTCGATATAATACAGTGTAGGTCGTCGAAATAGTCAAGTAAGAACGCATTATAAGATATTACTCGGAAAGAACTTATCAGATCTCAATTAAATTTTAATAGGACCACATGACACGCACCACCTATCGATTTAAAAAAAAAAAACATCTATATCGGTCCACCCAGTCAAAAGTTCTGAGGTAACATACATAAGAAAGTATGATCGAATTAAGACCCACCTCCTTTATTGAAAGTTGGTTAAAAAACCAAAACAAACGTAGCTAAGCTTGACTAGAATATTTTTTACACATTTTTGTATTGTGGAGACGATGAGGGACGAAAATCTGAACAGCTACTCATTTATTTTTCTATTAGAGTTCCAATTTCAACAAAAGAGTAATGTAATTAATATTGATAATTTCATTTTTTTTATTTCATTGTTTTTTTTTTTAAATGGCTTCTGGTAATTCCTATGGGATGCCGAATCTTCCTTATTAAATAGTTTTGACGTTAATCGACAGAGTGTTCTAAACATAAAACAGGAATTAGTAGTAAAATAACCTTCAGGCCAAAACGCAAATCGACCAGCTGTATCCGAAGACGTGACCGCATCATGGCGACGTGGAGAGAAACTACTCGTCGACACATACCCGGCGTTCGGACTTGGAGAGCCTCCTGAAAACAGTAATTACTAATTATAAAAACTTTTTAAGAATAAAGACTAAGAAAATAGTTATTTGCTATAATGAACAAAATGTAGGTAGTTCGATATAATAAGAGGCAGATTAGATTTTAATTTTTATTTTACTGTACATTATATAAAGGCAGACATATACTCGACAAGTAAAAAATTTGCTTGTGTACAGAAACATTTTTTCCGCTACTTTAATTTTCTTTACGAAATATTTCAGTAGATAAAGCGCTACCTATTGGTAATTTTAAAATCTATTATCATTGCGTGGTTCATATCGAAGTGACGAAAAATCGTACGGTGTAAAAAAGTAGACAATATGTATTCACGGCGGATAGATGTCGCTAACGGCCAGTTCAAGTGGTTCGTATACAAAATAGTTTTATAACGTCAACCAAAATTTATTTTGATAAAGACAATTATTTTTGGTATAAGTGTCTTTAGAATAACAATATGCGTGTGTGTTAAATACATAGTAGTATGTGTAAGGTTTATTTATTGATTTAACGTATTTTTTATGCATAATTAAAAAAAAAATAACATTTTGCACTCCTTCTCTATATAAACTATAGTGTGCAAAATTTAAACGCTATTTAAAAATAGGGGTTGATGGTAGAAGGGTGAAAATTTAGGGCTGTATGTATTTTTCAACGCCAAATCATAATCAAATAAATAATAAATAATTTATCTAAAAATTAAAAAAAAAATTGGGATGGACTACCCTTAACATTTAGGGGGATGAAAAATAGATGTTATTCGATTCTCAGATCTACCCTATATGCACACAAAATTTCATAAGAATCGGTCAAGCCGTTTCGGAGGAGTTTAACTACAAACACCGCGAGACGAGAATTTTATATATTAGATTTCACTCATCATGTAATTTTGTAAATTGAAGGAAATTGTGTTTTGTTTTTTTTATCGGTTTTGACTATTGACTTTGTCGGTTGGTTTTGACCAAACCATTTGTTGTGTTCTGGGCATTTCTAGTTATAATTGTTGGTTTTTTAACCAACTGAGGATCATTAAGTGTAGACTATTGATTTAAATTTAAATATTTAAATCTCTTGCAGCTTACAGACATATGGACCCTTGAATCTCAAAAGTTAAGTATAGGCCTTAACAGCAAAAGGAATATGTACCTACCTACGTCACATTATCGGCAAATTGTTTTTACATTATAATTTAGGAATTTTTTTGCAAACACATTCTTATTACTGTGTGGTTACGGCAGTAAAAATATAGCCACACCCTGTCTTCCCGTGGGTGTCGTAAGAGGCGACTAAGGGATAACACAGTTCCACTACCACCTTGGAACTTAAACAGCCGACCTACGGTGGGATAACCATCCAACTGCTGGCTTTGAAATACATAGGCCGAAGACGGGCAGCAGCATCTTCGGTGCGACAGAGCCAGCCCTGCGGTCACCAACCCGCTTGTTCAGCGTGGTGACTATGGACAAAACACATGAGTTCATGGCATTTTTGGCGCGAACTTGTAGAGAGAGGCCTATGTCCAGCAGTGGACTGTATTAGGCTGAAGTGATGATGATGATGATGATTCTTATCAGATGATGGAATAGTATTAAATTGTAAGAATGAATAAATCATGGAAGTAAAATGCACAAATGTATTAACTGTGTCGAATTTAGTATTTATGCTGGTTTTTGGTAAAAAGTATACTAAATTCTTATTGAACTCATGTTGTTGTATTCATATATACAAAAATTAATGTTTGACCGTACGTCCTTTATAGAATCGTAAACTGTGCATTTGATCATCTCATGATCTTCAGCAAAGTGTTGTGAATGAGCCCACAAATGTTTCTGATATGGTACGACCAAAAAAAGAAAAAACGTAACAACGCGCGCAAGGTTCGACTAGTCATATATAAACTAGGAATTGGATGTGGATATTATCAATCACCTACCTTCAGGCCAGAAGGAGAACCGCGAAACTGCATCTGACGACGTCACAATGTCGTGATGACGATTTGGCGAAAAGCCTCCAGTGGCAGCGTAACCGGAGCCTGGGCTTGAAGATCCGTCTGTAATAAGGTTGATCGAGTCTTACATTACACTTTTCACTTTTTTTGTCACTACACACAGTTTTATTGTACAATATTTCAGTCCGACTGCATTTAAAGGCGTGTTTTCTTTAGATTACAATTCTAAACTTTCGCCGCGGTGCAGCCTGCGTTGGCTATACGATTTTCACTTTCGGTTTTTAAACATAAGCTATTCTATTGAATTTGATCTATTGAATCGAAATGAATAAAACTTTCAGAAATTATGAATGAATTAATAATAAGTGATCAAAGAGTATTTAAAAAAAAAAAAGTCAGCGTCGGACCACATCCTAGTTTTAATAGGCAGTCACAGGACTGTCGATCTGTAGTTTGTATGACAAATCGCCTGTGGTATATTAATATAATTATAATGCATGTGTAACAAAGGCATGGGCATTTTGGGTTCCTGTTTTCCAAATACGTAAATAATTATTAGTCATCTAATTACGGTAAATTGAAAAATATATGAGGATACATAATTTACTTAACTTTGAATAAACGGGTCAAAAAGAATAAAGCGTCTCCATTGCGGAAAATAACTAACAGTTATAAATTCAAGTCTGATATACATAAGCCGAATAGTATCATACAAGTTTATAAAAATCGGCGTACATCGTTATGTTTGTCAAGCCCGATGAATTAAACAATACAAATTAGTGTAATGTAACACATCTCATGGCCGCTAGCGCCAACCCTGTGTTTACTACGTTGGCGCAGCGGTCACACCACTAGACATTACGCTTGCGGTCCAGGGTTCGATCCTCGCTCACTACAGATGATTTCTGTTGGCCATTAGATGTCTGTCGTGGTCTGGGCGCTTGTGCTTGTTTATTGAATCTGGCCACAACAAAACCTACGGTCTACCTGGTGGTAAGCCATCGTAGCCTATAGACACCTGGCAAACCAATTACGCGAGCACGTTGCATGGCCCGACCGTCCCCAAGAGCCCCTGTGTTCCTGTGGTGAGTGAGATATGGTCACCTTACTCACCGAAGGAACGCAAACACTACTTGAGTATTATAATTAGTATAATGTAGCTGTGATCACCTGCATCGCTGTGCATACGCTTAGCGTTATGAGTTACTAATAATTGTGTTTGCTCGCAAACGAAAAAAAACCGACTTCAATTACATCGACGTGTAATACAACGTAGATCGACAAAAAAATAGTCTAGTAACTACGCGTTATCAAAGAAAACTCAAAAAGTAGTTATCAGATCTCAATAAAATTTATATGTAACCACATCACAAACATCAGCTTTCAATTAAAGTAAAAATTAATAAAATCGGTACACCCAGTAAAAAGTTATTGCGAATTTTCAAGAGTTTCATTTGATTTCTCTAGGATTCCATCATCAGATCCTGGTTTCCTTATCATGGTACTAAACTAAGGATATCTTTTTTCCAACAAAAAAAGAATTATCAAAATCGGTACACCCAGTAAAAAGTTATTGCGGATTTTCAAGAGTTACCCTCGATTTGTCTGGGATCACATCATCAGATCCTGGTTTCTTAAAAAGAAATATCAAAATCGGTACATCTAGTAGAAATTTATGCGGTATAATACGACGTAGGTCGACGAAAAAAGCGTCAAGTAAAAACGCATTATTAGAAATAACTCAAAAAGTAGTTGTTAGATCTCAAATAAATTTAAATGGGACCAATTGACACACATCACCTTTCGATTAAAAAATTTTTTGTCGAAATCGGTCCACACGGTCAAAAGTTCTGATGTAACATACATAAAAAAAAATACAGTCGAATTGAGAACCTTCTCCTTTTTTTGGAAGTCAGTTAAGAAGATATAAGTGATACATATTCTTATAAGAATGTTAGTTAACAGCAGTAACTCTTCACTGTCGTGACGACCTTCGATCCGCACTACTAGTAACGTAATATCGGAAAAGAAACTTTGAACTTAGAGCCTAAATCATTCTCATGTATATGGATTTTCTTTCATGGGAGATCATATTTTACGTTAGCCGTTTTCAACATTACTATATTATTACAATTTATTTGAAAGTGTATGTAACAATGATTTAAATGTTTGACTTATATTGTTATACATTTATTGTGCTATAGTCTATAGTTTCGTGAATTATCTGTCTATTTTTTATATATTTCTTTATTTATGGTAGTAACAACTTTTACCTGTTTACCGGTTTTCGTCACTTTGTAAACCACAAAATCCATCAACACACCTAATATCTACACCTTTCATATAAGATTCTCGTGTCACAATCTTAGTTATCATACTCCTCCGAAACTGCTGGACCGATTTTTATGAAATTTTGTGTGCATATCGGGTAGCTCTGAGAATCAGACATCATCTATTTTCCATACTCCTAAGTTATCAGGGATGGGGGGATTAAGGCGATTTATAGCTTATATGATAAAACAACGTTTGTGGGATTAGCTTGTATTTATATAGATATAACACTGTGTAAATTCATATTACAGTTACGCGCTACATCATTAGAGCATATTCGAATATAGATCTTAACAAGAGTGAACTTGATTGCTGGCTACAAATTACTTGTAACAAGCGTCTCGGATTACGAAGTCCGTCTTTGATATGCAATCCTCTAAACAATCCAATCAGTGTTATTCTATTGTTTGATTCATAATTATTATTTATTACAGATATTATAAAACATGATAACTCTGACATTTTTATTTATAGTACGCTACAGCCTTTAATATCCCACTGCTGGGCAAAGGCCTCTTTCCCCATATAGGCATTAAGGAGTTTGGGTTTTGTAATTCGGATTTGTAAGTATTTTTCATTAAGGCCATCAAAACTATATACTTCGCGTACGTTCGCAGTGTTCTCGAATATGCAAGTCCTATCTGGTCACCAATGTATAATATTTATTAAGGACCGACTTGAAGGGGTCCAAAAATGGTTTTTAAAACACATTCTCTATCGCAGTCAACAGTTCTCTAAATCTTACATTGAAGATTGCCACCGAAATAACATATTATCCCTCGAGGAATGCCGCAATGTCTTAGATATGTGTTTTTTGTATAAGTACACTGCTAGTAAGTACACTGTCATATTGTGCACCTAACGTCGTACGCGTCATACGCCTCTGTTGTCTGTTCCTTGTAGTAGCAGAAAATACTCTGCCAATTCTGCACTGACTAGATTACCACGCATCTTTAATGAATCATTCACCGATATAGATTTATTTGCATTCTCTAAAGCTAATTTTAGAAATAAACTAACCTTAAAACTAAAAACTAAAAGTAAATAAATGTGCGCGACTCTCGCTAAACATTTTTGAATCTTTAGCTATCGAGATAATAACCATTATTGCAAGCTAAAGCTAGTGGTCATGTACCGATCCCAAGATATTGACATCGTAGGGCTAGGGCGTCAACTCCAAATCCACACAATACACTATGTGATGACACACATAATATGTCTGCCTAATACCTATTTAATTATCTAATGATTATAATAAATATAATGATATTAAAATAACTTTTTATTATATTATAAAAAACATTATTATATATTATACATATTGAAACATCGACAAACACGCTGTACTTTATATATAATACTCGAATAAATTTATTGAACAATAATAAAAAATTGATCCATAGCTGTGACTATTGTAAGCGCGCCATCCCATCGGTCCAAGTGCAACAATGTAACTATACTTATAAATATTATAAAGGGAAACCTGTTATTGGCCTTATTTTTTTTTTTGTAATTTGGTTATAGTATCTATAAACTGAAACGCTGTTGGTTTTCGCTGTTGAAGGATCAGAGCTGAATCCACCACGCTGCTCCAATTGATCCAGGTTGTTATATATATTTATAATATTAGAAAAGAAATGCATTTGGAGATATAAATTAGTTGTAAATAATAATATTAAAAAAGAGTACTGATTACTGAAATGTCGACATATGCGTTGTCCTAGTTAAATCATTTTTAACTAAATCACTACCTTTTCGTATATTTCTTTAAAATTTATCGAATATTGTAATTTCCATCGCCTACTAGCTCGGCGTGATCACGTTTTTGTATTCTTCATTCTTTGCAGGCGAAATTATTAGTGTTCTTATATAAACCTATTCGCAGTACGACGGCGGATTTACTAGAAGGCTGAGTAGGCTGGAGTATAGGGCGGAAAATTATAGTGGGCGGCAAATAGGCCAACTTTGTTTTGTCTACAGAAATTAATAAAAAAATTATTTATATTCATCCAGAAAATTAGTCTCAAAACTAATCTTTTTTTTTAATTTCAGTACTCTACTTATACCAATATAAAATAATATATAAATAGCTAGTTAACACCGCAAACGTTGTTCTTCCATATATGTTATTAACTCTCTTCATTCCCCTCGCCCTTATAACTTAGGGGTATTAAAAAAAGGTAACGGCCAAATCTCAGACTTACCTGATATGCACACAAAATTTCATAAAAATCGGTCCAGCCATTTCGGAGGAGTACGGTAACATTGTGACACGAAAATTTTATATATAAACTAGCTGACCCCGCAAACGTTGTTTTGCCATATATGTTATTAACCCCCTTAATCCCTCCCCCTCCCTATAACTTAGGGGGATGAAAAATAGATGTTGGCCAATTCTCATAGATACCGGAGAAGCACAAAAAATTTCATCAAAATCGGTCAAGCCGTTTCGGAGGAGTATGGCAACGAAAACTGTGACACGAGAATTTTATATATTAGAAGAATAAATTATATATAATATCGATAATAGGATATTGAAATATGGCATCGAATTTTGGAGATCACATGAGCCTCTAAATTGTCGTCCACAATAGAAATTCTTTGACTTGCACTCGGTCTTTCACGCGTACCTACCTACGTCAGTAAAAATATAAAAATATTATTCAGGACTCTTACCTAAGGGCACATTTATTGCGTTGTAACTATTCATCGCCATTGGCTGCATTGACTGTAGCGGACTTTGAAGCTGAAACAAAAGAGAAATATTTGAGATATTAAACGGAACTAGTTTTAATATTAAAAACACCGCTTTCCAATTTCCAATACATGTTTATATGTTTTTGTATGGCGTTTATGTGATAACAAAATTAATTACAAACTATAACGTAGCTACACTCCTACATCCTTTTCCTACATGAAAAAGGGACCTATGCTCGGTGACAACCTTCCTCTAGAATCACTCTATTTACAAAAGAAAACCGCATCAAATCCGTTGCGTAGTTTTAAAGATCTAAGCATACAAACAGCGGGAAACGACTTTGTTTTATACTATGTAGTGATTATATGATATTGTCTGTCACATGAGTTCACGCCATTTTTAACGCGAACTTTTGGAGGCCTATTTCCAGCTGTGGACTGTATTATGCTGAAGTGATACCTATGTTGATGATAATTCATTTTAATACTCTTTGACGTAATTTGAAGTGATTTTCTTATTGTCTGATAACAAACACGATATTGAAATTTCAATTAGGCAGACTTAGTTTTTATAAAGAAACTAATAAAAAATTGTGTTCACTTTGAACGCGAAATTTGTTATTTCATCAATGAAATAGATTTTTGTTGAAAATAAAACTGTTACGTTATCAATTTTAATTGGTTTAAGGCTAAAGTCGAAATAATTGACTGTATAACAAAAACATAATTTGATTATATTTCTATTGGAAATTTCATACTTATTTTTTATCTATTTGCATTCCATACATTTTATTTATATATACTAATACATGTATATTTATAAATCAACACCTAAACTCTAACCTAATTCTAGATTTGGGATCTGAAAACACAACACACGAGTTGAAATAGCGCCGTTATAACGAAAAATATACGTAGCTACGACTATTTCATGTGTTCGTCATTGACAGGGTTCTTGCGCCGTGACCAATACCCCGAAGTATCGTCTCGAAGTTACTACGCCAATACGTCGAAGTATCGCCTTTATAAAAACCGATTTAGAACCCATTCTTAATTTCTTAATTTCAAAGACATTTAATAAGTCACATATAAAAAAAATATATACTTATAGAATTTTATGAATATTTCTTAATTTTTTTAACAAAATGATAAAAATGGTTTTCACTTCAATGCTTTTTCATCGCAAAATTTTTTTCTCAATAATTAAAAATACATACTAAGCACATAAAAAAAAATATTATATAATGCTTATACTTTTTTATATGTAAAAATACGTAACAAAGTATCTTTATATTGATGGCAAACGAGATATCGTTACTATATTAACTTATATCTATCTAAAGCCATCGCTTGCTTTGATAGCATATCTCGTTTGAGCCCAGTCAAAATCCAGTCAATTATCTCAATCGGTATAACTCTGTCCCGTCCTGTTGCGTTTCTACTTTTGGTATTGCACTGGGAACTAATATCTAAATCCTGCACTTGTCGCTTCAGTAGGGGAATGAAATTTAAAATATAGTCTTCTTTTGAATTTATTAAGGAATTTTTAAATTTTATTGATATTTTTTGTTACATTTACTACTAATTTTTTTTTAATATTTATATGCCAAGGTCGATTAGTTTTAAATTACACTCGCCATAACAGTATTAAGTCATACATAGCAATAACACTAACGTGTAGGTAAGGTTTAAGTATATACCTATATATAGAAATAAATAATTATATATTATATAAATGTATACATTAATAAAAACACAAAACAAGCTATAAAAACAATATACGCTCATAGTGCAAAAATAAAAAATGTACGGAGAAAAAATAAAATAAAGATAATGTAACAAAAAAATCCCGTCAGCGTCGAACCACTAGCTTTACTAGGCAGTCACGGGACTGTCGATCTGTAGTTTCAGTAATAAATCGCCTGTAGGATGAGCATAATATATATATATATATATATATATATATATGTGCGTATGTGTGTGTGTGTGTGTGTGTGAGGATAAGCATAATTATAATGCATGATGTTTAACAATAGGCGTTTTAGAGGCCGTGGGTGTTAATTTTAAATATTAATAATAATAAAAAATAGTATTAAGTCTTAAACAACATAAAAATCGAAATATATAACCTTTGAACGTGTAGTTCATCATAAACTTGCTTACGTAAATATAGGCTGAACGAGATAGATAAGAGATGAGATGAGACAGGCTATCGCTATGAAGTCGCGGGTGACAGATAGTATGATCATAAAAACAAGTGTTTGTGTCAGCTCCGACATCTGACTTGAGCTTAATCCTTAAGAAATATTAACGTAATATTATTCATACTTACCACGGAACTTTATAACCTTTATTAATAAGTAACTCCAAAAACGATATAAATATAGAAAAGATTTCTTATATAAATAATACTAGTTGACTCGGCAAACGTTGTCTTGCCGCTAAACGCTATTTAAAAATAACGGTTAGTAGAAGGGTGAAAATTTAGGGTTGTATGTATTTTTCAACGCCAAATCATAAGAAAATAAAGAATAAATAATTTAACTAAAAATTAAAAAAAAATGTGAGTGGGCAGCCCTTAACATTTAGGGGGATGAAAAATAGATGTTGTTCGATTCTCAGACTTACCCAATATGCACACAAAATTTCATGAGAATCGGTCAAGCCGTTTCGGAGGAGTTTAACTACAAACAGCGCGACACGAGAATTTTATATAGGTATTAGATTTTTTTATAAATTATATGGATCGTGTAAAATTAAATAAAACCTTAACCAAACAATTAAGTGGATAATTTACAGCTAAACAATGTCAATGCCGTTACAGATACTACATCAACTAGTTCAAATATGAACACCGCATATAAACATTTGAAAATTGATATTGTTGACACGTCAAAAATGTAGCGTCAGCAGTTAAGTACAACGGTAATTTCGATTGTAGCGCGTTTCATAACACTCGATTACGAGTTGCAACAAGTAAAAGGTTCCATTCAAGCCGCGTCAGTCGCAAAGACAAAACTGTCTGTAGAATTTATTCATATGTAATAATTGTATACAGTCGTATTCATAATTTAATTATTGTTGCTCTCATTACAAGCAACATAGTATTCACAGAGATAACGACTTTGAAGATATTAAAAATTTACACTACCAAAAATAATACGCATATATGTAAGATCTTTTACTTCGTACTTTACTTTTTTTTTATTTAAAAATAAAATGTTTAAAAATTAGTGATTTGTTACAAATTATATCAATATTTTAAGTAAAAACCTGCAATATTTACTCACAAGGCTAAAATATGCATACAAGGAGCTAATACGACGACAAAATCTTAATACATAATTGTTTTCTAATGTTTACGCGAATTTCACTCATTATAATTAAACAACTTTTTCGGATTTTATAACGGTTTATTAGGTTTTTTGGATGCCCGACGTCGAGGACTAAGTCGTGACCACGGTTGCTGTAAAGTATCCGAAACGTCGGGCATCTAAAAAATACTTAATAAACCGCGATAAAATCCGAAAAAGTTATTTCATTTTAATACATAATATTTGTAAACACTTTGCTCATGTGGTGTCGTAATTTGAATAGCCGACTGTGCGACTGGATTTAAAAAAAAAAAAAATTCTACATAACATATTCGAATGGAATTAACATTGAAGCCGACATTTATATTAATATGATAAACTAGCTTAATTGAGAATATTTATCTGCATACATTTAACCCAATTTTATCTCTATTAGCCTAATTAATTGATGACTTTCCTATATTTAACCGAGTTCAAAAAGGACGAGGTTTTAGCTATTAAATAACAATTTAAATATTAATCATTAAAACAACTGCTCTGGTGTGGTGGTGCAAGTAGTCGCCTCAAAAACCGACGGTTTGCGGGTTCAAATCCCGCTCTGGATTTTTTATACTTGTACTTGTACAAATATTGCTTTCCGGTTTGGATTTCTATCCAAAGTAGATAGCACATACAAATATTATTTTATTAAAGGTTCAAATTAACCTTTACTTAGTTATTTAACTATAACAGTCAAAATAAACGATGGATAAAAAATAATGACGTCGTAAAAGGTTAGAAACAGGCATGATGTTATGAATTTCATAATATTCTTAATAAAGTAAAGTCAGACTCATGAAACATTTGCTGTGTATTATCTCTGGTAATTGACGTATCAATTGATACGTCTCTATATAATAAGAATAATAATAATTAATAAATATCTATCTACAAAATACACACATGGACGTCTATCCCTAAAGTAAGCAACTTAATGCTTGTGTTATAGGTAACAGCCGACTGGTATAGCTACATATATATATATATATATATATATATTTTTTTTTTCTTCGATAAACGTACTTATAAATAATATATATATATAAATAAATAAATAAATATTTATATTACACCCAGACTCGGGGTGGGAATCGAACCCACAACCCTCGGAGCAGAAAGCATTGTCACTACAAACTGCGCCAACGGGCTAATCAAATATATGTAGTTATATTGTAATTTGATAACTAGTGATCTTTTAAATTCTATATAAAGTACGTCCCAAGCACCAAACTAAAGTATACTGTAATTTAATAAATCTGCCATCAATTGATAAATACCTAATTTTATCAGCGACAGGAGATGAATATCATTTCAAATATATTCTGAGCCGCAATACGATACTAAATGCAAACGGTGCAGAATTAAGAATTTGTCGAAAGAGTCATTGTACCAATTTGCAAGCACGACTATTTTATGGCGTGTTGATACGCAAATAAAATTTTTAATCTCGTTTTGATTACAGTCATAAAAATAATAAGCGTTTGATATTTGATATCGTACGGCGTGTAATTAAATGAACTATTCACGCTTGTATTGTCTAAACAATGTAATTTTTAATCATGCTATCACATATTAGTCTGTGTGTAAGAGTGACCTTGAACATTTTTTGTCACTTAAACATTGACAATCACGTTTATATTTTTTAAAGACTAATTCAGATAACGAAAGCGGATGTCGTGGTGTGAACTGCCGGTTTTATTTTATTTACCGAATTCCAAAAAAGGGGAGGTTCTCAATTCCATTGTATTTTTTAATGTATGTTACTTCAGAACCTTTGAATTGAGTGGACCGATTTCGATGATTTTTTTAAATTGAAAAGTGGAGTGCGTCATGTGGTTCCATTTAAATTTAATTAAGATCTGAAAAGTGCTTTTCGAGCTATATCTAATAATGTACCATCTAATATATAACTTTGTATTATACCGCATAACTACCATATATTGGGTCTACCAATTTTAATGTTTGATTCTTGTTTTAATCGATAGCTGATGTAACTCTTGTGGTCCCAATCAAACTTGATCAACATCTGGTGACTACTTTTTTAGTAATATTTGACAACGCTTATATATACTTTTTCGTTTGAGAGCAAACAATTATTTTTGTTGTATCTTTTGATTCGATAGAAAAGTGTTTACTTGATAAAATGAGCTTTGTAATGATCACAATAAAGATTTATTTATTTATTTTTAATAACTCGTTAATTAAACAATATACTCTAATAATATTACACACTAGCTGTACCTGCGACTTTGACCGCGACGTCTATAACTCTATAGTGACTTTACATGTTCAACGTGATTATTTAAATTGGCATAACTTTTTTATTTAATGAACCGATTGACATGAAACAAACACCAAATGTTAAGCTAAGTTAAAACTACATCTAAATCGGATAAGTCGTTTCTGAGATAAGCTTGAACAAACGCACAGACAAACATACAAAGTTCTGAAAATCATTGTTTTTGGTGCTATTTGGGTTGATAAAGGTCTCAATAATATATTTTCTCATATATCTTAAATGTACGGATAGCGACCCGTTACATTTTTAATATTAGTATTGATTAATATGGATTGAGGGCATATATAGGTATAACATATACGAAAATTGTTAAAATCGGAAATATCATCATTTTTGGCTGTGCGCTTCGCGTGGAGTGCCCCAAATAATAAATATATTCCTTACTATGAGTAGTCAATATCTCAATAGATCAATATCAAGTGTCTACACATACGCTGTGTACTCAACAGCGCGATAATAACATGAAACTACATTTACGTATTCTAAAGCACACTCCTTTTTATACCTATTTATTTTGTTTCAGTACACTTACTATTTTTTTTTTAATTTTCTTGAAGAAATTGCTCGTCTCAAAAGGTCACCTTTTTTATTTTTCTTGTTTTTGCATACAAAAATAACACAGAATAGTACCTACAAAGTAGGAACAACGTTCTTACCTGTCCCTGAATCTGGTGTGATGCAAAGGGGTTGACTGGGGACGTCTGGTGGGATAGTGCGCTATGCGGGGAACAGCCTGGTGGGCTTCGACCCATGGCACAGCTGCTGGAGTAGCCCAGCCCCCCTGTGGGCTGAGTCAGCCAGGACCTGATGAATTAATATGTACGTCTAAGATTTGAAGCCTTTTAACGGTGTTACACTTTTTTATATGTCACTAGGTCGGCAAACAAGCGTACGGCTCACCTGATGGTAAGCGATTACCGTAGCTTATAGACGCCTGCAACACCAGAAGCATCGCAAGCGCGTTGCCGACCCAATCCCCAATCCCCCCAGGAGCTCTGGTCACCTTACTCACCAACAGGAACACAATACTGCTTGAAAACAGTATTATTTAGCTGTGATCTGTAAGGTCGAGGTACTACCCCAGTCGGGCTGCTCCATATTTTGAGCAGGAAATTCCTGCTATGCCCTACCTCAGTACACTGTATAAATCTTGTGTTAATTCGGTGAATTGACATTTATCATAAATCCCACTATATAGCTTTGCATAATTAGGACGTATTTCGTATAATTATGACAGATCAATTTCGACACCGTTTGTGACTATTTGTATTGGTGCTGAGCGACTGACGCTGAATTTTTATTTCTTTGCATTACCAACCAACCTTTGTGTTTTTTTTAAATGTTATTATTCGTACCTATAAACTATGTGCATAATTATTATACCTATCAATATAAATAAATAAACAGAACGATAATACTACACGTTTAAACAGTAATGATTAGTGCATTTTATTTTCGTTTTATTAGCATAACTTTCTTAACCCAAAAGTTGACAAATATAAATTTTTTCCGCCTTTTGACGGTTTTTTTTTGTTGTTGTATAAAGCCGTGGCTTTACTTCTTATTACTTCCACTGTAATAAAAAAAAAATCTGTATTTTGTCACTTTCTAAGAATGCTACAAGTCACGAAACATAGAGTACCTACTTTTTGAAACTAGCCGCTTACACATTTGTTTATAACGCAGGCTATGAAACAGAGCTCTACAGCTTGAAAGTCGAAGTGCGTAGTGCGAGTTTTGTTCACAGAAACATAACAGAAACGCGTTTATACGTGAAAATTATTTTGTATGGGAATTTAAACAGTGCAGCCTAGACGATAAAGAATAGAATACGATACAATCGATACAGAGTCATCTAGCGGCAGACGCGAGAACTAGGTTAAAATCCCGAATTTCCCGTACAAAATGAAATTAAAATTTACGCCCGTCATTGCGAGACGGACTAAACAAAACTCGCACAAGGCACTCAGTAGTCAATTCGTTAAAGCTGATGAGAAGAATTCAAAATTAACATCGAATTTATTGACATTTTCATGTTGTATATTAGAATCATAGTTCATTAAAATAATAATAATAATAATAAATAATAAATAAATATCTTATAACATACACACACGGTCGTCTGTTCCTATGGTAAGTAACTTAATGTTTGTGTTACAGGTAACAGCCGACTGTTCTGACTATTTTCGTTTTATAAATATACATAGAAATAATACATATATAAATATATAAATACAAATATTACAACCAGACTCAGGCGGGAATCGAACCCGCAACCCGCGGCACAGAAAGCAGCAGCACTACAAACTGCGCCAACGGGCTAGTCGATATATTCATTATTTATTATTATGATTAAAAATAAAATAGAATAATTTTCTATTTTATTTTTAAGAGTATAATGTTTGAAGATTATCACCACTTGTTTCGATTTATATATTATTACTAACTGACTCCACAAACCTTGTTTTAACATACATGTTATTAACCCCCTTAATACCCCACGTTATAACTTAGGGATGTGAAAAATAGATATTAGCCGATTCCCAGACCTACCCGATTTGCAAACAAAATTTCATAAAAATCGATCCAGCCGTTTTGGGGGAGTATTGTAACTAACATTGTGA
Organism: Melitaea cinxia; assembly: GCF_905220565.1. Classification (NCBI taxonomy): domain Eukaryota; kingdom Metazoa; phylum Arthropoda; class Insecta; order Lepidoptera; family Nymphalidae; genus Melitaea; species Melitaea cinxia. The sequence continues at coordinate 20,155,287 of NC_059424.1, read as the reverse complement.
TACGAAAATTTTATATATAAGATTAACAGACTCCATAAAACCTTTAAAAAAAGTATAGAATTTGTATAGTCAATTTCACAAATCCCTACTAATATTATAAATGTGAATGTAAGTTTGTTTGTTACGCTTTCACGCGAAAACTACTTAACCGATCAACTTTGTACACATATTCTTGGAAGTATTGGAAGTAATATAGGATACTTTTTACTGAAAAAAAATTCAATGCGAGTGAAGCAGCGGGTAAGAGCTAGTAAATAATAATTTATTTGGATGATCGGTAGTAAATAAGCTGTGAAATATAAAGCTATAATATACAAGAGTTAGGCCCTTGTTTTAAACTTATGAGATGTACGTATCCGTCACATAGGCAGGAAAATAAATGAAGTTAAATTTCTTGTTTGATCACAAACTTGTCGTTACTTGATACAAAATTTCCCAACTTTAAAAAAAGGAAAGCAAATCGATGATAAATTGAGAATTTAACTTTACATACTGAGCTAGTTCTAGTAATAGATTTCTGGAATAGAAAGAATCGATCACGTGTATACCCAAACAAATTGTAACTCAAATCTGAAACTAGAGAATACCTTATTGAATAGCGTATTTCCTGTTATGTAAGCCGTAGAAGCTTTTAGTGTTTACAAGAGCTATTAATGAAAGCTGCAACAGGATTACATATAAGTACATTGTTTTCTGCGTTTCAACGATGATAAATGAAAATTTCTCACCCATTTTCGAACATGTAAGGTTAATTTATCAATATTTTTTTATCACTAGAACCTGCAACTTATTTACGATTAACGACAAAAAAAATCCATTGCCTTTATTTAAACATGTAGTAGTAAAACTATAAATAGTAAAAGTTATTGTAATAACATAATATAATCAATATAATATGAAATAATTATAGTATTAACGTAATACTCTACATAAAGATATGCATAGATATAAGACTAGCATAGTATATATAGCATGCAGTGTGTTTATCCATAGGCTTATCAAGCAAGCCTCGGCGATTACCTTAAAGCCTTCTGTGGTTGTTATAAACACTTAATAATAATCGATATTATTTTTAAATAAAGAATCGAATTGATTTTATGTTTTTTTTTTTTTTTTAATTTAATTTAATTCCAATGGTTTTGAATAGTGTTTGATTACAACGATTTGTATGATTACAAAGCTTTGCATAAAAAAAATGTGCGACACTTGTTTATACTATATATTAGTTAATTTTTTATATCCTTGTTTTAATACATTTGCTAATTGTTTATATCCTTGTTTTAATTTTGCTGATAAATCCCATCGAAAAGTAACTCACAGGGTTAATACTTCAAGCATCTAGTGAATCGGGTCCCTTAGTTTCGAATCGCGAGAAGCCTTACGCTAGATTAATATAAGAAAAGCTGTGTTAACTCCGCCTACATGTGTCTCGACCAATGAGATTAAGTCACGCTAACTGAACGTTACCCAATAATATTATAATCATTATCTATATACTATATTTCACGAAAGAACTGTATTTATATTTTTATATAACACTAGATAAGCCGCGCTGAAAGAGATGTTAATGATTATAAAATACTAGCGACCCGCCCCGGCTTCGCGCGGGTGCAATGCTGATACTAAATATACTACAGAATGTCTTTATTTATAGTATGAAGCTAGCATATAGCATGGTTATTAACATAATAACAACTAATAATATAATATTTGTTTGTTTTCTATCGTTTTAATAAATACCTTAATATTCTTTTTCCCTAAGTAAATGCAAACGATCTAAGTTTATTTTGTATGATGTCTTTAAATATGAAAATTTTATGCTCCCTAGTTTCAACTGAGGTAGGGCACAGCAGGAAATTTCCAGCTCAACAATGGAGCAATCCGACTGGGGAAATACCTCGACCTTACAGAAGACTACAGCTAAATAATACTGTTTTCAAGCAGTGTTGTGTTGGTGTTCCTGTAGGTAAGGTAACCAGAGCTCCTGGGGGGAATTGGGTCGGCAACGCGGTTGCTGGTATTTCAGACGTCTAAAAGCTACGGTAATCGCTTATTGTTTGCCGATCTGGTTTAATAAAAAAAAGATTACATATTTAAAACAAGATATTTAATAAGAAATGGACAGGGTCCTTAGTTTTCCCACTTCAGTATTTAGAGAAGAAAAACAATGACACTAAGAACAAAAAAAAATCTGAAAATATATGACGTACCTATATATCGATAATTATTATCTTAAAAGTTTCTCTAAAGTCGTTGATAAGCCATAGTTTTGCATTATTTGACCTCCGTGCAACGGTTATCGGTCACGTGTTGGCAATCGGTTGCCAAGTGTCGGAATGACCTTATTAAAAATAAGGTTATATACCTGATCGAAATATCTCCGTCAGTTACATAATACATATGAAAATACATAAAAAACATTGATAAGCGATAAGAATATTTCCAAGAAGGTAGATATTAAGTATTTATGTTAAGAAGCTTTGTAATCTAAACCATTGGATATCCGTAAGAAAAATTTGTAAGTAACTATAAACCAGTACTGTGTGGCTACGGTACTAAAGAATTTAGCCACCCCCTCTCTTCCCGTGGGTGTCGTAAGAGGCGACTAAGGGATAACACAGTTCAACTACCACATTGGAACTTAAAAAGCCGACCGGTGGCGGGATAACCATCCAACTGCTGGCTTTGAAATACACAGGCCGAAGGCGGGCAGCAGCGTCTTCGGTGCGACAAAGCCAGCACTGCGGTCACCAACCCGCCTGCCCAGCGTGGTGACTATGGGCAAAACACATGAGTTCACGCTATTTTTGGCGTAAACTTATGAGTCCAGCAGTGGACTTTGATAGGCTGTAATAATGATGATGAACTATAAACCGATAATAGATTAGAGTAAGTTTGGATATGCATGAGAGCATAGAGCAGGCACGGTTATCTGTTCGATACCGGTGTAACTTAAAAATCTTCACAGATAAAACTAAATGTTAGTTAACCGAGATTATGGCTAAAATATTGGTAATAGCCTATGAAATGCCTTTCTCAAAATTTACTGTCATTTAAAATGTTATTGATGAAAGTACGTCGCATGTAAGTATTCACGTCTAATCGTTTATTAAATACCAACTGAATGCGACAGTTTTGCAATGCAATGCAACTGTTGCAACATCAAAAGCATTGCAAGCGCGTTTTCGACCCTGCCCCCAAACCTTTTTTTTTTCTTTGATATCGCAGGGTAACCCATTTACGGGTGATATCCAGGATGCCCGGGTAGGCATTCCTAGACCGAATGTCGGCTTCAGCACTTGGGAGTGCACTACCGACCACAACCCCTGCGGGAGCCTTCAGCCGCTTTAATTGCAGGGTCCCGGATCTGCAGGCAACAGGATCCCTCCAGCGACAGGCTGGCCTCGGCGAAAAGGCCAGACTTCTCCTCCGTGGGGACTGTCCCTGCCCCCAATCCTAACCTAACCTATCTCACCACAGGAACACAACACTGCTTAAAAGCAGTATTACTTTGCTGTCATCTTCTGTAAGATCGAGGTACTTCCCCAGTCGGCCTACTCCAGATTTTGAGCAGGATATTTCCTGCTGTGCCCGACCTCAGTTAGGTTTTCATTTACTATGATTTTTTGCCGCTACAAAATGTAAACTCGTAAAGCATTGTGCACAAATCTCAGTGGTTTCCTTTTGCTTCTTGTAATTATGAGTTTGTTGAGTTGAGTTTCTTCGTTCGATAATTAAATAAATAATAGTAAATCGAAACTGTTAAAGAGATTTATTTATTTATTCATTTTTAATTTATCCACTCCTAGTACGAATAATTAGTTTTTTCTTATTATGTAAATTAAATATTTCGATTGAAAACAATTTTTTGTACGAGTATTACGGATAGATTTACGAATTTCATTAAAATTTCAGTGAATGCCACATTTTTTTTAACTGAAATCCCCGGTAATTGTTTATCCTCGATAGGGTCTGATAACGTTATTTTATGAATGAAAGACAACGTGTTTACTAAGGGCATATTTATCGAAGATTTCAAAAAACAAAGATCAAATCCTGATCTATTCCAATATTACTCAAAACGATCTTTTACTTACAAAATTCTGGTGGCCTTGTAATTCATCACAGAACTGCTCTCCAAAGACTTCAATCGTGGTAAGAGCCATATAAATCTAAGAACACCTAATGTTTCTCTGACAAAACAAGATATTTGATAGCAAATTGTAAAAATATATCGAAATTATTACATATGAAATACATTTGAAGACAGACAGTAAAACTTGTAATAGATCCCTCACAATATTAACTTTTTTGGCCAAACAAAACGCTTAATAGGATGTAAAGATGTAAAATTATTTGAAAACCTTATGAAACATAATTCTTAGGGAAATGATTTGGAAAATAATATTGGAATCAAAACAGTGGACTCGAATGCTTACTAAAGAATTCACAAACAAACTTTTTTATATAGATTTTAAAATGATCAGTGTAGAAATTATATTAAGGGCAATATTTAGTTCTCTTTATTGTCTAACCCAGAAACAGAACTTACCTTGCCTTATCTAATTGACCTTGGTCTATAAGAGTTAAAATTAGAACAAAAACGCCATTTAATATCGTTCCAGAACAGACGTACAAGTACGATGATGATGGCAAGTTGGTACCGTAGCCTAAAGCACCTGCAATTCCAGGAGCAACTCTAACCTGACCCTCTTTAAGTGTGATACCTTACTCACCAGATGAACCTACTGAGGGCACATGAGAGCAATATTATTTCGCTGTAATCTTTTTTTAGTTTGAGGCATTTCCCCAGTCCGGCTGAATCATATTTTGTGCAGATATTCCTATGCCCTACCTCAATGAAAATCTCTTGATTTTTTTATAAATAAGTTAAGTATGAGTTAAGTTAATAAGTAATAATAATTATTATTATTATAATATTCTTTATTGCACACCATTGAAAGATACAAACAAAAGTAGTATAATTGGAGGAAGATGTACAAAGGCGGTCTTATCGCTAAAAGAGCGATTTCTTCCAGACAACCTTTGGGTATAGGACAGCGCATATATATAGAAGATTGAATATCAGAAAAATTACTTACGTATCATAACGAGGATACGACGGTGGATATGGAGAGGTCGATCCGAAGTAGTTCCTGTGTCCTAATGGGATGGACTGCATGTGTGGATGCTGCCCTACGTGCGTCACGTATCCATCTCCAAACAGCGGCTTGGGATAGGGAGCAGTTCGAAAGGGCCTCTTCATCCTACGCCGCCTCTTAAAATTTCCGTTCTCGAACATATCCTCGCATTGCGGATCTAAAAGAGATCTAGGTTCATAAAAACTGAAGCATTGTGCTTTTGAACCGTATTTCTGGTTTCAGCCGAAACCGGTTAGGTGATTTTGCGGGATAATAAAAGAAAAAGCTCAATATTCTTAGAAAACCGATCTCGTTGAATGCACCTAACCGCTTTCAGAATTCTGATCACCTTCATTAACTGAGTTTACAGCACAGGTGAAAGCAATAAATTTCGCAGAAATCAATATCTCATGATAAATATAAAACTAGCAGCAACAATTAAAAAAAATATTTGTTTGAAATCGGAAAATAACAATGTTAAAATAACTTAATCCTTAGGAACAAAAGTTATTAAAATATTGTCTTTATTCTCGCAAGCCTATCGCGGAAATTTTTCGCAAGCTCATCGCATCGCATTCATAGAAATTAAGATTTATAATGTTGCCACGTTCGCAAACAGTTTTATAACTTAAATTACCTTCACTTCTATAAATATTTGATATTAATAATGGTAGAATAAATCTTCGCTATGTATAGATATTAAATATTATCCATAATTCCCATATAAAAATAACTACTGCTAAAGTAGCCATTCTCAATCTTTAAAATCACGTTTATAAGCAACAAAATAAATATTGTTTTGTTCATGAACCGTTTTTAAGTCTGTAAATAATATAACTAAGATATAATATATTAATATAATATATTAAAGATTGAGAATCACTCTCACACACAATTTAAATAAATCTTAACTCACTAAGAATCCAATAATTGCCTTTTCGTTCCCCTCCACCTTCTCTTGGAACTTTAATGAAGCATTCGTTTAAACTTAAATTGTGTCGAATAGAATTTTGCCAGCCCTTCTTGTTCTTTTCGAAGAAGGGGAATTCTTTCGTGATGTAAGCGTATATCTCACTTAGGGTCGCACGCTTGGTCTGGCTATTCTGTATAGCCATTGTGATAAGAGCCACGTAGGAGTAGGGTGGCTTAGTCAGAACCTGCGATGTTGGCGTCGTGGACTGAGGTTTCATTTCTGAAGTGTTTTCTGGACTGGCCGGGGTTGGTGTCTTTGCTTTGCTCTTTGTATCACTGCTGTAAATAATTCCCGATTATTAACTAAATGCACACGCTACTGTCAACTTTGGATTTATAATTATGGCAAATGAACAATAATGATTTCGCAGGTGCAAATAATTGGGGTATCACATATCACACAGTAAACCACGTTCGCAATAATTATTGAATATCGTAAAAATTACATTACCTATTTGAGTTGGTTGCGTCGTCCCTCGAAATAGGTGGCAAGGACAGGGACTGATATACCCTTGATAGTTCCTCATCGCTTTTTATGATAGAATTATCAGATGTGTCAGGACCACCTTGAAGGCAGAGACGAGCGTCGTACGGCGATGATCCTGTGAAATAAAATACTACATTACTATACCGATCCCTAGTACATATATACATTTCTTTTCACACAAATATAAAAGAAATCTCTTACAGGGATAAGCACACCCATTATACGTGAGTCTCCATGACAAAATATTGTGTATAATCCTGTACGTATAAAAATTGTTAAATAAATAAATAAAATAAATAAACTAAACTAATAGAACCTGTTTTTTATATGCTAAATTACATATCCTGCAAAAAGGAAACGGAACAAAACGAGTGTGCTTGAGACCAGAGGACTGAAGTAGAACTGCTTTGGTTGCTCTTGCAGTAATATAAGAAACGTAGCTCTCTCTCTTTCTATCTTCACTAACTTGTATCTCCCTCTCAACTTCGGTTCACCTTGCTGGATCACACTTTTCGTAAACTCTCGTCATGCATTCACCAGCTCACTTCCCAAGTCAAGCGTGCGTAAGGGGGATTTACTTCAAAAATGAATTATCTAATTTGATACATTCGTTCATATATTTCAGGGATTCATTTTATTTATATAGACAAATAAAAACATCGAATGACCAACTACAACAAATGAACCAGAACGAGGTACCTAATACGAGTATAAGTAGCTAATCTCAATCACAAATTACCAACAACGTTTCGAACGTTTTGTCTAGAACGTTGTTATTGTAACATTAACATTTAATACTCGAGATTTTGTCGATACCACGCGTACGTGATTCCGAATACGGTTTTCTTGGAATACGTCGCTTAGTATTGTTCGTAGCCGCTAACCTAAACATTTTTGCCCCTGGTAACTATAACACTTATCATTGTATATGGGTCTATAATTAAGATTTGGTGTGTAATATACAAATTTATTGCTTCTGTTTTGCAATGCAAACAAATATCTCAAATGTTGGCAATTTTGTTTATACTCGTAATGTTCTATTAAGAGAACTTAAAATAATTGTGTTTGCTAGCAAACGAAAAAAAAAGCCGATTTCAATTACATCGACAAGTAATACAGCGTGAGACGAAAAAAAGGGAATAGGCGTTATCCATTGATTGAGTGATTGATTGGTTTAATTAAATTGTAATAAATCAAATACTTAACATAGTATGTAAGAAATATTGTTTGCTAACCAAAATGAGTCACCGGTTACTTAAATAAAGAATATTATTATTTCACTGAAAGTCACTCCGCCCGCCCAATACATAATAGATACATATATTATAATAACTACTTATATAGATAATAAAGTAAATTTACTTATACTTACATATATAAATATAAGCGGGTGGAGGATTACGCCCCGGCAGGGAGATCAAACGGCCGGGGGTTAGGGCTGACTTCAGCCTAATACAGTCCACTGCTGTTCAAAGGCCTCCACAAGTTAGCGCCAAAAATGGCATGAACTCATGTATTTTAAGGTAACATATACAATCGCATTAAGAACCTCCAACTTTTTTGAAAATCAGTTCTAAAATCAATATAAGATATGTGTACACCTAATGTGTGGCTACGACAGTAAAGAATATAGCCACCCCCTCTCTTCCCGTGGGTGTTGTAAGAGGCGACTAAGGGAGAACACAGTTTCAAAACCAGCTTGGAACTTAAAAAGCTGACCGATGGCGGAATAACCATTAACTGCTGGCTTTGAAATACACAGGCCGAAGACGGGCAACAGCGTCTTCGGTGAGACAAAGCCAGCCCTGCGGTCACTAACCAGCATGCTCAGCGTGGTGACTATAGGTAAAACACATGAGTTTGCACCATTTTTTGGCGCGAACTTGTGGAGGCCCTCCTGTCCATCCAGGTCCAGCAGTGGATGGCAATAGGCTGAAGTGATGCGTGTACAATACCTACATATGGTTCTGTTTTAAAAAATATTTAAAGGCTCATTTTTTGTCACTAAATAACTCTTAAGTATCATCTCCGCAATATATTACGTAGTATTTGTTTATGTAGTATACATATATAGTATATGTATGAAGTAATGAATATGTAGTGTATGTATAAATGTATAATTATGTGTATAATTAAAATTTAAATTGAATAAAGCTATTTTTGATTTGATTTGATTTGATTTGATTTATATATGTATATGTGTAAATTATGTGTATGTATGTATTATATGTTGTATATGTACATATTTTTATTTATTTATTTATTACTTCTTGCATACATATAATCAAACACTTTTACGTAGTAAAAAAAAAGGAAACCGACCTAAAAGACCGCCTCTCTACATCTTTCTTCGTATGTATTACTTTTTTTGTAACGTTTCTTTGTAGTGTACAATTATTGTTATATGTTAAGTGTTTATCATTATTATTATTATATGGTCTTACAAACTATATACATTTTATAATATGTAAATCTTTTTGGTAATTTATTCACTTTGTCATTAATGTTTTTTGTCTTATTATTATGGAGTGTGCCTACGCAATTGGGGAGATGAGGAGCGTCTTGTTTACAGATAAACGGTGCATTACATAGAGGAGTAGGATGCTCAAAATTTTTTAGAATTTACGTTACGTAATACTTGAATGGCTATATCACAAACAGCTATTTCTTATTAAATCAATCATCATATAGAAGCGTAAATATGAATTAATTATTTAAAATAAATACAAAAATTATTCCAACGAAAGCTTTCATATTTCAGATTATTTGTAAATAGCAATTATGTAAAACGATAAATTAAAGTTATTCCAAATAACACAATAACTATCGAAGGCATGACGATGTTTTGACAATGAAAGCTTCAGCCTGAAATATCCCATTGCTGGGCATAGGCCTCTTTCCCCATGTAGGTGAAGATTAATCCACCACGCTGCTTCAATGCGGGTTGGCGGATATATTCCATATTATGAGTAACGATCGCTATCAGGTGTAAGTACATGATAACAATCGTATAACGTGCTCTCCGAGGCACGGTGGGGAGACACAAGGACTAACAACCAGACTGCAAATAAATATCGGTATGAACACAAATATACACTCCGAGCGGGAATCGAACACCGTCGGTATTTAGGCGCCGCCGACACGGCACACGTACAATTACACAGGAGCGGTCGGTGACAACCTAATTTTGTTTAATAATAATAAAGACAACAAAAACCATTATCCTTGAATAGGTAACTTTTAAACGCGTCGGTTCATCGTAAAATCTAAGAAACATTTTTCGTTGAGCGTTCAATTTTTTACAAAAACCTGTATCGCGCAAAGGAATCCGTTGATTGGTTTGTGAACTATAATATTGAAAAAAAAAAATGGCTGTCTATAAATTCGGTTTACAGACGATAGTTTTACGTGGTAACGTCATAAAAAAATATTGATGAAAAATTTCTTAATTTTATGAATTGAAGTGAATTATTATCACTGAGTTATTTCGAACTTCTAGCTCTGACGTCGCGCGAGAATGTATCACAAGTCAACACTTAGACCGATCGTGCCTCTCTATCGCTTGTTCCGCGCTCTCGCTTGCACGCTCAGGCTCAGGCGAACGTGACGATCTTTCGTGCGTGCAGCCGGTGTTCATCGATTTATAAGACGTTACCACGTCAATAAATCCCATGTTATTTATACATAACATAGAAATCTTTGACGACCTCTAAATGTTAAAGTTAAGAGTTCCAATTTTCACATGCGTCTTGATACGGTACTCTGAATATGTCGATGCGGGCTTAAAAAATAATCTCATAAATTTCTTATTACATACACACACGGTCACGTGCCTGTGGTAAGCAACTAACGGCCGAACCCAATATTCAGTCTGTCTCTGGCTTATCCTACTAGAGACAGAAATATCTATCTATCATTCATTTTACTGACCCAATAAACTTGTCGACGGTAAGCAATCTTATCCTTCAAAGCGATCGATCAGCTTCGAAGCGATCAATCGACGAGAGGGAGGAATAGCTTACCAGAGATAACAGTTCGTATGAAAATGACAGTTTAAGCCTTAATGTTTAGGTTTTATAGGTAGCAACCGACTGGTGTAGCATAGAAATAATACATAATTAGATAAATATAAATATTACACCCAGATTCAGGCGGTTAGCAATCTCGTTAACCGTGGAGCAGGAAGCTCTACAAACTGCGCCAACGGGCTAGTCAATTAATGAAAAAATCCTTTTACTGTATTTTTGCAGTTCCGAGTCACAGAATGTAATAACATATGTCATGTCAGAGCTCTGAAAACTCAACATACACGCACAAACGACCACCACAAACACGGTCTATATATGGCCTACACAAATATTTTTGATCAAACACATGACCGCTAGAGTAAAAGTCAGTTACTGAGACCCTTTCGCTATCGCGGTGTTTACAATCATCGTCAAATATACGTACAGTTCAAATTAAACTGGTCTCAATGAACTACATCGAATATGATTCACTGGTTCACAGGTACGACTTGAACATACGTTCGTCAATGTCAGGTCTAAATGCGACAAAAGCCGTCAGAACGTCCAGACTGAAACAGATACCGAAAATCACCGATCAATCATTGAACCCTTGTAAGATAAAACGCATGCCGAATTGCGTCTCATGCTACAACAGAATTAATAAGTGATAGTAAGGCATACAGGGGTTAACATCATTCGTGGACATCATGTATAATGAACGTACACATAATATTTTATTTATATCATTATCCTTACGCTTTGAACGCTGTGTGTGGGTTAAATGTTACTTTACGGGTAGGCTGTAACGATATTCTTTTTTTTTTTTTTTTCGTTTTCATTAAAGTGCGCAAGCACCACACTGACAGAGTCTGTTTCACTAACGTGTTTATACAAAATATACATAACTAGCTGACCTGGAAAACGTTGTGTTGCCGCTAAACGGGCAATGAAATGTAAATGTAAATAGGGGTAAGTAGAAGAAGGGTAACAATTTATGGTATGTATTTTTAATGTCAAATCATAATCAAATAAAAAATAATTTATCTAAAAATTAAAAAAACATTAGGGGTGGACTACCCTTAACATTTAGGGGTATGAAAAATAGATGTTGGCCGATTCTCAGACCTACCCAATATGCACACAAAATTTCATGAGAATCGGTCAAGCCGTTTCAAAGGAGTTTAACTACAAACACCGCGACACGAGAATTTTATGTATTAGATTAGATTATGTATGTGTAGCGTTTTTTTTTCTATTAATATAAAGAAAATTGACGACCGCTATGGTGTAATGGTGCGTGTGACGTGTCGGCGACGCCGAAACACCGACGGTCACGGGTTCGATTCCCGCGCGGAGTTGATATTTGTGTTTAATATATATACAATATTTATTTCCGATCTGGTTTTTAATCCTTGTGGATCTCCCCACCGTGCCTTGGAAACCACGTTTAGTTATCGGTCCCAGTTGTTATCATGTATACCTGATAGCGATCGTTACTCATAGTAGGGAATATATACGCCAACCCTCAGTAGAGCAACGTGGTGCAGTATGCAATATATACGTCGACCCACAGTAGATCAGCGTGATGGATTAAGCTTTGATCCTTCTCCTACACGGAGAAAGAGCGCTATGTCCAGCAGTGGGATATTACAGGCTGAAGCGAAGATATCTATATAAATAAATATAAAATATTTGCCGGGCATTAGTTTAGAACTGACTGACTGCACTAAACTGTTTTTTTTTTTGCATTCGCTCAAAATTCACAATCATTTAGATAGATCACATAATTTTATCAATTTATAAAACCAAACAAAAAAAATCAATGCCTTCTGGTTTCAGGGCCCGATTTCCCACCTAAACTATTATGACCTTGTAAATGGATGCGAAATTTACCTTTGTATTCTAATGATATTTTATATATAAATTTTCTAAAAATCGTTAGAACCGTATATATATGTGTGTGTGTGTGTGTATGTGTGTATAATATATATAAGAATTACTGTTTTAAATGTATTAGACACGTCGTTACAACGGATTATTCAACGTTGTTGACGGATAGCTCAACATACGTATTCCCTATATAACGGAGGCGAGCAGACCTACAGATCGACCACCTGATATTACCCTCGCAAAATTATCGAAGCTAGGAATTTGCAAATCGAAATTTCCGTTTATAGTAAATAGACGTGTTACTAAATTAATGGAATCATTCAGTTTAAGTAATTAACATACTTACGTATTGAACGTTTGTTGTATTAACTTGTTTGTAAATAACTTTATTAAATGTCAAATACTGTATTGGAAAATTAACTTTGATTTATTCGTTTTTGTATGAGTGAGCTGTGTTTGTGTATGTATGTAAGTCGATTAGTATTATTTATTCTATTAAAATAAAACCTCTTTACGCGCGTTTGACTTGCGGAGTATTTATTACTCAATTCGACCGTATATGTAGTTCGGGGATAACTTCGTCGTTTATGAACCGATTTAGATAATTCTTTTTTCGTTGGAAAGGAGATATTCCAAGTGTGGTACCATGATAAGGAAACCAGGACAGATGATGGAATCCCAGATAAATCAAGGGAAACCCTCGAAAATCGTAGGAATGACTATTGCGTTTGTTAATTTTTTTCGTCTACTTACGTTGTATTACTTGTCGATGTGATTGAAGTCGGTGTTTTTCGTTGGCGGCAAACACAATTATTTTGGTATATATATGTACCGTGTATGCATCCATAATATGCATTTAGTAAGTTAGTATTTAGTTTAGTTAGTAAGTAAGGGGTTATTTTAATATTACAAACAGACACTGCAATTTTATTTATTGGTATGCAGGGCCTGATTAACCCTTAGGCTAATTAGACTGCATCGGGGGGGCGCGCTGAAATCGTATCTTCGCATGCACTAATCTAGCATTGCGTCTATCCTACATATTTCAACTTGACCGAGACAAAACATTTAAATCCAATACGCTAGTAGACCAGTGCTTTTAGCTTTTGAAACCAAAAAAAAAATTATAGTAGAATGAAACCCATTGTAAAAGAAAGGATATACAACGCAAATGAAAGGAAAAATAAATTACGGGCGATCCGAGGTCGGGAAGTGGTAGGGAGGGGTTTAAGGGTAAAAAACGTTTATTTCGATTTCCGGCTAAACTACAAGTCCTATAAAAAAAGTTCAATGGCAAATTTGTAGGTAGTAAAAAGATCTACAACTTTCGTATTTACACTTTTTCACATAACCTCAAAATTCATGTGAAAAATTAAAAAAACCCATTTTTGTTTTGTTTTTTATTTTTATCTTTTACAAAATTCTTTTTTTTAACAAATTTTGGTAAAAACTTACCTTTTTATTTTCCAAACACTCTGTAATTTTTTTGATTTAAAGTATTTATTTTTTTACCTTATTTTGACCTCAATATCGAAAAAGCACACACATTTTCAATTGAAAATTTTCACATCAAAATATCAGCCTTTTTAAAAAGGTAAGTGGGTTTTTTGTTTTTTGAAATCTTTACATTTAATGGTGTAAAAAAATATACATTACTATGGTAAATATTTTCTTTCCACCATTTCCCGACCTCAGATCGCCCGTAATTTATTTTTCCTTTCATTTTCGTTGTATCCTCTTCCTTTTCCAATGGGTTTCATCCTACTATATTTTTTTTCTCTTTATACCAATTTCAAAGGCTAATAGCACTGGTCTATTGAAATCCCTTGATTTTAACAATACATTTTATAATTGTGTTTGCTCGCAAACGAAAAAAAAACCGACTTCAATTACATCGAAGAGTAATACAACGTAGATCGACGAAAAAATAGTAATACTTTGTTCGTATTCCATATAACGCGACATTATAAAATTGTAGAATTATATAATGTTCTACTGTTATTTCTAACATTTTGTTAGCGATTGTAGGCAGAAATTTCATAAAAGGCCCGTCGTCGATTCGCGCGAAGCGCTGACATCGCTTATTACGGCGGGTTTTTTAGTTCAAGCGGATTTATATTGAATTACGGTTTATGTCTTTTTTATTAAAAATATGTAATGTTCATGTTTTCACACAGCTCCGGTGCACGACTGGAGTTTACCCCTTCAGATCAACTGTCTAAATAGGCACAAAAAGGCTTACTAGTCTAAGAAATATATTATTACTATATCAAATTGTAAATAAATGAATGCAATAACGCCATCTATCGGAACCTAATTGCGTTATTAGAAAACGTCTGAACGCCATCTCTAACAAGGTCATTCGTTCAGTAGATTTTACTGTTCAATTTTTTCATTCCGGGGCCTTAAATGAAAATCGATTCTTAAGGAGAAAACTCCAAAAACAGTCAAGTAAATACGCCATATCAGATATAGCTCAAAAAGTTCGAGTCAAATCTCAATTATATTTAAATGGGACCACATGACAAGCACCACCTATCGATTAAAAAAAGAATCATCGATATCGGTCCACCCAGTAAAATAGTAATGAGGTTAATATAACGTTAGTCGACGTAAAATAGCCAAGTAAATACCCAGTATTAGCGATAACTCAAAAATTAAAAGCTCAAATATATTTATAACGAATAAACTGCTACTCTCTACTCTAGTGGAATATTGTAATTTGATCGATAGTGAACGAAGTAATTTCATTACATTTTGATAGATGGCGTTGTGGCAAAGTATTGAACATGACCACAGTCGTCTTAACATCGTCATGTAAATACGTGTCATCAAAGATTACTCAAAAATTGCTCATTATATCTCAATCATATTTAAAACGGACGACATGACAAGTATTAGCTTTTGATTTATACAAAAAAGATCAAAATCAGTGCACCCAGTAAAAAGATATAACGTATAATACAACGTAGGGTGACGAAAAAACCGTCAACTAAATACGCAATATTAGATATAACTCACAAATTACTAATCAAATCTCAATTAAATTTGAATGGGACCACGTGACGAATAGTAGCTTTTAATTTATATAAAAAACGTCAAAATCGGTGCACCCAGTAAAAAGTTATGAGGTATAATACAACGTAAGGTGACGAAAATAATGTCAAGTAAATACGCGTTATCAAAGATTAATCAAAAAGTAGTAATCAGATCTCGATAAAATTTATATGTGACCACATGATAAACATCAGCTTTCGATTAAAGTAAAAATTATCAAAATCGATACACCCAGTAAAAAGTTATTGCGGATTTTCAAGAGTTTCTCTCGATTTCTCTGGGATCCCATCATCAGATCCTGGTTTCCTTATCATGGTACCAAACTAGGGATATCCCCTTTCCAACAAAAAAAGAATTATCAAAATCGGTACACCCAGTAGAAAGTTATGTGGTATAATACAACGTAGGTCGACGAAAAAAGCGTCAAGTAAAAACGCATTATTAGATATAATTCGAAAAGTAGTTGTTAGATCTCAAATAAATTTAAATGGGACCAATCGGCACACACCACCTTTCGATTAAAACAAAATTTGTCGAAATCGGTCTACCTGGTCAAAAGTTCTGATGTAACATACATAAAAAAAAAAAAAAAAAAAAAAAAAAAAAAAAAAAAAAAAAAAAAAAAATACAGTCGAATTGAGAACCTCCTCCTTTTTTGGAAGTCGGTTAAAAAGCACGGGTAAAACAAACACAGACTTGTTACTCGAATTGGTTAGTGATCAAGCTGGCAACAGAGTGCCTAGTGCGAGTTTTGTTTAATCCGGCACGCAATAACGGGCGTAAATTTTAACTTCATTTTATATGGGAAATTCGGGATTCCAACCTAGTTCTCGCGTTTGCCGCTAGATGACTCTATATCGATTGTATCATATTCTATTCTTTATCGTCTAAGCTGCACTGTTTAAATTCCCATACAAAATAATCTTTACGTAATATAAACGCGTTTCTGTGAACAAAACTCGCACTAGGCACTCAGCGCAGCTTGCTATGCGCAATGAAACACATCTATGGTGTGCGGGGACTCCCCGGTATGGCTAATAGTATACTTTGCCGTGCTTAATTTATTTGTCTTATCTCATTCGAAACCGTCGTTCGTCCGTCAGTCATATCACACTCTTGCATATATTCTGTTTTAGAAGAAACCTTTGCAGAAGAATGCAACCATTAGGCGTAGTTTTTAAAATCTGACACCTAGGCCGAGCATTCTATTTCTGCCAGAACCCCAAAGGGTTTCCAGTTAATAAAAAGCTTTAATATTTCATACATGTTCCCGAATGTAGAGATAATATTAAGATTTTTTTTGACAATGAGTGTTACCAACTGCAGCGGCTAACTATTATATTATTATACACTATCATTGGTCTTAGTTCGTCTATTGTAGACGATTTAGACAGTGTCAGACAGACACTATGTCGCCTAGGACACTCTTCAGGAAAACGCAGAGTTGCCTAAGCTCTGCGCCACCCTCTCGACCTCACGGGCTAGGCCCACAGGAACGACGAGTCGATACTAATGGAGCCATGACGATTCGAAAGTGCTCTTGGAGCTGTTTGAATAAAGCTAATTTTGATTTTGATTTTGCCAGTTCGGCTGCAGGGGTCTTTCGCATTTTAGAGCTATGCCACGAATGCTTGATGGAGACCCCATTCCGAGTTTCAAATATAGTTTTCCTTCTCAGGACCCTGATGATTTTGAGCCTGTTTTATCCCTCAGTCGCCTTTTACGACCCCCACGGGAAGAGAGGGGGTGATGCTATTCTACTCGGGCGGCACCACACGACACACTAAATGATAACATGTCGTCCCAAGCAGCTGAAGATATAGCTGATATAGCCTTGACGCGGAATGACGAGGATATACTATAATCCAATAATAATTATACTCAATGACTATAATTTTCAAGTAAATCATTAATAAATTGCAAAAATGTTTCACCTGTATGATGTCTCTCCTATTTTTTTTAACAATAACTAGTGTAAATATTTAAAAATACTCAAGTCGAAGCAACTTCACACATTAGATGACCACGCTCATAGTCAATGGCAATGGCAACTAAATTGTCTATAAAGGCTAAGCCAATACAAGTCATGCGGCCAAACACGACATGGATTTGGTTTTCTACTTGGTAGCCTGCAGTCACTTGTCATGATTTTGGTCTTATAATACGTGAGGTACTTTGCCTTTATGTACGGTCCAGCTAAAATATGGTTTGCCACCCTAAGGTTGAATGTCATGCAGATTAAAGGACGGCGTTAGTTTCACTTGCAGATCGATCTGAAAACTTTTATAGGTAGTACGAACCATGTTAAAATTTTCACACTACTACTCTACCTACTTACTACTTTTTAGGCCGTCCGTAACACACCTGGTGGGAGCGCGTCCTCATAACTAGCCTAGGGCGGTCAGAACTCTTGATCAGTCGCTGTTGGTATAGATGTATAGATATAGATAAAATGGCTTAAATTAGTACAGCCCTCACCCGAAAAAATCCTTAAGAATTTATGAAATGGCAATATGTCTATATGCGTTTACTATAGGCTTGATATTTACAATAGTTTAACTTTAAAACTTCAAATGGATTATTTAATTGATTATCAGCAATTACAATTGGATCCAACCAACAATTGGTAAGTAGATTCAGCCTCGTGGGATATGCCTCTTTCTCAGTATAGGAGAAGGGTCACAGCTGAATCCATCAAGCTGCTTCACTGCAGGTTGGTGTTAAGAGATGTTTGTGTTTGTGTATTGCGTGTTTCCGGACCCCTGACAAAGGAAATAATGCTAGTGATCGTTGATTGTAAGGCGATAATTTAATTTAAATTTTAATTTCATTCTTGTTTAAAATTAATAATTAAAGTGTTCTATATAAAAAAATGTGAGCAGTGCACGCAAAGAATGCGTCAGACAGCGTTAAGTCGGTATCGTGTTCGAGCGGGCATTGTATGCTATGAACAATGCGTATTTATAAAACATTACAGCCATATCGTTCGCGAAATTAATAACAAATAACAATTGTGAAATGTTAGTTCGGCGAGAATTACCCAGGCTCTGGTAATACGTACTTTTAGTCTTGTTCGTGTATGTTACGGGTGCGATGTGAGAATCATCGACACTTATATGACATAATTATGGTTTACTTACATAATACTGTTGGTCCTTCCAGTAAAGTTTTTATTAGGAAATATGTTTAGATTACCACACCGCTTAAATCGATTGATAAACAAATGACCTCTTTACGATCATGATCCCCTAGTAGGATTAAATCTTTAACTCAATCAAATTGGGGATACGAAAACATAAACACAATACAAACTGTAGTAAAACTGTAGTAATATCAATTTACCATTTACTAGTGGTCACCCAGTGGTCGAAATTTGTCCATAAATAATTAAAATTATAAGTTTGAACATTAAACAAATGCATGTCTGTGTCAAATAGATGGTAGTATATATACCTATATAATTAAAAATATATATATTAGCATTCTGCACTCCTTCTCTATAGCTTCACATATTAATATATAGATTACTAAATAATAAAAAATAGCCCCCTAATGACCATGCGCTCCTAGTATAATAATCAAACCTGAGATTCAAAAACGCAGACACGCGCCCGGACGGGACGGGATAAGGGATTGATACCTTGAATCTGAAACCTTAGCGGCAATAGCCAGTAGTATCCATTGTACCATCGCAAAAAAAATAAACTAAATTTTTGATAACGATAAAATCTACGTGAGGTAAGATGCTGTGCCTACAGCAGGAAATATCCTACTTAAAATCTGGAGCAGCCCGGCGGGGAGCCACTGGGGAAGTACCTCGACTTTACATAAAATCACAGCTAAATAATATTGCTCTCGAGTAGCCTTATGTACCTGTGGTGAGTAAGGTGACCGAGCTCCTGGGGAGGATTGGGGTGTAAGGCCGGAACGCGCTTGCGATACTGCTAGTGTTGCAAGCATTTGTAAGCTACGATAATAAAGGTGAACCGAACAATTGTTTGCTGTTGTGTTGTGTGGTTACGGCATCAAAGAATATAGCCAATTCCCTCTCTTCCCGTGGGTGTCGTAAAAGGCGACTAAGGGACAACACAGTTCCACTACCACCTTGGAACTTAAAAAGCCAACCGATGGCGGGATAACCATCCAACTGCTGGCTTTGAAATACACAGGCCGAAGACGGAGAGCAGCGTCTTCGGTGCGCCAAAGCCAGCTCTACGGTCACCAAACCGCCTGCCCAGCGTGGTGACTATGGGCAAAACACGTGAGTTCACGTCATTTTTGCCATTTTTGGCGTGAACCAGTTGTATACAAAAAAAAAAATCATTTCTTATTTACGGCATCGAGATAGAAATGCGATACTCAATTAGCGACAGGGTAGGGTGCTCCGCTTAGGGGTTCGCTCACCTAGAAACCGTTTCGAGAATTAGTCTGATATATCAGCTAATATTACCCGGTTAGCTGAATACACCCGGATATATCTAACCTTGTTTGGCAATGCAATATTACTAGTGCTTAATTGCGTAAATCAACATTTTGCACATCTTGCGCTCGTGTTATCACTAATAAAGAACTCTGAGATTTACGTTTTTTGTAAAGTTTCATCCACCTTCGAACGGGTCCAAAAAAAATTACATTTAAAAAATCAGCTCAACTCATATCGATTGGACCCCATTACGATAAAAATTCGGTGTCGGGGGTCAGAAAGCACAAAGAACAACATCACGAGTAACATTTTTATGAATACATACAAAACACTTGTAATAAGCGGAGATTTTCAACCCAAAACAGACGACTAATTGCTTGGATTCGCTGTTGACGTTTTCTATAGCAATTAGTAGAAAATCCGAACTAGAGACGTTTCCACCCATTTGCTTAATGAATAAAAAATGTTTTTTAGTTATTTTAGTATAGTAGAAAAATAATCGCGAAAGTGGTAACTGAAAATTCCTGGCTATATTAGATTCAAAATTGAAAATCATTAATATCATTAAAAAACGCACCTACGAGCTTAAGAAATAAATTTATTACCTACTGACAGTATGAAACCTGTAGAAAATGCAAACATTTGGTTGACTATTCTTTACTGTCCAGTTATTAGTAATGAAATATTCGATTTTTCATCACTTTTTTTTTTACAAAAATCGTTACGTTAATAATTGTGTTTGCTGGCAAACGAAAAAACCGACTTCAATTACATCGACAAGTAATACAACGTAAGTAAACGAAAAAAATTAACAAAAACACTAAAATTTTCAAAGATTCCCCTCGATTTCTCTAGGATTCCATCATCAGATCCTGGTTTCCTTATCATGGTACCACCTTTGGCATATCTCCGTTCTAACAAAAAAATAATCATCATACTCGATTCATAAACGACGAAGTTATCCGCGAACACACATAAAAAATATATATACGGTCGAATTGAAAAACCTCCTCCTTTTTGAAATCGGTTAAAAAGTAGATACGTCAAACAATGTACTCCATTATATAAGTCACATAAAACCACTTACATAAAGCAAAAGAGAAAAAAGTAAATTCATCTGTTACGAAAGAATTGAACAGATGTTGAACGACATTAAATCATATTTCATATGATTTCAAGATTGCGCCTACTTCGCAAATAGTACCGATAGCAGTACAAAGGCCGATTGTTCTTTCAAACAATTGAGCTTTATATCGCTAAGTTCTAGTTAAGGCTATAAGTGTTAGATAACCACTTGAAAAAAAGTGAAGTATTCATACGTATACCAATCAAAGACGACGACGCCTCTTTTGAACCTAATAAAATAAATGTATATATTATGAATATTATTTAATTAGCTTTTTATTTTTTAAGAATCTGCATATTGTTTACATTACTACACTTTCTTAGCCTGCTGTGTAACATTAGTCTCACTATCACAGGTTGGCTGGAAGAGATCTCTTCTAGAGATATGTCCACCGTTGCTAACTAAATTTGTATATGAACATTTCAGCCTATAGCAGTCCCCTGCAGGACATAGCCATAATAAGCATTTTGTATAAATTTCCTAAGTTTTTAATGCTATTAGTAGGTAATAAGTTTAATATTTTTTGTTTAATATAAAGTAAAAAAGGCTGTGACATTGTGACTACTAAAGTAAAAAAAAAAATGTCGAGTTCAGTCAATCACTCACTTCAGCCTATCGCAGTCCACTGCTGGACATGGGCCTCCCCAAGTCCACGCCAAAAAGGGCTTGAACTCATGTGTTTTGCCCATAGTCACCACACTGGGCAGGCGAGTTGGTGACTGCAGGGCTGGCTTTGTCGCACCGAAGACGCTGCTGCCCGTCTTCGGCATGTGTACTTAAAGCAAGCAGTCGGACTGTTATTCCGCCATAGGTCGGCTTTTTAAGTTCCGAAGTGGTAGTGGAACTGTGCTATCCCTTAATGGGCTCTTACAACACCCACGGGAAGAGAAATAATATAGCCGTTTTCTGCTGTAACCACACAGTATATGAATAACTGTACAAAAATTTTAACTGCAATAAAGAATATCCACATATAATCGTTACAATGTAGTGTGACCGAGACTTTCAAGATTAGGCTTAATAATAATTGTGTTTGCTCGCAAACGAAAAAACCCGACTACAATTACATCGACAAGTAATACAAACGTAAGTAGACGAACAAAATTAACAAGCGCACTAGTCGTCTCTACGATTTTCGAGCGTTTCCTGGATTTCTCTGGGAAATCCTCCCATCATCAGGACTCTTGGGATATCTCTTTTACAACAAAAAAGGAATTATCAAAATCGGTTCATAAACGCCGAAGTTATCTCCGAGCATACATAAAAATATATAAGTATATATATATATATATATACGGTTGAATTGAGGAACATCCTCTCCTTTTTGAGGTCGGTAAAAATAAACATCATTATTAAAGTTTCAACACGTTAATAATATATCTGAAATTTTGCAAATTGTATATTTCCTAGAAAAATGGAAACGCCTAATTTATATATTCTATTGATAAACGTTCAATAACGTGTCTATATAAAATTAAACAGAGTTTCGCTATCCTGAAAAATGGTCATTTTTACATCCGTGGTATTAGAACTTTAACGACGATGTTGAAGGCATATTAACAATTAAGCCAGTTCCTTTATTATCTCCACGCAAATTTCCTAAATGTACCTGCTTTAATGAAAATGAGGCGCGGTCGAAAAAGATAAAAAATTTCAGACGTCCCTTTCATTCTCAAATATTAACAAATTTTTGATTTCATCATTTTTTAAACGGATACAATATATTCATAGTTATACTAACTGTTAAGGCTTTACATTTTTCATCATGATTTCTAAACAAAAACTAACGTACAAAGTCGTAAGTACGCGCTAGTTACAAGTTAAACATAAATGATATTTTTAACATCTATCACACAAAAATTACAAAATAAACGTATTAATAACCGCATCAAACTTGAATATAGGAATAATCGGTTCGCTGGTTTCAAATCGAAAAACCACACTGAATATCTAGCAAAGAGTTTTCGGTAGTTATTCGGTTTGGTTCGGTCGGATTACACTGGAATAAACTTGATTGAACTGGTCCAAGCCAGTACTAGACGAGACTAACTAGAGGACCCGTTTCGAATACTATAATTTATTTCAAGGTAAATTAATCCTGTCCTGACAGTTCACCTTGCAATATTGACCTAAACGTTGCAGTATGAATTCTATGGGATTCCAAATGTGTATACAATTGTGACACTTGTATTTAAATGAGGAGTAGTTATTATAAAAGTCGGTTACAAAAGTAAAAATGCTAATTTTATTATTAGAGGATTTTGTGACATCAATCGCGGTGAAATTTATCCTCTCCTATGAGATTTGAAAAATGATGTTTTCAACCAAACCGATAAAAATCTCTTTCAGGCATAATTATTACTACCAAAGTCTAGGAATAAACGCCTTACACTCGGGAAAATATAACTGAAACAAAGATAAATATAGATAATGTAAAATAAGAATAATAGATAGATATGGAAAATAGATATAGTATGGATTAAAAATATTTGCCACGATTGAAGATCATATTTTTTTATATACATCTATCTAAAACAAGCTTACACCTGATGGCAAATGATTACCGTAGCTTATAGACGCCCACAACGTCAACGTCTAGAAGCATCACAAGTACGTTGAAATTTAGAAATGAAAATATTTATTTCGTCATAAAGTAACACTTAACGAACATCAAATAAATTACATTTCCAAAAAAAACAGCAAAATTATTAAAAGAAAGGTGGGTAGCAAAACTTCTATCAATAAAAAAATACATATAAACATAAGGTAATTATAAACTAAGGTAATGGACATCTAGTGCTATCCAGCAACCTTAACTTAGACACAATATTTAATTAACTCAAAATCCTAATCTCTCGGTAGACATTACGTTTCTGTTATATCCTCGGTTTTTTTTAAATAATGTAATAGTGTGTAGGCCGAGAGACAACAAAAGCTGGACGAAAAAAATTACGGTACTCTTTTAAAATTTAAAGTCATATAGGACGAACTCGAGACTGCCAATCGTACTAATACCTTGTCACAATATTAATTGTAAGTATATCTATTTACAGGGCGGGTCATAGACACAGCCTGGTCGAGCTTTATTTAATCCTATGCCTTTTTATCATTGGGGTATTCATTGCTGTTATATAGGCTTATATAAAATTTGCTTAATATTTTTTTTTAAACTTCAGTAAAGGCAGACATTGAATTGCAGCCGGAATTTTGCCGTTGAGACCCGACCCCCAATTATATTTTTACTTTATTTATATTTTTGTAATCACTGCACTCATGTATCGTTATAATTTTGTTTCTGTTTTTTTTTTTCATTTACGATTTTTCGTTTACTTTTCTTTCTTTCGCGCATTTTAAATAATACATATTTATTATTTATATCATTTTTCATTATATTTATTCTGATAGAATAGTTATAGAAAGATACACTATTTTAATTATCAAGAGAATTAACACACTAACCCGGTGATAGATCAAGTTACAGGATTCAAGGATTCCGATGTGACTTCGGATAATCCTATAATGCTTCACTTTAAATTGTCTATCTCTTCTTCCAATTCATGTATTTTCTCGTCGGTCCTCAGTGTCCTTGTGGTGTTTTTTCCTAGGTGCAGAGGTCGATTAATTCTTCGACAGCCGTATCTGCCTGGACATTCTTAGTACCCCTATCCGGCCGTGATCATGGAAGCTGGTGCAGCGATAGCGGGGTCGACCCGGTATATTCGTGCCTATTATAGAGCGTTTTGCCGTAGTCACCGCGTTTAGCACTGCGTGTCAGTAACTGCAGTTGATAGTATAATACTCAAGAGACACTGCTGCCCGTCCTTTGGAATTTTCCCTCGGTCGCCTCTTACGATATCCACGAGAACAATTTGAGTGGTGCTAAATTCTACCACATGAACTTACTAAGTTTTTTTTAATTATTTAATAATTCAGAATTAATTAGAAATAGTTGAAAATCAGAATAATATTAAACAACGTTCGAGAACTTGTCTTATTGGGCCAAAGAGAAAAAACAAACAAACGAGCAGTATTTTTTTTTCTAAAAGACTATTAAGCCAACACTTCTATGGTAAGTTTTACGTGTATCCAGTTATCATTAGCTACCAAATAAAACGTCCAGCTTAAAACGAAGAACATTTTAACAACGTATTACTATAAACCACCCTACAGCTGGGCAGATTTCTGCTATTGAAGACGTTCAAATATTTCCGATAATTTTTAAAGTTCCAATATTATTACGTTCTAATATTTGCAAGTCCTTACAAAGTCAAGGTTTGGATTTAATTTTAAATACGACTACGGTGGCAAACACGCCTTTTTTTAGACACCTACAACACCATGGAAGGATCTCAAGCGCGTCGCTGACCCAAGCCCCGACTCTCCCCAAGAGGCCTGGTTACCTTACTAAGCCTAGGAATACAATACTTGAGAGCAGAGCTATAGCTGTTATCTTCTCCAAGATTGAGGGTACTTCCTTACCTCAATTACCTAGCCCTACCTCAATTTGCATTCATAATTTTTTGTAAGATACAATCAACAAATAAAACTTCACACCTGATGTTCCGCAAATTCGCTCGCGATTAGGAAGCAATGATAAAGCGATCGTAAACGAATAATCGCTACGCGTCTAATCGATTACAATCGATGTTAAATCGATTAATGTGTAAACTGTAGTATGGCATGCCCTATATTGCACGGAACATAAACACGTACATACGTTTAATTTTTTATAATCATACAGTAAAGTTGAGGAGTCTGTTGGTTTGCACGATTGTTTAAAGAAATAGTCTTATAAATTGCAGAAATACTGCATTAGCACTAAAAAAATATTGTCGTTCAAATATTACGTCTTTAGTAATTAACCTATTATTTATTACTAGCTGTGCTCGCGACTTCGCCCGCGTGGAATTTAACAAAAAAAAATATTATTCAGTTCGCAGTTATAAAATAAAATAAAAGTAATCTAAATTACTCCTTATCACATCAGCTATCTGCCTGTAAAAGTCCCGTCAAAATCGGTCCAGCCGTTTCAGAGATAATCCGGTACAAACAGACATGCAGACAGACAGACAGACAAAAATTTTAAAAAATGTTATTTTGGTATATGTACCGTGTATGAGCATTTAGTAAAAAGCGGCTATTTTAATATTACAAACAGACATTCCAATTTTATTTATTTGTATAGATTTGATTAGATTGATTGGTATGATATCTATTTTGTGTTTCGTTGTAGTGATATCCATTAGGTTTCACAGTCATTTACTTTTCAATTACTAACAAATTCATTTTAAATTAAAGATAAAGGCATTAAAACATCTTAATTTCGCGTCAACACATCCATTTTGTAGAAAAGTTTTAAAACCCAGACATGTTTTAAGTTTTCCTCTATAAGTAAATAACAATTTTAATTAAAACCTAACTCAGTCATACAGAAAGAAACGTAGACATTTTATTTCGCTACAGCCTGTAATATTCCATTGCTGGGCATAGGCCTCTTTACCCCATGTAGAAGAAGGATTCGAGCTTAATCTGCCATAAATATAATTAATAAATTGAATTTTTCTCTTTAATTACGTTTTTACTGTTTCATAACTATAAGACGTAGTGATTTTTTTTAACACAGACATATACTTATGACCCACAAGGACCGCACAAAACTCAGACCACGGCAAATCTGTAGAGCCAATACAAAATGTTTGTCATGTGGCCGGGATCGAAACTACAAACGCTAGCGCAACAACCACAAAACAGTGCTGTGACCGTTGCGCCAACGCGTAGTCACTTTTTTTTTAATTACGTACAACATTCAAGACTTACAATATTTTGTTTCATTCATAATTACATAGTTAACAAAAACTTTTTCGTATATAATCTTCACTTAGAACACTTTCCCATAAATAAATGAATACTGCAAACGAAATTATAATATTCATCACTCTTTCATATGTTAATAATTTAAGAGTATTCCGAAAAAAATCCCGAGATGCATCAATGTATGATTTATCAAATCCAAGTATTCCATTTTACAATGAAAATCTTTTTACCTTTTGTACAAGTTGCATAACATAAATTTTTCGTTTGTGTTCGCTTGTATTTAACGATCCTGTATGTACTCGTACAACTGATTTTATCGATAAAGTATATTAACATTTACAACTTTTAATTATTGTACAACTCCGATATCGTCTGATTAAATTTTCTTTAACTTTTTATATCGATGATATTTATATATAGATGATAGACCATTAGGTCTTGACAAATGTTAACCTAAAACTTACATACATAATAGTAATTAAAATTAAATTGTTTATATTGCTTTATGGCCAGAGTATTTGCGTTATTTATATTTGAGTTTTACCTAAGTTAATAATTACATCACTTGCTTAGGTTAACCTTAAATATCACTTACCAAAAACTAACAATAAGTATGGAAAGAGAACTGACGACTATGTAATACCTGGATATGTTAACGAACTGCCCAGATAACTGCAAGAAATATTATATAAGAGTACCAAAAAAAAACAAATCACGTTTTAAATAATATTTTTTACAAAAACAAAGGGAATTAACTGAGTGACTCTCTGTGCCCAGATAAACCCGCGAGATTTTCGTGGTACTTGAATTGCAAAGTATAATGTATTTGTTATGTATTGGCTAATAAATTGAAAAAAAAAGGTTTAGTTTTATAATAAAATGTCATAAATATCAACAACGGTATTTTGTATTGTGGTCTAGATTATAAGTTTTATTTTATAATTTTAGTGTGGATATAACATATTTGCACGAATAATAATTACAGCGATAAACCTAAAAATTTTATTTAAGTATTGTATATCGGGCTTAAGATTATTTATATACTCATAAAAACATTTCGAACATCTCATGATTACTGAACAGACGATCACTAGATACAGGAGGCATACAATTATATTCATACGTGTAAATTACCTTATAAACAAAACTAGCCCCTTACCGTAAGGTCAAACGACCGTGTATGAAAGTTATATAAAACAATAAAAAAACAAATGAAAGCTAGCTGTTTAAAATATAAAGTATTATACGTACAGTTTTATAATAATAGATATCAAGACTTTAAAGAGGTTTTCTAGCGCGTCAGGCCAAAGGTATGAACTATCATATGATGTCACTATGCCTTAAAAGGTGTCGGTTAATATAAACAAAGACACTTCATAATTATATGCGATTTTGTCATTTAATATGTTCCATTTGATGATATCTTTAACATTGACGATCACGTGTTCATGTTCCGCTGAAAGCGGATATTTTTGGTGTTTACTCCTTAAAGAAAACGAGATGCTTTGAACCATACGACTAAAGTAAAACTTCTGCACATTAGGCCTGCGCTGCGTCTTAGATATACGAAACGTAAACTGGCTATGAGAAAAAGAGAGAAACAAAATGTATGCTCGCACCTCTCTCTCTTGCTCTATTGATCACACTTTTCGTAACGCTCTCGTCATGCATTCATCGGCTCCTCAAGTCAAGCGTGCGTAAAGAATTTTTACTTCAAAATGATACATGGCCCGTGGTATGAAAAATGTGGGGAAGGAAAGCGTGTGGATCAGTAACGCTGGTTGCCCTGAGACTAAACTCTCAACGTACATAGCATCAAAGCTAAATAGAACTTCCATCAAGTAGTCTTGTGTTCTTGTGGTGAGTAAGGTAGCTGGAGCTCCTGGAGATGGTCAGCGGTAGGGTCAACAACGCTCTTGCGATGTTTCTGGCTGTTGCAGACGTATATAAGATACAGTAACCATCAGATTGGCCGTGCACTTGTTTGCCAACCTAGTCGAATAAAAAAAGTCGCACAATGTCTCTTTTGTTAAAGAGATTGATATATTTTTCAACACACACACACACACACACACAGAAACTCCCAACCCAAACACTCACCCACGCACACACTTTTTATCTTTACGAGTCTTTGTTTCGTAGTCTAGGAGTTCGTTCTTGACCTCGGAGGGTATAAGTACAAGTACAGATTGTTTTAGGGGAGCTCCAATTTAGGTTTTATCCATATTGAATAAGACTTAGTATCGATATTTAGAAAACTATAGTACCTAAGATTTCACAAAATCACTAAAATGTCTTTGGTAATAAATTCTAAACTTCATTTAGTTTTAAATTAATTTTAAAATTAGAAATATTCAAGTATTTTTACAATGTCAGAAATATGTTTATACACAGTATAAAAGGAGAAACACATCATACGTATAAAACAAACCACTGAAATGTATAAAACACGAATCACTTTTCAAATAGTACACTAAAGTGGACAGATATTTTCTTTTTATTCGTGACTGTCAGGTAAGGTATATAATATTTTTTTAATTAAAAATAAATCCATTCGACAAAAATTATAGGGGTACGAAATTTTCCAGATCAACTAGTTTTGCTTAATCAATAAGTGGAAAATAATAACGAACAAAACCAAGTGTAGTAATAACTCAAAATCTCAAGCAATAAAAGCGCTGAATAGAGCGAACTTGAAACATTATTTACGACCGTGTATTGTTCATTGACTTCGATTTTGATTGCCAATATGTGTCAACTGCCGGAAACTCATTGATAGGTTTCAGGGCAGAAATAGTCGGTTTGATACCCGGGGTAAATTGCGCGATCATTACTGCCGTCCGGTCTGACTTGCACTTAATTGCTATTTTTGGAGTTTGACCGCTTTGTGAATTAATTTAAGGGGATCTGCAGATGGAACTCAGCACTGCGCAGCTAAAAGTAGACTGTGAGAAGCAGAATTCTTTTTTATGATGGTGATCGATGATTTAGCCTGTAATTACCCACAGCTGGGCAAAGGCCTCTTTCTCCAGACAAGATTAAAAGGACCTATAAGATAAGGAACAGTAAGGGTCTCACTCCATACTCCACCGCGACTTATTGAATAAATTAACTACCACTAATTGGCCACTATTAGGTGTCATATACATGTATAACTCGTATATAACAACCGGGTATCGCATTTTTAAATATATACCTAACACTATTACATTATATGAAGTTTTAAATATTAGAATGTGGCTTGCACTAGCGGTCTCGAGTTTCGAGTCGTCGAGTCGAGTGTATTGGTCATAGAGATTTTAGTCGTGGTCAGGGCGTTTTGTGATTGTGTATATATGTGTTTCCGGATCTCCGAGACAGGCGAAAATCCAAGTGGAGGCTGTTGAGTGTGAAGTGTTTTTTTATTATTATTATCATTTATTATTCTTCTTTCTTTATTCGGAACACTATGCATAGTAGTGCAATACGTACCTGGGCAGGTTTTATATATAACTTTATATATATAATCAACATTGCTATTTGCTCTGTTTTTATTTAGTCGAAACTGATTACAAAGGGAATGGCGTTGAACACTTTGTCAATAGTTCAAAAATTAAAGTCAATACGACTAAACTAATATCGCTTTGCAATATGTCATAATTTGAAATGTTTTTTTTTTCGACTAGAATTCTGTAGTCAGAATAAAATAGAACGTCATAATCAATTATATTTAATTACCAATCGACCCCGCAAACGTTGTTTTGCCATATTTATTATTAACCCCCCTTAATCCCCCCCCCCCCTTATAGCTTGAGGGTATGAAAAATAGATGTTGACCGATTCTCAGAACTACACAATAAACACATAAAATTTCTTAAAAATCTATCCATCCGTTTCGGAGGAGTATTTTAACTAACACTGTGACACGACGATTTTATATATAAGATTTTTAACTTACTTCAAAAATAAGTGAAGATTCTCAATTCGACTGTCTTTTTATGTGGATAAATATAAATAACTTGTTACTGGGTACCGATTTAGATTATTATTTTTTGTTAATCAAAAGTTAGTGCTTACCGTGTGTTCCCATTTAAATTTGATCGATATCTGGCAAGAATACTTTGAGTTACCCTTAATAATGCGTTTTCTTGTCCATTGGTCATTTGCTAGCAAAGAATTATCTATTAATATTTTAAGCCCTAAATTGTTGGTAATGGATAAATACCAAAACATTTTAGACATTTGTAATACAAAATTCAAATTATACTAAAAGATATTTATAGATAAGTAGTTTTATAGGTACTACTAACATTTCCACAAATACTAAGAGGAATCTTTTTGTAGTCGATCTATTGCCAGAGTTTTTTTTCTAATATCCCTCGAAACAGTATATCACTAATTGATTGGCGAATATAATATTGCTATTAAACGTAAATGTAACAAACGCCGCGAGGATAAGTTAGTCAGACATAATTAGACGTTTCCTTTATGGTAAGGCGATACCGTGCAGGCGCTTGTTACTTTTGTCTTGGGGCTACGAGATTTCCTAATCTTAGACCTTTTTGTCTACGGTATTAAATCCCTTTAGCATACTTAATAAACACCAAAATTGTTAAAAACGATTAGTACTTTTGAGGGTTAAGTTCAGTTTTTTACGAATTCAATAAACGAGGAGAATTTTGATTTACGTCACATAGAAGTACAAATGTACTTCTAATACTCATACTACAGAGCCGAAGAAAGTATAGAAATATAATGTCACTGAGTATTTACAATCATCAAGACAAACAAACGCACCAAAGCCAAACCACGTAACTTTTTTACACTCACCAAATAGTCTATCGTCAAATACACCAATATTCCAATTATATATTCGCAGTGCCCATATAATCACTTAACCTTTTAAACTATATTTACCAGTCACCCAATTACCAACAAGTTCCAGCAACCAACCTCCAACCTTCGATTCCCAATAGTTACAAATTATATAGGACATACCTGATTGCGGCAGGGTAACCGTACACATGTTGTTTGCCGCCAAACTATAAGTTGGCTCATCCTTTGGCTTCAAAAGATCGTGCGTTGAGACAGCGTGAATTGACAGCTCCTGTACAAGTGAAATAGGTTTACATTATAACATGTATAACAAATAGGTTACAAATAGGTTTTCATTATAACATTTGTCTGCGATAAAACAGTTTTTTTTTTTGTAAAAATTTTGTATGGAAATATATATATTTATCTCTTTATTGCAAATATATATATATTTTTTTTTAATTTTATTTATATTAGCATACGTTGAAATAAATTTTCCATACACAGTTTACCTATGGTAAAAAACTTTATAGCGGTTAATTAGCATTTTTATACATTTTCTAGGGTATAAAACCTTATCAATCTATATTTGTAAATGAGATAATAAAACAAAATTGGAAGTTGAGGAAAATTGGAAGTTTGAACTGAGGTAGGGCACAGCAGGAATTTCCTGCTCAAAATATGGAGCAGCCTGACTGGGGTAGTACCTTGACCTTACAGAAGATCACAGCAAAATAATACTGTTTTCAAGCAGTATTGTGTTCCTGTTGGTGAGTAAGGTGACTAGAGCTCCTGGGGGGATTGGGGATTGGGCCGGCAACGCGCTTGCGATGCTTCTGGTGTTGCAGGTGTCTATAAGCTACGGTAATCGCTTACCATCAGGTGAGCCGTACGCTTGTTTGCCTAACTAGTGACATGAAAAAAAAAAAAAAAGTTGAAGTAAAAAATGTCATCAACCCGACTTTGAAATATCTCCGTACAGTATTGCTTAGACCACTTTACATCAAATTTGGTTTAATCACGCAATTTGTTAAGCCCCCAGATGACAACACTTTTATCTGGTAAGTTCAAAGAAGGAGTATTCACGGGACCTGATATCAGAAAATTGTTGAAAGACACAAATTTTGAAACAAAGAATTATGACCATCTCAGAAAGAATGCTTTCAGAAATTAAAATAGTAAAACAAGATTCTAATTATAAAAAATATTGTCCAAGGAATGTTAAATACCAATACAAACTTATTTTGTGTTTGAAAATTCTTTCTGTAAAGTCTCATGATGTACAACCGTGTACATACGTTTTTATATTATTTTTAAAACAATTAAAACAAATATAATAATGGCATTAGAATAAAACATTTCAAAAAAAAAAAGAAAAAATTCCGCAAGCATGTGTAATTATTTGTAATCGACATTCGATCTTGAAGAAAACGAACAAGAATTACTAATATAGACTTTTTTGTTTAATGACTGAGCGGTATAAACGATTCTTCACCCCTATTTAGTAAAAACATTTTATCTTCTAATCTTTTAATTATTTTGATAAAATAATAAATAAATAAAGAACACGTGGGTTTTGATTAAAAGAGAAATCATAGTCAGATCTGCTGAAATCTAGAATTCTTTTTGAAAATATATTTTTTTATTTCATTTTTAAAAATAAAATAATTTAGTTGAAATTTTTACACATATTTGTTAATCGACTAAGGAACATTGAGTTTTAATCGATGACAAACCAAGTTAGCTATATCAGTAGTCAGATAGAACTTTGCCTAAAAGTAAGATATTTATAGTTACGTGCAGTTTTTGTAATAGGTATTTATAGTAAGGTGAAGAAAATATAAAGGTTACGACAGCTTTATATTAATAAAATTAAGTGGGCGTCAAAGCTAGTATTTCTTTTAATATTCCGAAATCTCAATAGAAATCAAGATAGGTAAATAATAACTGTGTTTGCTGGCGAACGAAAAAAAAACGACTTCTATTACATCGACAAGTAATACAACGTAGATAGACGAAAAAATAGTCAAGTAATTACGCATTATCAAAGATTACTCTAAAAGTTGTAATCAGATCACATGATAAACATCGGCTTTCGATTATATTAAAAATCGTCAAAATCGGTACACCCAGTAAAAAGTTATGCGGATTTTCGAGGGTTACCATCGATTTCTCTGGGATCCCATCATCAGATCCTGCTATCCTTATCATGGTACTACACTTAGGATATCTCTTTTTCAACAAAAATATTTTTGAAGTCGGTTAAATAGCGTCAAAGTATCCTTAGAACCAAATTCGTACATTTCAAATAACACAAAATAAGCCGGCATCAAACAAACACGTGCCCTCGATATTTTTCTCATGTTAATATTAAATCGAATGTTGAATAGATAATAAATATACAGTGATATCTATTTTTAAATACGTGGGATGCTTTCTCCAATCTTGAATGAACGACAGTCGACCCTCTGCGTAATGTTCTTGCAACACCGCCCAATGTTAAAAAGACTAGCGGCCGCGTCAGCGATTAATTAATACTGATTTACGTATTCTTTTTATTTTATTTTTTCTTTTTTCTTCGCTAGCATGATTAATTGTTTTCGGCCAGTGTTGTAAGTCGGTTCAAAAGAGGTTTTACTTTTTTATAATTTTAACTTTAATTTCCAATCGGAGAATTATATCTATTTTAAAATTCCTTTTTGCTTAGCGTCGTTACATTTTAAGATAGTGTTACGTATATTTATATAGTATTTAAAAAATAAATTAATCAATAAAAGTCAAGTTAGACTAAAATAAACATGTCGATTATTCGCGTGATGAGAAAACGAAGTGGATAATTTTACGTCAGAGACACCATTTAACGCATATTACTTGTTTACACTAATCATTTAATAGCGAAAAGAAATATTTGTACAAAAAAAATACCTACCCACAACTACACCAGAGCGTTTGTTAATTGCAAAATAAGTAAAAGTTTATTTTATGAAGATATCGAACGTCATCAATACAGTATAATTTGTACACAAAATGTAATACTTAATCTATTAAATGGCTACCCTTGAACTGTATTGTCAATCAATAAAGTTAATCCTTAAAATACGATGGGAAAATATAATTCTTTGAAATGAATGAAATCTTTTTAATTTTCTTGTCAATTTAAATGACAGAAACGTAAACAGCGAATGTTTTTGTATGGACAAAGAGATACGTACGTATTTACGTAAGCGGATATTACGAAAAGAAATTGTTGTTATTTGAAAGTATTAATTAATTAGCTGTGTGGCTACGGCATTAAAGAATACACCCACCCCCTCTCTTCCCGTGGGTGTCGTATGAGGCGACGAAGGGATAATACAGTTCCACTACCACATTATGCCGTGTGGTGTCGGCCGAGTAGAATAGCACTACACTCTTTCTTCCCGTAGGGGTCGTAAAAGGCGACCAAGGGATAAACCATAACAATATTATCAGGGTCCTGGAGAAGGAAAACTTAATTTGAAACCCGGTATGGGGTCTCCGTCAAGCATTCGTGACATAGCACTAAAATGCTAAAGACTCCTGCAGCCGAACTGGCTTCACACGTATTGACTCGTCGTTCCTGTGGGCCTAGCCAGTGAGGTCGGAGAGTGGCACAGAGCTTAGACAACTCTGCGTTTTCCTGAAGAGTGTCCTAGACGACACAGTGTCTGTCTGACACTACCTAAATCGCCTGCAATAGACCGACTAAGGCCAATAATGACTACCACATTGTAACTTAACACAGCTGGCTTTGAAATACACAGGTCGAAGAGAGGCAGCAGTGTCTTCGGTGCGACAAATCCAGCCCTGCGGTCACCAACCCGCCTGCCCAGCGTGGTGACTATGGGCAACACACACGAGTTCATGCCATTTTTGGCGCGAACTTGGGGAGGCCTATGTCCAACAGTGAACTGTAATTGGCTGAAGTGATGATTATGATGATGATGAATGATGTATTAATTATGTTCTTTTTGATAGTCTTTTGTGATATCAATGAAAATAGACTTGACGCCCTAGTAATTAGTGCTTATTTAGAAATTACTCTTTACTCTATGTTAGTTTAGTTTGTTAAGCTTAATCTGTACTTTCCAAGAAATTCTATTACTACAAGCGAGGTGTATATTTTTTTTCAAAGAAAAAAAATGTGGCAAAAAAAGTTTTGCCTGATCATCTAGTGTTACGTAAATAAATAATGAAGTTTGTCAAGATAACTTCGGACAGATCAACGTACAGAAGTAAAGCCGGATCGCTCCGCGCTTCCCCCACGGAGCAAAGTGTTAGCTTTTTGACAGAGTCAGCTATATCGGAACTGATTTGTACGCAACAGCTGCGCTCGCGCACCTATTAACCGCTGATACATGTTTGTCAGGCGGCTATTAGGGCGAAAGAGATAAAATTTAAGAATCATTTATATCAGAGCGAGATCGATTCAAAACGAATTCGACCATATATAAACGCTGCATCATGACACAAGAGAAAATACCGCTGTGAAAAATTTTCGACGTCGTCGGACGATTTTTCTAATCTATATAAAGATGATTTTTGGCAAGATAATTGTATTTTTTCTTTTTTTTTTTTATGTGCACTGATAAAATAAATTAAAGTAGAAATCTTGAAAAAAGAACTTTTTTTAAATACGCTAAAAATAATAAAATAAGCTTTTTCTTTAAAACTTTTACTATCAACATATGACGTCATTATAAAATTTACATAATAAAAAATATGTTGCGAGATTCAAGTACTAGTGTTTACTTAGTTTAAAAGTTATAAAAATTAAAATCAATTAGATAAAGTTATTTAATTTACTTGTTTATCTACGTAGATGAATTTCGCTACAAGCTTTTATGTCATATAAATTGTGTAATGGCGTTATATGGTGATAGCAAAAATATATGTCTGTGTTAAGAAACATTCGCTTCGTCTCTTAGTCGTGAAGCGGTAAAAACGTAATTAAATTTAAAAAAGAATATCTGAAAAACTACTGAATTTATTTTTAATAACCCAGCATGACTATGGTGACTATGGTCAAAACACATAGGTTTACTCCATTTTTGGCGCGAACTTGTGGAGGCCTATGTCCAGCGGTGGACTGTAATAGGCTGAAATGATGATGACCACTCTGGTGTAATTGGTGATTGGTGCGTGTGCCGTGCGTGGATCTACCCACAGTGCCTCGGAGAGCACGTTAAGCGGTCGGTCCCGCTTGTTATCATGTACATCTGATAGCGATCGTTACTAATAGTAGAGAATATATACTCTGACCCTTGTCTTATATAGGCATAGAGGCCTATGCCCAGCAGTGGGATATTACAGACATAAATACGAAAAAGAAAGACTATATTATAATGATTGTTTGTTATGTTAAATGGCTTTACCTATGTTTATGTATCTTTATCTCTATTGAGAAGAAACATCGTATTATATATGAATATATAGTTATTTCGAATTTACATTCTATTGACAGGAATTGGCAAAGTAAAAATCATCACAATTCTTGTAGATAAGCAAGTATCGGAAACTACATATTAGGTTATTTACATATTAGTTCTCTCACCAAATCTATCCAATCATCAAATCTATATCAGAAAAACCAACTTAAACTAAACCGTACGCTCAAAACTTTGTGTTGTTATCGGGTTTCAAGTTTTTTGGACCTAATACAGAGGACTTATGATGTACGTAATTTCTATAATAACAAACCAAATAACTTGTATATATAAGCTACAATGCTATAATTATATATACAAGCTGACCCCGCAAACGATGTTTTGCCATGTATGTTATTACTTAACCCTCCCCCCTTATAACTTAGGGGTATGAAAAATAGATGTTGGCCGATTCTCAGCCCTACCCGACATGCACACATAATTTCATAAAAGTCGGTCCAGCCCTTTCGGAGGAGTATTTTAGCTAACATTGTGACACGAGAATTTTATATATAAGATTAATACGTGAAGCATAACTTTGTATCCCTTTTTAGGTAAATTGCGCGGACGGAGGAGTATGAAATTCACACTTATAGTTTATATAGAAAAGAATTGCAGAATACTATTTTTTTTTAATTATGCATACAAATATATTAAATCAATAACAAAAACATTACACACACTACCATGTATTTGACACACACACACACACACGTATATTAATTATACTCTTTTGTTGATTGTCAAAGTCTGTAGTCAAATTGAAAAATTTAAAACAAGGTTCTTTATTTTCATTATAAAAATTAAAAAATATATATACAATTTTGTTTTTTTTTTTTTAATTAAATTTTTAATCTTGGTCGAATCGACCTAAAAAATATCCAAGCAAGTAACATAAACTCAAATCGTGCATAGATTCGATTAAAAATATTCAATTCACGATTCAGCTTGCAATATCTCCCTGCTGCTCATATAACTCTTTCTCAATTTAGAAGAATCGGATCGGATCGGAACTTGGTCCACAAAGCGAGTTGCGAGTTAGCTGATATATTCTCTATCATGAGTAACGATCGCTATCGCTATATATGATTACCGCTGCGATTCCCGCTCGGGATCTATACTTGTATTTGTACAAATATTGCTTTCCAGTTTGGAAGATTGTCCTTGTAGGTCTCCCCACCGTACCTCGAAGAGCACGTTAAGCCCAGTTGTTATCGTAATCACCTGATAGCGATCGTTACTCATAGTAGGGAAATATATCCGCCAACCTGCAATGGAGCAGCGTGGTGGATTGAACTGCAATCGCCTATAACTATGACTAAGCTGTGGGATATTACAGGCTGAATTGTGATCGTGATAGTAATTTTAATTTGTAAGACAACGATTCAAAGGTGATTTGTATGTATGATATGAGGCTAATTTGAATAAAACAATTTTTTATTTTCGATTTTTAATTTGACTGAAAAATAATTTCAGCGTGTCTTTAATATACAGAAAAGGATTTGAAACTGTTCTATAACAAGTATAGATAATTATTACGACGCGTTAGCGCAGCGGTCGCAAGACTGGCTGGCTGGCCGTTGTTGGTTCGATCCCCGCTCACGACAGACATTTGTATTGGCCATATAGATGTTTGTCGTGGTCTGGGCGTTTGTGCTTGTCTATTGTTTATGTTTCCGGACCCCGACATAAAAGAATATCCTACTGGGGACCATTGATTGTGAAGCGTTTGTTATTTATTTTATATTGGAAATGAATAATAAAATGTTTTTCTAAATGTTGGTATACACGAGATACCAACGTTAGTATAGATGTCATAACAACACAAAATTGTTTCACGTCTAATCTAATTAAAATAATTAATTTTATTCGAATGAAATATCAACTAATATACATAATAAAAGTTTTCTATACATATATTCAAATGAAACTTGAAAATTATACGTGGTATAATCTATATACGTGGTATAATGTATATAGTAAATAGTATCCCTGTTTCGCTTGGTCACGCCATCACGCCTGAACGGCTGGACCGATTTCGCTAATTATTTTTTTGTTGTGTTTGTTATTGTCAGGAGAAGGTTCTTATGAAAGAAAAAATTAAGAAAGTTACGCGGAAAATTAGAAAATTTAAGAATCCTTACCCACCGTATAAAATAGCGCTTTGGACAATATAATTTAATTTTAATGTAACCTTATGACGTTTGACATAGAATTGACAGAAGATTGGTTATAACACTTTTTTTTTTAATTTTTTTTTTTAATATTTAATCATCCCAATTCGAATTCAGTATTCATAGTTAAAGCAGGACAACGTCTGTCGGGTCAGCTAGTAAATCATATAAGTCTAATTTCTAACAGCAGCCATGGATGTAATGTTTCGATTTAGCTTGTAACATCCCACTGCCGGGCATAGACCTCTTTCTTCTTGTAGAAGGATCGAAGCGTAATTAGCCACGATAACATTTCGGGTAGGCGGGTATATTGATTACTATGAGTAACGGTCGCTGTCTGTGAAAGCAACTAGGACCGACTGCTTAACGCTTTATCTGAAACACGGTGAAGCGACCTAAATTATCATTTCGAATGGGAATCGAACCTATGACCCGTTCGAAACTTTTGGTGTCAAAATTGTTTCATTCACCGTGTGTTACTCTGCGTTTGACTTTGTGTATATGTAAGTGTGTGTATGCGTGCGAGTTTGTTAGTGTGTGAGTGAGTATGTATGTGAGAATATGTGTGTGCGTGGGGTTGTGTGTGTAGTATAAAATTCAAAAACATAAATACACAAATATTTCTATAAGAAGGTAATATTGACTAATATATGAATAACGATAATATAATTATTTTGTAATCTTTATAAATTATAATTAAGTCGGTTAAGTAGTTTGCGCGTGTAGGCGTAACTAACAAAGTTACATTGACATTTATAATATTAAGAGTGAGGACTATTTTTCAACTTCTAATATTTAGTGTTCTTTATACTGAAAGTACATTACTTCTGAGACTGCCAGGGTTACTACAGACTACGTTATTTTAGTATTTTGATGAGTATAAAAAATTTTAGGTTATGGTATTTGCATGTATGATAAAATATCACAAACAATTTTGGAATTGTCTCAACATAAATTTAAAGTTTGTGTGTTTGTTTGTGGTAGCTTTACTTTTACAAAAATAATAATTTATTTTTAAGTTTTAATTTGTAAAATGACGATTCGAAAGTGCTCTTGGGGGCTCACTATTTGAATAAAGTCGTTTTTGATTTCGATGATTTTTATTTTTATTTTCAGAGTATATGTATTACTCCGCAACTATGCGAATGACGCAAAATAAAAGTAAAGAGGTTATATAATAAAAGAATAAAGATAGAGTAAGTAAAATATTTGTTCGACATTTTTAATGCGAGCTGTTTTATTTTGATTACTTTATATTACTGTCATCGTGATAACTTACGATGTGTTTTTCGAGGATATTTTTTTTTGTTTCCAATCAATAAAAAAGTACGTATTAATAAATATTAGTGTACAAAAAAAATCAACATCATGTACAAAGTGACGAAGAGCGAACCGGGGTAGGATTAACGAGAATAGAATCGTAATTAATGGCCGCTTGAGCCCACAATCTTATAACGGGAATTCGAGAATATCATCTCAAACGATTATAATAAAAATACAATAATAATAACGCATTCACGCGAAAAATATATAACACTCATTCGACGATGAACTTTTGTAACACTTTAAATTTATGTTACATAATAAATGTTTCGAATTTTAAATACTGATCTACGCTAACAATGTTCAGTTTATGCGCTTTTTTATTTCAATCTTCGGATCTACTCATATGTATTACTGAGCTATGAAGACATATACGTCACTGTAATATATCATGAAGTGTAAATTCGAGCGAAAACAAGTATTATTTTTTTTTAAACAACTAGATTGGCAAACAATCGTACGGCTCACCTGATAGTAAGCTATTACCGTAGTTTTTAGACGCTTGTAACAGCAGAAGCTTCCCAAGCGCATTGGCGACCCTATCCCAAATCTAGTAGTATTATTTAGCTGTGATCTTCTGTAAGTTCGAGGTACTTCCCCAGTTGGACTGCTCCAGATTTTGCGCAGGGTATTTCCTGTTGTACCCCACCTCTAGTTGTATTAGTGTTTATTTTTATTTTTTATGGGTATGAAATAAAAGAGGACTGAAATTGTGTGAAACGACTAACGTTCAGGGACACAGAGAGGCGCTTTACAGCGCTTTGAGCTTTTTATTAAGACCTGGGTATAATATTGTGATACATTTAATAGGACATTTTAAATTTTAGGTTTTATGGTAATCATTCCTAAGGAGTGAACTACAATCGCTTGTCGGAGCACACACAATCTTTTTCATCTTTAAATTCTGATTTACATATCATGGATAGTAATCTATTCTATACCTTTGAATATTCGGGGCATTATAATTTTTTTTTTTTCGCAAAATTCGTCTCTTTTAATTTTTTCAGTTAGGTATATATATATATATATATATATATATATATATATATATATATATATATTTATTTATTTTTTTTTTATTTGGGAAACATACAATTTTATATCACATTATTATATTATGACTAATTACAATAACTGAAATCAATAAAGTTTCCACTATTAACAATATATAAATATTATTGTGGTGTGATGGTTCTATTTTAACTTATAAAAAAAAAACGATAGGACCCGGCTTCGAGTTAAAAAAAAAGTATTTTATTCGTAACAAATAAAGGTACAATTCACACTTTTACAATTAAGGTTATATCAATAAATGTGTTCACAATTAAAGTGCACCTGTTATCTGAACTAGTAAGATAACTGTATCTCAGAATAACAGGGTTCTCCCCTCTAGGAATCTATATTTAATTACACAATTGGACGTGAAGTGTAATACAGAGCAAACAATAGTTAACTAAATAAAATAAAATATACATGTGATTGTATGTATGTGTTTGTGTGTGTGCGTGTGCGTGTGTGTGTGTGTGTGTGTGTGTGTGTGTGTGTGTCCATCTGGAAAAATTTAAGCTATGCACAAGTAGGTACTGGAATACATGAGGCCTTGACGTTCTTTGTTTTTTACGCACCACTAATGACAACAGGAGCATTACGAACGCGTTGTCGACCCTGCCAAGGGTATTTGCAACCCCATACTATTACTACCGCAACGAATAATCTTATTATAACAAATATAT
Organism: Melitaea cinxia; assembly: GCF_905220565.1. Classification (NCBI taxonomy): domain Eukaryota; kingdom Metazoa; phylum Arthropoda; class Insecta; order Lepidoptera; family Nymphalidae; genus Melitaea; species Melitaea cinxia. Next base: position 20,112,902 of record NC_059424.1, on the reverse strand, counting down.
ATGTATATATATATATATATATATACTAGCTGACCTGGTGAACTTCGTATCACCTTATTTTTTTCTGAAATATAATAATAACATAATATATCAAAATAAAATATAGCCTATCTTTTAAGTTGGATCAAACTGCACACGGTGTGCAAATTTGACTAAAATCGGTTAAGTAGTTTAGGAGTCCATTGAGGACAAACATTGTGACACGAGATTTATATATATTAAGATATATACTACCATCTATTTGACACACACACGCATATATATTCTTTTGTTTAATGTTCAAACTTATAATTTTAATTATTTATGGACAAATTTCGACCACAGGGCGACCGCTAGTAAACGGTAAATTGATATTACTACAGTTTGTATTGTGTATTATGTTTTCGTATCCCCAACTTTGATTGAGTTAAAGATTTAATCCTACTAGGGGATCATGATCGTGAAGAGGTCATTTGTTTATCAATCGATTTAAACGGTGTGGTAATTTAAACATATTTCCTATATATATATATATATATATATGTTTTTTTTAACATAGAATCCGTAAACACAGAGATCAAAGTATAAAAACAAAAGAAAGTAACCAATACCATATATTTTAACATATGTTTATAAAAAGCGTAAACTGTTTCTTCTTGTAACGAACTAGAAAATATCTACCACGTTGGCGAGGAACAATTAAAAAAAACGCAACAAAGTCAACCGCTCGTGAAATAGGTCCATTGTTGCGCACTTGAGACCAAATTAGCATTGGCACCAGTGCCACCGATAAGGGTGCGACACGCCCTATTGACCTTTAACCCAACCTCTTAAGGTCGACAATCCCGCGCCCGAACTCTTGGGACCCGTGAGTACAGGAGGTATACGTATGTAAAAATGTACCACCGGGCCACCCACGAACAGAGTGTAATGTACAAATGCTAAAACGTACAGTATTACTTTCACGTGCATGGATCAGCTAACAAAACTCGAATGATTTTTCGATTTGTCACATACTTTATCAGACTATTTCAATGTTATGCTTAATATGAGATATATAATGTTGAAAATGAGAATGAAATAAAAAAGGAAATGAAAAAAAGAACCAATGTTGTTAATATTTTCGTTGCTTTAAAAGTCCTCACAATAATTTTCGTTTAAAAGTATAATTATGTAATTTTCATCTCTGTAATATAGATGATAGAATTTCGTTAAGTACGTTATTGATTTTGACGTAATAGCGTCTTCATCAACGTACTTAACGAAATAGATGAACACCGGCTGCACCTACGAAAAAGTGTCACGTTCCACCTAAGCCTGAGCGTGCAAGCGAGAGCGCGGAACAAGCGATAGAGAGTCACGATCGGCCTAAGCGTTGGCTTGTGACACATTTATCTCTTCTCGCATGACGTAAGAACTAGCAGTTTGTATAAATAAATGTTAATTTATCGAAAAAATTGTCATTTTCAATTAACTCCTTCTTTGTATTTATACAAAATAATGATAATTCAGTGATAATAATTCAATTCAATTCATAAAATATGCAATTTTTCATCCTTGTTTCTTTATGACGTTGTCACGTTATTATAATGTTATAACTAAGGTGAGGGCACAGCGGGAAATTTCCTGCTATAAATTTGGAGCAGCCCGACTGGGGTAAATACCTCCACCTTACAGAAGACCACAGCAAAACAACACTGTTTTCAAGCAGCGTTGTGTTCCTGTTGATGACTAAGTGACCAGAGCTCCTGGGGGAACTGAGGATTGGATCAGCAATGCGCTTGCGTTGCCTCTGGTGTTGCAGACGTCTGTATGCTACGGTAATCGCTTACCATCAGGTGAGCCGTACGCTTATTTGCCGATCTAATTATAAAATATATTTGAAAAATAAACCTCTTTCTCCATGCAGGAGAAGGATCGGAGCTGAATCCACCGCGCTGCTCCACTGCGGGTTGGCGGATATATTCCCTTATGATAACAACCTAGACCGAATGTAGCCACCCCGTCTCTTCCTTTGGGTATCGTAAGAGGCAACTAAGGGATAACACAGTTCCACTACCACCTTGGAACTTAAAAAGCCAACCAACGGCTTTGAAATACTCAGGCCGAAGACGGGACAGCGTCTTCGGTGCGACAAAGCCAGCACTGCGGTCACGAACCCGCTTGCCCAGTGCGGTGACTATGGGCAAAGCACGTGAGTTCGCGCCATAAAGTCTGGCGCGGACTTGGGGAGGCCTATGTCCAGCTGTGAACTGCGATAGACTGAAGTGAATTATATAATGAAAGTAACAGACCGTCTATTACAGTTAAGCCATTTTTTTTTTTTCGAAATAGTACGCTTTGTAATAAAGTAAATATATAGTAAAGTCTATGTATACTTTTTCATTGAAAATGTGGCAATAAGCGTGCGGCCCGCCTGATAGTAAGTAGATGCTTGCGCGTGGCCGACGCAATACCAGGACCCACCCCAGAAGCTCTGGCCTCTTTTCTCACCACAAAACAATACTACTGTGATCTTTCGCTTCAGCCTGTAATATCCCACTACTGGATATAGGCCTCTTTCCCCATGTAGGAGAAGGATCAGAGCTTAATCCACCACGCTGCTCCAATGCGGGTTGGCAGATATATTCCCTACTATGAGTACACTTTCGGTACGGTACGGTGTACGGTGTACATGATAACAACCGGGACCGACGGCTTAACGTGCCACAATCCATGGCTGTGACCGTTGCGTCAACGCGGCGTCAACTATGATCAACTGTGATCTTTAACACTGCACAATACCCCACATACCTAATATAACGTAGCTAACGCATATGACTGTACGATGATGATTTTTCCTGCATTTTTGCAATAATGCGCAAGCGCAAACCCGCTGACGCAGCTAGAACACAGCAGTTATGTATATTTTGACGTTAGCACATTTCAATCAAACACCACAGTTTGAAACGGGGTCAGGAATTGCGACACATACAATTATATGAACGTACACGATTTGTAAAAAATGAAATTTATGTTTTCGGGTCACTAATCGATCAGTTTTCAAGGGCATGTATGAAAAAAATATATGTAAATAATATATTATTAATATTATTATTTTTAATTCTAATTCGATCGCAAATCTAATCGCAACAATGATATACATAATTATATTAAATTAAATGGTTCTACGCTAAAAACGGTTTTTTTTTTTTCAAATTCATTCTTTTCCTTTTTGCCTATAAGTGAAGTTAAGACTTCTATGAGCTTTTGATATACGCATACAGAACTACTAGCAGCTCGTTATGATTTACAAAAGACCCCTTTTCCTCTAGAGTATGCTTAAAGAAACATAAATATGATTTGACTTTTTATTTTCAAATTAATTTAAAATAGGAAAATTTGTCAAATAATTTTTTGTTATTTTTTTTACACAGATATTTTCACTCCTGTTATACACAACTATGCATTCGATAGTTACTAAGCCTTAACACGAATTCCCCTATTGCGATTTTAATAATCGTGTCTAAATTTGATGGCAAAACTTATTACCAAGCACTCTCAATCAAATAAAATCCATTCAAAATAGAACAGGGGACTTATTTGTAAACAACAACGATAATATTACATCCTATCTTTGTGAAATTGTGCATAAAGCACTTTTACAATATATATTCACAATTTAAAACCAATATTTCAAATAAACTGAATACTGTATACGTTATGAAAACAAATTAATAAATAATAATAATAACTTTATTGATGATATAATACGTAAGTAATTGTTTTGTAGTTTATACATATATATATATAGGTATAGAGGGAGAGAATGTTAGACAATTTATTCCAACACATTCTGCAGAATAACCTCAGCTTATGGCATGGTATACAATCATACAAATATGCCAAAACTACAAATATTGGAGATCAAGAAAATATTAAATTTAAACACCAGAGCTGAAAAAGTTCACCTGACGTTGTTGAAATGTTCTATATAAGACGTATTTATCATATATCAGACAACAATATTATACTTTTATTTAACTTTTATTGAATAAGTATTCTTATATCTTATAACATAGACTATCAGATCCATCAGTTGATTTTTTTCCCTTAAAATATTTACCACTAATGCTTAATGAAGTGACCTAATACGTAAATCCTAAGAAATGTTTAAACCTAATAAATGTTTCCATCCTGGCTCTAGTTATTTTAAAATAATTTAAAAACAAAAGAACAAACTTCTTCTAGAAATTCTGCAATAATTTAATGCTTAACCGAAACCCTGTTAAAAATATATATACTCTTCCTTTGCACTAACACTATTTTAATATAAAACCTGTTAGTCCCATAAAATGATATAATTCAATTTTAAAACGTATCTCATTTATAATTAATCTAATTAACGTCGGCGTAGCTAGGGGTAAGAGGTGACCCGGGACTCCCGAACAGAATCAGTGAGGTCAGTGGATGAGGATTGCGGGCGCATGCTTGGCGCGAAATTGGGAAAGCCTATCTCCAGCAGTGGACTGCAATAGTCTGAACTGACTGACTAACACCTCTCCTCGCCCTGGAATTATAATCCTAATTAGGCTTATTCTAAGCGTAATAAGAACTTTGTAATTTGATATATTTAAATATTTATTTCATCGCAGTAAATTAAAAGTTATATGAATAGACAAACGATTTAAATGGCTGTAGTAGTATCCTTAATTTATTGATAAAAAAAAATCTAAAATCATGACTTCTTCAAGTAAAGTGGATATCAGAAACTCTATTTATTTTAAATGCTTCAGCCTGTGATATCCCACTACTGAGCATAGGCCTCTTTTTCCATGTAGGAGAAGGATCAGAGCTTAATTCCCCACGCTTCACCAATGCGGGTTGGCGGATATATTCCCTACTATGAGTAACGATTGCTATCAGGTGTACATGATAACACCGGGACCGACGGCTTAACGTGCTCTCCGAGTCACGGTGTGAAAACCCACAAGGACTGCACAAACACCCAGACCACGGCAAACACCTGTATGGCCAATACAAATGTATGTCATGTGCGGGGATCGAACCCGCAACCGCCAACGCAATAGGTACAATCCATGGCTGTAACCGTTGCGCCAACGCGGCGTTTTATTTTAAAGTGTAATTCAAACTTAATTGCTTCTTGAGAGCCAAAATTAAATTGGTTGTTTCTAACAAATTATCGTATAAATAGATGTTGATAAAAGAATTTCCCAGTATTTATTTCGTTAAGGAAAACAATTGCGTATTCTAAAATGACATCTGTACTAATATATCGATTATTTATTCAAACCTATAAAATACTTATAAAAATAAACAAAAGTTGTAAAAATTTAAATAACTCGAATATACGTACGCGTCGCAGCGAGAGACCGACACCCGAACAAGCTGGAGTAGTGAAATGGCACAGTTTTAAACTCTATACCTACCTCTTACATTTGTCACAGAGCTGGTCGAATTACAGTCATACGAGTCGCCCGCGTGCCAGCCAGCTGACCAATACGATATAAATCCAGGGCTGCCATATTCATCTTACGTAATTTTATAAGAAATGAGTTTCAGCAGTTTTAAAATTCTTTGATTTCTTTTTAAATAATTTTAAATAAAATTCTTATTCTGGAGTCTAAACGTCTTATTTACTCCTAATTTAGATAAAGATAGTGGCTTAGTATGTGTTAAAATTTTATTTGTAGCAAACAATTTCAGATAACAACAGGCCCGCTGTAAGAGAGCGTAGAAAGCGTGCCTTGCACGTGGGTGGCACGTCCAAGAAGTCGGCAAATCAGCGATCATTGTCATAATAAATAGCCGCCCTACAGCATAGGAATCGTCATCGCACGGGAAAAAAACCGACCGGCGCGGCGTGCAATCTTAGCGTTAACATCGCTATCGTCTGCCTACTATTACTGTAAGTCAAATGCAACAGACATCAGTAGAATCGGAAAAAATAATGAATAAATGGATAACAATGGTGTTTAGAAAGAGTAATGACCATTATTAAGTTTTTATCTCATCAGTGTCTGACTTTCCGGGGGTTGTTGAAAATATTATATGAACATGGTAAGGGTAATTTTCTAAGCATATTCACAGAATTCAATCCTCGCAAACCTAAAATCAAGTCATGTGACTCACTATATAAGATATCAAATTCAGAATGAAATAATTGATATGCTCGACCATATAAAATATAAACATTGAATAAAGTCAGAGGATCAAAATAATTTTCTCCTCCTCATCCTCCATTATATTGGATTGCACACCAGATGTAAATCACAGAACAAATTAAAATTGTACTCAGGCATTTTCATTTAAATAATGAAACCAATAAAGTCGAGATAAGTGAAAACTTCGTTGATTTCCATCCGATCGCCTCCTACTCATGTTCACAGGTGAAGGAATATTAAATTTTGTTTTAAAAAAATTAAATAAATATAAATATTGAAATAAGTGAAAAATTCGTTGGTACTCCATACTATCCGAGCACCTCCTACTCACGTCCACAGGTGAAGGTCTATTAAATTTTGTTTTTGATCTATTTCAATAATTTTATCACAACATCAAAATTTAAGCGGTCAAGGTTATTAATAATAGTTATGATATGCGTGGAAAATAGAAAGGACTACAAATAATTTTGTTAATCAATAACCACGCAGACGTTTCATGCTTTTTGAGACGTTAAGTGGAATTTGTTGAAGATGAATTCGAATGGGTATTGCATCGAAAATGGTAAGTAACTAATCAAAATAAATGTTTTATGTTCGTTAAGATTTTTTCTTTTCCTTACCTTAATGGAAAAAAAAAACATTAAATAGCCTTGTTTTAACAAAACTCAGCATATGTAGGTAGTCGTAGGGGGGCATACTCAATCAGCTAGCGACAGAACTGGATAACTGTATGCCTACTTTCTTGTAAAAAAAGAAAAAAGGATTACTAGAATAAAAACACGAAACAAATTCTTTATTTTATGTCACTTAAAATGAAAAATATTAGTGGGGATTGCTACAGATGTGACGGATAAAGTAATCAAAACAGCGGTGCCTGCGGGCTTTGAAGCGGGATTTCAGCGGAACTTATTTTGACGGCATTTTGTCTAGTTTATCGATATTGAGGTAGTATTGAGTGGAAAGGCTAATTTTTTTTTATCAACACGGCAATCATATAATTCGATTGCTGAGAGTTACGTTAATTATTTTTTAATGGTCGTTTACATGTGGATTTTTGTGGATTTTAATTTTAATAAATATCATGTGTCGTGAATATCGTGTTAGGAATCACAAAACAAATGACCAAACTACAAAATTTACACAGATGTTTGTCAGAAGATAATTGACTCAACCAGTCGCTAAATAAGTTGAATTAAATATTAATCTCAGACAGAACAGAGTATGATGAAATATATAAAAAAAAATCTAGTTTTCATTATTTTAGTTGTGTAAGCCCTTTTTAATAATAATTTACACTAATATTATCAAATTGGAAAGTCAGTTTTATAGTTTCAACGCGGTAATATTTCATACATTTTGTGTGATTAAATATGAAATTTAAATCCATTTTATACCTATAGTATTATTTCATACTATTGTTATTATCAGGTTTCGTCTTTCAACATATTATTTGTAATACGTTAATAAAAATTATTGTGTCGTGTTTTTTAGTAAAATCCTTACGTAAGCAATATGCATTTTTCATACACGCGACGTCGACGCGTTGGCGCAGCGGACACAGCACTGGTTTGTGGCTGTTGGGCTGGCGGTTGCAGTTTCGATCCCCGCACATGACAAACATTTGTATGGGCCATACAATCTGGGTATTTGTGCAGTCCTTATGGGTCTCCCCACCGTGACTAGGAGCAGTGTAGTTAAGCCGTTGGTCCTGGTTGTTATCATGTACACCTGATAGCGATCGTTTCTCATAGTAGGGAATATATCCGCCGAAACTACATTCGAGCAGCGTGGTGGATTAAGCTCTAATCCTTCTCCTACATGGGGAAAGAGGCATATGCCCAGCAAAAAATTAAATACGACCTTAAGAGAATAAACTTTACGTTCCAAAAAATTACTATCAACTTTTTACTTAATAAAGTTACTGTTTTAAGTTCTGGCAGTTGTCCTTATAATATTGAAAAAAGAACAATAGGATTTTAAATGAAGTCTAAATATTATTTAAAAAAAAACCGTAAACATCAACAACGTCGAAACTGGAATCGTAACTTAATTAAATTAAATTTAAAAAAATACAGGATCTTATTAACAATAATAACCATTAATAATAGTATTTATTAATTTATTTCAGTCAGTAACATCCTGCTGATTTGCATATACCTTTTTCTCCATGTGGGAGAACGGACCTATAACAATTGGTGTTAATACTTCCTGATATGAGTAACGATTACTATCAGAACAACCGGGTAGGACCAATAGATTATAGAACTCTCCGAGGTACGGTGGGTAGATGCCTAGACCAGAAACAAATATTTGCTCAAATATAAATATCCATCTCGAGCGGGAATCGAACCCGCAACCAGTGTTTAGGTCCCCGCGTACCCTCAAGGCACACGCGTCACTAAACAATAGCTGTGTCAATTTAAAATTATTATAATACATGAAAATTAAACAGTCGATAACCCTGACATCCCGTCACGTGTAACTCTTCCAGCTCAACACTTATAAAAATGTACCTCAAATTTTTAGGATTGCGACAACGAATTTGAAATAAGAATAACTAAATCAGTTATAAAAAAACTCAAGATTCATAAATACTATATAAGACGAAAAAGCATAAAATACTCCAAATGTATTGATGTGCTGGTGCGTGTGTGCGGGCGTGGGTTTGTGTGTGTACGTGTGTGTCATTCCGATTATTACATAAAAACACTACATCCATTAATATCGAACCGGTAAATAATATCTACTAAATAAATATATATAAGAAGTACTTTATACAGAACCCTTACATGTTAAATAATCGCACTTGAAAACGACTCCGTTTCCTCAGCGAGAAATATTTCGTCAAATCGTCGCCGGGTTGATGCTCGGTGGCTGAACAAAGAGTCCTCTTGATTAGCTCCACGCTGTTAAGTGTACGTTTACTCGTAAATTTAAATCGCACAATTGTTTACGACAATAATTTGACAGCTCCTTAACCGACTTGAAATAAAGTAGATTACAACTTGAAACCGTATTTACGTCTTAAGATTTTAAGGTTGATGAACGGGTTTTCATGTTTTTCAACAAAATAATTTTTAACAAAAAAAAAACCGACTTCAAACAGGAAACTAAAAAGTGAAAAATAAATTTACTTAGTACAAAGTAATTCGTATTTTGATTTAGTTAATCAGAAATTATTAAATAAATATTTTATAATTTTGAAGTCGGTGCCAAGTAAAACAATAACTACTCTAGTATCTACTCGTAAGTTGTATTCAGTTTTCTTTCATAATTTGTTTCATTGACTATTAGGTTGAATACTGTTATTATTCTGTTATTGTTTTGACATATCAAATAATATTTTTTGTACTTGTTTGTTGTGTGTGTGTTGTTTGTATTTGTTATTGTAGCCAGGTTGTTGTAGTAATAAGAGGACGAAATTTCCAAAAAAAAGTTCTAACAATTACGCAACAAGCATTTCTTATATTGAAAAAAAAAACGATATATGTTGTACACTATTACACCATTTACTAGTTTTATATATCTTCCAATAAAATTAGACACAAATGATACAGCATAGAATATTATACATCTTATACACGAAAAACTATACGAGTACAAAATATATAAGTAAAACAGACAGACATACAGTCGTATGTCTGTCTGTTTTACTTACATATTCGTACTATATGAGACTTTTTAGTTATTAATAATTACATACAAAAATAATCTGTACGGATTTAACCTTCGAAACCTTTATTTCAATTTTATAAAATCACCGTCCTTCATTATTATCGATCCAGGAAAAAAAACACGTCTTAGCTTCTATCCCCAACAAATAATACGTATAATTTAAAAATCCCAGCAATGCGAAGTTGTTTATCTGTCGACCATGACACGGGGTTACGGTACGATCATCGTCCAGATACTATTTATGACATGTGATTAAAAAAATTTAATGATGAAATACTGTGAATAAACAACGCCTGTGACGAAATATAATTTATTTAAAAAATGTATTTTAATAATGATGTCAAATATAATATCGCCGTCACGTTGAATGGAGAAAACACAAAGGAGATTTGATTAGTGCTATCGGGATAACAATCTTACAAAAATTTTGAAGACAATAAAAATAAAACGCTTTATCTTAACCTGTACAAATGTATCACTTATATATCTTTACTAGCTGACTGACAACGCCAAGTCATAATAAAATAAATAATAAATAATTTATCTAAAAATTAAAAAAAATAGGGGTGGACTTAACATTTAGGGGGATGAAAAATAGATGTTGTTCGATTCTCAGACCTACCTAATATGCACACAAAATTTCATGAGAATCGGTCAAGCCGTTTCGGAGGAGTTTAACTACAAACACCGCGAGACGAGAATTTTATATATTAGATTATATAACTCATTACTTAAAACTGTGATATACTCGAAAATAATCATGTTCTTTTATTTACTTAATATCAACAATTTGTCAATACAATGTTTTAGTGCATTCATTAAAATATCGGATGATTTGAAACTTTTGCATTATTTTTTTTTAAACTAATATTTATTTATATTTTCTATTTTCTACACTATCAACACTGTTCAGGCTTGTTTCACATATTGTGGTTAACGCTGTTTGACGAATGACGACACATATAGTAGACTTTGACAGTGAGAGGTAGATTAGGCCAGTGCGAACTATTTTTCTTCAGTTAAATAAACTGCAATTTTAAGATTAATATGCGAATCTTTGGTGCAAAGGTCATAGCACTGATCTGTGGCTGTCGCGCTGGCGGTTGCGGTTTCGATCCCCGCACATAACAAACATTTGTATTAACCATACAGATGTTTGCCGTGGTCTGGGTGTTTGTGCAATCCTTGTGGTTCTCCCTACCGTACCTCGGAGAGCACGTTAAGCCGTCGGCCCCAGTTGTTATCATGTACACCTGATAGCGATCGTTACTCATAATAAGTAATATATCCGCCAACCGGAATTGGAGCAGCGTGGTAGATTAAGCTCTGATCGAGCTACATGGGGAAAGAGGCCTATGCCCAGCAGTGGGATATTACACGCTAAAGCAATTAACGAATAGAAATATCTCATAAATATAGCAGAATAAAAAAAAAAAAAAACGAATCAAAAACATTTTACGTCGGATACTGTCTGGTGCAACAGGCCTTTAATAATATTTTAAACGCGAAGGATACATGTGTATTTTGCTTCCATATGGATGGAATTTTCGTAAGTTTTTCGCAATTAGATAACAATATTATTAAAAAAAGTCTTCAGTTTACTCAGTTCTTATAATTGTGAAACTGTAATTGTGAATGAAGGCAGGTAAGCTGTGAGGATCATCTACTGTCACGTAAAATAAAAAAAAAGAAACACGTTTTTGTGCGGTTGAAAAAATATATGTATATTTTTAAAAGAAACATTTTAAATCTATAATGATACGTAGCAATATTTAGAAGTTAAAAATTTAGATGCAAAAAAGCGACTTGCGTATATATTTTTTAAAAATTTGAAAAGAGTTGAAGAGAGTTTGATATTTTTTTTATATTAACTACTACCTAACCGACCGACCGAAAGTGACCGACATAGCCAACAGAATCAGCAAGTTGAAGTGGCAGTGGGCTGGTCATCTGTGTCGCAGGACCGATGGCCGTTGGAGTAGACGAGTCCTAGAGTGGAGACCGCGTCTTGGCAAACGCAGTGTGGGACGTCCTCCGGCCCGTTGGACCGACGATCTACGTAAGATTGCCGGTGTAGGCTGGATGAGGATTGCGGAAGACCGGGATGTCTGGCGCGAACTTGGGGAGGCCTATGTCTGAAGTGATGATGAGTGATGAACTACTACCTGACCCTGCCAACTTCGTATCGATTTTTTTCCTTTATTTTTATACCATATTTTAATATATACCATTTTTCGGCAATGACAAACAAAACAAAAAAATTTACTAATTTGTTGTAATTTTTCGGAAATTAAATACATTTTAGCGATTCATTTTATTTATATAAATTTTTATATCTACGTTCTATGTGCCATGTTCTTAAACAATTTATTAATTAACAAATAATTTAAAAAATAACAAATAATTGTTAACAAATTATTTGTGATTAACTTATAAGCGATTATTCTTTGATGATTTATAGAGTGAAATTTTAAAACGTTGATGAGTAATTAATATTCTATTCAAAATGGCGGTCTCAAGAGTCAATTTTCAAAAAAAAAATTTCATCCTTTCCAATTCAGATTTTTTTAAAATAATATGTTAATAATGAATAATCGAAGACCAATACACTTGAACGTTGTTTTTTTTTACCTTGAATGTTGAAAAAGAAAATAAACAGAAATTAAGCATATTAAACACATGAGTTCACGTTATTTTTGGCGTAAACTTGTGGAGGCCTATGTCCAGAAGTGGACTGTATAGGCTGTTATGATGATGATGAAGCATATTATTGATTAACTTCAAGAGTTTTAAATTTATCAATTACTGGTATTTGTTAAAAAGGAGTATTTTTTACGAATATTGGTTGGTAGTTATGAAATAAAAGAAATTAAAAAGTAAAGAAATCGTATGAAAAATTTGTACGTTAAATAAGTATGTGTCAAAAATCAATCATTTGAAACAAAATAGAGTAAAGAAAAATTAAGTAAAGTAGTAATGATAAAAACTTGTCAAAGTCGCATAACTTTTCCAATAAAAGGTCCCGGTCCTGCAAAATAAATTTTTGTTACGAAATTTAGCTGAGCAAAGTATTTTTTTTTTTGTGATCTGACTGACTTACAAAGTAAAGATGCAATTCAATTAATTTAACTTAAATTTCCTCTGTTTTTTTTTTTACTCAAACGACGTCAATATACTTAGGGATATTATTTAACGACACACACTCAACGACTCCCAGTATGATGTCAATCCTTTTTAGGGAATCTTGAAATAAATACAATACATAAGCACAAACGTTCAGACCACGACAATACTATGACTATGGTCCATACAAATATCTGTATGGTCTATAGTCTATAGAAATATCTGCTGAAAGTAGATCAATATGCCACCAAAATTTTTTTAATGAATATCACGGCAAACTTTCAAACTTAGTGAAAGGGATGTGTTAACAACATATTTTACCAGATACCTAACCGTATTTTTTTAAATATTTTTTTTCGAAGCAGATTTCACATCGTCTCATTGTTTTAATGTTGTATATTATATTTCATAATACAATGATATGAGTTATATTAATAACTCAAACTAGTAATGTAAGCAGTATTTTTATCTCATAGGTAAATAAAATAAATGTATCAAAAAAATCAAAAAATATAACTATACTTTATCAATTTTATTTCAATAACTGTTCGACATCCACCTTTGAAAATAAAGTTCTTTTTGAGACAATTATGCGTATTAGTGGTCGCCTAGTGTTTAAAATTCGATCATAATTAATCTACATATATATAAAAATTAATGTTTGTCTGCATGTCCTTTATAGAATCATAAACTATGCATTTGATTATGTCATGATCTTCAGCAAAGTGTTGTACATGAGCCCACAAAGGTTTCTGAGTTGGTACGACCAAAAAAAGCGTAGGGTAAAGCTATTTAAAATAATAAGTTTGAACATTGTTGGGGTTCTGCTGTCAAAGACTTTACTTTTATAATAATAAACAAAAGAGTATATATGCGTGTGTGCGTAATAAAATTAACAAAAGAGTATATATGCGTGTGTGCATGTGTGCCTGTGTGTGTGTGTGTGTGTGTGTTTATGCGTGTGTGCGTATGAGTGTGTCAAATACATGGTAGTATAAATTATGTTTTTTTTTATTGATTTAATTTATTTCTTGTGTATAATTTTAAAAATGTTAGTATTCTGCACTTCTTCTCTATATAAACAATAAGTGTGCGAAATTTCATAACAATTTGATTCCAAGAAAATTCTTTGCAATTTTCGTAAAAATAGGTACAAAGTTTTTTCTTCACGTATTAATATATAGATTAAAAATAGATCGTCTGGAATCGTTTTGGAATAAAACTTTAAAGTTTTTAAAATCTTTTATTTATCGCATATATTATTTATTATATTATATATTTTAGTGTTTTTCGTTATTTATTATGTTTCTCACCGTATAAACCATTCCTGAACTTCAACAAATATTTCGAGATCAAAATTAGCCAAATCGGTCCAACCATTTTCGAGTTTTAGCGAGAGTAATGAACAGTTATTGATTTATATATATAATTGAAAACAATTTGGCACATTTTATTATTTAAAAAAATGTATTTTTATTATGTTTCAATTTTATGTAATTGAACGGACTCGAGAATTTATATTTCGACTTGCATCACCCGATCATAATAATCGTTCATTAGAATACTAAGTAATCTAATAGAAGATATTTATCTACGGACATATCTGGATTTAAAATCCTATACTTACTTCATAATTATGTTATCTAAATGAATGCGTATTACGCACAACATGTTTACTTCAATGACATTTTAAAGCCTGGAAAATTAACAACATTGGGCGCATGTTTCTGTATTTTACTAACCGACTTCCAATAAAAGAGTAGGTTCTCGATTCGATTGCATTTTTTATTTTATGTATGTTACATCTGAACTTTTGACTGTGTTGACCGATTTCGATGTTTTTTTTTTAATCGAAAGGTCGTGCATGTCTGGTTCCATTTAAGTTTAATAGAGATCTAACAGTACTTTTCAAGTTATATCTAATAGTGCGTATTTTCACTTGATATACCGATTTTGATGATTCTTGTTTTAATCAAAAGCTGATCTTTATAGTCAGTTCAATGTAAATTTTCTCCAGATTAATGACTACTTTTTGAGTCATCTTTGATAACGCGTATTTATTGATAAAAAAAATAAGAAAAATCTTAAGATAAAACTACTATGGAGTAATTTTGTGTTCCTATTGTGAGTAAGGTAGCCAGAAGAACTGAAAATTGTCCGTGTTGGTAGCGGGTGTTGAAGTCGACGTCGCGTTAGAGCTTTTACTACGGCAACCGCTTACCATTAAGAAGTTTTAAAATTTCTTTCATTTCTTTAATCATGTAAACCTTACAAAAAATAAATTACTTAACGACTTCAATCTACTATGAACTAAACCATTATTTTAAGTGTATTAAATAATATTTGTATATTATGTATAAAACGAAGAAAACTCCGTTGTAACGGATAATTTTAGAATTCAATGCAAATATGTATTTATTCCATCGCTGAATTAATTTTAATTAGTTTTATCATAACGTTTTAATACTAACGTTACTTTAAAATCGACCTGTAGGCGTAGCCATAGCAGGTATGAGCGATTACATATACATGTATCCCAAGCGAGAATAAATTGGTATTAATTATTTTGCACCTGTCATAAGATCTAATGTACTTTTTCTTGTCACGAGTAAGTGAACCGAAGCTTATATTTATGTGTGAAGTTTATTTCTGCAGGTTTTGATGTTGTTAGAAAAGCGATAATAACCGTCTAGAATCGACACATAACACAGAATACGTGACAATTATTCAAATGTATAATTTTAGGTGTATATAAATGTAACAATACATTATACATAGACATGGGATAATGTGTCCAGTTCAAGAGAGTCAACAAAAAATGTAAAATTCGCCTACAAGTCTGATAATAATCAACCCTCATCTACGAACGTGAATGGTCGCAATTTACTATGAAACAATGATCAGGTGACAAATAAAAGTATATAATGCAGTTGTGTAATAAGCTTAAGTATATTAAAGTGAAATAAGTGTAGAAGAAATTTAATTGGAAATTAATTGTTTATCCTGATATAAACCGACTTTTTCCGACTTTTTTCCGGTTTAAAAAATGCTAACAAAAACGTTGTGTTCTCCGCAACAAGGACTGTTTATAAAATATTGCTTAAAAACAATGCATTCAACAAAATGTAAACAATATATATATTTTTAATTTGTTAATAGAAATATGTAAAATGATTACAAATAAACCCGGAATCTATTTGATTTATTCAAAAGCCTGTGTACGAAATGTTATGTATTGAATTGTACTAAATCATAATATGAAACGAATAACAAAATGAAAAATTGTTATGTGCAATTATTTATTTATTTACTTTTTTGTTGATTGAATTTGAAAAAAATATATATTATGTAAACATATTTCATATTGGTTAAAACAAATTCAGTTGTTATTAATTTAATTATTTACATTAAGAGATAACATTTACTTTAAAAGTGGTAAAATTTTTAACATTAATTTTCTCCAATCAGTGAAGATAACGAAATTTGTTTATATTTTCGTGCCAATATTAGTTTAAAATATTATCTAACTTCTCTTAGGTATATGTTTTATACGCTTACAAAGATGTAAAAGACAAAAGTTAATCATGAAGGAAGGGGTTATATTGTTATTATATTTAACTAAGATACTAGATACTAGACTGTATACTCCACCGATCGGTTCTATACTGAAAACTTTAAAAATCAAGATGACGGAACCTGATAGTTGTTGATAGTTTAAGTTTTTTTTATTATTATTATCCGTTAATCCCGGTACCGGTACTTATAATTTTGTAAACGCTGACTTGGCAGACGTTTTTTATTATTTATTTATTTAAACTTTTATACGCAACTTAACATAGCATATAGAGCAAAAAGGTGGACTTAACAGTCTTACGCCGAGTTGCACGAAACAAAATTGAAATTTAAGTAGAGATTAAACTAATTTAATCACAATAATTTCGTACAATTCTTGCGATTAAAATTAGTTTAATCACTACTTAAATTTTAATTTCTTTTAGTGCAACTCGGCGTCAAAGTCTTACAGCCATATCGACCGGCCAACATTAATACTTTCAAAATAAAATAAAAAAAGAGCGTGAAGATAAGATTATATAATAATAATTTCAAAAAAATGATAAGCAAACGGAATAACAAAAAAAAAAAAACAGTAGAACAAGAAATTAAAAAAAAAGTAAAGTTCTGCTTGAAACAGTACCCATCAATAAATATAAAAACATATACCGATGAAAAAAAAATGAAAAGCAATTCTTTAACAGTAAGTTTCGTAAAATTTTTTGTAATATCTACGATTTTATTTTTGTGTTACCCACACATTAGGAACTTAAACAAAATTTTTGTATTAGAGAAATTACAAAAAACAAAATAACTGAATTCGGTATAGCCGTTCTCGAGCTTTGCACTTATTAACACGGCGATCAAATGACTTTTATTTCATTTTTATATTATTTTCTCGATTTCAAATGTTCAATTATAGATTATAAATATCGAAAATCGGTAATTAAACAGCAATCAATAAATAATTGAACATATAACCGAACTAACAGTATGACGATAAAATTTTATAACTTTTTTATTTTACAACATATAATCTTATATGTTTAACCAAACGCCTTTGAGATTACAGATCCATTTTCGTATTTTGCAAGAATAAAATGTCAAACAAACAAGGTCGGTGATGTAACTACTGATGACGGGAGCGGTGATAACACGGTTCACTTATGATAGCCGCTAGCTGAGAACGTCACGCGTTAATATTGAATAGGTACAAGTATATTTTAATTTACATATATTACTAGCTAATCCAGCAAACGTCGTTTTACCGTATATGTTATTAACAATCCCCCCCTTCTAATTTAGGGGTATGAAAAATAATAATTTCATAAAAATCGGTCCAGCCGTTTCGTAGGAGTATGGTAACTAACATTGTGACGCGAGAATTTTATATATAAAAAGGATATTTTAATTTACTTATATAACTAGCTGATCCAGCAAACGTTGTTCTGCGATACGAATAGGGAGGGACACGTTATCATCTATATATAAAATAGCCTACAAAGAAGTTAGCCTTTAAAGAAGTTCGATAAAAAACTGCGACGGCATTTTTATAAATTACGAGTGGATGAAACTTTTTACAACGTTATAGCAGCGTGTTTGTAACGTAAGAGACAAAATCACCGACAATTATCAAAAAAAAAAACTTTTTTATTCTTATTTTCAAGTAAAACTAAAATCGAGACTTCGATTTTCAAATTATGTAATCTCATTTTTATATATAGATCATGAAATAAATATGAGTTCCCTATTTATTTATTTCCCAAAAATAAATTTTAAGGAAACAACAAAACCTCCTAACCCTGTCAATAAATTTTTAATTAGTACAGATAAATTAATTACCGGAAAACATAAATAATAAAGCATAATATTTACAAATACAGTGGCCGCAGCTAAGTTAGCGACAACCTTTATTTGTTTTAGTAATCAAAACTGAGAAGATTATTTGTCAATAATACAATTAATATCGCTAATTATTATTAAAACAAGCAACTTTGTTTAAAACTGTATAAATTTATATACAACGTTTCATAATCTATGTAAAAACTGGATAGGTATTTATATCACTACCAAATAACTGTTGTTTTGTTTTTTTTTTTTTTTTTAAGATAAAATAAGTTTTGACTTCTTTGATATTTAATACTATATACCTAATAATTATTTTTCGAATTTGTAAAGAGAATTATAATAAACACTTCGATTCGAAAACTCTTTGGTCACCAATTAGTGACAAATCTTGACCAAAAAAATAATACTTTTCCACATCACTCCATTGCGCAATAAAATTTAGTGACGTGAAATAAATCAATTTTGTGTAAAAAAAAATATTAGTTTGAAGTCCGAACTTTCAAAATTTTAACTGATTTTCATGTAAAGAGGCTAACTTCATTGGTTGAGGAAACTGACTTATGTTGAGTTTCAAGATACTGTTCTATACTAAGTATTTAAATAACTAGCAAATAAGTGTAATTATAGACATAGATAAGAAAGTTAATAAAATGTTTAGAGATTATGAAGATGAGTGATCAAAGAGTACTTGTTAGAGAAAAAAACCGTTCAGCGTCGGACCACGTCCTAGTTTTACTAGGCAGTCACAGGACTGTCGATCTGTAGTTTTCATGATAAATCGCCTGTGGTATTAATATAATTATAATGCATGTTTAACAAAAGGCATGGGCATTTTGTGCCCGTGGAAGATAACATAAAAAAAAGTAATTTAAATTTAGGAGCATTGTGTTAGATTAAGCTTCGACCCTTCTCTTACATGGAGAGAGGACTGTGCCAAGATGTATGTTATATTGATATACATATACGGATGTTACGGTCAGGTAGTCAATTAGTTCAGCCTATTGTAGTCTACTGCTGGACATAGGCCTCCACAAGTTCGCGGCTGACATCTTACTTTTCCGTAATATGAATGTTACAGGCTCAATCTAATTACAAATTTAAATAAATTTGTATAAATAATATTGCTAGTTAAAAATGTTTGTAAGGCACCAAGTGAACTGTTAGAAGTCTTCAAAAATTTTTCTTTTGTCTTTCCTCCAAAGAGGTAACAAGACATAGGTAAGTATTTCTTTAAAATTTAAAAATATACAAGTTCTTTAGCCTTAAATAAAGAAATCAATGGTTAGGTAGAAGGTAAAAAATGATATCTATTGTAAGAAAAATTTGGAAAACCTCCAGATCCATTCTGACCGATCTACGTGTATTCTGCCGAAGCATAAAATCCTATCAAATCTACAGGACACATTGAAAAATATTTTGTGAATTCCTTGGCTTTTCATATTTATATTATCACTACATTTGCATTGAGTTAAAGTCGTTCAAATTTATACATTCTATATCTGTAGGTATTATTCCTTATGGCAATTTTTGTCTGGGCTTGAGTTTATAGTCCTATTCATCAGTTCTACATAGCAAATATTTCTAAAATAGTACTTTCGTTAGGAACATTACAGCCGGAACAAGGTGCATAAACCAGTAACAAATATTCAATCCCGTCACAGGAGCGAGCGAGTCGAATGGCCACTTGCATTGGTAACCCAACGCCGACATTAAATCTTTTATTTTCTTTCTCACATAACTTTTTTTAAGTGTTTATTGTTTTTGTCACATAAATGATTTATTGTTGAATACAATATTTGTTTTCGTTTTATTGCTTTAGCACATTAGCACGTTCTCAGTTTCGATTATAATTCTTATTGATTATAATCGTCGCCAAGCTCGTGGCCCAAATATCACACGGTCCTCGTAACACCAATTGGGAATCGAGTTTAGATTTTCATTAAAATTTAAAATAAGCCCTGACTTAGAATTTCGTGGCTGAAGTTTGAACAAGTTATTGTCTAAGTCAAAGTGCCACAGCATTAATAAAAATTATATACCAGACGATACAAAACAAAAATTTTATTGAGATTATTTTACAATTTTAAGAAGATATATCGTATTTGTCATGACACAAATGCTTCGTTTCTTCCGCGTGTCGTCGTTATTTACGACTGTGTCCGCTCAAACGGTGCCAACGAGCGCCGATCAAAAACTCAAAAGATTTATTGTATGTTTAAATTTGACAAATTAATCAACTCATAACCGAATCTCGGATTGTAAATTTAATTAAACATCATTATTAAAAGCATTTAATGGTGCTTATTTTAGAGTATATTGACAGTTTAGTACCGCTTAGCTGTATACGAATTCATATCCATTACTTGTTGTAGATTTATTTATTTTGGAAGGATTAATCTAGATATAAGAAAGAGGCTCTAGAAATTAAGTGCATATCCATTACTTGTATCCTATTTTTCCTTCGATCTCTGGCCAATAGATTTATTTATTTTCGAAGGATTAATCTAAAGATTAGAAAGAGCCTCTAAAACTGAAGTGTCTCTTTAAACCTTTTACTTTAAATGAAAATAATAAAATCAAAATAAAAAATACTTCATTCAAAAGCAATTAAATTAAAATAATATTTTTTTTAATATTCGGAAAAATCCGGAGCAACGTAAAAAATCAGATCAACATGAAACTCCACTTTAAGAAAAATTTGTGTTTGTTATAAAATAAGTCATATCCTGCATTAAAAACGACGCCACTAAATCCTTATCAATAATATAATCTTGAACCGAGTAATAATAATATACTTTAGTTATAATATTTTGTACAAGTTGTAGTGGCAGTGGGACCTGTGTCGCAGGACCGATAGCCGCTGGAGCAAACGTGGTCGCAGTGGAGACCGCGTTTTGGCAAACGCGGTGTGGGACGTCCTCCTTTCCGCTGGGACGACGATCTACGTTAGATTGCCGGTGAAGGCTGGATGAGAATTGCGGAAAACCGGGATGTCCGGCGCGAACTTGAAGAGGCCTATATGTCCAGCAGTGGACTGCAATAGGCTGAAATGATGATGACGGTGACGATACTATAATATGTTATTACTTACCGTGTGATGCACTTGTGGCAAGGCGTAGAGCATTCTGCGCGCGTCGTACGCGTTCGTAGGTATCTCGTTCATATCGAAGGGAAGCGCGTCTGGAGTTAAGCGCTGAGCATCAGCCCCCTGCCGTGCGCCATCAGCGCGCGCCACTGAAAACATTATACCCTTTTTACAACTGCCTTTCAAAATTTAGTATCATTGCATCAAATTATTTTATATTGGGATAATATTGTTTTTTTTTTTTTTTGTCTCGGTACATTATACATAATATTTCCTCCCTTTGCCTACCAAAATTACATTAGCACAGTCACTCCTTCTACCAATTCTTGACTATGCTGACACTTGCTATCCTGATCTTAACGAGGAGCAATTAAATAAGCTTGAGCGCCTTCAAAATCTTTGCATACGGTTCATATTTGGTCTTCGCAAATATGACCACGTTTCCGAATTTCGCAGTTGTCTCAAGTGGCTTCCGATTCGCTTTCGCAGGAATACTCACATACTCTCGCTACTATATTGTATACTTTTTCATTCTGATACACCTCTGTACCTTAAGGAGCGTTTCAAGTATCTTTGTAATACACACGAACGCACCCTTAGATCTGAGTCTACTTTGATGCTCGAAACCCCAGCTCACACTACTTCTTTTTACTCCAATTCCTTTTCAGTTAAAGCTGTTCAACTTTGGAACGCTCTACCTCTTCCTATAAAACAAGCCCAATCCCTGTCTTGCTTTAAAAAATACCTCAAGGCGCACTATTTGTCACTTAGTACGTCATAATTGTTTTTATCTCTGCATAACATATTGTAGGAGTATCGCTTCACTTGTATTTTGTATTCTATGCTATTATTCATATTATATGTATTTCGTTTATATGTAGGTATAGTATTTTTATGCGTATGTATATATATGTGTATGTATGTCTGTGTATATATATATGTGTGTATATATATATATATATGTATATGTTTGTATGTATGTATCTATGTATGTATGTATGTATTGTGCTGTATATGTATGTGTATTTGTACTCGATAGTTGATATTGTTCTAGGTGACACTAATTGTCACTTCTCTGCATACACTTCCCTACCGCTTTTTCACTACGCTGTGTCCTATATGCCCAAAGGTTGTCTGGAAGAGATCGCTACTCTAGCGATAAGACCGCCTTTGTACACTGTTTTATTTTTATTTTTTATTTTATTTGTAATATGTTATTGTGTTGATTGTTGTTGTGTACAATAAAGAGTATCTATCTATCTATCTATCTACATTTTTCACAATATTTTTTAAAAAATTAAATAGTACATGATGTTGAATTGTCATTTATTATTATTACCTAGTACTACTGATCTCTTTAATTATGTTGGAGGAAAAATATAGGCTTTGATAATAATTTTACACCTCTTTTTTTCTCAAATTAACGCAGATGTAGTTACCGCGGAGCACAGCCAGTATAAACATATAAAGCTATTA